>NC_137890.1:129447390-130195253 GCF_963455335.1 Martes martes
GAGAACAAGGGACAGAGATTTGATGAGAAACTAATTTTATTATAGTCTCCTTTTTTATTATTGAATATTTTTCATGTTTATGTATTTATTTCTCAATTGAATTACATTTGGGGTTCGTTTTTGTTCAAAATATTTCACGAGGTACTTTTTGAGGGGGAACAAAATATGGAGTTGGGTTTTACTGAAGCTTGATCAATACAGTTTATTTTAATGTTTTATGTCCACCCAAAGTTTTCCTGTACTCAGAAGATTTCTGGGACTGATGATTAGGCCTTAAAGAATAGAAAGCTTAATGTAGCCCCTCAAGTAATAGGGATAAAAGTAACACTTATCACTTTATTCAGATCTTACCTTTGAAAATATTTTCTGAGATACTTCCTATGAGGAGAGCTTAAATTTACAAAAAGACTGAATGGTCGTTTTCTTCATTATTGAGGGTCTCCCTAGAGTTGCATAGTAATTTTCACACAAAATACCCAGACAATTTTTTCACACATATCCCCAGCCATAGAGCTGACCCTCAGTTCCTTGCTCTCATGAAGCAGGAACGCATATCTTGGGAACCCGGGCATGCAAAATGCGTCCCAGCCACATCCAGCTGATTGAAGCCAAAGCCCAATTCTCTGTCAGGGAAACTTGCCAGGAGTACAGTCTGCAATCCTGAGTAGCTCCCCCTCTAGGATTCCTCTCACATGCTCCACATGTGAGAAGACTAGAAAGAATGCTAGAATCATCCTAAAGGAAGGGAAAGTTTTTGGGGTAGGAGCCCTTTGGACACCCACACATCACACTGCAGAGTGGCCTGCCTCTTGGCCTGCTGAGATAGAGGCCCTGGAGGCTGGGTGGCAGCCGAGGTTTGGGAAGTTGTGCTAGGGAAAGGGGGAGAAGGGTACCCCTTGCTATGCAAACATATCCCCACAAATCCACAGAACAGGAAAAACAGACAAATATGGGCTAAGAAGTTGAACCTGTTTGGTTTTTATGGTCCTTACTATCTGCTCCAGTTTATCTGCTCCAGTCACTGAATGCCTCAGGAAAGCTAATGATCTCTGGAATATGGTAGCTGACAGTACTTTGTACCTTGGATGTTTTTCCACTACACAATTGATTTGGCCAGGGAAGAATGCCACCATGTGACTTCACCGCCCATTAACCAAAACACTTTCCATTGTCCCCATGCCTCAAATTCTCTTGATAAGACAAAGCTTTTTATTCCATGGTTAGAGACAAGGCAAAGTACCCTAGGAGGTACAGCCTATTGGCTTAAAGATACAGAGAGCTTGTTAAGGCATCCCCTTGGGAAAATCCTTCCTTGGGAGCTGAAGACCCTCTGAAGCCTCATTGTAAAAAGTCTTTGTTCTCATGGGAAGCAGATGGACTTAACGAGCTGAGGCATCTATTGTTCTCAAGCAAGGCACATAGGAATCTTGGTGTCCTTTCTCATGAGATAGGCTTTATATCTTCACTGAGGGACAAGAACATTTACAAATATCCTACTTTGTTTAGGACTCATGCTCATTCTTTATGTTTCTATAAAACAAAACAAAGAACCCTGCCTGCAATGATTGGAATGAGATAAGGAAATTGTGATTGGAGGACCCCAAGGGCCTTAATTTCTGCCTTGAAGAGAGAAATACAAAAGCTCAACATTATGGCCCCTCACCCGTTCTTATCACCCTGGATGGTCTGCAAAGACTTGGCTTTAAGAGAACAGACCAAACTTCACAAAAGAACTATGAGTTCTGGGCACTAACCATTATGATGACTCAAGAATCCTGGCTTCAGAGAGTGAGATCAGACACAGTATGGGTGATGCCTAACACTGATTTTTTTTTCCAAGATTTTATTTATTTATTTGACAGAGAAACAGTGAGAGAGGGAACACAACCAGGGAGAGTGAGAGAGGGAGAAGCAGATTTCTCACTAAGCAGGGAGCCTGATACGTGGCTGGATCCCAGGACTCTGGGATCATGACCTGAACCGAATACAGACACTCAACTTCTGAGCCACCCGGGCATCCCGTACACTGACTTTTTAAAAAATAACTGATATTTATTACTTTTAAACCTTGATTTTTATTATGTATGACTGACATACAGTAAATAATATATGGTTGAAATGCACAATTTGATGTTTCGATATATGAAAATACCCATGATATCATCACCACAGTGAAGATAGTTTAAATTCCCACCACTCCCAAAAGGTTCCTCACATCCTGTAGTAATCCCTTCCTCCTGCACCTGCCCATCTCATCCACCAGGACACCACTAATCTCTTTTCTTTTACTATACATTAGTTTGAATTTTCTAGAATGTTATATAAAAGGACTCATACAATACATTTTTTGCCTGCTTCTTTTGCTCAACATAATTATTTTGAATGTATCAGCATTCAATCTTTTTATTGCTGGGAAGTATTCCATTGGGTACATATGCCACAGTTTGTTTATCTACTCACCTATAGATGGGCATCTGGGTTGTTTTCAGTTTGGGGCCATTACACATGAAGATACTATGAACATTCATGTATAAGTCTGTGTAGATGCATGCTTTATTTTCTCTTAAGTAAATACCCAGGAGTGAATGTCTAGATCATACGGTAGGTGTATGTTTAACTTTTTAGGAAAGTACCCAACTGTTTTTCAGATTGGTTGTACTCTTTTATACTCCCACCAACAGTATGTAAGAGTTCAAGTTCCTTTACCTCCTTGCCAACACTTGGTATGTTCAGTCTTTTTAATTTTGGCCATTCAGTAAGTGTATAGAGGTATTTAATTGTGGTTTCAATTTGTATTTTCCTAGTAATTATTGATGCTTACCATCTTTTAAAATATGCTTTCTTAAGATTATTTATTTATTTATTTATTTGACAGAGAGAGAGAGAGAGAGCAGAGTGAGTGAGAGAGAACATGGGTTAGGGGGAGGGGCAGAGGGAGAGGCAAACTCCCTGTTGGGCATGATGCCTGACACAAGACTTGATCCCAGGACCTGGGGATCATAACCTGAACCGAAGGCAGATACTTAGCCGACTGATCCCACCAGGCACCCGTATAATATGTTTATCTGCCCTCCATGTCTGTTCAAATCTCTTGCCCATTTTTTTTTAATTGGGCTGCTTATTTTCTTATTATTGATGTTTGAAGGCTTTTAAAAAATATATTCTACATGCAAATCCTTTGTCAGATATAGGCTTTGCAAATCCCATTTGTAAGACTCTATTTTCAAATAAGGATAATAAACCAGCTTTTGGTTTCATTGATTTTTCTTTATTGGTTTTCTGTGTTCTGTTTCATTGATTTCCACTCTGATCTTTATTATACCTGCTCTTCTGCCCATTTTGTGTGTCATTTTCTCTTCTTTTCCTAATTTCTTATGGTGGAAAGTGAAGTCATAATTTGGGTCCTTTATTCCCTTCTAATATAGGTATTTGGAGCCATAAGTTGTCTTTTAAGTACATCTTTTAGCAGCACTGTGCAAATTTTGATATATTGTATTTACATCCAAGTCAAAGAGCTTTCTGATTTCTCTTTTGACTCTTTTTCTGACTCGTGGATTACTTAGAAGTATATTATTTAATTCCCAAATATCTGGGAACTTTTTGATTTCTCATACAAATTCACTGTGGTCAGAGAATATATATTTAAATTATTAAATTTATTGAGACCTGTTATATAGACCTATACCAAGGTCCATCTTGGTAAATATTTTGTATGCAATTTAAAAGAATGTTATTTTGCTGATGTCTTCTGATGCCAATTAAGTCTTGGTTGCTAGGACTATTCTATCAATTATTGAAAGAGTACTATTGAAATCTCTGGGTGTAATTGTTGATTTCTCCTTGCAGTACATCATTTTGCCCTATTGATGAATTGACACTTTTATCATTATAAAATAACCTTCTTTACCCTTGGCAATATTCTTCATTCTGAAATCTACTTTTCATTTATTTATATAGCCACTTCAGCTTTCTTTGACTAGTGCTAATAAGGTATATATTTTTCCCTCCTTTTTCTTTTAGCCTGTTTGTGTCCATTTTATGTAATGTGGATTCCTTTTAGACAGCATAAAGGAAGGTCTTGCTTTTTTATCCAGCCTGACAATCTCTGCCTTTTCGTTAGGGTGTTTAGTCCATTATATATAATGTGATTATTGCCACAGTTAGATTTAAATCTATCATCTCACTGTTTGTTTTCTATTTGACACCTATATTCTTTTTTTTTTTAAGACTTTATTTATTTATTTGACAGACAGAGGGAGATCACAAGTAGGCCGAGAGGCAGGCAGAGAGAGAGGGGGAAGCAGACTCCCCACTGAGCAGAGAGCCCTACTCAGGACTTGATCCCAGGACCCCGAGATCATGACCTGAGCCGAAGGTAGAGGCTTAACCCACTGAGCCACCCAGGTGCCTGACACCTATATTCTTGATTCCTCTTTTCTTTGTCTTCTTCTGGTTTACATGAGTATATATTAAGATTCCATTTTATCTCCTTTGTTGACATATTAGCTATAACTTTTTGGTTTGTTATTTTAGTGGCTGTTTAAGGGTTGTTAGTATATGTTTTACTTAACAGTCTACTTTTTTTGGTAAGGTTTTTTAATTTATTTGAGAGAGAGAAAGCATGAGAGCAGGGAGGGGGCAAAGGGAGAGGGACAGAATCTCAGACTCCCTACCAAGCGCAGAGCCCAATGCGGGCTTGATCCCCTGACCCTGAAATCAGGACCTGAGCAGAAATCAAGAGTTGGATACTCAACCAACTGAGCCAACCAGGTGTCCTTACTTCTTTTATTTTTAAGTTTTTATTTTATTTTAAAGATTTTATTTATTTATTTGACAGAGATCACAAGTAGGCAGAGAGGCAGACAGAGAGAGAGGAAGGGAAGTATGCTCCCCACTGAGCAGAAAGCCTAATGCGGGGCTCAATCCCAGGACCCTGGAATCATGACCTGAGCCTAAGGCAGAGGCTTTAACCCACTGAGCCACCCAGGCGCCCCTAAGTTTTTATTTTAATTCTAGTTAGTTAATCTACAGTGTTATATTAGTTTCAGGTGTACAATATAGTGATTCAGCTCTTCCATAAAACACCCAGTGCTCATCACAACTTCACTCCTTAATCTCCATTACCTATTTCTTTTTTTTTTTTAATAAGGTTTTATTTATTTATTTGAGAGAGAGAGAAGGAGAGAGACTGAGAGAAGGAACATAAGCAGGGGGAGAACAGCAAGCAAAAAGAGAAGCAGGCTCCCCGCTGAGCAAGGAGCCTGATGTGGGACTCGATCACAGGACCCTGGAATCATAACCTGAGCCAAAGGCAGATGCTTAACCAACTGAGCCACCAGGTGCCCCCCCATCACCTATTTCACCCATCCCCCCCACCTCTCTTCTGATAACCACCAATTTATTCTCTATTAGTTAAGAATCTATTTCTCAGGGCGCCTGGGTGGCTCAGTGGGGTAAGCCTCTGCCTTCAGCTCAGGTCATGATCTCAGGGTCCTGGGATTGAGCTCCACATTGGGCTCTCTGCTCAGCGGGGAGCCTGCTTCTCCCTCTCACTCTGTTTGCCTCTCTGCTATTTATGTTCTCTCTCTCTGTCAAATAAATAAATAAAATCTTTTTTTTTTTTAAAGAATCTATTTTTTGGTTTGCCTCTCTTTCTTTTTTCCCCCTTTGCTCATTTGTTTCCTTAAGTTCCACATATAAGTGAAATCATATGGTATTTGTCTTTCTCTGACTGACTTATTTCACTTAGCTTTATACTCTCTAGCTCCATCCATGTTGTTGCAAATGGTAAGATTTCATTCTTTTTTATGGCTGAATAATATTCTAGTGTGAATGTGTGTGCATGTGTGTGTGTATATACATATATGCACCACATCTCCTTTATTCATTCATCTTTCAGTGGATGCTTGGACTGCTTCCATAGCTTGGCTATTGTAGATAATGCTGCAATAAACATAGGTGCGCATGTATCCCTTTGAATTAATGTGAATTTTATAATGGTATACTTCCATCTCTCCATCCCAATAGTTATGCTATTGTTTTTGCATGTTTTATTAATGCATAAGTTATAATCCCTGCAATACATTGTTATTATTTTTGTTTGAGCCATAAATTATCTTTTAAAGGTACTCAAATTAAAAAATATATATATAATCTTGCAGGGTGCCTGGCTGGCTCAGCTGGTAGAGCATGCAGTTCTTGACCTTGGGGTCATGATTTCAAGCCCCATGTTGAGCATAGATCGTACTGAAAAAAAAAAAAGAAAGAAAAAGAAAAAACCAAAAACCAAAACAAACCAAAAAAACACAAATCTTACATTTTTGCTCACATAGTTACCATTTTTTTTTTGCCCTGCCTTCTTGTGTGTATCCATATTTCTATTTGATGTTATCTTCCTTCTACGTGAAAGATTTCCTTTACAATTTATTGTAGCATATGTCTGTTAGTGATAAAGTCTTTCAGTTTTTGTATATCCATAAAAGTCTTTGTTCTGCCCTCCTCTTTGAAAGATATTTTTGCTGGGTATAAATTTCTGGGTCATAGTTAGTGTTTTTTCCAACAGTTTATAAAGATGTTGCTCTACAATCTTATCCGTGCATTGTTTCCCTAGGGAAACATTCTTATCTTTGATTTTCTATACATAATGTGCATTTTCTGGCTGCTATTAAGATTTCCGCTTTGTTGCTGATTTTGAGCAGTTTGGTTCTGAGGTATTTTAATGTAGTTTTCTTTATGTTTCTTGTGGTTGGAATTCGCTGAGCTTCTTGGATCTATGGGTTTATAGTTTTTGAAAAAACTGGAGTATCTTCAGCTATCATTGCTCCAAATCATTTTTCTCTCCCCCCCCCACACCCCACCACTTGGGGACACTGATTACATGTATATGAGGAAGCCTGAAGTTGTATCACTGATTTATTTTCTGTTGTTTTATAATCTTCTTTACTGTTTCATTTCTGTTTCTGTGTCTCAAGTTCATTAATCTTTTCTTCTGCCCTCAATCCCAGCAGTGTAATTTTCATCTCAGATATTATAGGTTTGATCTCTACATATTTGGTTTTTTTCTTCATGTATCTGCTTAACTTTTTGAACATCTGGAATAAAATAATAGCTGTTTTAATGTCATTTTCACTAATTCCTATATCTGTGTCAGTTTGTATCAGTTTCAGTTGGATGATTTTTTTCCTTATTTTGGGTTGTATTTTCCTGCTTCTTTGTATGCCTGGAAGGTTTTAACTGGATACAGATATTGTGATTTGTACTCTATGAGGTGCTGGATACTTTTGTATTCTTATAAATATTTTTGAGCTTTGTTCTGGGACACAGTTAAGTTACTTGGAAAAACCTTAAATATTTTTTTATCTTGCCGTTAAGTTTTGTTATGTAGGACCCGTTCCCCACTAAGATTTTATTTCCTACTCTCCTAAATGCCCTTGAACTTTGAGGTTTACCAGTAGAGCTGGTAGGAGCAGGCAATATTCCTGGTCCTGTGTTACCAATGAACACCATTCTTTCAAATGCTAAGATTGCTCTTTCTCCAGCCTTTGACAATATCCATATGAGCTGATGAGTACTCTGCTTCGTGCTCAAATGGGACTCCCTGCAGATTGCAGAGTTCTCTCTCAGTGAAGTTCTTTCTTCCCTGGAATACTGGACATCTTGATCAACCAGGACGCTCAGCTGGCTCTCTTCAACACTGAGAGAGGGGGCCATAGTCCTCCTAGGTTCCCCCTGTACAGTGTTGCCTAGAAACTCTCCCAACACTGTAAGCTCTTTCTTTCTTCCTATGTGAGGAGGAGGTAGGTAGATCATCATAGGGCTTATACCCTATCTTTCACTGCCTGATGTCCAGTTTTTGAAACCTATTGTTTTATATATTTTGTGTGGTGTTTTATGGGTTTGGGTTTTTGTTGATGTTGTCATTGTTGTGGTGGTGGTGGAAGTGGGGAGATTTGGTTGTTCTGTGCACGAAATCAAAACTGGTTTCTGTTACCCCATCTTGGCTACAAGTGGAAATTCACCTGACATGGGATTTTAAAGAGAATAAAGGAAATGCGAAACCCTCTGATTTTTCTCTGTCTAGTTATCTCCAAATGTCCCCTGTTGTTTTGGTCAGAGAGAATCAAAGTAGACTCTGGCCTAGGGAGAGGAGGAAAATCCTAATCCCAAAGCAGGAAAGCCTGATAGCAGCTCATCTCTGGTGCAAAGAATTTAGGAAGGAAAGGAAGGAGAGACTCAAGCACATCGTGCCACTGTAGAAGGGCTCCTCATCACGGAGCCCATCTTGTCGAGAATAATCTCTGTATCCGTGAAGGCTTGGCAAATATTGGGATGCCACATGGGGATAGTTCCCAAAGAGAACAGGAGTTCATTTAAGACGTAACAACCGTCAGGGGAAATGGTGAAGGAAAAACAAAGCAGCAGCAAGTCATTTTAACACTGTGTCTTGCTATTAGATAGTACCGTTACATATTTAAGGAATTCCCCACATTATGGATTTCCCCACTGCCATCACTGCAAAAACCAGACACTCATTGTCTCCGTCTCCCGTGTAGCTGTAGGTAACATAGACATGTGATCTGGAACACATTAATCAGATCCATCAACACCAGACTTTAAATATTTATTTATTTAAAGTTTGTTTGTTTGTTTGTTTGTTTAAGTAATCTCTACACCCAACATGGGCCTCAAACTCATGACCCTGAGATCAAGAGTTGCATGCTCCTCCCACTGAGCCAGCCAGGCACCCCCTCCCACACCAGACTTTAAATCAAATATTTGTGTATGAGTGCAGGCACTGGGTTTATCTATTCTGGTGAGCAACATTCCAGTTCACAGAGGCAGCAGTACTAAGGCTCCTAGAGTTCTGTCTAGTGCCTGGTGTTGGAAGTATTAGCAGCACTTTGGGGTGGTGGAAGTGGAGTCTCCCTGCACCAGGCTACAGTGTGATTTTGTGAATTTCCCAGCTGTGCTGCTTCCCACAGTGTGTAGCCTAATACTCTGGCTCTCTTGGAGAATCTGGGTGTGTATTAATGTCTTTTAATACAAGGATTAGCAAAACTTTTCCATAAAGGGGTAGTTTATAGAATGGCTTGTGGACTGAATTGTGTCCCCCCAAAATTCATATGTTGAAGCCCCAACTCCCAAGGTGGTGATATATCAAATTGGGATTTGGGAGGTAATTAGCTTTAGATGAGGTCAGGAGAGTGGGACCCAGATTAGTGCCCTTATGGGAAGAGACACCAGAGATCTTGCTCTATGTGAGGACCAGCAAGAAGGCCACTGTCGGTAGCCACAGAAGAAGGCGCTGGCCAGAAGCCGACCATTCTGGCTCCTTGATCTTGGACTTCTAATGCCCAGAACGTGAGCAGATAAATTTCTGTTGTTGAAGCCGGTCAGTCTATGGTATTCTGTTATGGCAGCCAATTTGACCAAGACATTAGTAGATATTTTAGGCTCTATGGGACATACAGTGTTTGTCCCAGCCATTCAGTTTTGCCACTAGTGCATGAAGGCAGCAATAGACAATATATAAACAAGCGAGTGTGGCTGTGTTCCAATAATTTTACTTAGGGACGTGGAAGTTTGAGTTTCGTGTAATTTCCATGGGTCATGAAATACTCTTTAAAAATTATTCCTAGTTTGCGGGCCATACAGAAATAAGCGGCAGGTCACATTTGCTGACCTCTGTGAAAACATTCCTTCTCTGCTTAAACCTACTGTCGGTTTCTCATTTGCAACTAAGAACACTGACTAATACATTTGGTCTATGCCTGTTTTAAGAGAAGCTTATTCTTAAGCCACGGAGATAGACAAATACCCATTCTGCTTTTCTTCAGCTGCCAGAGAAGAATTTTCTACATAAGCCTCCCTGAGTCACCTGCTGCAATTTTTAGCAACCCTTAGACTTCTTGCACTGTCTAATATATTTCCAGAGTCTCCTCATGAGGAAGATTTTAAATAGCTTTTTGTTTCCCTCTCCTATAGATTACTCTGCTCTGGAGAGCCCTTGCTTATCTGAGTGAGCCATTTTTTCGTTGTCACCTGAACCACATGACTGTGGATAGACAGAGCTCGGCAGCCATAGCCGTAGCTCAGCCTTTCCGTAGCTGACAGGAAAGATCTGTGAAATAAGACATACAGGGATGGCGATAAAATAAAGTAGGCTGCAAGATGAAAGCAGGTCATTCCCTGGACTCATTTGTAAGGTGGATTCAGGAAACTGTACCACACTATTCTGGAAGCTCAGACTGACCAAAGTCATTGACATTTAGTCCCGTCCCCCCTCTTTTTTTTTTTTTCCAGGCACTTCACTACAAAACCCAGAGTCTGTTTGCATTTTCAAGTAGAGTAACTTGCCTAATAAAAATACAACGCTTAGCAACAGAAACGGATTACAACTATATTTAGCTAAACCGAAGCTGTATAAAAATCTACTGGACAATATGATTGACACGACTGGCGATGCCTCTTGTCCTTTCCTGACAGTATCACCTGGTTTATATTCCGATGTGAGAGAAGTCTCATCAGTCTGCGGCGATTTGATTTGTCAGGGGAACAATGAGAAGACAGAGGCTCAGACAAAAAGGTCTCCCCCTGCTATCTCCTTGGGAGCAGGTCTGGAATTTATAGACTTCCAGCCTGCGTTAGGGACTCTCTACCTTTGAATATTAGATCTTCAATTTTACTTTCAAAATTGTAATAATTAAGTAATCAGAAGGGAAAGCAAGTCAGTGTTATTTGGAGACCTGGAAAAAAGTACCAAAGACTGGGAGAAAGAGTGGTCCTTCCGTAACATTAACAGAAGTCACATCGATGGTCTGTACCCCTGATATGATAGGATCAGTGTGGCCCTTTACCTCTGTGCTCTTCCTCCTCCACAACCTAAGCCCAGTCTGATCATGAGCAAAAAGCATCAGACAAATCTCATTTGAAGAACAATCTATAAAATACCTGACCAGTACTCCTCGAAAGGTCATCAAAAACAAGGAAAAACCGAGGAACTCTCAGAACCAAGAGCCTCAGGAGACACGACAACTAAATGCGCGGCATCCTAGGTGGGATCCTGGAACAGAAAAAGGACTTTAGGGGAACACGGAAGAAATCTGACTTAACTATAGACTTTGGTTTATAGTAATGCATCAATATTGGTCCATTAACTCTAACAGATGTACTAATATGAGATGTTAACAATAGGTCAGGGGTATGTGGAGCCTCTTAGTACCATCTTCACTATAATTCCGCCAGTCTAAAACATCTTAAATAAAAGCTTACTCAAAAGGAAGAAGTCGGCTTTCCCTTTTGCTAGACTTGTTCCCCAGCCCTCCAGCGACAGGCAGGGGCAACGGTTGCTATGGACGCTTCATTCAATCTGCCGTTCCTTATCTGCGGCCAGATAATAGAGGATCTAAATGAGCAACCATACATTTTTAAACTAAATCTAGACAAAAGCCAGGATTAAAGCAGTGCTCACCAAAGAATTAACTTCGCAAAGCATTCTGTTATTTGTCAGCGTGAATAGAACATCATCTGTGAGAAACTCCAAGATGGAATCCGACCTTTTATTTTTAACACAACAGCTGAACTCTCAGTGGTTGCCTGCAATAACTTCAACCATTGCCTGTAGACAACACCTCTTCCAAATTAAGGAACATTCCTTGAAGTTCTCATTAAATGCACATTACCGTTGTGGGGTTGATATCCTGGGAGCTATGATTGTTCAAGCTACTCTTTACAGAGTTGAGTTTTATAGAAAGCAGAAGCATTATGAGAGAACCGAAATGTCTTCTTCAGAGTAGGTTTGTTTTAAATATGTTATTCGGCACAAATATCTCCTTTGGGAACCGTGCCAGAAAAAGCCTTTCTGATGACCACTCCGTGGCTGTGTTTTGAGCGGCAATCACTCCCCTTAAGATAACCTTACACAAGTCATTCTCCAACAGAGAATTGATGAGTGGTTATCTGGTGATTGCCCCCCACCATTGGTCACAGTCTAAGCTGGCCATGGAAAAAGAGGACTCTTTTGATTTGGGTCTTTAGCGGTAAAACAAGTGAGGAACTTGAAAGTCCCTTTCTGCTTACTTCTGGTCCCGGTTTCAGAGTTTGGGGGCTGTCTTGACAGAAAGAGCTAAGTTATTTTGACACCAGTCTTTCCCTTTCTGTTCTTTATATGAATCGAGTTCTGATACTGCACTATCCTCTGCCACCTTTCTTTTGCTTTCACAATAAAGACTATTAAAGAAAGGAAGAAAAATCTGAGACTGGATTTCAACATTCTTAGCTTGCCATTAAATGGGTTTTGTTACTTGGGCAGAGCACTTGGGTTCTCTCTGCCTCAGCTTCCTAGGCTATAAAGTTCTATTTTTATTATGTGCCCCAATTATTTAGGTGTTACTATGAGAGTCAATGATCATAATAGATGTTAACATTTTTTTTAAGTTTAAAATGCAGAACAAAGTTATATTTAAATACTTAAAGTGAACTGCTCAAAATTTCAAAGTGCCCTTTAAGTCCCCTAAAATAGTTTACTTGTGACCAAGGTGTCAGAGCTACAATTTGGTCACAAGTTTCACACAACAGAAACTAATTCTGGCTGATTTAAGTTAAAAAAAAATTTTTTTTAAGGAAGTGTGAGAGAAAAAAAAATTTTGAGGCAATATTGAATAACTCGTACCATTGTCAGGCTTGAAAAATAAGTAAGAACAAGGAGTGCACAAAGCTTCCAGGACCATGGCCAAAACCATGTCTCTGACCACTGCCCCCCACTTGAAGTTGCTACTGTTGCAGTAACTGAACCAGCTTGAGTTGGCTCCTTGATGAGTCAGAAATTGCATCAGGCTGAGTTGTCACACAAAGAAAACTTACTTGCAGCAAGTAAGGAGATAGCTGAAAATGGCTTCCAGAGCCACGACTCCCTGAGAGAGGGTGAATGGGTTCCTTTCGTTTAGGGTTAGGAAGAATATTTAGATAGGGAGGCATCCTCTGTAGAGCCCGGCATAAAGTTACATATGCACCGTAAGGAAATGTCTATACATTTCCATACATACTGTATTCCATACATTTTTGTATTATTGTATTACGTAAATGAGGCTACGGCAATTCCTTGGGCAGAGATATTAGTATTTTAATAAAGTGAAGATAATTGTAGGTCATTGCAGAGGTCACTCCATTGTCCATCTGTGCAGGCACAGTTTGAGTCAGGTTTATCTCAAACAGTCTGGGTGGCAGTCTGGGCCATGGGAGATTTTGTGTGTACCTGCCCCCGCCTCCGGCAGCCGCCATGTTGAGGGGAGGTTGGGTTGGGGTTTCATTTGCCTGAGTTAAGAGGAAAACCATGAAGAAGAGCTCAGGGCAAAATGTAAGACAAAGGTGAGTACAAGCAGGTGGACAGTAAAGGCCAGGTCCTGCCATGTAGCTGGTGACATTGCCACCCCCAACCCCCAACACACACATATACAAAGAATCTCTGCAATATGTACGTTTCCCATCACTGATTCAAAGTCTAAAGCAGGTATTTCTCATCGGCCTTGCCCACTTTGTGGCACAACCTCCCTGCAAGGAAACTGGGAAATGAGCATCTGGAATTTTCTGCTTCTGCAGGGAGAAGTAGGCACTATTTCCCACCAAGTCTCATAAAGTGACTTTCATTCCCTGCACCCAGGAAGGAGTTTCAGATGCTGAGGAGTAGCCCAGCAACAGTAAATATCTCCTATGTTGAATTTTTAAGGGGAATTGACTACCTAATGTTGGAGAAACTACAGAAACACATCCAACAGGATTGGCCTCTAAACTGGGTGTGTTCCCAGTGTTCCTATCTGTGACCCCTTATTCTTTATATAGCCTATTTTTATTAGCTTTCCTTTTCTCCAACAGTGGACTTGTTCTTGCCAGTCTGACACCCCTGTCTGACTCCCAATGATGTCACAACTGTTTTCCCCCATAAGTCACAATTTGGGGCACAACCCAGAATTGAGGCTATAAAAGGAACCATAAGCTACATAGCAATACAGACATTTGCCACACTCTGTAATATTAGCACGTAGCTCATTTTCCAGCTAGGATATGGGTGGCCCAGATGATTAGAATGGGGTATGTTTTTACAGAAACTCTAAAAGTTATTCTTTCAAACTTTGGAAATGTTTGTTATTTTCATGATCGGAAATGTTCCCTAAACAGTTTGTGAAGGCATTTTCCTGATGGTGCCTATGAGTGCCAATTAAATTTTTAAAAGCTTTTTCACATTTTTATTTGATGAATATAAAATGTAAGCCCTGATCTGAAGATGAGAAAGAACTTATCATATCAAAGTTTTTTTTTAATTTTTTTTTTTAGGATTTTATTTATTTATTTGACAGAGAGAGATCACAAGTAGATGAAGAGGCAGGCAGAGAGAGAGGAGGAAGCAGGCTCCCTGCTGAGCAGAGAGTCCAATGCGGGGCTCGATCCCAGGACCCTGGGATCATGACCTGAGCCGAAGGCAGAGGCTTTAACCCACTGAGCCACCCAGGCACCCCCATATCAAAGTTTTTAAAAGAACTTTGCCCCAAATTATGATGATACTCACCAGGGTGATGAGGCTAAGTGATTAAAGGGATGTTCAGAATCAGGGACATGGCAGAACTCCCTATCCCCCAAAGGATTTGCCAGCCCTCTCTTTGCTTTTATGCAGCAAGAAGAGAGCATGAGGTATGTGCTACAAAAGTTATTTTCAGAGCTGTTGGGGTTTAATCGCTTCACTGTTTTCAACCAGAGGAACCTATTACATTTTTTACTACCTTGGGACAAATGTTTGAAAGCAAAGCTCAGACAGTCCCTGACTTAGAATAATGAATTCAAAGCACTTACTTTCTTCTTCCCTCCCTTGTGTTGTAGGTACTGCCCTTCAACAGGGCTGCACACAGGTGACCTCTCTCATTGACAGCCTCTTTAAGTATTATTAGGTACCAATTTTGTCCCTGGCACTGTGCTAGGGAGAGGAGAATTTGATGTGAAGCCAAAAGAACTTGATCTTCAGAGACTCATTATTTCATGGGGCCCCTAGTAATATATTCACGTGATCATATGTTTTTGCAAAATTTGCAACTGTAAAATATTTGACCACAATTGGTTAGGGCTGTTATCTCTTTCCAGTCTGATGCCATAATTTCCCTTTGTGTCTGATGGCTTTAGAGAGTCCAAGGTCACTTCAGGGACCCATCTAAGGGAAGTTAGGAATACATTTTGTTTGGGTTTAATGGGATACCTTATGTGGTTGGCAGTCATTTCTGTGCACAGTTCAGTTAGTGCTGGCCATCCCAGCTTAGGAATGGTTTGTAGGAATATTCCTCCCCCATAGTGTGCCAACTCACTTGTTGTGACATGAAGGTACAGGGCCAGTGATCATACATGTGCTGGTAAGTGAGAGTGTGGTCAATACAAACAATAATTAAGATTAGTCACTGCCCAACAACACTTGAAGTGCCTGAAATATCAGCCCATATCTGAAAGAAACCTGGTAGAGATTTTCCCAAATGAGACAACATTCCTAGAAATGTACATGACTTATCAATAATGAGTTGGGAAACTGAAAGAAGCTTTTTAAAATGATTAGTAATAGAATACCTATTAACTAACTATCCTAGAGAAAAGCATGAACTATCTTTCTAATCCCTATACAGAAAATGAACGTCTAAATTACTGTCCTAAGAAGCAATCAGAAAGTAGGAATCAAAAAAGTAGGGGGGAAAATGCATTAGAGAGCTGTCGGACAGTTGAATAGAAATATTTCATTTTTATAAATGTTGTGGTCTTAATCAGATCTTAATATTTGTAATTTGTTGTGATTTCTCCCCACCGAATTTTGCATTCTTTTGAAAGCTCCTCCCTTCCCCAAACCATATAAGCCTTAGGGGCACAGAACTTAGATTTGCCCTTGATGTGTGGCTTTTGGAACCCAGGTGGACTTCCAAGTGCTCAGAGTATGGTGGGTCAGACAAAGAAACAAGCAGTTCAACACAGTGTTACAAGTTGGCCATGTAGTATCATCTGACCAACGGGGAGAAAATGGAAGCTGTATTAGTCTGTCCTATAACAAAGTGCCATAGACTGGGTGGTTTATAAACAACAGAAATGGACATCTCGCAGTTCTGAAGGCTGGAAGTCTGGAACCAGGTTGCAGAATGCTGACTTCTCTTTGTATCCCCACATGGCTGAAAGAGAAAACTCTGGTCCTTTCATCCTCTTAAAAGGGCACAGATCCCATCCCATTCATGAGGGTAGCACCTTCATGACCTAATTACTTTCCAGAGGCCCCATTTCCAAATACCATCACACTCGGGTTAGGACTTCAACATAGGAATTTTGCATGGACACAAACATTTAGGCCACTAGCTCCTAACCTTGCATATACTCAAGTGTGTTTTCTTCCAACCCCAAACCTGTGGTTTCCTTCCAACAGCAAATGCATTATTCCAACATCAATTCTCTAATTTTCTTATGCCAGTTGAGCGTCCTGCAATTCTATCCAGTTCCCTCACCACCCAGAGTGCTCTGTCCCACAAGATTATCCACTTCAGATGCCAGTCAACTGCCTTAGATCCCCAGGCTACCTGCACTTCCCTCCAACTTGGCTACAGATGTAGGGGTTTCCCTGACCCTCCCTCAGATGTGATGATCCTCTAGAACAACTCACTGAACCTAGAAAAGAGCGTTATTTATGTTTACTGGTCTATTATAAAGGATACAACTCAAGAACAGCCAAATGTAAGAGATGCGTGGGGAATGGTTCTGGAGGTGGGAGTAGGTGTCAGTGCACAGCTCCCATGCCATCCTTCCCGGTACACTGATGTCACCAACCCAAAAGTTTCTGAATCTCATTGTTCAAAAGTTTTTATTGAAAGTTCATTAAGTAGATGCGGTTGATTAAATCACTGGCTATTGGTGATTAAACTCAATCTCCAATCCCTCCCCTCACAAGAAGGGAGGGGTCACTGAAAGTTCCAAGGCTTTCTGGTGACCCGGCCCCCATCCTGAAACTCTCTAGGGGCCTTCACCCGGAATTCATCATTAGCATAGACTTTGATATGTTTCAGAGGGGCTCCTTATGAACAACAAAAGACACTCTGATCAGAGATCTGTGCCAGGAAACGAGGGAAAAGACCAAATATATATTTTTATTATATGTCAATCTAACACCATTAATTTCAGTTATAAAGCTAGGAAGTTAGACAATGAAACAAACTTTCCTAAACCCAAAACTCTCCCCCAAATATTCCCCAAAGTTATCTTCCCAGGAAGCTTTCTCAGCATCTCATTTAGAATTGTTTTCAGTTCCTTGGCTCAGGGTGTAATGATCTTCAATTTTTGCTTAGCTACGGTAAAAATAAGGAACAAATTATGAGGAATATTAAAAAAGGCTTTTTATAGTATGTTCATATGTCATTATCATGAAAATTGAAGTTGTGTGTGATGAATTAGTATTTGGATTACATATATTTTTGAAAACTATACACTCTTCAGCATTAAATATATGATTTATTGACGGTGGAGTGTGAGGCTGCTATTCTTGTTTGTAAAACAGAAGGAATGGAGTCTCTGGTTGATTTTTAAAATTTCTTCCAGTTTCTCACTTCTTTCATTTTAATGAATTCCTAGCATTCATTAAATCATGGCGTCAGGCCCTTAGTCAGATGCTTCCTCTCCTTCCTATGGCTTCCAAGGGGAAAATCAGATTCCACTTACATCATTTTTATTGACAGCAACATTTTTGAGAATATAAATCAGGGGAGGTGTATAGACTACCCATCCCTACACCTTTCCCATGCATAACTTAGATTTAAATGGTTTTATTCTGTTGAGAAGTATTTGAAGTATTTTGATTAAGCAAAAAGGTCCCTTTGAAGAGGCAGGTTGGTCAGAGCAGATTGTGAAACTGCAGGGTTTAGCAAAGAAGCCACTTAAGCTAATTGGGAAGTGATGAAGGAGGAAGCTAATTGAGTGAATTAGTAACTTGGTTACTAGAGTAAGTTTTCCCTGGTTTAAAGGAGACAAATTGGTTAGACAGACATTGGACAGGGCTCGAAGGGGAAAAAAACAAACAAACTAAAAAACAAACAAACAAAAAAACAAGGAAAGGGGAGGTGTTCAGAACGTGCCACCCCAAAACATACCACTCCGGCCTGTGGATTATTTTGAACGGAAGAGAATGAAGACCTAGGAGTTTTAGGAGAAGCATTTTATGTCCCTCTGAACTGCGAAAAGTAGGTGTAAAATTACCCATTTGTTGGGTAAATCTACATTTATAAAAGAAATTTCCATTAGAAAGGGTACCTGGACCAGGAAGACAGTTACTATCAGAGATAACTTTCTTGCCCTTGATAGAATTATCTGCATAACAAGGTATCTGTTATTTAGCCTGCATTTCCTCCTCTCACCTTCCCATAAATTGCCTCCCCACACCTCTACCACCTAGAAGCCCCAAACCCCAATTCTTCTTCTTAGCTCAGGATGGTATGTATATAAACCTGTCACCTGGCGGACTGCTGAGTCTTTGGGAGGCAACCATGCCCGTAATTAAGAACCCCACTCCTCACCCCTGTTAATTTGTTTTATGTCAAACTTGATTCTTAGACCAGCCACAGAACCTAGAAGGGTAGAAGGGAAGCATTTTCCTCACCTATAAGAATATGAATTTTTTTTTTCTAAACAGGAACTAGAAGGGGCAGGCAAGGAAAGGAGTTAGAAGACCAACAGTAAAGTCACGAAAGATGCGAAAGTCTTATTTTCCAAAATTCTAAATTAACATACACAAAAGGAGAAACCCTGTAATGTGTATGATGATCTTTAAAAGAGTGTTTATTCATGGCATGACATGCCATAGGCCTGGAAGCTTTAAAACTGGTGGGGGGTGGGGGGTGGACAGGAAGTCTTTTTGAAAAGCAGAAGAAAAAAGTCAAGATTTTGTTCAGGGTTGGCTGTTCAGGGCACAGTTAGTAGCAATGTTTTGTATCTAAACTTGTTTGACTCCTTGCCAACTTTGCTTGATTTTGTATAGCATGGAATTAAGTTTACACCTTTGCCATCAGTGTTTCAGTTTAGTAAGTGTTTAAGAACACAATCTTCAAAGACGAGGCTGGGCTCAAATTGAGATTGACCACCTAAATTCTTCGAGCCTTAGTTGCTTCCTTTGTAAAAATGGTATAATGATCGATCCTGGATTGCTGAGAAGATTGAATAATGAGAGCCTTGATGATGTCTGGTGAGTCAGGATACCCAAATAAGAATCAGTTTATGCCCGAGCCTTTGAACAAGTGACCATTGCCAAGGAGCTCTGTATAAGATTGACTCTCAAGGCACACCTGTCCCTTCATACTGAAGTGAGGGAGCGAGATTCCTGTCCCACAGAGTTGAAGAACTAATCTTGTGGACAAGAGAGTGAGTAAAGCCATAGAGCTGTATTAAGCAAGGATACAGAAAGAGCTCTCAGGAGTGCAGAGGAGTCCCAACAGGGTTGCCAGTGTGGGCCTCCACTGAGTCTTCTATTTAGAACCGACCAGAGACACTTGTGGCCTTAACTGGCCTTATCATTCTTATGATGTCTTGGCTTGAGTAAGGACTAGTGATAACATCTTTAATGGCTTATTTCTTTTTTTAAAAAAGATTTTATTTATTTATTTGACAGACAGAGATCACAAGTAGGCAGAGAGGCAGGCAGAGAGAGGAGGAAGCAAGCTCCCCACTGAGCAGAGAGCCCGGTGGGGGCTCGATCCCAGGACCCTGATTTCATGACCGAACCAACGGCAGAGGCTTAACCCACTGAGCCACCCAGGAACCCCAATGGCTTATTTCTTTTTAAGGTCTGGTTATTCTTTGTTGGTCACCGGTGACTGTTACTAAAAAAAAAACACCCACCCCACATAGGGTAGAGTGGTCTGGTTTGTTCCATTATCTCTAGTTTCCGCATACCTCCACGTTTTGGGGATTTCTATGAGCCTGATCACATAGCCCCCTCTCTATCTCTTCCTTCCTAGCCCAGCCTGTCCCTTACTCAGTACCATCCAATGCCAAGGACTCATAGAAAGTCTCGAGGTCATCTCGTCCATTCTTCTCATTGAAGCAAGAATCTGCTTTCAAGATCTATTACTTGAGCTTGAACATGTCTACTTTGGAGAAATCACTACATAGTGTGACAGTCTATCCTGTTTTAGAGTGACTCTCTTAGGATAGTTTACCTTATATTCAGTCAAAATCTGCTCTTCACTTCTACTCTTGGATCTTTGTTCTGCAACCTGGAATTTGTATTGTCAGTCCTTTCCTTATTTTAGTCAGCAGATAGACCCTGCCCCCACTACATAGTCCTACTCTTTTCCAGGTTCTTCCCCCAACCTCACCCCACCAAGTCCCACTGCTCCATTTTGGTGACTGTAAATAGAAGGGAAGCCCTCACAGAAAGGACACTTCTGATCATGGAAATTTGAGAGGATCTTTTGCAAATTTTTGGTTAAGGTCGGGATAGAGGGTGTAATTTAAACCGACATAATGACTGTTCACTTTATCAACCATCTTTTACATAATAAAGTCAGAACAGAGCATCTCAAAGAAAGCATCATCCAAAGAGGATGGATTCTTCTTGCCACTAACCCAGGCTTCACCATAGAAATCAAAGAATGGTGGGTTCCTCAGTCAAGTAGAGCCTAATCAGGAGCATGGGGGCATACATCAGAAACTGGTCTCTTGGTTACTGAGGGACTGAGAAAACACTTGATGAATGGGGCCTGCAGTATCTCTGTCTCTCTCTTTATCTGGCTTTCTGTCTCTCTTGTCTCCTCTATTCTTTCTTTGTTTTACCCACTTAGAGAAGCTCTTTTGGTAGGGGAAAGTGTCAAGAATGAGAGCACACAAGGGTTTGGGTTTGCAAATAATTCAGCCTTGTCTTCATTTATAGGCGTCTGGTGGTTGTATTTCCAGGGTCTGATTTTAATAATAAAATCAACTAAAGGGAAACAGAATTTGTCATCCCAAAATATGCCTCTTTGGCATATTGATTATTTTAAGCTGGTTACTTTTTAAAAAAACAGCGGACCTGGGAGAAGCTCTGAAAACCAAGAAGTTACCCTTTTGTTAAAGACATTTACATGCATAAGGGCAATCTCCATTTGTGAGGGTATCTTCCTTGTTTTACCAGGAATAGAGAGATGAGCAAATCTCTAGAAACTCTCACCAATGGAGAAGGCACTGAGACAAATCTGCTTAGCAACCATACCTTTGTTTACTGTGCCTTCCTGGTAACCTCCCCTAAATGGCTCCTCAACCCCTATATCTTTCTTTTGTCTTCAGCTGAAGATGGTGTTTAAGGTGATGGCGTGGGTCATTTCAGAGAGTTACTCAGTTTTCCTGGATTTCTATCCCATATACTTGAATGATATGTGTGTTATTAAACTTTTGTTTGATTTTCTCCTGTTAATCTGACTTTTTATTATGTGGATGTCTCAGTCAAGAATCTAGAACAGTAGAGGGAAAATTCTTTTTCTTCCCCCACACCACTTACTATGAGGCATGGAATTGTTCTAAGCAATTGAGCATATTAATTTACTCATCCTCAAACCAACCATTAAAGGAGGTACTATTATCATCAGTTTATAGGTGAAAGAAATAGGGAAGGGAATGTTTGAGTATCCTGCATAGCTAGTAAATGGCCAAATGAAAATTCAAACCCAGGCTATCCAAATCCAGATCCTGTGCGATGTCCATTACATAGTGTTAAAGAAAAACAAAATCTAACTGAGTAAATTTGAAGATCTAATTGGCTTTATCCTACAATTCACGAATCTGTAATATCCCAACTAACAGATAAAAAGGACCTCCAAGGTGCTGTACAAAACTTCCATAGACTTATATGCAGAAGGAGATAGGGCAAGGAAGTTATTCTAGGAAACCGTGGATTATTTCAGGCAAGGTCACCTTCCTTTGGGGGAAGAAGGCCATCTATCAGGCAGATTACCTTACTATTGCTGACCAGGTAATTCCAGATTGACTAGTTAAGATTATATTCCTGGAGGAAGCTGAAACTGCCTTTAGGTTAGGTATTAAGTCGGTTTGCTGATGGGGGGCTTAGCACAAGTGACTCCATTTTTGACCTGTTACCTCTTTTTAAGTAATTCCCCCCTTTTGATCAGACTTTCAGATGTGATAAAAATTTAAGGCATTAGCAGCTCTCCCAGCTACCATTCTGAAGTTTTTACAGTTTTTGCTGACCTTTGTATGGTGTTCACAGGTCATGGCATTTTTTGAATTTCTGTGGTATTCACAGGTCATGACTTCGTGTTTTTTTTTAAAAGTCAAAAAGACAAAAATGTCTTTTTTTTAAAGTCAATGATTCTCTTCATTCTTTTTCTGATGTTCCAGTCTTAAGGAGATCACTTGCTTGGTGGTTAGCAGGTGCAAACATACATTTAAAACTTTTCTTTTCTTTTTTAAGATTTTATTTATTTATTTGTCGGAGAGAGAGAGAGAGAGCACAAGCAGGGAAGCAGCAGGCAGAGGGAGAAGCAGGATCCCTGCTGAGGAGGGTACTCAATCCCAGGACCCTAGAATCATGATCTGAGCTGAAGGCAGATACTTAACCAACCGAGCCACCCAGGCATCCCACATTTAAAAATTTTGAGAAAATGCAACTCACCAGGGGGTCTACTATAACGATTATAAGCAAGATAACTCACAATGTCTAGAGTGTACTTCAGAGTAATGGTCCCCAAGACTCAAATCAATTGTCAGTCAAATAAATCAGGGCTGCCTGGCTGGCTCAGTTGGTGGAACATGGAACTCTTGATCTCACGGTTGTAAGTTTGAGCCCCACATTGAGGGTAGAGATTACTTAAAAATATATTTTTTTTAATTCTTAAAAAAAAAAAAAAAGTCAAAGAAAGATCTTATTGAAAGAGTCACGTTTTTAAGCCATGTGGCTTGCTCAGTGATCTTATGTAACTGAGTCTCAACTTTCCCAGATGTGTTAACCCAGGTGTAGCAGGTGATGTTCACCACAACAGACACCCCTGGCTCAGCTAGAAGACAATCAAGACTTATCCTACTATCAAGAACAACTTTGGCTAGAGAGTCTAAGGATTTTTATTGGGCAGCTATTGCTTTAGTAGCAGATGCTACAATATCTTCAAAAGCTTGGGAGAGGTTCCTGATCATAGTTCCATTTACATCTGTACCTAACAAAGGAAATAGAGCCCTGGCAAAGGAAGTGAATCAACCACAAATGTCTCCTGGTAGGTCTTTTCTAAATTGACAATGTAAATTTAGGGTAGTTGACAAAAGAGCTGTCTTTGTCTATAAATAGTTAGGGGCACAGTTAGGCAACCCAAGAGGCATTTTCCAGTCATCAAGGCATTTATAGGCCCAAGGAGAATGATAACCACCACAGACAAAGATAAATCCTGTCAGGGCACAGACCACTCCCACTAAGGTGGTGGTGTTAATAGACAGATCAGAGTTTTTGGAAACAAATCCAGCAGTCTGAGGGTTACCCCTCTTAGCAATGGTCTGGGAGAGACAGATGATGACATGATCTTTTCCGGCCAATGCCAGAGTTAAAGGAAGAAAGAGAAAAAGAAAGGGTTTTATGTTAGAGTATGAAGACTTGACCCAGCATCTTGTGTAGAAGAGGACTACATTGATGTCAGTTACTTCTCTTCCTAGTCAATGTGATTTAGAAGTCTCTGGTGTCTGCATAGGACCAGATGTGAGGTGGACCCTTTTATAACTATGAGATGTGTAACCGAGGTTTAAGTCCCTGACGTTGGCCTCCATTTGGGTAGTGAGGAAAACTGATATAGTACCATCCTAGGAGATTCAAAGGCAGTCATTGTTTGGAACAGTTCCAAATCAGAATGATGGGAGAAAATGGGAAATGCTAGTTTGGAGAGTTGTAGCCAGATATTTGAGGAAACTAAAATTTAAGATCCAGTCCAGTTTATAGGTAGGAAAAAATTTCAAAAAGACAATTAACAGAACTAGAATCTGATATCCACAAGTGTGTATTATAGTTTCTACTGAGACATAATTTTTCTCTTTAAAACCACCCTTATTTCTACTAGAAATAACCAAATTAAGACAAATTTGTTTACAAAAGAAGTCTAGTTTCAATAAACTTGTCCTAATTATTTACATGAGTGCAGCAAGAATAGTGATTGGCTTTCTTTCTTTCTTTTCCGTCCTTTCTTTCTTTCTTTATTTATTTTAAGTAGGCTCCACACCCAATATGGGGCTTGAACTCATGACACTGAGAGCAAGAGTTTTATGGTCTAACAACTGAACCAGCCAGGCATCCCTGTATAGATTCTTTTAAATCTGCTTTACTGGAACTTTTCATAAGGAATCCCAAATTGGTCTTTTAAAAGTCTCTTGAGGCTAGGAAGCCAAGGACTTGCTATCAGATTTTGCCTTCAATACCTATAATTTGGGTGAATGCCTCTCTTCTCAAGGTCTCCCAAATATCCTGAGGTTCTTGCATCTGCCAGGAAGTAACCTTTGTTAATCACCTTATAAGGCTGTCAGGAACTCTATAAGCAAGATATCAGGCTGTTTTTCCAAAGGGGTTTATTGGTTCTGTAAAGTCAACCTTAGTTTATTTAAACTGGTCATATCTGATTTTATGCACATCATTTTCAAATATGACATTCCATCCAAAGCCTTGGTAAGATAACCAAAGTTTCCAACTGTGTCCCATTACAAGGAGAACAGATTCTTATTGATTTATGCAAATAACTATATTGACATGAAAAATAAGAATACTCCTTAAAATCTTAGTTTCTGAGTTCTGGAGGGATCAGGTTCGGGGGGAAAAATAATTATTTCATCTTTGTTCACAAAGGTATACTTTACCAAATTGCTATAGGTCATAGATAGGTTAAGAGAAAAGAGAAGTTTCCTTAAATTTGGAAAACAAAACATTAGAGGATCAGCAGCAGTGTTTCAAACAAAAAGTCACAACAAATTATAATCATCTTCATCAATTCATTCAATCCCATGGTATTGACTCTGGTTCTGCCGTTAGCAGTTTCATGAATCAAGTTTTCTCTTAAATTCTTATTCAGCTCAGTGGGATGGTCTTAGAGTTATGAGAAGTCTGTATTTGTCAGGGTCCTTTCTGTGAATCTCTATCTGAAAATGAAACATACCTACAAAAACATCAGAGTAAAACAGTAACTTCTGTAAATGACAAAGACTTAAAAATGGCCACAGTTAAAGATCTGCTGAGAGTTCATTACAATGCAATTGACAAAGATATTTGGTTATTTCTGTGACATACAACATTGTAAGATAGTACTAAAATCATGACCAAAACCCTTACACCAGGACATATCAGATTTCTAGACTTTCATTAAATTTCTGGGACACATAAAGACTACAAAAATATAATCTAAAGATTAGCATTACTTAATTAACAAAGTTTTAACATAATTTAATATATCAATTTAGCCAATTTGTTTAACATCTCTCTTTTACAAAGAGGGAGAACAAATCTTTTGAGATCTTCCAGGGACACTCTTTAAAGTACCAGTCAGTTTGAGGTCAAAAGGACTTCATTTTGAATTTGAATTTGGGAAATTTGTAAAAATATCAAAAGGATTTGGACATATGACTAATTAGGATTACAGAGTATTGTGAAACATTAAATCATCTATTTGACCAGAGTGACAATAAAAGACTTCAAAAGCAAATGCAGAACTTTACATAGTTGTGAACAAAACAAATCAGACACCCGATAAAGTATAGGAAATTATTTTGACAAAACACAAAATCTTTGTTTTCTAGGCAAATTACTTATAAGGCAAAGAAAAACCTTTCACAATCTCTTAACAGACAGGAACAGCTCAATAGTCCAAGAAAACTGTCCTTTTAGTAAATCAAAGAAAATTAAGTTTTAAGGGCTTCTGGCTGGCTCAGTTGGTTGAGCATGTGACTCTTGATTTTGGAGTTGTGATTTGAGCCCCATGTTGGGTGTAGAGATTACTTAAAAAAATAAAATCTTTAAAAAAAAATGAAAAAATAAAGCTTTAGTTTTATATAAGTACACTATTGACATTAAAGTTTTATTTCAAAACCTTATAATAAAAATTCCATTTTTAGCCAATTTGACTTCACGAAGTAAAATTCTCTCTTCCCAATTTTCTTTCTGTTTAAAAATTTTTATTTATTTATTTATTTATTTTAAAAAGAATGGGAAGGGGGAAGCAGAGGGAGAGAGAAACTCAAACAGACCCTGCACTGAGTGCAGAGCCTGATGCAGGACTCATGACCTGAGCTGATACCAAGAGTCTGTTGTTTAATCAACTGCACCACCCAAATGCCCCTTTCTTCCCCATTTTCTGTAGCATTTTGTATTTTATTCTCCTCTTTCACATTTTGGAATAACCAGTTTTACTTTAGGACAAAACTACTTTCTTTTCCCTTGGCAAAAACACATCTCCATTCCTCATCAATTCTTTTAGTGAAAACACATATCCTTGCATGTAGAAAGGTTTCCCTTAACATTCCTAGTGGCTTTAATTGCATATACTAGAACTCTTTTTTTATTTTATTTTATTTTATTTTATTTTATTTTATTTATTTGACAGACAGAGATCACAAGTAGGCAGAGAGGCAGGCAGAGAGAGAGAGAAGAGGAAGCAGGCTCTCTGCAGAGTAGACAGCCCGATGTGGGGCTCGATCCCAGGACCCTGGGATCATGACCTGAGCCGAAGGCAGAGGCCCTAACCCACTGAGCCACCCAGGCGCCCCTATACTAGAACTCTTAACCCCTAAACACCTTAATTTCTAGTGAAAATTAAGAAGAAAACAGTTGTGGGCTATTTCTTGTATTAGCTATCTATGGATTGGCAGACCTGTAAAGCCTTTTTGTAATTTTTAGAAATGCATACTTTCTCACACATTTTTCAGTATTAATGTATTAGACATCTTTCTTTCTTTCTTTTTTAAGATTTTATTTATTTATTTGTCAGAGAGAGAGAGCATATAAGCAGGGGGAATAGTAAGCCAAGGGAGAAGTAGACTTCCTGCTGAGCAAGGACCGCCCCCACATACACACCCATCCCCGGCCTGGGACTCAATTCCAGGACCCTGGGATTATGACCTGAGCTAAAGGCAGATGCTTAACCCACTGATTGACCCAGGTGTCCTGACACGGTTCCTAATATAAATTATTTTTCGTTTTCCCTGTAGAAGAAAACCAAAAGTAGATAAACCTATGTTTAAGAATTAAGGTTTCAGTATTTTATCTTATTTGGAAATTACATGAATATTCATTAGCTATCTGTCATTTAATTTAATTTAGAAAACTTTAAAGTTTTAGGTTACCAAAAAGATTTGAAAACTTTTTTAGCATAGGCATATCATAAAAACCATTATTTTTCTTGCTGACAAATTTCATAAAAGGGATAACATGAATTTATTTGACTAATAAATCCAGGTAGAATGAAAGTTGTGTGTCTGCATTACAGTCAATGTTAATAATTCCAAAGACATGCCTATTTTAATTAAACCAACAAACTTAAATTAGCTTTAATACCAAATATTTCCAATATCACATGAACATATAAAGCATTTGGGTTAGTTTCTATTATATTTTTCAGAATTTTATGGATACTCAATTCATATAAGCACTTAGTTTCCTTTAAGCCAATTAAACAGAGCTCTTCCACAAATTAATTTTAACAATTCAATCCCAGGTAGAAAATGCCACACATTTGCAACACATGTACAGAGATACATTTCAACATGCAGATAGATACAGAGATCTTATAGTTTTCATTTTGAAATTTTAGCCCTGAGACATATATGATAATGCAAAACTCAGTAGCTTATAAAAGAACAGTTGGAATAAGTTAACCTGCTCTGATGGCTAGATTTAGATTTAGATTTCTAGATTCTTTAGATTTCTTTAGATTCTGTATTTGCATCAACTTCCCCAATTGTTTTGATTCTGATAAGGATTATCACTCTGAAGTTTGTGTTTCAAAGAGATGACCTAGATAAGAGTTGTTGGAGACCAGGTAGAACATTGACATCTCAAAGGCACAAGGAAAGAATGCCGGTTCCTTGAGGAAGAATTTTGTTCCCTAAGGCTGAAATTTTTATAATACTTACAAGCCTTTTGAGATAAATAAGGGAGGTTTTGGCATTGGTAAAAAAAAAAAAAAAAAAGACAGGTAGAATTTGAATTATGTCTGGAGCGGAATTTCTGGTTTTGCAAAGATTTCTAAGATAAGGGTAGTTGCTTTCAGTTCCTCCAGGAATTTGGTTTCCACTTATATCACATCACATGTTGAGCCATCCATTCAATTACATTATCCTCAACTTGTTACTTTATAACAGGGAGAAGATTTCCAAGTAAGATGGAAATCAAAGACTTCTGTGTTCTGGATTTAGAGCTATTTCTCTTTGGAATGTTTTAGTAAATTCTTCTACAGGCTTCAGAAGGGTTTTTTTCCCCCCTCTGGGTACATAGCTTTATTTTAACTTAAGGAAGAAAGCCTAATAAAAGTTCCTATCAGGCTATGATTCTTTTTTTAAATTTAATTTTATTATTTTTTTTAAATTTTACTTATTTATTTGACAGACAGAGATCACAAGTAGGCAGAGAGGCAGGCGGGCGGGGTCGGGGGGGCAAGCAGGCTCCCTGCTGAGCAGACAACGGGGCTCAATTCCAGGACCCTGAGATCATGACCAGAGCCCAAGGCAGAGGCTTTAACCCACTGAGCCACCCAGGCACCCCTCTGATCTTTTTAATATTCAGATATTTTAAATATTTTTTCTTTGCCAATTGACACAACATTAAGCTTTCACAGCAGGAACTGCTGGAGAGACATTGCCTGAAGAAGCTGTTTTCTTTCCCAGTTCCTGTGTGCCTTGCAGCAGGCTCCTGGAGAGCAGAACTCTGGCAACCAGCAATACATGAGTTTTCTCCAGAACTTGACCACTGCACAATGGTCAGCAGTACCTAGCAGCCAGAATCTTCCTTTGGCACCCCACTCAGCTGGTTTTATAGTGGAATGCTTTCAGCAAGATACCTCTTCTTTAAAAGCTTTTTTTTAAGCAAGGTGTATTTCCAGAAAGTTGCACTAACATGACACCACAGAGACTTCCCTGCCTTTCAGTGATTCCCTGCACTGACCACTCCAACAAGGTCTGGCTCTATACCTAGGCAGGCTGGGAAATTCTTCCACATTTACCCTATCTCAGCCCCCAGGGTAGGGGCTGCTCCATGATAGCTGCTATTCCTATATTATTTAGAACTCCCTTTACTTCTTACTATCCGTTCTTTCATTATTCTGATTCTCTGGTATGGTTAATATTTCTTTATATTAAACTTCCTCTGTTCAAATTACTATGTGGTTTCTACCTCCTGATTGAATCTTGACTGATACAGTTCCTCCATTGTACAATGGTTCCTCCTCAACTATAGTTTAAGTAACTATACTTTAGGCAATTAAAGGACTCTGTTCAATCAGTACTCTTCTTGTTGCAATTAAGAGTAATCTCATTCAAATTAGCTTAAACAAAAAAAGAATTCATAAGTTCAAATCACAAAGTCTTAAGAGGGGCAGAAATGAGGGGTTCAGGGAGTTAAGTGCTACCATGTCCCTTTCTCTGTCCTTTCTTTCTCCCTCTCTCCACTCCATGTCTTATTTCTGGTTTTTTTCTGCATATGCTCTCATTGTTTCAAGCCAGCCATAATTATGCATCTAGAATCATGGCTGCATTTATGTGTAGGCCTATAATTCTGTTTGAATCCTATCCTAAATCTCAAAAAATTATTTTCTTTCATCTCCAGTTATATAAATCTTGAGACAGATACTGACCTAGTCTAGGCCATGTGCCCATCACAGACCAATCACTGTATCCAGAGAGATGAGTATATGTGAACCATGCTGAGTCACATGCTCAGTTCTATGATTAGGGAAGGATAGTAAAGTGATTAGCAGTGCCCAAAAGATTCATTTGTTTGGAGTGGTAAAAAATTTGATTAAAAACAAAAACAAAAACAAAACAAGGAGGGGAATGCTATTTTGAGCAGACAAAACTATACTATTTTAAGATGTAAACTCAAGCTTATGAACTGAAAAGGGTAACATATTTGTGGTCAAGACCAAAATGTCATTCATAGAACTTTGGTGGTTAAATAATGATAGCCCCCCCTTCTTCAATTGGCCAAGCTAATAATTGTTAGCACATTTCCCTTTTCCAACAGGACTTAAATGTTCAGGTACTGTTAGTTGCCTATCAACAGCCAGTCCCTCCTATATTGTTTACCAGCAAAACCTTGGCTTGGTTCACCCTTATCATGGCCATGTGCTCAGTGAAGGATTCCTTCTCTAGCTCCAAAGACTAAGTCTCTGTTAGCAAAGTCCATTGTGGAAATTCTACCTTTTTTGCCATTGATTGTTTAGGAAGGAATGTGCAAGGTAATTCTAGCAAACACAACTTGAAAGAAACTTTTCCATGACAGCTTCTGGGAACGGTTTTTCTGCCATTATGAAGGAAAACTGCCCCCCTTTTGATATCTCAACATTGCTGTTTGAGGGCAAGATGCCTGGAGATGAGGCAGCCATCTTGGTACCACCATGAGAAAAACAGGAGGGCAAAAACCAACACACTGGAGATGGGAGCACGAAAACATGCAAAGAGCCACATTTTTCATGGAAAGAATCTTTGATGCCACAGCTGCTCTTAAATTAACCAACCTGGAAATCACTCTAGCTCCAGAACTCATATATGGAAAGATTATTTCCTTACTGTTTAAGCCACTTTTAGTTGAGTTTTCTGTTATCTACAGCCAAAAACATTAGAATTAAAATTCAGGACATCAGGTAGCATCAACTTTACATCAGGAAATAGCATACTTGCTTGCAAAATATATCTCTTTGTGTTATAAAGAAATACGAATGGGAATATTAGGGACAATAAAATCAGCTAAAGTACCTCTGCCCTCAGAATCAACCAATATCATTGGGTTAACTACCACACACTATCTGATGTCCTCTCAGATCCAGTCAATATGAGACATATGTATGTCTCTTTATAAGTGCACATAGCCTTCAAAAGAGGAAAAAAAAATCTGCCTTTCAAAGCAATATCATTTGCCAGAGAAAGACATAGATGTTTGAAAGCCATTATACCTTCACAGTCCATGTGGGCATCTCTCATTTGGAATGCCATCTGGTGAGCTCCTCCAAAACTGTACTCAACAGGTAATTCTATCTGTGAGGAATGCATTCAACTGACATGCAGCTATTTCATTTCTCTCAAAAAGAATAAAGAGAGATATTTATACATCACCCTGACATCTTCCTTTTATAGTTTTTTCTGTACTATACACTTTAGCCCTTAAATATGGTCTGATTCTTTAGTTTTTACCTTTTAAATATGCCTCTTCTTGTATAAAGATTACATTTTCCTAGAAAGCAACATAATAAGGAAAGAATGTGCTTTGGTCTCAGAAACATAGCTTAAAATCTCAGTTTTTTCACTTACAATCCTTGTAACTTTGGACAAATTACTTAACTTCTTCTTTCTTTTCTTTTCTTTCTTTTTTTTTTTTTTAAGTAGGCTTCACGCTTAGCATGGAGCCAATATGGAGATTGAACTCACAACCGTGAGATCAAGACCTGAGCTGAGGTCAAGAGTCAGATGCTTAACTGACTGAGCCACCCAGGAACCAGTCTTTTTTTTTTTTAAAGATTTTATTTTTAAGTAACCTCTGTACCCAATGTGGGGTTCAAACTTACAACCCCAAGATCGAGAGTCATATGCTCCACCAACTGAGCCAGTGATGCGCCACAAGTTATTTAACTTCTGAGTCTCAGTTCTTTTTCTATAAAGTGTGAATAGTATGTCCTCTCACAATAGCACCTCTCACATTTATACATTTTTATCTACAAGTTGTCACATTTTTAAATTACAGTGATATTAAGTCATGCAGGGATTTTGGATGAAAGAATATTATTTCTTGATTCTCAATGCCAAGTTCTCAGTGGAAAGCAGCTGACTCTTCATTGCTTCTTCATGATCTCACAGAAGAGTAAAGAGGATTCCAGAACCTTCTTATCCCTCAGTATTGACAATAGAGTTGACAAAGCACCTTTTCCCACTATAAACACAAACAAGTGCTGGGGAAAATATTACTAAATCATTTTTTAAAGATTTTATTTATTGTTTATTATTTATTTATTTTAGAGAGAGAGAGAGAGAGAGAGAGAGAGAGAGAGCACGAGCTTCAGTTTGAAGGAGCGGAGCAGAAGAGAGAGGAAAAGATAAAGAATCTCAAGCAGACTGCCCACTGAGTGCCGAGCAGGATGCGGGGCTTGATCTCATGACCCTGAGGTCATGACCTGAGCTGAGACCAAGAATCAGATGCTTAACTGATTGAGCCACCCAGGTGCCCCTACTAAATATGTCTCTCTCTCTTTTTTTTCTTTTAAGATTTTGTCTATTTATTGGAGAGATAGAGATAGTGACAGAGATATCGAGAGAGCAGGAGCAGGGAAGAGAGAGAGAAGCAGGCTCCTGGCTGAGCAGGGACCCTGAATTGGGGCTTGATCCTAGGACCCTGGGATTATGACTGAGTCAAAGGCAGAGGTTTGGCTAAGCCACCCAGGCACCCCTACTAAATCCTTCTTTAATGGAAGAAATGAATAAAGAAAAAAGTGTGGGAAAAAACAATTAATTCTGGAAATGAAGCAAAAGCTCAAAGCCAGAGTAGTAAAATCCAGAAGTTGCCAATAGCTCAGGGTAAGACCAAACCAGGATATTGGTCCTAGGGTATGGGTGTTGAGTAGCAACATCTTTGCAGCTGTGGGACTCTATGATTTTCAAGTAGGAATCTACTTAGAAACATCATGACAAAATAGAATGTTAAGGACAAGGAGAAACATCTTAAAAAATAAACAGAAAGGAAAGACAGATTACCTACATTGGATCAACAATAGATAGACTACAAAATAGAGGTCGGAGGCAAAGGGAATTAATGTTTTAAAAGCACTAAGAGAAAATAACTGCTATCTTTGTATATGCCTAATAACCAAGCCAAAATTAAAAAAGCAAAAATGAACAGGATCATAAGAAAATTTTACAAATCTGAGATTGTAGTGGAAAATTTTAATATGTCTATCCAAAAGTGATAGATCAAACAGTCAAAAAAAAAATCAGTAAGCCTCTAGAAGACTTGAATTACACAATTATGAGTTTCATATAAAAATACTATCGAAAAGATAACATGCTCATTTTTTCCAAACACATTATGTGTGTATATAAACAACTGCATGTTCTTTGTGGATACAAAGGTAGTAAAAGTACTAGAGTATATATGGCAGTGAAATTTAGGATAGTTGTTATATCCGGGGCTGAAGCAAAGTAGATAGAAGGGGTTAGGGAGGGAATTTCAATGATAATACACCATTTTGTTTGTAAGGGTTAAAATCAATAGTGGTACTTGGTTGAAAGGTGGCTTCCAAAAGAATATGTTCCATCAAAAGCCTATGAATATCACCCTATTTGGAAAAAGGGTCTTTGCTTATGTAATTAAGTTAAGAATCTGGAGATGAGATCATCCTGAATCAGGGTGAGCCCTAAATCCAATGACAAGTATCTTTCTGAAGAGGAGAGGAGGCGAGAAGATACAAAGTATCTTGGTTTGCCTGCAGCCAGTAGAAGCTAGAAGAGAGAGATGGAAAAGATTCTTCTTCAAAGATTCCAGAAAGAATCAGCCGTGGTGAGATCTTCATTTTGGACTTCTGGCATCTAGAACTTTGACAGAATAAATTTTTGTTGTTTTAAGCCATCAAGTTTGTGGTAAGTGTTATGGCAGCCCTAGGAAACTAACACAATAGTGCAAGAAGTTCAAATATGTCAAAGCTTGGAAGTTTATTGGGTATTATTCTTGTGTCTATCTTCCTTCCTTCCTTCATTCCTTTTCTTCCTTTGTCTTTATAAGAGGAAGTTTTATTGTTAATTATTTACCTTAATAGTTTCAGAAAGAGAAAAAGAATAGCTCCGTCCAACATGATTGGCAGTTAGCAAAATCTAGTGAACAAGGGTTCTGATTGCTAAGGATTTAATTTGGGTGCTTTTAATACTTAGCCATCTTTAACACTTCAAACTTTATCCAGAAGAAATGCATTATCCCCTTCCCTTTCACTTTAATACCCCATTTACCTGATGTGGGAAACAAAGGCAGAAGAGAAATTATTAAATTTCCTTACTACCTACAGCCCATTGACAAGTCCTTGAGATAGCAGAGTGACATTCCTCTAAGTACTCAACTGCCTCAATGTTAATACTTTGCTAAGGGCAAAAGACAACCCTAGCCTGATCCCCAGGATCCTGTAAGTCTACTTTAACGTATAAAAACTCCTTTGGAAACTTCCTTTATCTCTAAACCCCCCAAGATATGTGTTGGCAATCACCCCCTGAGCATATGGCCCACTGATATACATCTGAAGGGTCTTGTGACTAAGGTTTTATTAGACAGTAATAAATCACATTTTCCCAACAATAACTAGCCCCCTCAAGGTCCTGGAAACTTTGCTTCCAAAATTCCTTAAAGACTTACGCTATTCCTAACCTTCATCCAACTTGAAAGTATATAATGGGCCACTTCTCATGACCCCAGTGCTGCACTTTCTGACCACGGGTTCTGTCCCAGTGCTTGAATAAAACCACATTTTTGCACCAAAGACGTCTCAAGAATTCTTTCTTGGCTGTTGACTTTGAACCCTAATGTCTTTCCTACATCACTATCTCACTTTGATGTGGAAATATCTTCATTAAATATGATCATCAGAGGAACAAGTTCCCTTGGAGTACAGCCGTGAGGACAGGGCACAAAAAGGAAAACTCAAAATAAAACTCTGTATGATAATTTACTAATCTGAGGAAACAATACCTTCCAATATATCAAGAAATAAATCCAGTTACAAATGCACTACTAGGTCTATGTGAAGAGGTCTGGTAACTGAAAATGCCCAGCTATTCAAAAGACACGTAAGCCACAAAGGTGTACCTAGCCCAGCGTTGGCCCTCAGAAGCCAGAAATGTTCTCTCCACTGCAGGTCACACACAAAAATCCGTCTTCATCTTATTCCTTTCTCATAAAGCTGCCCCGTAGTTAGGCTGAACTGTGGGACTGTCTTACCCACCAACAGGAAGATTTCCTTTTCAGCAGGAAGCTGGATCCTTTTTGGAACAATCCACATGAACTGAGGCACCATGATGTCAGATCGAATCAGATACTTCTGTTTGTGTCAACCATCTGAGAGCCTGAGACTTTTTTCCACAACCACTGGAACCCGGCTGGGATATTTCACTCAGATATTCGCAGATTGCACACATCTGTGTTCCAGCAAGTGGTCCTCCTTGAAGGTTCACATCATGGTGGTGGTGGTGTGGGAGCTGTGGAGCTCAGCACACCAACCACTGTATTTTGCTTTATAGTTCAAATACCTCATAATTTAAAAGTGTGCATAAATGCTATGTAATTAGGAAAGAGAGGCCCGTCAAGCCTATGATAAAGTGCTCCTTCATGCTTCCCAGCTGCTTTGGGGTCCACAGATACATGCAGAGAGAATAAAGTCAGTCCTCTGCTCCACTTCTCTTTTGCCTAATTCTAGCCATTTGACCAAAATGTTTTAATAGTCCTTGATTTTGGTGTTCTCCAGAGGATAATTAAAAAATTCTTGCATCAAGCCCAGCACCAACTCTTTCAAGAATGATTATGTAAGGTCTTATTATTTCTCTATTATTCATGCAAAGCAATGAATTGCTGATGTGTTTGATAGCAGTTAATGGATAAAGAGTTAGATGGGGAGCTTCTGGAGCATATATTTTCTTATTAATTATTATTTTAAAAATCACCCTTTATTAGCCTTTAGTACTGTTAAGTTGCATTTTCCTGGAACATAAACTTGACCTGCAACATGAACTACTAACCAGAGACGGCACTTCACTAACCTGGGAAGAACCTAAGGAAAGGCAAGAATAGCTAGGCCTTGTGCACAGCAGAACAGGGAGTTGTATGCAGAGTCAGAAAGCCTCTCGCTCTCTAGCTCATCAGTCAGCTTCCTCTACTAGATAGCTCATCATGCCTCTGATCCAAGATGGCGCACGATGCCTGGTGAGGTACAGTTTTAGAAGATGTTTTTAGAGGTGTCTTTGTTCTTAGGTAAAGAAAGTAATTGATCCAGGAGCAGAGTTGCACTATTGTGAAGGGAATCCTTTAAATGCTGCTCCCCAACTTAGTGATGCAAATATCAGGGTCATTAGCATCCTTTCTCTTGAGGAAGGGACTTCCTGGGAAAGAGAGCAGAGACTTCCACCCACCCACCGACTTTTCCTTAGAATTAAAGTCCAGTAGCCTATATCAGTGTCAACCAACTGGTCCTGTTCTCTGGTAGCATAGGACATCACAGTTTCTCAAAAGGATGGCACTGAGAGAGAAGGATGAGTTTAAGTTGGTCGCCTGAACTAAACACAATAGTCCCATGACCGGATTCCCTCTGAGACCCAGCTCTCCTGGCGTTGTGTTGAATATGTGAATGCAAGTCAGCAAAACTCTGATCTTGGAGGCCAAGCATGAGACTCTGGGCTAATGAAGACAGGCAAGCATCATCCATCAGCCTGCACAAGACCAACACTGAAGTGTGATGCTGTGTGGCAGGAACGAGACTAATGCTAGTAGTGATCTAATCAGATTTCAAGTTCTTTATTTTTGTGGTTTGACAGGGTGGATCCTTTTGTATGAAGAAAGCCCCTGAAAGTCTTGGACAGTTCAGGGGGAAGTCCCCACAGAGGAGATCTTGGGAAAGAACATAGGAGAATTTGAGTAAATCATTGGAAAATTGAAAGATTTAAGATGATGTTTTTGTTAAGCTAGAAAAGTGTGATTTACAAGTAACATATATGCCATTTCAACTCAAGAATCTACCACTGAGTGCAACTTCCTTTTGTGTCCCATATTTAAATTCTCAAGTGAGTGAATACAATTACCTCGTCCAGGTCAGGTTCCTATTTTGGGGCCATACAGCTCGGAACTCAGGAGAAGAAGGGTTAGTCAGAAGGGTAAATAGGGAGGTATTAACAAAAAGGTCAATATGGATATAAGAAAAGAGACAAGCCATGTTGCTTAGAAGAAGGTAGACTTTGGGCTGCAAAGACTTGAGTTTAAATGTAATGGATGTCACTTATAATGTGAGTTACCTGAGAAGAATGAACCTCTCTGACTTCAACTCCCCCATCAGTAAATTTGGCATAATAATACCAATCTAATAAAGTAGTTGTGAATACTAAGTAAGGTAAAGGTAAAAAATGCCTTGTATAGTTTTTGGCTCATAGACTATTCTCAGGAAAAAGTCAATGCCTGGTACAACTCCAGGGTATTATTCTCTGAGGCTTGTAAATGCTTTGAGATTCTTTGGGAAAATGGACTATATTAGGAAGAAATTTTTTTTTGAAATTTTATTTATTTGTTTTGTGTTACTGGTTCAGTGGGTCATTGAGATAAGACCAGGAAAGACTGTACTATTTTTTCTGGCTGTTTGTCCTATGATAGTGAGTGCATTAGTTGAACTCTTATGGTTGCAAATGGAAAAAAAAAAAAAAATCCAACTGGCTTAAAACAAAAAAGGAAATTTACTGACTCATATAAATGAAAAAGTATAGGATATGGTAGCTTTAAGATTATTTGGACCTGTGTACCAAAAAATGAAGCCAGGAATCTTTTGATTGTGCTTTCCTCTGTTTGCTTGCATTGTCTGAAGTGGTAGCAAAGATTCCAAAAATAACTTAGGCTTGCATTCTATCCATTGGAAAAAGAATACCTCTTTCTTTCCTTTCCTTTTCTTTTTTTCTAGGATTTATTTACTTATTTGAGAGAAAGAGAGAGAGTGGGTGGGGAGGGAGTGGCACAGGAAGAGAGAGAGGATCTCAAGCACTCTCCCCACTGAGTGCAAAGCCCCACCTGGGGTTTGATATCATGACCCATGAGATCATGACCTGAGCTGGAATCATGAGTCTGATGCTTAACTGACTGGGCCACTCAGGAGACCCGGGAATGTCTTTCTTAACAGTTCAAGCACAAAACTGGAATAACACTCTCGCTGGCCCAAGTTGGGTCACATGTCCATCTCTGAATAATCTTGAGGGCAGGAGATGCAGTATTCTGACTGGCCAGATTTGGGTCATATATTCATCACTTAAAGTATGGGGGTGGGAGTAGGGGTCAGCTCTACCTGAATCACATGGAAGATTGGTAGGGAGCCTCAAAAGTATTATTATATAGTACTGTATTATATAGTATCATCTAGTACATGTTTACTAAAAGGAGGTTGGGGATGGTATGCTGGAGAAGAAAACAAAGAGCCCTTACAGAAGGAACTGCAGCTTTGGAGGGAAATCAGAACCAAATGACCACCCTCTGATTTTTTGCTCCTACAAAATAATTATATATCTACCTCACAACATTCACTGAAATGTATTTTCTTATCCTATTTGAAAGAGATTATGTAAGTTTGATCAATAATGTATTCTTGAATGACAAAAATGAGGCCAATTTTATGAAGATTGACTTATCAGAAGTTGTAGATAAATTACTTTACTTAAGAGTAGTTTCACCCTTATCTAGATGACTTGCATGTGACCACTACCCTAACCAGCTCATCCTATAACAAAGGAAATTGCCATCTGTCACTTTGCTTGTATGAAATATTTCTGGAGGTGGCTTGCCAACTTCAGCCAGAATTATAGAACTAATGAGTTTTTAGCTACCATATGCACAGAGTGTAATAATAGCAGGTTCTAGGCAAATGTTGTCTACTTGCTTCTGGGAGTGCTTTCCCTCCATGATAGGAGCAGATGCCCGAGGCTCTATTAAGAATTCTGTTTTCTTCATAAATCTGTACAGTGACATGGAGTCCTCATATTCTAGTGAAGTGATTTTTACATGGAAAACATACCCTTGTTACTCTGTTTCTCTTGGGGTTTTAACCTCTGTCATAGAGAGACTGGCCCTTATTATATCAGAATTGAGTACCAGATGCCTTTTAGAAAATTTGGCAAGTTTTAAATTTCTAATGGGTCTTCTGCTCTGTTGATGGCTCACTGATTTATGTGAGAGCAAACAAGATTTTAATTTCCTAATACTTCTTGCTCCTTCTATTAAAATTATTATTTGGGGGCACCTGGATGGCTCAGTTGGTTAAGTAACCAACTCTTGATTTTAGCACAGGTCATGATCTCAGGGTTGTGAGATCAAGTCCCGCATCATGCTCTGTGCTGGGCATGGAGCCTGCTTAAAATTCTCTCTCTTGGGATGCCTGGGTGGCTCAGTCAGTTAAGTGTCTGCCTTTGGCTCAGGTCAGTATCTCAGGGTCCTGGTATGGAGTCCCCCGTTGGACTCTCTGTTCAGCAGGGAGTCTACTGCTCCCTCTCCAACTGTGCTCTCTCTCCCCCTCTGTGCTCTCTCTCTCACTCTTGCGCTCTCTCAAGTAAATAAATAACATCTTAAAAAAAAAAAACAAAAACCTCTCTCCTTTCCCTCTGCCCCTCCCACCTTGTATGCATGCATTTTCTTTTTCTAAAAAATTTTTTAAAAAGTAAAATAAACTGACTAAATAGAAATAAGTACGAATGTACCTAGCCCAGTGCCTTGTACACATTTACTATTTAAGAGTCAGGTTAGGTTAGATTCTGTGGTTGCAACAAATGACCCCAGATTTTGGTGACCTAAAATAACAAAACCTAATTTCTTATTCTCACTGTATGTTCCAAAATTTTCCATAGATGACCATGACATTTATTTCCTTGGGGGACTAGTATGTGGGACTCAACCAATGGAAATCCATAAGTACTCACAGAGAGACTACTGGGGAAGGGGAATAGGAGTGAGTGGGTGAATATCTTATAAGTTTATAAATTACAATGCTTTATTTCTTAAAACTAATACCAGAAAACCTAACTTTATCCATTGACAATGCCTAGAAACAACTATACCCCAGCAAGTACATAAACAGTTTTATACACACATATACACACAGGAATTTTTAAAAGATTTTTAATTTATTTGTTTGACAGAGAGAAATAAATCACAAGTAGGCAGAGAGGCAGGCAGGGGGGGAGGGAGGGAAGCAGGCTCCCCACTGAGAAGAGAACCCGGCTCGGGGCTCAATCCCGGGACCCTGATATCATGACCTGAGCTGAAGGCAGAGGCTCAACCCACTGAGCGACCCAAGCAGCCCCACACAGGAATTTTTATCATTGTTTTATAAAAATGAGACTATACTACATATACTTCTACTCTTTTCATTCAACATCTTTAATAAATTTACTTTTGGAAAAATCATTTCATTCTTTGTCTTTGAGCAAACCTTTTTAAGAGTACCATTATGAGCCTTTGTTAGATACTAATGTCTAAAATGTGTACAGAGGGCTTTTTCTAGTTTGACGGTGGTGTCTTCTCAATTATCCAAGCACTCACGATCAGGTTTGGGGTTATACTTCTCCCTCCTGCCGTCTGCTTTTCATACCTTTCTCCATTCATTAGCACCTCCACCAGAGGAGGGCAAGAAAATGGAGAAGAGGTGAAGCATTACTCAAAAATACCCAGATGAATGGAACAAGAGGACCCAGAAGCAAAATCTTAACAGTCATTTTTACTTGTGTTAAGGACAGTTGGAAGACATTCCGGTGGCTAATTTTTACCACGTCATCTGTGGATTTGAAAGGAAGAATGTAACTAACTGCCTATTCTTGATTTCTGGGACTTGTGCCATTTCTAGATAATCGTGACAAAGAGTGGGCCTTTAGTAAATGTTGGAAGCATCTATCCAATCAACAAACATTTATTAAGCACCTACCATGTGCTGGGAATCATGCCAGGCAGGCTCAGAATGAATGAACAACTCAGATTTTTGCCTTTTGTCCTACCAAGTGGATCTTCTAGTCTAGGGCATTCCTGTTGAAATTTGGGAGGGAGAGGCGAAGACAGTGGAGGAAAAAATGTATCTGTTCCGCATTAGTTTCCTAGGGTTGCCATTACAAGGTAATCACAAACTGGATGGCCTAAAATAATGGAAGTTTATTATCTCCATAGTTCTGGAGATTAGATGTCTAAAATCAAGGTGTTGGGGCCAGGCCTTATTGCCTCTGAACTCTGTAGGAGAATCCTTTCTTGCCTCTTCCTAGCTTTGGATGGTTTGTTGGCAGTCTTTGGCATTCCTTGTCTTGCAGCTGCCTATCCCTGATATGCACCTTTGTAGTCACTTGGTGTTATCTCTGTGTCTCTGTCTTCACATGGCCTTAAGGGCCCATTCTATTTCAGTATGAAGTAACTAATTACATCTGCAATGACTTTATTTTGAAAGAAGTTCATATTCCATAATACTGGGGGTTAAGACTTCAACATATATTTTGGGGGAGGGGGACACAATTCAATCCATAACAGATTCTGATTGTCAAACGGTTCAATAAAACATCTGAATTATGGATTTAATTAATCTAGAAAGTTGTTATTCTCTGTTAAAAAGAAAAAAAAAAAGCAACAGGGAACACAACTTTGAGGCCAGAGTTGGTTTTAATTCTATCTTTACCTCTTACTAACTGATATGACCTTGGGCAAATTAATTAATTCTTTGTGCCTTAGTTACTTTGTCTGGAAAATGGATATAATGATAGTACTTTTAGGACCATTGTAAGGATTAAATAAATTAATATGGAAAGCCCTTATAATAATGCGTGCCACATGGAGCACCTTGATACATGCCATGTTAGCTTTTTAATTAAAAATAAGTAACCATTGGGGCACCTGGGTGGCTCAGTGGGTTAAGGCCTCTGCCTTCAGCTCAGGTCATGATCCCAGGGTCCTGGGATCGAGCCCCGCATAGGGCTCCCTGCTCAGCGGGGAGCCTGCTTCCCCCTCTCTCTCTGCCTGCCTCTCTGCCTACTTGTGATCTCTGTCTGTCAAATAAATAAATAAAATCTTAAAAAAAAAAAAGTAACCATTAATTGATTATTCTTTTTTTTTTAAGATTTTATTTATTTTTAATTTAAAAAAAAAAACCCTGAACTGCAGGGTTTCCCTATGCTGCTAAGTTACCTTTCCTGGCTTCTTGCAGACCTGTAAAGCCAAAAGACTTCCAAAACCCCCAGAGAAGCATTTCTTCTTTCTCTTGGGCAATCAGCCTCTGAAGAATAATTGACTGAAATGTTTCCACAGAAAATACATCAGTATTAGGAAAGCCTATATATATGTAATTTAAATTTTCTTTGTTTCCTTTTGGATTTCAACTTAAAATGACCTGAGGGCAATGCATCACTGTGGTACCTGTCTTGGACATTCCTAAAAGCAAATTGCAGCATTTGCTAGGACTGGAATGACCTGCCTTAGACCCAGAAAAGTCAGAATGTAGATCTGATCTCCTTAGAGAGAGGCCTGAGGTGAATAAAGGATTCTCAACACAACCGCCAGGACTTGTAGTAGACTACTCTGTTCTGTATTCATGCAGGAAATGAAACCACAGTATGCCATCCCTGGTCCCTGTGTCACTGAGTGTTAGAGTCTTTAGGCAGGTGGGGTGGAGGAGATACCAGAAAGAACTGAAAGAGGATATGATTGCAGTGGGAACCAGGTTTCCATTGTTGAACTCATTGTCTTATTTCACTTAAACACCATAGAATTTTTCTTTTTTAGCTAGAAGACCCTTGAGACATTGCTAACTCAGCAGTTAACCCAAAATGTAGAAGGTAATTTATTACAAATGAGTGCAGTTTGTGAATGATTGACTGAACAATTGGCTGATTACAATATCGTAGTGGATTCGAAGCTCTTCTCCTACCATAGTTCTCAGCCATGTGGTTCCAGGATTACCAGCAGCAACATTTGCATCATTTGCATTTAAGAGAAATGCAAATTTTCAAGTCATACCCCAGACCTACTGAATCAGAGGCTTTAGGTGGGACCTGGCAACCTGTGATGCACAAGTGCTGGAGGTTATTCTGAGGTCCACTCCAGCGTGAGAACTGTTGTCAAAGTGGCATTAATTTACCTCACCTGGCATCCAGATGTGCCTTACCAAGGGAGAGTGAAAGCGGTGAAGATGTATACTGCAACTAGTGTTCAGGGAAGGGGGCACAGAGATCTATGCATATGCACATGCATGCCCGTGTTAAAAAAGGAATTACTGGGGCACCTGGGTGGTACTGTCAGTAAAGCAAATAACTCTTGGTTTCAGCTCAGGTAGTGATCTGAGTGCTGAGACGGAGCCCCATGCTGGGCTCCGACTCAGTGTGGAGTCTGCTTAAGACTCTCTCTCAAATAAATAAATCTTTAAAAAAATTATTCATGACACTTGTTAAAAGGAAGATTTCGCTCAAGGAGACTACTATAATGGGGTTTATAGCAAGGAAGAAAAATCTGGCTCCACTCTAAATACAAGGACAAGTGGAGATGTATAGCCAAAGAGCAGAGTGGAGATCAGGGTATGGGAAATTACTAAGAGAAAACATCAAGGCTAATGGGATTCTTGTTAGACTGACTGAACAGGATTCTTGCTAAAGGCAGGCCAGAGTGATAAGATATTGACGGAGACAGATGAAGACTTTCAGATATTAGGGATCAGATATTAGGGATGGGGGATTTTCTGCTAAAATGACCCAAGACGATTCTTGCTAAAACTGGACTAATGGCTCGAGGACGGAGCCCAAGGTCAGGACCTTGAGAGTTTAGAAGAGCCAGAATACGTTTAGGTCAAGGAGAAAATCTTTGTCATTCATTAGGATAAAAGTGACCACTGTAGGGAAGCAAAATTTACCACCCCAAAATATCTCTGGCAAATGGCTCATTTTAGGTTAATTATGTTTAAGAAACAGAAGGCTCAGGAAGAAACTTTGACTTTTCCCTAACTGCCTAAAAGAATTTAGAGAAAGGACCTGCTTCTAAATCATTCATAGCTACAGAATAATACGAGCTAGGTGTGGTGGACAGAGAAGTATTTAGCAAAATCTGTTAAAATTCTTTTCTGTGTCCTCTTGTTCCTGAGTCCAGTAAACATTTGTTTAGCAAACGTTTACTCTTCTTCATCTTCCCGCGAATTGTCTTCCTTCCCTTTGAAGTCCCGGATGCCTACCCACTTCTCCTTAGTTCAAGATGACTTATTTACCTTATTTTGCCTGTCTTTGGAATCTCTCAAGTTTGTGTGGAGTCTTGGTAAGTATGTAATTAAATTTGTTTTACTCTTGTCAGTCTGTCATCTTAATTATTCAACCAGTCAAAAGAACTAAGAGGGGAAAGGGGAAAGGAAAGAGGAAACTTTCCCCTCCCCAACACCTCTCTTGATTCCATTTTATAGATGAGGACGCTGAGATCCAAAAGTGTTAAAGGACTTATCCACACTGCATGGACACTACAAGGCAGTGCAGACACTAGGCCCCACTTTGCCCAGAGACCACCAGCTCAGAATGTTCTAAAACCACACCACAGAGTCTAGAAGAGAATATCAGCTGCTGGAGGCAGGATGCAAACCCTTTTTCAAGGGAGTTATGGCTCAGTCCAGACCTTGGACTTACAATTCAACTTTTAGCAGAATTTTTGGAGACAAACATTTTTTAAAAAGAAAAAAAAAATTTTTTTTTTTTTAAGTTTTGGTGAATACAATTTTAGAGAGTAGTATCTACTGGGGCACCTGGGTAGCTCCATCGGTTAATCATCTGACTCTTGATCTCAGATCAGGTCTTGATCTCAGGTTCATGAGTTGAAGCTCTGCATTGGGCTCCATGCTGGTCATAGAGCCTACTTTAAAAAGAAAGGAAGAAAAGAAAAGAAAATAGCACCTACTATGACCACAATTTTATAAAAGAAGTTGATTTTATTCCAAAATAAAATATTAGGTATAATCTTAAGATAAAGGATAGATTTTTAAAAATATTAAATAAATTTGACTATTAAAAAAAGGGGGGGGGCTTACCGTGTGTTTTTCTCTTATCCCTCCAAAGCAGTAAAACTTGTGAACAAATGCTCATAGGAGGCTCATCTGAACAAAGCCTCATATGAAGCTGGAATGCTCCGCCTTAGGCCCTTAACAGGACCCTTGACTACCTGCCTCACCCTGCAAGGGGCCATCACCAAGAAGAAATTTGATAAATGTTCTTTGATGATAAAAGTGATGAGGACAGAATGGATTTATAAAATTTATTACAGTTGGGAAACTATATGCTAGAAGAACAGAGGACTTAAATTGCTTTTCCAAGGTCACGTAACCAGTTATAAAAAGAGCTGGCGCTGGAACTGAAATCTTCTATTTCCTGGTTCTGAATCCCTCTCCTTTAGACCACACTGATGTTGATAAGGGAAGTCTAACAGGATGTCTCTTATTCACTTGAGGGAACATATTAACTTCCCCGGGCAAGGAAGATATGATAAACTCAAATGTCAGGACTCATTACAAGATTTAAAGATAATATCAACCCAAGAGATCTCAGGAAATTTGGGGATGTTGGGTATAAGTGGCAAGAAGGCAGCATTAGAAGGAGTGGAGTTTTCAGGTAGGGAACCAGAAATGTTTTTGTATGATAAAACACAACCTCTGGCCAGGCTGAACTTAGACAGATGCTAATCAATTTCTGGAGTTCCAAACTGGCAAGCCTGGTTCAACAGGCTGTAAACTGAAGGGAAAAGGGAAAGGAGGATCCATTTAATTCCTACATTACCAGATATATTCGTGATCTAGATTAGTAGACTGAGAGTGGTCAGTGGAAAATGATAGAAGTGTTGGGGTTCACAGCCAACAGCCAAGAAAGAATTCTTGAGACGTCTTTGATACAAAAAGATGGTTTTAATAAAGCATAAGGACAGGACCCACAGGCAGAAAGAGCTGCATTGGGGTTTTGGGGGTGGTGATTATCAACTTTCAAGTTAGGTGGTGGTTAGAGACAGCACAAGCCTCCAGCATATTTTGGAAACAGGGTTTCCAGGACCCTGAGGGGGCTAGGTACTGTTGGGAAAAGGTCATTTATTACATTTAGTAAAAACTTAATCATCAGACCCTTTAGATGTATATTGGTGGGCCATAAGCTTGGAGGACAAATGTTAACATATCTTGGGGATTAGGGATAAAGAAAGTTTCCAGAGGAATTTCTATATGTTTAAAGTAGATTCACAAGATCCTGGGGGGTCAGGCTAAGATTGCCTTTTGCCCTTAGCAAAGTGTCAGTCCTGAGGCAGCTGAGCTCCCAGAGGAAGGTTACTCTGCCCATTTCAAGGACTTGTCAATAGACTGCAAGTAGTAAGGAAATTTAATTTTTCTTTTGCCTTTGTTTCCCTCATCAGAAAACAGTATTGTGAAATTAAACTTTGGTACGCACATCAGTGAAGTATTTTTATATGTTATATTTCTGACGTGTTAAAATATGGGTTAACCACACTGTGGCATCTTAAATGAGTTTAACTGTAAAAAAAAAAAAAAGAAGGAAGAGGAAGTGAATTTACCATGACAAACAGTTTGAAATAATTTGTGGTGAAAACCAAAAGGCTTCCTACAACCAAAATCTGTTACACAAAGTGAGCCAGGTGAGCAATAAGACAATACTTTACATTTTTGTTGCATGAAACATTCTGTGGCAATATGTACTGTGTGGCAGGCACTGGCCATTGTGTAAGATTTGAATTCTCTGAATTGTTGAACATCTGTCTTCAGAGCACTTTTTGGTTTCTAAGAATGTAACATGGGGCAGGAAGTAGAGAAATCAACCAGAAGTAAGGTTTTCATGTGCCCAAAGGAGGTTGCCACAAAGATCTTATGAGATGGACTTGTGTTTAGAAGTGCCTTTGGCACTGGCTTTCCCTGGTAGGTCCAGCTGTATATATGTGCTAGGTGAGTTACTCAACAGCCTCTGGGATGCATTCGGGTTCAAATGCAGCTTCCTTTCTCCTGCTGGTAAGTCAGAAAAACTATTTCCTGTTAGCACTTCCTAGCTTCCCTCTTTACATTTCATGGCACTGTCAGTGAATTAACCTTGCCCCGACTTAATTAGCCAGCAAGTTCTTCTGTGTAAGGGATCTAGTTTAGTCTCTAGATGGTTCCAATATAAGCTTTGCTTTGCTTTGTTCTTGTATGGGGGAATTGTCTTTGTTGATGTGTTGCTCAGCCCATTAGATGGGCTCATTATGGGGATTTTCTAATTATTTCTGCAATTTGAAAATCTTGCCTGTCCTGCATACTTGCCTAGGTGTGGTCTTTGGGAGAACCGGTATAAAAGCTGGAAAAACAGCAGTCATACTGAGGCCTGGGACGTAGAGAGAGGAGAGATGGAGTGGAGCAGCCCTGCCAAGACTATTACACACAAAGGAAACAGTACTGACCATGGTGGGGGTCACTATAAATACGCACCTTGGTGACCACACTCCAGCGCAGCTTCATTCATCTAAGACTAATCAATTGGTTCACAGATCATGGCAGTGAAATGACATTCAAATTCAGAAGAGCAGTAATGTAACTTTTTAATACAAAGAAAATGAAAAGAAATGCAAATTAAGGCACGAGATCATATTTTTACTTACCTAATTAGCTAGTAGAAGGCATGAAACAGACATTGTCGTACATCCCTGATGGCTACAAACTCCTGAAAATCTTGAGAATGTGGATCATAGCATATTAGTTTGCTAAGGCTGCTGTCACAAAGTCCCACAGACCAGGTATCTTAAAACAACAGAAATTTATTTTCTTATAATTCTATTAGAAGTCCAAGATCAAGGTGTATGTAGGTAGGGTTGGTTTCTTCTGAAGCCTCTCGCATTGGCTTATAGATGGCCATCTTCTCTGTCCTCACATAGGCTTCCTTTTGTACATATCTGTGTCCAAATGTTGTCTTCTTAGAAGGACCTCAGTCTTATTGGGTGAGGGCCCACTCTCATGACCTCATTTTAACTTAGTTACCTCTTTGAAGACTGTCTCCACATACAGTCACATTCTGAGGTTCTGGGGGTTAGGACTTCAACAAACAGACTTTAAAAGGGCAACTTTACTGAGTTATTCTTTTAGGAAGCGATCCTAAAGAAGTGAATATAATTCCTCAAATTATAGGATCATATATTACTTTCTTATAACCTGCTTTTCTTAACCATTATGTATTTTGAATACTTCTCTATGTATTTAAACACTATACCTTCATTTTAATCATCCCTTAGTATGTTGTCCCATAACACATCATAATTTAGTTAGCAATTTTACTTTTAATTTATTTTTTGAAGAAGAAATACATTCATGCAATTGAAAATCCAAACAGTATAGAAAAGGTAAACACTAAAAAGTCTCACTCCTATTCTACCCATCTTTCCTTATAAGTAACTCCTTTTATTAGTTTTTTTCCCCCTTCTGATGTTTTCTTATGCAAATAAAACCAAATGCAAATATACATTCTTATTTCCCCTGCTTTTTTTTTTACACAAAAGGGAACACACTGTTTACACTGCTCTGCTCCTTTTTTTAACTTAATGTATTTCTAGAGCCTCTCCATTATTAGTATTGCAAGAACATCCTCATTCTCTCCTCCAGCCACAAAACAAAATTCTGTGAATGAACCATAGTCTATTTACCAGTGTCCTCCAAAGAAGGTTATTTCTCCTCTTTTTCTATTACATGCAGAGGGCAAAGAATAAACATATACATATGTCATTTCCTGCAATTACAGGTGTATTCCTAAGATAAATTCCTAGGAGTGGGATTGCTGAGTCAAAATGCCTTTGTTGCTTTGGTAGACACTGTCAAGTTGCCCTGCGGAGGGGCTGTACCATTTTGTGAGCAGCAGCTAACTTTTTACAGCCTCCCTAATAAGATAAACTGCAAACTTTTGGATGTTTATCAGTATCAAATGCCTCATTTTTGAACATTTAAGTTGTTTCCACTTTTGCTACACTTAACGACACTATGATCGACATCCTTCTAGCTTTACCTTCAACTCATGTTTTCATTATTCCCTTAAAATAAATTTCTCAAAGTTGATTATGTTGTTCCAGGAGTATCTTCATTTTTAGGGCTTTTTATCTGTACTTATTTGGGGGCTTCTCTAAGTTTTATGGGCTTTGAAGCATGGACGGGAGCACTCTCCACTCCCATAATGTCATCCATGCCCTAAGCTTACATAGCTAATAAACAAAACTAGGAAATCAGTTTTCTTTTTTTTTTTTTTAAGATTTTATTTATTTATTTGACAGAGAGAGATCACAAGTAGGCAGAGAGGCAGGCAGAGAGAGAGAAGGAAGCAGGCTCCCCGCTGAGCAGAGAGCCCGATGCGGGACTCGATCCCAGGACCCTGGGATCATGACCTGAGCCGAAGGCAGTGGCTTAACCCACCGAGCCACCCAGGTGCCTGAGAATCAGTTTTCTGAAAGCATTTAAACATTGATTCTCTTCAGGGATTTAAAATTTAATTACAAATTTAATATAATGTAAATTATTTAGAATATTTCAAGTGTTTTAAATAGCAGTGACAAACATAATTTTAAAGCAACAACATCATGAGTTCAATTCATTTTTATTTTATTATTACTTTTTAAAAAATATATATATATTATTTTTAAGTTTGAATTATTTAAGTAATCTCTATACTCCACGCAGGTCTCAAACTCATGATCCTGAGATGAAGAGTCACATGCTCTGCCAACTGAACCGCCCAGGTGTCCCCCAATACATTTAAAAAAAAATTATCTTTATACTTGTTCTTACACCTTCCTAAGGTTGCAACAATATTAATTTCTATATTTCCTGGGATTATACATTTCTGGTAATTTTCTGAGAGACAAATTTAAGAAAGAAAGAAAATAGACTGCTTCAGGGGCGCCTGGGTGGCTCAGTGGGTTTAAGCCTCTGCCTTCGGCTCAGGTCATGGTCCCAGGGTCCTAGGATTGAGCCCCACATGGGGCTCTCTGCTCATCAGGGAGTCTGCTTCCCCCCCACCCCAGGCCTGCTTCTCTGCCTACTTGTGATCTCTGTCAAATAAATAAACAAAATCTTAAAAAAAGAAAGAAAGAAAGAAAAGAAAAGAAAATAGACTGCTTCAGACCAGGTCAGAGACTCTAAATTATCAATTTAGTTAACTTGTAGTTTTATTTTCCGAGATTATTCAACCCTAAGTCATGTGAATCAGAATACTTCTCCTCCCTCTGCCCCCTTCCTTTTTTAGAGCAATTTCAATTTCATAGCAAACTTGAGCACTAAGTACAAAGAGTTCCTGTATTCTCCCTGTCCCCACACGTGCATAACCTCCCCCACTATCAATATTCCCCACTAGTGTGGCACTTTTGTTACAACTGATGAGTCTACACTGACACATCATGACCTAAAGTCCATAGTTTACCTTGGTGATTACTTTTGGTGGTGTTCATTCTGTGGCTTTGCACAAATTAATGGCATGAATATATCATTATAGTATCATACAGCAGAGTTTCACTGCCCTAAAAATCCTCTCTATTCTGACTATATATCCTCCCATCCCAATAAACCTGGCAACCACTGATCTTTTCTTACTGTTTCCACAGTTTTGCCTTTCCCAGAATGTCATACAGTTGGGATCATACAGTCTATATTGTTTTCAGACTGGCTTCCTTTAATAATATGCACTTAAAGTTCCTCAGTGTCTTTTTCTCTTTTTTTTTTTTTTTAAGATTTTATTTATTTGACGGAGAGAGAGCACAAACAGGGGGAACAGCAGGCAGAGGGAGAGGGAGAAGCAGGATCCCCACTGAGGAGAGTCCCAAACGCTGGGCTCGATCCCAGGGTCCTGAGATTATGACCTGAGCTGAAGGCAGACACTTACCTGACTGAGCCACTCAGGTGCCCCACCTCAATGTCTTTCATGGTTTTGTTGTTGTTGTTGTTTGTTTGTTTGTTTGTTTAGAGAGAGAGCAAGGGAGCAGGGTTGCGGGGGGAGGTAGGCAGAAGGAGAGAGAGAATCTTAAGCAGGCTTCTTGCCTAGTACAGAGCCCTGTGCAGTGCTCTATCTCACGACCCTGAGCTGAAATCAAGATGCTCAACTGACTGAACCACCCTGGCACCCCTGTCTTTTATGGTTTGATAGTTCATTTCTTTTTAGTGCTGAGTAATATTCTATTGTCTGGATGTATTACAGTTTGCTTAGGCATTCACCTACTAAAGGACATCTTTGTTACTTCCAAGCTTTGGCAACTTTAACCAAAGCTGCTACAGCATCAGTGTGCAGGTTTTTGTGTATACATACATATTCAGTTCATTTGGATAAGCACCAAGGAGCACCATTTCTGGACTATATTGTGACAGTGTGTTTAATTTTGTAAAAAAAACCCTTTAACTCTTTCTGAGTGGCTGTACCATTTTGCATTTCCTCCAGCGATGAGTGAGAGTTCCTGTCCTCCATATCCTCACCAATACTTAATGTTGTCAGTGTTTTTGGATTTGGGCCATTCTAATAGGTGTGGAGTAAGATCTTCTGATAGTTTTAATTTGCAATTCCCCAATGAAATATGATTCTGATCGTCTTTCCTTATGATTATTTGCCATCTGTATGTCTTCCTTGGTAAGAGAGGCTCCTTTTTAATACTCAGGTTTTACTCACACCAAGGAAGCTTTTCACATCCACACTTTCACATAGATTTTAGTTTCTTGCAAGATGGTCTCTTTTCCTGAAATAATGTATTCAATTTTTTGTTGTTTGCTTGGTTAGCATTATATAAACCAGTATCATGTCCTGATTAAGTACTGAGTATTAAGTCCTGGTCTTCTAGCATTCTAGGGAAACTAGATAAGTCTTACTAGGCCTTAGAAATAATAGACCCTTTAAAGGTTCATCTCCATAGCTGGCTCAGTCAGTGGAACATGCAACTCTTGATCTGAGGGTTGTGAGTTCAAGTCCCATGTTGGGCATGGAGCTTACGTGAATAAATAAATAAATAAAATGTTGTAAAAATAAACCTACAGAAACAAAAACCCTGAAAGTTCATTTCCATGGAGACAAGGGATAGAGATTTTACTGCCTTCTCCTTCTTCAGAGCATGTGACTAATCCATCATCTTTCTATCCTTCCTTGGACCCTCATCTCCTACTTCTTTCTATCTTTCGTAGAGTTTCTACTTTTTTCATTTATTTGGCTACCTCATAGTTCTATGACTTTCCCTTTCCCTTCTTAATCAAATAGAGAAAAATACATACCATATTTTATCAAATATAAGATGCTATTGATTGTCAGCTGTGTATTTTATATACTTCTAAGAAAGAAAAAAGCGTTTTGGTTTTTTTTTAAGATTTCGTTTATTTAGAGAGAGAGAGTATGAGCAGGAGGGTACAGAGGGAGAGAAAGAGAGAGAATCTCAAGCAGACTCTGTGCTGAGCATGGAGCCCAGTGGTGGGGCTCAGTGTCATTACCTTGAGATCATGACCTGAGCCGAAATCTAGAGTCTTCTACTCTCAACTGACTGAGCTACCCCAGTGCCCCATCAAAGAAAAATCTAACTAGGGGCGCCTGGGTGGCTCAGTGGGTTAAGCCTCTGCCTTTGGCTCAGGTCAAGATCCCAGGGTGCTGGGATCGAGCCCCGCATCGGGCTCTCTGCTTGGTGGGGAGCCTGCTTCCCCCTCTCTCTCTGCCTGCCTCTCTGTCTACTTGTGATCTCTCTCTCTCTCTCTCTGTCAAATAAATAAATAAAAGTCTTTAAAAAAAAAAAAGAAAAAGAAAAATCTAACTAAACTACACACAATGCCTCAACAATATTCTGGAATGACTTAGGCATTAGTTAAACTAGGCTCTCACCACTGAAATTCTTTTATTTCTTACAAGGGATTTGGCAATTTTTCCTGCCTTCAGTTGTATTTCTTGGTGTGTAATAATCTTTTTGTATGTATCTTTGTAACAAAATAGAACATAGCTCCATCTATTTGTGGGTATTTTTCTTTCTTGGTTTCCATAAAAGACTCAGTTGTCTCATCGAACAAAAATACGGAGCATATGTTGACATTCCCCTGAATATGAAGGCCTCACTAATATCAAACAGACATTCTATTGCTCTGTTCATTGACTTTCTGTGTACACAATACCTCGTTTTGACAAATGCCAAAATTACACAAGACACTTTTTTTCAGACATTTCAAATGACAGTTAAATTCAATCTGTGAACTATCAACAATGTGCATTACTCCATGAAAGTGAAACATCATGAATAGCTGTTACCAGTATGAACACCCAACTCTTCACTAACAGCAGTTAGAAAAGCCATCCACAGTAGAAGCACAATTTTATTTTATTTTTTAAAAGATTTTATTTATTATTTGAGCGAGAGAGAGAAAGAGCATGAGGGGGAGGGTCAGAGGGAAAGCAGACTCCCTGGGAGCCCGATGCAGGACTGGATCCCAGGATCCTGGGTTCATGACCTGAGCCAAAGTCAGTCAGTTAACATACTGAGCCACACAGGTGCCCCAAGCACAATTTTAGAGATGTTAAAAATGTAAACAAAACAAAACAAAACAACCCCCCCAAAAAAGTTGTCTTAGAATCAATAAATATGTATCTATAATTTATTAATTGTTATTTTCCATTAGGGAAAAAACCATACAACTTCCATAAATGTAAACATCTCCCTATTTATTAAAAAATTAAACATATTCTATTGCATTCACCCTTTTAGGTTACAATTTCTATTTTATACAATACATGTAGACTTTTCCCATTTTGTATATCATTAAAGACTCATGGCTTTTCACAGATGAAACTCATTTTAGTTAGCCATAATCATCTTTTTTCTTTAGGTTGCCTCCATTGTCCTTTTGACATTACCCTGACATTTTACAAACATCCTTTCTTTCTGAAAGCATTAAGATATATTAATCCTATCTTAATTTTTCCTCTATTATAGGACGTGGGATTAGATACTTTTAATGGCTGCTAGAATTAAAGATCAAAATCTGGGCACACACCTAAGGTTACAAATTAGATTCCACATAGGTTCCCTAACCTGTGTAACAAGAACATTAAATCTGCTGGACCACTTTGATGACAGAGCTGGAAAAAATATTTCTCTTGGTAATCTTGAGCTGACATTGATTTCTCCCTTTCACAGTAATATTCCAATCTAACTTTAATCCTTCTAAATTCTGACCCAGTATAGAAATTTTGAATTTGTTTCCTGTACAATGTACCTACTTAAATATTTAACCCCTCGCTAACCCATAATTTTATCATCCCCTCTCTTATTTTTCTTTAAAGATTTTTTTAAAGTAATCTCTACACCCACCATGGGGCTAGAACCCATGACCCCCAGATCAAGAGTCACATGCTCCACAGACTGAGCCAGCCAGGCAGCCCTTATCCCCTCTCTTATAATCCTTATATATCTCATCATTCACCAATCTGTAGTAACTTTATTGACACTGCCAGATTTCCTTCAATAAATTTTGTATAAATTTTCACTGTCTATACATACACTACTAGTGGTATTACTCACACTTACCAAAATACAGAAGCAACCCAAGTGTCTGTTGACAGATGAATGGATAAACAAAATGGGGTATATTCATTAAATAGTATATTATTCTAACTTTAAAAGGATGGAAATTCTGACAACGTCTATACCACAACATAGATGAAATAAGCTAGTTGTAAAAAGACAAATACTGTATGACTTAACTTAGAGAGTTCCCTAGAGGAATCAGATTCATGGAGACAGAGAGTAGAATGGTGGTTGCCAGGGCTAGGAGTATGGGAATGTGGAGTTGTTGTTTAATGGGTATAGAGTTTTAGTTCTGGAAGATGAAGAGTTCTGGAGATTAGTTACACAGCAATGTGAATGTACTTAACACTACTTAACTATGGATAAGATAGTAAATTTTGTGTGAAGTGTATTTTGCCAAAAGTAAAAAAAAAAAAGAAGAAATTTAATGCATACTTTTATCAGTAGGGTATAGGACTACTTATTTCTCCTAAAATTACTTTTACAAAGCAAAAAGCATCTAGTTTTGTCTTTCAAAGTTTAGTGAAGTTCATTGGAAGAATTAGCAATGCTTAACAATATATTAACAGCCCTTTTAGTAAATTTTGCAGTGGAGAGTGGAAGATCCTCTAAGAATGGGTTCTTAATTGAAGGTCCATGGATTTTAAGATCTATCAACAGGTTGCAGAACCCCTGAGATTGTGTGCCAACTTGCATGGGTGTTCCTGTTTTTCCCAGTCCCCGAGAATCTACAGCTTACCTCAAATTCCCCAAAATCTATGTGACTCTAAAAGAAGCTTAAGACTATTATTCTGGGGCACCTGGATGGCTCATTTGGTTAAGCAACTGCCTTTGGCTCAGGTCATTATCCTGGAGTCCCAGGATTGGGGTCCCAGCTCTTTGCTCAGTGGGGAGTCTGCTTCTCACTCTGACCCTCTCCCCTCTCATGCTCTTGCTCTCTCTCTCAAATAAATAAATAAAATCTTTTTAAAAAATTACTATCATTCTACAGAAATAGGAATCTTCAAAAGTGCCAGGATTAAGATTTGAAAATAATTTAAAAAGGTATCAAAATAGACCAGATCTAATAATCTAACAGATAAATATAAAATGTTGCTTTTATGTTAAAAAAATTAATTTCTCGGGGCGCCTGGGTGGCTCAGTGGGTTAAACCTCTGCCTTCAGCTCAGGTCATGATTTCAGGGTCCTGGGATCAAGCCCTGCATCGGGCTCTCTGCTCAGCAGGAAGCCTGCTTCCTCCTCTCTCTCTGCCTGCCTCTCTGCCTACTTGTAATCTCTATCAAATAAATAAAGAAAATCTTAAAAAAAATTAATTTCTCAAGCAGCTTAGTAGCACTTCATATGAAAACATCTGGGAGCAGTAGGAGTGATCTTCTCTACCCAAGCTGCCCAGCAGAATTATTTGCAGCTCTCTTCAAACATAGAAATGCCTGGGCTATTCCACTGAAGATTCTAATTCAGTAGGTCTGTGAAAGGCCCTAGCATCTGCATTTTTCTGAAGTTCAACAGTTATTTCTAACTAAGCCTTGTCCTGGTTGAAGCACTGTGGTTTTAGACAGCTTAAAATTGAATCCCCTGGGACGCCTGGGTGGCTCAGTCGGTTGAGCCGCTGCCTTCGGCTCAGGTCACGATCCCAGGGTCCTGGGATCAAGTCCTGCATTGGGCTCCTTGTCCAGCAGGGAGCCTGCTTCTCTCTCTGCCTCTGCCTGTCACTCTGCCTGCTTATGCTCTCTCTATGACAAATAAATAAATAAAATCTTAAAAAAAAAATTGAATCCCCATTCCCCTGTCACTAACTGGGGGGCTCTACTAGCATCAGATTGTTCATCTGTAAAATGGGAGTAAAATTGTGCCCAATTTCACCATATTATTATGAAGGTAAAATGAGCTAATGTCTTAAAAGGATTGCCAGAGTTAGCAAACAAAACTAGAAGACACACAGTTAAATTTAAATTTTAGATTAACAATGAACACTTTTTTAGTGTAAGTATAATCATGCAATATTTGGGACATATTTATACTAAAAAAATAATTCATTGTTTATCTGACTCAAATTCAACTGAATGTCCTATATTTTATCTGACCACCCTATGCCTTAGGCATTGTAAGAACTCAATAAATGTTAATAAAATCCAATAACAGTCCCAAACTCTAGCTTCTACATGAGCTCCCAGGGTGAGGTAAGTTGTTTAAATGCATGAATGGATAGATAGAGTGATTGCTTGATAGGCTAGTATAAGTGGTTTTAGGCTAAATTAATGGTGAAGTCCAGACCAAGGAAGCTGAGAGTCTCATCTCTCTTTGCTGTGGTCTGATTAAACTGGAGTAAAAATCGGAGAGACTTGAGCAGAAAAGATATGACTTCAGGGTGATTGAAAAGCTTCCTTTAAAGAACCACTTAGATTTCTTGAGAGTTGTCCCAGAGCAAAGATTAGAACCAAAGTGGAAGAGTGACTTAAAGCAGCTGTGAGGCCACTGTGAGGAATTCTCAAGGGTTAGATCCGTCTATACATCCAGTAAGCTAAAACCTAAAGAGCAGTTGAGTTTCTGACCCACTGTGACTGGATGGCTCCTGTCAAAAGTGTTACAAAGGTGATTCCTTAATGGAATGGTTGTATATATGGCCCCGTTGTCCTCTCAGATCCTCTGAAGTAAGGCCAGGCAGGGTTAGTGTTGATGATGTGGCTCTTACCAAACAGGGACTCTCCATCCCAGCGATTTCAAAGAATGTTCAATGATTGATGACGAAACATTGCATATGTACTGTAAACAATGAGAGGGCCATTAAATCATAATGAATTGACAAACACTGGTAAAGTGAATTTAAAATTAATCACAAACTTACTTTATAAATGTGCAGGCTTTTGTGAGGAAATTAGGATAAGGAAGGCAGATAATAGAAAATGGGATTTCAGGGGCGCCTGGGTGGCTCAGTGGGTTAAGCCTCTGCCTTTGGCTCAGGTCATGATCCCAGGGTCCTGGGATCGAGGCCCGCATTGGGCTCTCTGCTCAGTGGGGAGCCTGCTTCCCCCTCTCTCTCTGCCTGCCTCTCTGCCTACTTGTGATCTCTGTCAAATAAATCAATGGGATCTTTAAAAAAAAAAAAATGGGGTTTCAGTTGAGTGCCCAATGTGACTTAGAAGCAATTTTTAAGTGATTTAGATACATTAAAAAAAAGTACAAACTGAAACTGATGGATCCCCATAAATTTCTGATGCTGATTAGTATCTGATGTGAATCTCCCAAATAGTTTTGATTTTGTCCAATTTAGCTTGCCTGAGTTTTAAAATGTCTAAGCTCAAGCCTACCTTTATAGATCCGTATACATGACACCAGGATTGTGGAATATGGGCTATGTAAGTCATCCTAATGGTACGTAGAGAAAAGAATCATAACATCCAGATAGTCATATAATAAAAGTATGTTCAAATCATTATTGTTGCACACACCAAGATTGAAAACTCCTTTATGTGATGGTATCACTCAACTGAAATTTATTATCCGCATACCGGATGGCAAAAGAAACACTTGAAGGATGCACTGAAAGATATTAAAGAATGAAATGTTCCTGTGGAGTGCTGAGAAATAGCCATGGAAGAGGAAGAAAGCCCACTATTTCCACTTCCATTGTGTTTTCCAAAGAAGCAGTATGCTTATTTGCATATTTCAAAGGGGTTTTTTTTTTTTTTTTTTTTTTTTTTTTTTTAATTTGACAGAGAGAGGGATCACAAGTAGACAGGCAGGCAGAGAGAGAGAGGAGGAAGCAGGCTCCCCGCTGAGCAGAGAGCCCGATGCGGGGCTCGATCCCAGGACCCTGAGATCATGACCTGAGCTGAAGGCAGAGGCTTAACCCACTGAGCCACCCAGGCGCCCCTCAAAGGGGTTTTACTGTCTTATAGCATTGGTTCTCATTTAATGAGGGGGAAAAGCTCTTTACTTGTTGGCCTCTTTCCAGCCTTTCACATTCATACTAGTGGTGCGTCTGTTTTTAGGGAAAGAGAGCCCGAGAGACATTATTGTCAGCTGTGTCAAAGGTGTGGCCTCTACTCAGCACTTACTAATTATCCACTGCGGGGATAACTTTATTCCCCCCTTGGATTTTCTCTATTTAAAATAACAACCACCATGAGGCACCTGGGTAGCTCAGTGGGTTAAAGCCTCTGCCTTCGGCTCAGGTCATGATCCCAGGGTCCTGGGATCCAGCCCCGCATCGGGCTCTCTGCTCAGCCGGGAGCCTACTTCCTCCTCTCTCTGCCTGCCTCTCTGCCTATTTGTGATCTCTCTGTCAAATAAATAAATTAATTAGATCTTAGAAAGAATAAAATAACAACCACATTTCAGGTTACTTGTTCACTGGCATTCTGTGCGATGAAGACACAAAAATACCAAACCTCCAATTCCACGATTTCTACTGTGTAGAACCTTCTCAAGAGATTAGGCTCTGAAATGTACCAGTTATATTTGGAATGCTCGAGATAACCCTTCCCCATGACTGAAAAACACTAACCCAACAAAGACAACCCCAGATATACCACTTTGGCTATGCCTCTCTCCCAAAACAAACATACAGGAAAACCCACTGGCTGAGTGAAACTTCCAACTTCAGAATGACTCTGGGCTGTAGATATCAAGGCTCAGAAGGATTCATTACTGGGGCGCCTGGGTGGCTCAGTTGGTTAAGCAACTGCCTCCGGCTCAGGTTATGATTCCAGAGTCCTGGGATGGAGTTCTGCATTGGACTCCCAGATCAGTGGGAAGTTTCCTTCTCCCTCTGACCCTCTCCCTGCATGCTCTCTCTCACTCTTGCTCTCAAATAAATGAATAAAATCTTTAAAATAAAGGAAAGAAGGAAGAAAGGAAGGAAGGAAGGAAGGCAGGTAGGTTGGTTGATTCATTATCCTTGGGGCTTTTTTAGTTCAGTGACCTGAGCATGATTTTGTAGGCTAGTCTAGAAAACCAATCTAAAAGACATACATACACACTGTTAATAAAAGACTATTTCTAAGAGAAATACTTCCCAGTAGCAAACAATTTAGTTATAGATACCTTTTGGAAAACAATCTTTTCATTATTTTGAAAAATGAATTTGGGTACATGGCCCTTTCATTAGAAACTTACTGGATGAACAGGTCCTGAGGTTTATTTTTTACTTATGTTACATATTACCAAAATGTTGATTCTGGTTATATCAGAGCCATGCTTTGTTCCTTTTATCTGTTAAATAAGGTACTGAAATGTGGAAATGTGCTATAAGTTTGCATTAAAATTGATCAGTAGGTAAATAGATATGGAAGACTTCAATTTACAATCAGTAAAGAACTGAAATAAGCAAAGATTTGCGTATCCAGTTTGAAGGATAAATTTATTAGGGTCAGATTTTTTTGATCGTGTAGGGTTTTGAAGGCCAGTTGTAATCATTTCTGATTTCCATCCCTTAGTCAATCAGACCTACTTCTGATGCATCTTTGGGTACTGGTCTAACTTCCCATTCTCATCACTGCCAACCCAACCACCAACTCTATCCAGTTCCACTGCTCTCACAACCTGCTCATTCAATAGTTATAATGGCCCTTTTATACATCCTATCCAAACCCATTCCAATCCTCTACTTTGGCACATTCATTCTAGGATTTTTCCATTGCAGTTTTAAGTGTGCAAATTTTTATATTGAAAATTATTCTACTCATCCATAAGATGCAAATATTTTATATATTTTTTGCAATTGAGATATTGGAGCTCTGTTGATCCATTGTTATTTCTTTCTTTTTATTTTAAGATTTTATTTATTTATTTGACAGAGAGAGACATTGCGAGAGAGGGAACACAAGTAGGGAGAGTGGGAGAGTGAGAAGCAGGCTTCCTGCTGAGCAGGGAGCCTGCTGCAGGGCTCCATCCCAGGACCTTGGGATCCTGACCTGAGCCAAAGGCAGATGTTTACCTGACTGAGCCACCCAGGTGCCCCTCCATTGTTATTTCTTAAATGGTGCCTCTGAGCAGGGCACCTGGGTGGCTCAGTGGGTTAAGCCTCTGCCTTTGGCTCAGGTCATGATCTCAGGGTCCTGGGATCGAGCCCCACATCGGGCTCTCTGCTCAGCGGGGATCCTGCTTCCCGCCTCCCCCCCACCCCCGCCCGCTCTGCCTGCTTCTCTGCCTACTTGTGATCTTTCTCTCTCTGTCAAATAAATAAATAAAATCTTTTTAAAAAATGGTGCCTCTGAGCAAAAAATTTCATGCTTTAATTAATTGAGCTGACAAATTTATAGCACATTAAGTGAGCCTATGCATTTATATCATACATTAAATATGCACATCAAATACATTCATAATGTATTTCTACTTGGCCAGCCTACGTCCTTTGCCTCTCACCTTTTTTTTTTTTGTACTTGTTTTTCCCTAGTAACTATAGAACATAAACGAATACCTTTTTTTAAATAAAAAATTAAAAAAAGCAATTTTTAAGTAGTCTCTACACCCAACATGGTATTGGAACTTACAACCCTGAGATCAAGAGTTGCATACTCTGTGGTTATCATATACTCTGTGGCCAGCCAGGTGCCCCTAGATGAATACTTTCCCTATGTAAACTCTTGGTTGGGCTTAAGTTGTGATTTAAGAGGAGAAAGACCATCTCCTTTATACAAGTTGCCTACATAAACATTTATTGACCATCTGCTCTGGGCCAGGTGGCATGTTAAGTATTATGGATAAAAAAATGGGCACACGATGACTATTCTGTTGACAAGAGACTTTGGTGCAGTGGTTCTCATACCTTAGCATTCTTAGGAATCAAGTGAGGGTATTAGGTGAAATGCAGATCCTGGAGTTCTCAACTACCCCAATTTTAAAAGTTTGGGGTGAGATCCAAGAATCTGCATTTTAACAAGGCCTCCCAGTGATTCTGATGCAGGTGGTCTGATGATAACACTTTGAAAACACAATATTAAATTCTTTTGAGTGTTTTATATTTGTGCCTCTAGTTCTGTACTGTTATGAAGTTAAAACAAATGCTATTTCAAAGAAAATGTTACTTAACCAGTTTCCTTTTCCATAAGAAATAAGAAATCTCAGATTCAGAGATTACCAGTTAAGTATAAGTAGATTTAAAGTATAAATACGTTGCCTAAAACCTAGGAATTTATCATGTATCTTTTTTTCCCCAATGTTGTGCAATTAAATACCTTATAACAATGTTATCACTTTGTAAAAGTAGATTTCCAGGTTTACTACTCGGAGTCTGATTTTCCTTTATAGGTCCTTTTCCTGAAGGTAGGGTCTCCTGCTTCCTGGAGGAGAGGAACATTTCGTTCTTCTAGTCGAACTACAGGCCTAAATTATGATTTGCTTGAGATATTGCTTCTAGCCATATGCCCACTATTTTTGAAGAGATTATGAAAATAAGGGTTTTTTTTTAAGGTTTTTATTTATTTATTTGGGGGGGCAGAGGGAGAGGGAGAACGAGTCTTAAGCAGACCCCATACAGAGCACAGAGTCCATCTCGGGGCTCAACTTCACAATCCTGAGATCACGACCTGAGTTGAAATCAAGAGTCAGATGCTTAACCAACTGCACCACCCAGACACCCCGAAAATAAGTTTTAACAAAATAAAACATTAAATAACCTCACTAAGTAAATGTCTAGGGGTCTATTTATTTATATTTTAATGTTTCAGGAGTTTGTTTCAGTTTGTCTCACCAAAACCAGAAAATTTGGGGAAAGTGGAATTCTGTAGTTCCAAATTTCTTTAATGAGTTAAGAAAGTAGAGAGGAGGGATGCCTGGGTGGCTCAGTGGGTTAAGCCTTTGCCTTCGGCTCAGGTCATGGTCTCAGGGTCTTGGGATCGAGCCCCGCATCAGGCTCTCTGCTCAGCAGGGAGCCTGCTTCCCCCTCTCTCTGCCTGCCTCTCTGCCTGCTTGTGATCTCTCTGTCTCTGTCAAATAAATAAATAAAATCTTTAAAAAAAAGAAAAAGGAAGTAGAGAGGCAATGATATTTGCATATATTAGTACAAATGGGGGGATAAAAGAATAATATGACAACATCCTGACATGAAAAAATACTTTTGACAATGTTTCCTAATTACTAACAGTGATGGCTGTGTAGAATTTGATATTTTTCTCGTAAAATTTGGTATTTTGAGATTGATCAGCAAAGGCCCCAACCCCTGCCCAACCCCACTCACTCCCCAGTCTACCTTAAACTTTCTTTTCCAACTCACTATGAAGTCTCTCCTACAGCCAGACTGCTTCCTTTGCTATACACCTTTTTTTTGCATTTCAACTGCAAGTTAGTTATTCTTTTAGAGCCGTTTTTAAAGGGATGCCCTTGCTCACGTTCCTGAGAGGAAATTCATTGTTTTACTTCTCTACCAACTCTGCCCATGCAACTAAGGACATGCATAGACATGGATATAAATTGACAGTTACTTGGCGGCCATAGGTTGTTTATATGGTTATATATATAATATCGGCTTAAATATGTCGACTTTTGAGAGCATTAAAAAAAATATGTGATGTTTTTTAATAAGCAGGAGACAATTATCCACATTGCATTTAAATACAATGAAACAGTCCCACCATGTCTCTTTAAAGCAGCTACAATGCCTTTGAACTAATTGGGATCTCAACAGAAAATCTCAAGAGATCAATCATTTTTAGATGTTTATTCACCAAAAAAGAGATCTAAGAAAACAATATCTTGCAAAATGAACAGTTTCAATTGTCCAGGGACGATATACATAATTTCAGGAGCAAAATATGAGTGTATATTTAATTATTGCCCCCTTGAAAATGGTATCTATTTAACTGTAGATCTTGTTCAGGTACTGTTATCTTCTTAGTGTCTGACATTATCTTGTTGGGAAAGGGGTGTTTGGCTCGTGAAGAGTTTTTCATGTCTTTAATGTTGAGGACTGGAAGAATTGCACTAGTTCAATCTCTACTAACAGCAAATATATAAAAATGCATCTCGGGGAAGTGTTGCTATTGACTCCAACTTGCCAGCAGTAGACATTCTGCATTTTGAACTGATTGAGGAAAGGGGTGTATTAGAAAAGGAGCAGGAATTGAGCAGAATAATGATTCATGGAGTCGTTGCCAAGAATTTTGCACTGCAATTAAAATATTTAAAATGGATGTTTTTCTCTTAATAGAAAATAATTACAATGACTTTCATTTCTAATTTTCAAAATAGTTTATTTATTTTTTTTAAAGTAATCTCTACACCCACTGTGGGGCTCAACCTCATGATCCTGAGATCAAGAGGCGCATTCTCTTCCAACTGAGCTAGCCATGAGCTCCCACTTCTAATTTTTATCCAAATTTTATTTTCTTTCTCAACTACAAAATTTTCTCTCAACTACAAAAATTAACTCCATAATAAAGAGTGTGGAACTCAAAGTTAGAGAATAAATTATCAACTTTGCTTCATGTGTGAAAAAAAATTACAGGATTTCATAAGATTTCTTTACATACTCCTCTTCTTCAGTCAACTTACTTCTGCAAGTATGGAAGATTACAGCACAGATCCACATGAAAGATTGCAACACAAGTGTTGTATATAGTTGTGCAGATTGTACAGTCCACAACCTGCACAACCATGTGTGGCAGCTCTGATTGCAGAGACTGATTTTCCTACATCTCCTGGACTTTGTGTTTGCAGACTATTATGAATAGAAACCAAAGAAATGTATTTCATTAATGGAGAGCCCCAGTTAATGTCCTCTATGCACTGAAATGTAAGACATTTCCTTTCAGCACGTAGGTGTAAAAAAAAAAAGGATCCAAATATGTCAAGACCAGGCAATTGCATTATTAAAGCAATAAATAAATAATAAAAGCAAGTGGAAAACTTGAAGTTATCATGGAGTTGTATCTTGTGTCATTTAAGACACAGGGTTTTTGTTATTTTTTTTTTAAGATTTTATTTATTTGTTTGACAGACAGCAATTACAAGTAGTCAGAGAGGCAGGCAGAGAGAGAGGGGGAAGCAGGCTCCCCGCTGAGCAGAAAGCCCGATGCAGGGCTCGATCCTAGGATCCTGGGATCATGACCTGAGCCGAAGACAGAGGCTTTAACCCACTAAGTTACCCAGGCACCCCAAGACACAGGATTTTGATAAGGCTTATGAAGTTGTGGCAGTAGTGATTCTCTTCCTCCTAAAGTAGGCCTTTCATTCACTCTTAGAATCGGTATTTCCTTCTTTCTTTCTTTTTAAGATTTTATTTACTTATTTGACAGAGAGGGACAGCAAGAGAGGAAACACAAGCAGCGGGAGTGGGAGAGGGAGGAGCAGGTCTCCGCTGAGCAGGAAGTCCGATGCGGGGCTTGATCCCACGACCCTAAGACCATGACCTGAGCCAAAGGCAGACACTTAATGACTGAGCCACCCAGGTGCCCCAGGACTGGTGTTTCTAGGATGGCTCCTAACTTCATGCATTTGATTTATCTTAGCATATGGCTGAGCTCACAGATTCCCTTCTTTGATCAAACGCTTGGTTATCGATACAAGTTTATACTTGAGCAGAATGTTTTGAAAAGCCAATTTAAACAAGATTTATTTTTTTAAAGATTAATTTATTTATTTGACAGACAGGGATCACATAGCAGGCAGAGAAGCAGGCAGAGAGAGAGAAACAGGAAGCAGGCTCCCTGCTGAGCAAAGAGCCGGATACAGGGCTCCATCCCAGGACCCTGAGATCATGACCTGAGCGGAAGGCAGAGGCCCAATCCACTGAGCCACCCAGGCACCCCCAAGATTTATTTTTTTAGAGATTTTATTTGTTTATTTATTAGAGAGTGAGCACAAGTGGGGGGCAGAAGCAGATGGAGAGGGAGAAGCAGACTCCCTGCTGAGGAGGGAGCCCAATACAGGCTTTGATCCCAGGACACCAATATCATGACCTGAGCAGAAGGCAGATGCTTAACCCACTGAGCCACCCAGGTGTCCCTAAACAAGATTTCTTATGGCAATCCAAACTGGCATTATTATTAACCAAGGAAAATTAGAAGATTTTGTACCTTAATCATTCCATGGATTCTGTAACTAAAAACTAAAAAGTACATGTGTTAAAGTATTATTGATATAACAGGCAATTAATTCCAAATCTGAGACTACAGCGTGGAAATAAAAGCAAGTAACAGCATCCTCCATTATAATCTTCTCTTGCGAGCAGGTTCAAGACCTGCCTTGTGGGAATGGCTAGAAAAACAGTCATTACATGTTGGAGTTTGAAGTGTGTACAGATAGCCCCCTAACATTGTCTTAAACTATATCTACCCTTTGGGCCATGACACCCTAAAGTCCATTGTTACAGATTGCTTTCTTTTGTTACCAATAGCTCTTTAAAAATCCAAATGCCCTTTGGAGCCATGATATTTGTATTATGAAAATAACAATATCATGAATAAAATCTTTGTACATCCATTTTGAGCAAAAATTCTCGAGATGTATTCTAGGGCTTATATGATCTTGTGATTAAATTAGATTGGGAAATGATGGAATCAAAGACAATCCGCCTGCACTTTTTCAAAACTCTGAAGATACTAGCGTGCAGTGGGAATCTTCAGAGAAGATTCTAATAGGCAGCACTCCCTGAATGTATCCTACCAAAGAAGGAGAGATTTGTGAGATTGATGTTTAGTGGACATTCTTAGAGAAGTGTGTTCATCTTGCTGGGTAAACCCTTTCTTACATCCAAGCAGAAAGACTGTTAACATGGATATGTGACAAATGGTAAGGATACCATGGGAAGAAGAAGAGAACTAACAACTCAACTCCCTTTTGCTTCTTCCTGGGGCCCTCTCCTGGCTGCCGTGGAATGCCTGACCATGACCTTCACCTAAGAAGACCAAGTGAATTCAGGGTACAGTCCAGGGGAATGGACATTTCAAGTGGGCATCTGTAGTCAGCTCTAATTGTGACTTGAGGGGAGAATGTTACTCTTCTTACACTCTTTTGTTCCAAAGGATGTAAAGGTTAATCTGGAAGGCCTTAGAGATTACTTCTTATTGGGGGACTCCCAGGGTTCCTGAGCCTCAAGGACAGATCCTTGTTCCGTGAGGCTTGAAAGTTACCCAATTTGCAGGTAGAGAGAACTTGTTAATAGAAAGAATACAAAATTAGGGACACAAGTGGCCATTTTAAAATGAGGAAAAGAGTCACAACAAATTAGATTTTATTAAACTAAGAAATACCATGAATATCACAAAATCTAGGGAAAACAACACAAATTTGATTAACTCCCTGACACACTTCTATTTTTAAAGTATAATTTTTTGCTGCATGCTTGTTGTTTGCCTCTTCATAGGAAGGTTTCAAAGATTTTATGTAGACTAGAAAAATCATTCAGGCTTTCCTCTAGCAAGCTTGAAATTTGTTATTTAAAACTTAGAAAAATTTCTTTCAGCATCAAAACTTATCAGAAATGTCAGGTAAGGGGCGCCTGGGTGGCTCAGTGGTTTAAGCCGCTGCCTTCGGCTCAGGTCATGATCTCAGGGTCCTGGGATCGAGTCCCGCATCGGGCTCTCTGCTCGGCCGGGAGCCTGCTTCCCTCTCACTCTCTCTGCCTGCCTCTCTGCCTACTTGTGATCTCTCTCTGTCAAATAAATAAATAAAATCTTTAAAAAAAAAAAAAAGAAATGTCAGGTAAAATTTTAGGATTATCGTCAAATTTTGGGAAACTTTTACCTAGTTTCTTTCATATGTGAGATCTCAGAGCATTTCAGATGTTCTCGTCAGTGACTAATTGAGTGCTCTTTGAGTTGAAGACACTCGCTGAATAGTTTGTCACCAATGTTCTTTCAGAGTGGCTTGTCAACAAGCTTTATGTTGAGCCCTGTACCTTCACATCATGGTGCCAGGTGAATTAGCCCAACACTTTCAAGAGGTGCATATGAGTGAGGGAAGCTGACGTGTAAGCTTCATCAGCATCAGGGTAAATTTGCCTCTGAGGTTCACATCCTTTCACAACCAGGTGCCCCTGAGTTGGATCGTCAATACTCCATTAACCTGACCAGTCTACTCTGCGTAGATCCTACAGAAACCAAGAGTAGGGCAACGTGTCAGCCAAGCAGCACCTTTTACAGCTTTTCTTACAGTTTAGGGTGGCCAGGTGAGACCAGTCCTGGTCAAGGAGGCATTAGTGAAAAGTCACTGAATAGAGGGTTCTGAAAAATCTCTTCCAAGTTTTAGCTAGCACATGCCTTTTGCCCTTTGTCACTTTGCCTTGTCACTTTGTTCCTGTTTAGAATTCAGGTGCAATGCCAGAGATGGGGCAGTCATCTTGTGACCACAGAATACCAGAAGGGCAAAACACCATGTGCTAAGATAGAGATGCAGAAAGATGGCTGGGAAGGCTTCTTGCCTGATGTCACCGTCTACCCTCATACTTTTTGTTACTCGAAAAAAACCATTGTGATGTTTTTCTGTTATTTGCTACTGAATACAATTGCAAATGGAAACACTTCCCATGGTAGTGATTCTGAATTAAGGATCCAGGAGACAGAACTTTCTTCTGCAACCCTCTGTGGGACTTTGAACATTAAAAAAATTTGTGAACCTATGCAATGAATAATGCACATTGTTTTTACACGTCTTTCTCATATTTCTCATTGACATTTTAAAATCAAGAAGTATCGGAGGGCGCCTGGGTGGCTCAGTGGGTTAAAATCAAGAAGTATCGGGACGCCTGGGTGGCTCAGTTGGTTAAGCAGCTGCCTTCGGCTCAGGTCGTGATCCCAGCGTCCTGAGATGGAGTCCCACATCGGGCTCCTTGCTCGGCAGGGAGCCTGCTTCTCCCTCTGCCTCTGTCTGCCAGTGCTCACTCTCTCTCTCTCTCTGACAAATAAATAAATAAAATCTTAAAAAAAAATAAAATCAAGAAGTATCTAAAGTCTTGAAATTATGGTGCCATCAATGTTTGGGTTGGTTTTTCAATTTTATTTAAATTCTCTTACTTCGGTCTGGTTGCATAGAGATTTCATTTAGGATGTGGTATTGACTTAAGATGGTTTTCGCAGTCCATGGTTGACTTATCTATTTCATATATCTTTATTTTGTCCTTTCATAAAATGGAAATAATTACTGGTTCTTGTTAAACACAAATTATGTAAATGAGATGTCATTTCTCTGTATGCCACTGAGAGGTATTAAACATTACTCCTACGAGGTATTTTGCTTGGTTCCTAAAGTGCATATTAGGATCCTGTAAAATAAGGGTTTAAGTGTGTCCAGGATTATTGGTTAAGCTAATGGACTTTTGACTTTTCAGAGTAACAGTTGAGAATTGATCTTAATTTTGTCAAAAGCCTGTCAGATATTCTTCACCCAGGTCAGACTTGAGGGATAAATGAACTTCATTTGATCTCTGTGCCAAGCTTAAGGTCTCTTTAAAATTCAGCCATATCTGTTTTTATATTTCATGTCATGCATAAAGGTTCCTACCCCCTCCCATGACTTTGCAATTCAGTCCAGAGTTTACAATATGTCACAAAGTTGCCCCACAACATGAAGTTTCCTTTTGTTATAGAATATGCTACTCTACCCATTTATTTATTTATTTATTTATTTATTTATTTATATCTCTTGGGGCATCTGGGCGGCTCAGTTGGTTAAGCATCTGCCTCCAGCTCAGGTCATGATCCCCTGGGATTGAGCCCCACATCTGGCTTTCTGCTTGGGCTGAAACCTGCTTCTCCCTCTCCCTCTGCTCATGCTCTCTCTCTCTCAAATAAATGAATAATATAAAAAATATATAAATCTATGCTTATGGTAAATTACTTATTAACTCATTCATTTATTCAACAGTATTTAATGAGTGCCACAGTATAAAGGATATGGTTCTAGGCATTGGGAATGCAGTACAAATAAAGCTGATAAGAATCTTGCTCTTATGAAGTTGACATTCTAGGAAAAGTGGACAATAAACAATGCTGTTTTCCAACTAGGAATGGACCTAGAGAATGCTGGAAACTGGTTTCCTAAAAATCATGATCAGAGTAACCCAGAATCTAGCAGTCCAGAAAATATCTCCAACTTGACAGAAATGGTCTTGTGCCCCCTTCTCCTTAAAATTTTCTCTTGCCCTTCAACTTATGGCACTGGCATAAAGTGTAAGTGCTCATTAATAAGTTAGAGTCATGAATGAACTTAGGAAGGACTTGTGAAATATTGTAGACTTTTAATGGGTATTGAATCATAGAATGTTAAAACTGGAAGGGAATTTATATCTGGGATCCACCTGGATTATCACTTTAAACAATTAGACCTGGGACCCCAATGAATGGAATATCAGGTGTTCATATTTTAGGCCAGGATGTCTTTCCTAGGTGGTGCCAAACTGGGGAGGTTTCTGGAGGTAGATTCCAAAATATGAAGGAGACTCCCTGAGATGGGTGGATTGATGGAAGAAAATACTAAAGATGAGGGGTTTTTTTTTGTTTTTTGTTTTTTCTATTTCTATTAGAATTAACCTTACCTGGACCAAAAAAAGGAAAAAGGAATATCTGGATTTAATGACTTTATTCTCTTATCATTCATTCACCTTTCATCAATTATATAATACAGAAATGTAGAAGTAACTATGAATGGTGATTACAAAGTAATCTGATCATTTAAGCCCAATAACCTACACATTATAACAAGGTGTTCCTGCCCCTATTACTTTGTCGTTTCGGTTCAGATTGACTTTTTGTGCTGGGTTTCTCCTAGCCAAATGGAAAATCGAAGATAAATAAAGTCAGCTTCTTTATGAGGTCACTGTGGGCATTTTGGGTGGGATAATTCTTTGTTGTGTTAGACTGTCCTACTCAATGTAGGCTGTTGACCATCTCTGGCTTCTTGAGACTAAATGACAGGGGCACCTCCCTTGCATCATTATGACAATCAAAAATTTCCCCAAACACCAATGGGAGGTGGGGAGGCTGCATGGTCCTCCTGATTGAAAACCACTGGTAATGGGAAAAAATATATTTAGACACATCACTTCCATATGACATAATCTGTGCTTGGCTAAATGTTTGTGTTCATTGCTATGGGAGCACAGAGGAGGGGCAGCTAACCAAATCTGGTGGTTCTCACAGGCATTTAAATAAGGGTTATTCCTATCAAAATAATCCGGTGATACCATTCCTATTCAAAATATGTTAGAAATTCTTTTCTGGATTACTTTTAGAGTCTGAGTCATGTTCTTTTGAATTTGTTCAACCTAGGAAACTTTCTTCCTTTGGAAACATCCCAAAGTTGCTTGTAGCCAAGTCTTGTGAATAAGACAAGTGAACAAGCTGGACAATATTATTTTTAGGTAAAAACAGCTTCAAAGAGCACAAAATTATGAGCTGATACTTAGTGGTTATTGAATTACAAAAACCACTTAGCCTAGGTTTTATTTTATTTTATTTTTTTAAAGATTTTATTTATTTATTTAACACAGAGAGAGAGAGAGAGAGAGAGAGAGAGAGATATCACAAGTAGGCAGAGCAGCAGGCAGAGAGGAAGGGAAGCAGGCTCCCTGCTGAGCAGAGAGCCCTATGTGGGGCTCGATCCCAGGACCCTGAGACCATGACCTGAGCAGAAGGCAGAGGCTTAACCCACTGAGCCACCCAGGCGCCCCAGCCTAGGTTTTAATAAGCGGTACGACTTACTTCATTATTTTTCATATTTTTGTTATTATTACAAGATTGTTAGCACTCTGTTAAGCACTGTGGATACATAAATGAAAGACAATTCCTGCCTTTAAGGTGATCACTATCTAGTGAGGGAGGTAAACAAGTAAATCAACAATTATAGTTGCAAAATGGATAAGTGCTTCCTATAAGAGATATATTTGTGCTGCTATGGGAGTGCAAAGGAGGGGCACTAGTTCAGTGTAACAATGAGGAATGCAGAAAGTTTGCCGAGGGAATTTGATGCTCTGTTTGGAATGTACAGCACTGATTGGCTCAGAGGAGGAATGGAAGGCATTCTAGGTAGAAGCAGCAACATATCCAAGGATACAATGGGTTGAAAGTGTAGTTCATTCTGTGAACTTCAAGTTCTTTGATGTCTGGAGCAAAGGGGCAGGAGATGACACTGGTGGGATAGGCAGCATTCTTTATCATACCATTTTATACACCTTGGCAAGGAATTTGGATTTTGTATTGAAGATGAAGGATGGCCATGAAGGACTTAAAGGGTAGAAATATGATGATACCTTTATTTTAAATCATGCTAGTAATATAGTGGAAAATGAACTGGAGGAGGGTAAAACCAGAGACAGAAAATGGTTAAGGAAAGAGGAAAAGCAAAGAAAGAGAGAAAAGATAAGGTCTTAAATAAAGAGGTAGGAATAGGGATTAAAAAGCGCCTGGGTGGCTCAGTCAGCTAAGCCTTTGACTCTTGATCTCAGGGTCATGAGTTCGAGTCCAGAATTGCTATTTTCTGAAAAAGGAGAGGAAGGATTCAAGACATTAAAAAAATTATAAAGTAACAATAACTAAAACAATATGGTTCTGGGTCAGGAAAAGAAATCCATTCTGACCAGTGGATCAAAATAGGGAGTTCAGAAACAAACATGTGCATAGGAATTATTTATGCAATAAATATGGCATCTTAATTTAGTAAGAACAGAATGGAATATTTGATAAATGGTGTTAGTTAGAGGGACATATTAATTCTAATTAATAAGTTACCAAAAACCTGGTGCCTTAAACAATATGAATTCATAATCTTAGAGATCTATAGATCAGAAGTCTGACACAGGTGTCAGTGAGCTAAAATCACAGTGTCAACAGGACTGCATTCTTTCTTGGAAGACTATAGGTAAGCATCTATTTCCTTGATTTTTCCAGTTCTAGATGCCACTCTTATTTTTCGGTTCCTGGCCTCCCCTTCCATCTCCAAAGCTAACGGCTTTGCATTTCTCTAACCATTCTGCATTCAGGTTTCCCTCTGGCCACAGCCATGAATAATTGTCCATTTTTAAGGATTCATGTTAATTAGATTGGCCCACCCAAATAATCCAGGAAAGTCTCCTCATTTCAAATTCCATAACCTTAAGCACATCTGTAAAATCTCTTTTGCTGTGTAAGATAATGTTTATAGGTTCTGGGGGTTAGGATGTTGATATCTCTTATGGGCCACTTTCTGCCCATCACAGATGGGGGAAAAAAAAGCCAATTTAGATCCCTACCTCACACCATAAACAAAGAATAAATTATTTATGGATTAAAGATCTAAACATAACAACAAACAAAACTATCAAAGTATTAGAAGAAAATATAGGAACCTATCTTTAAACAAGAAAATCTTCCTGGATAGGATAAGAAACCCAGTGGTCGTAAATAAATTTATGGGACAGAATTGACCCAATAAATATTTAAAACATCTTTACAGTAAAAGTAGCCACAAAAATCTGCAAAGAGACAAGCAACAGAATAGAAAAAAAAAAATACTTGCAACATATACAACAGACAAATATAATATCCATAGTATGTAAAGATTATTTCCAAACCAGTAAGGAAAAACCCCAACCTGATAGAAAAATGGGCAAAGGATAAAAGAGATGATTTAAAGAAGAAATAAAAGTAATCAATAAACAAAGAAGGGGGGAAAGCTAAATTTCTTTAGTTGTTAGAAAACATTATTTAGGAATTTCTATATATGTGCTAAGTCTTTAAAGAAAGTGAGGAATGATAAAACATATTCAGGGTAATGTTTCCTGGGTGGAGGTGTGAGGTAGAGAAGAGCCTACTGGGAAATTTAACATTATTGATTTTCTATTTCTCAAAATGAGTGGTAAATTCATAGACACTCATTTTTATTTTTACTTATTTTTTTTAAAGATTTATTATTTGACAGACAGAGATCACAAGTAGGCAGAGAGGCAGGCAGAGAGAGAGGGGGAAGCAGGCTCCCTGCTGAGCAAAGAGCCCCATGTGGGACTCAATCCCAGGACCCTGAGATCATGACCCCAGCCGAAGGCAGCAGCTTAACCCACTGAGCCACCCAGGTGCCCCTCATTTTTATTTTTAATGTCATAAGTTACGTATACTTTATTTTTATTTTTTTTAAGATTTTATTTATTTATTTGAGAGAGAGTATGAGCAAGAGAGAGAGCACAAGTAGAGGGAGGCAGAGGGGGAGAGAGGAAGAGATTCCCAGCTGGGCAGGGAGCCTGACATGGGGCTCGATCCCAGGACCCCAGGATCATGACCTGAGCCAAAGGCAAAGGTTTAACTGACTGAGTCACCCAGGTGCCCCATAACTTACATTTACTTTAAACTTGTTTTTTTATGTGTATGGTTCCAATGATTAATGATTTTAAAAATGGAAAAACAGGGTTTTGTTTTTGTTTTTGTTTACTTTTTATTTTGAAAGAATTTCAAACTTACAGAAAAGTTGCAAGAATTGTGCAAAGAACTCCCATATATCAATTATCTGTAATATTCTTTATAGTAAAGGATCCACTCCAGGTTTAAGTGTTTGTGATCTCAGGATTTATAACAAGAAATATATATTAGATCTTCACCCTGTTTTTTGGCATGGAGATCCTAAAACCCTTGGAATTTCCTAAGTCATAAGAGCAATAAAGGTGTCTTGATATTCATTACAACCCCTTTCAGCCACAGATGACTTGGAAAGCCCCTAAGGATGGGGACTCATTGCCAGCAGAACCAAACATGTAGTTAGGAGGTTGGAGTCCCACATATCTGACCTCTTTTTGGGAGAGGGTCTAGAGGTTGAATCAATTGCCAATGGCCGATGATTTCATTAATTGCGCCTACGTAGTGAGGCCTCCATAAAAACTCAGGATGGGGGACGCCTGGGTGGCTCAGCGGGTTAAAGCCTCTGCCTTCGGCTCAGGTCATGATCTCGGGGTCCCGGGATCGAGCCCCACATGGGGCTCTCTGCTCAGCAGGGAGCCTGTTTCCCTTCCTCTCTCTCTGCCTGCCTCTCTTCTTACTTGTGATCTCTGTCTGTCAAATAAATAAATTTTAAGGAAAAAAAAGAAAACTCAAGATGGACTTCAGCTGTTGAATTTGAGGAGAAAGTGGCATACCTAGAGGGCATGGAAGCTTCTCACCTCTTACCTTGTATCTTGCATATACATCTCTTCCTGTTATCCTTTTATAATACACTAGTAAACATAAGTAGATGTTCCTCTGAGTTCTATGAGCTGCTCTAGCAAAGTAATCAAACCTGAGGAAGGGGTTGTGGGAACTTCTGATTTATAGCTGGTTGGTCAGTAGTACAGGTAACAACCTGGGCTTGTGATTGGCATCTGAACTGGGAAGAGACAGTCTTGTCAGACTAAGCCCTTAACTTGTGGGATTTGATACTATCTCCACAATAGATAGTGTCAGAACTGAGTTAATTGCTTCATGGTGTTAAAAAAAAAACCATATACGTTAGTGCTGTGCCCAGTGGTCATGTCTCTCTAGTCTCCTTCACTCTGAAAGAGTTCTTCAATCTTTCCTTAATTCCATGACCTTGACCTTTTTTTAAGACTACAGGCCAGTAAATTTGTAAAATATCTCTCAACATAGGTTTATTTGACATTTCCTTACAATCAGACCTGGATCATCCTGGAACATCATAGAAGTGAAGTTGGATTTTTCTTATTGAATCCCAATGGGTAGCCCACAAATGTCAGTTTGTTCCTTTCTGATGACATTGATTTGATCAGTTGCTTAAGATGATATCTGCCAGGTTTTTCAGCTGAAATAATTACTATTTGGGGGAGGTACTTTGAGACTGTGTAAAATTTGCTCCTCATTCCTCTTTCACCCTTTGGTAATAGCATCCATCGATGCCTCTTGCCTGAACTGTTACTATGCTGATTCCAAAAACTGATTTTTTCCCTAATTCCATCATTCCTTCTACATTTATTATTACAAAGATTGAAATGTCCCCATTGCCCTGTCCTCAGAGATATCCATTACTAATATTAATTTTGATAGTCTGGTGATTTTTTTTTCCCCCCAGACATTCAGGTATATGAGAGAGAAGCCAATGGTTGGATTGTTCCAAAATGGGTTCAGTAAGTAACCATTCAAAAAAATAACAAAGTTATTTGCCTTGGCAAGACTGAGGTTGAAGGGATGGATTGTGGAGTCTGGCTGGACAAGGTAGGAAGTGAAGCCAGAGACAGCAAACTGATTAGGAGGAAATGGAAAGAGTTGAGGACCTGGAACCTTGAAGTTAACCACGTTGTTAACGTGGTAGAGGAGCAGCTCTGAAGACATACAGACACTTTAGAGCACTTGGGTTCATGTGTTGGCTCGGTTTTTGACTTTGGATTTCTCAAATGGTCATTAATGCTTCAGAGTCTTTATATTTACACCTCATTGCTTAAGCACATGGAATGATTCATACTAATTGAAGTCAAGAAACAAACCAACATTGCCTTCACTTTGGGTCTGACACTTTGGGGGTCTTGGTGTTGTTACAGTTTTACACCATCAACTTCCATGTTTTATTTCCAGTTCATAAAAGAAACACCATATTTTGTTTCAGTTACTATTTTCCTTAATGAGACAGTAATTCTTCTGGCTTCTGTTGAAAGATCAGAACAAATGGCAGACCTTTACTGTTTTTGTTCACAACCCAAACAGAAACTTTTCTTGTGCTCAAGGTTTCTTATAGAACGAATCTGTTCCTTGATCTAAATATAACTCCTCAATCATCATTATCAGAGTTAATCATCTCTGAACTTTTCAATATTTTCACTAGGCCTATAGTTTTATATCTCGTGAGGGGTATCTTCTCTAACTTCGGACTTTATGTGAAAGCTAAAGATACTTCTCAGCATTGTTTTTAGGTCCACATATTTTTCTAACATGTCAAGTGACTCACCCGCAGAATTTACATGACTGAAAGTTTGGTTTCAAATCTTTGTCTAAGTAACAGTCACTCATTTTTAAGCCAATGTAGAACAGCCTTGTGTGCTACTGAAGCAACAAGTTGAGACATGTTGCAATCTTCTCAGCTCAGACAGTTCCTCCTCCTTTTTCAAGAATCATAGGAAAATACAAGTGTCTCCCTAATTTGCAGCACTACTACCTTGCTAATCTGTGATTTCAATGACTATACTCAAAAGGAAAGATATTAATATGCATACAAAGGTCTATGTTGGGACTTTTTCTCTCATCGGCTCAGCATTTTAATTTCTCTGACAAATATCACTTACTAGCACACTGGGGCCTGGAAGGCAGATGCATTCTCCTGCCTTCTCAGATGACTGTTTTTTTTTTTTTTTTAAGATTTTATTTATTTATTTGGCAGACAGAGATCACAAGTAGGCAGAGAGGCAGGCAAAGAGAGAGGGGGAAGCAGGCTCCCCTCTGAGCAGAGAGCCCGATGCGGGGCTCCATCCCAGGACCCTGAGATCATGACCTGAGCCCAAGGCAAAGGCTTAACCCACTGAGCCACCCAGGTACCCCTCAGATGACTGTTCTTTAATGGCTCCTTAAAACATTCCTTATTTGTGAATAATGAAACTGAGGTGTAAAGCAAATACTGTCTGCTTGATTGTCAAACCAAAAACTGCTTCATCTTCTCCTCCTTCTTTTGTCATAAAAGGAGTAGAAGGGGCTAGCTGCTTAAATGTCAGACTCATAGCAACAGAACCTGGCCATGTTTCAAGCCTCTGAAAGATGTCTGGAGGACAAGTTGGGGGCAGTGGAGGAATCCACACCTCTCTAACCTTTTCTTCCTCTTAGCTAGGATTCCAACTCATGTCTGTCTGATTCTCTTAACTGCTAGATTATGAAAAATTAGGTCTTGAAATGAGAGCGAGAAAGAAAAAAAATGTCATCATGTATATTCATTTGGTTTGGGAATAAAAGGGTGCCCTATAATTTAGAACAAGAGACAGGGATGACTCATTACAACTATGAAGGTTATTAAGGAAATGAATAAATCGGTCACACCACTACAACTGTGCTTGTCATCACAGTAGCATTGCCAATTTCCCTATACAGTTGGTAATTGCTATTCCATATCTTCTTACATGGTATATAAGACCCATTCCAGTATAACAATAAATACTAGAATTGTCTACAAATCCATCTTTAGATGAAGCTATAAAAAGCTGTAACCAGAGCAGGTGCCAGCTACCTCAGAACCTTGAAAAGAGCCATTCAATATGACAGCACTGAAAATCCACTGAATTATCCAATGCAATAAAAAGTATATATAAAATTAGATTGTCTGGAAGCCTGGGTGGCTCAGTCATTAACATCTGCCTTTGGCTCAGGTCATGATCCCAGAGTCCTGGGATCGAGCCCCACATTGGGTTCCCTGCTCAGTGGGGAGCCTGCTTCTCCCTCTCCCTCTGCTGCTCTGCCTGCTTATGCTCTCTCATTTTCTCTGTCAAATAAATAAATAAATAAAATCTTTTAAAAAAAATTGATTGTCATCGGTATAAAAGTCTGTAATACTTGAAAATTAAGACTATTTTGATAATGTTCAGTTAAATTGATACCCCAAACCAGGAAAGTGGTACAAAGCTTAAACCTTATATTAATAACCATTTTATATTTCTTTAGTTTAATAAGTCTATAAATGTTTAACAAAAAGAATAAAAGCAATATACATACAGCAGCCTGGCTTGACTCCATTTAGACAATTAAGATCTTAGGGTTCTCGAGAGTTGTGCTTATAAAACTGATGGATTCTCAATCCACGTCAGCTAACGATGTGCTTAGATACGTCTTGGTGACCTTGTTAGCCTCAGAGTTATCTTTTCACTGTTGTTTCGCCTGTTCCAGAGCTTTTGTTACCGCTGTTGTCACAAAGTTTGTCTGCACCGAAGCCTTCTTTTATGTTTCTTCTTCAAGGAAGAAGAAAGACAGTCAGGAAGTAGGAAAGGGTGAGAGCACCTCCCCCCTCTTCAGCTCTTGTCTGTAATCGAAAGCTCTGTGACAGTCCATCCAAAAATTTAGAAGCATAGTCTTGGGAAATGGAAATAAATTAAAGTCAGTGTGCAGAGCAGTTGAGAGCATGGACCCTGGCCCCAAGCAGACCTGGGTTCCTCTTCTGGTTTTTTCCCTTAATTCCTGTGTGACTTTGTTTTTTTTATTATTTTTATGTATTAATTTTTTCTCTGCCTGACTTTAGACAAGTTTCCTAATCCCTCCAAGCCTCAGCTTTCTCATTTGTAAAGTGAGGATTACAGTAGTACCTATCCCATAGAGTTTGTCGTTAGGATCAGGTTAGATAATGCTTGTAATCACAGTGTGATGCCTGGCATATAAGCATTAAACAATGCTAGCTAATAAAACATCGGTGCTATTGATATAAAAATATTTTTTTAAGGTTTTATTTACGTATTTATTTAAGAGTGAGAGAGAGAGCATGAGTGGAGGTGGGGCAGAGGGCAAGGAAGAAGCAGACTTCCCTGTTGATCAGGGAGCCAGATGCAGGGCTCAATCCTAGGACCCCAAGATCATGACCTGAGTTGAAGGCAAGTGCTTAACCAACTGAGCCACCCAGGTGCTCCTATAACTATTTTTGTTTGAAAATACCCTATACCCTTGGGAGGAAATCCCCCCCATATCCTTATGGGGGCCTTATTCAGAAATGACATGGAGCCTAAGAATTACCATACTTGCATCACTTTATTAGTTGTGAAGAGAAAGGTTTCAGACAGAACTTTCTCTAATATCTTTGATACCTCTTCCTCTTCTTCTTCTTTTTTTTTTTTTTTTTTTAAGATTTTATTTATTTATCAGAGAGAGAGAGCACAAGCAGGAGAGCAGCAAGCAGAGGGAGAAGGAGAAACAGGCTCCCCGCTGAGCAAGGAGCCCTATTCGGGACTCCACCCCAGGACTCTGGGATCATGACCAGAGCCAAAGGCAGACACCTAACCGACTGAGCCACCCAGGCATCCCTCTTTGATACTTCTTTTTCTTCAATGACCAGTTCTGTTTCAAATTTTGTTTCTTTCTCCATGACTCTCCCTCTACCCTCAAAACCACCTACAGTTCTGCATGCCAAGGGATCCCACAGCAGTGTTTGAGCTACAACCCAGGGCTTTTTGTCCCCTTCACACCAATGAATATTTCCTATTTCTGTGGTGAATTTCCTCTATGTATATGGTAACCAGGATATAATTTCTGGGGCCCAGGTATATTAACATTCATTCTAATTATTTATATGTTATTCAGTGCTCCCAGTCCATTATATTATTTCTTGAGTGCCTACCACCATATTTCATTGAGTCTAAAATACATTGATTATTGGTGGGGATGGGGTAATTGGATGCAGGGGGTCAAAAGGCACAAACTTTGAGTTGGAAGATAAATAAGTACTGGAGATATGGAATGCCACATGATGACCACCGTAACACTGCCAAAGCATATATATGAAAGTTGCTAAGAGAGTAGACCCTAAAAGTTCTCATCATAGGGATCTTTTTTTTCCTTTTCTTTTTTTTTTCCCCCGCTCTCTTCTTGGCCTGTGTATGAAGTGATAGATGTTAACTAAATTTATTGCAGTAATTATTTCACCATATATGTAAGTCACTATGCTGTATACCTTAAACTTACTTATACAGTGCTTTATGTCAATTATATCTCAATAAAATTGGAAGGAAAGAAAGTAAAATACATTGGCTATAAGAGTCACTTTTATTTTATGTTAAACAAAGAAAAAAAACCCTGCTAATTTCTCTGTGTCACGCCATTAATTGTCAGAGGCCTCCCAATATCAGATATGTTACGTGTAAAAACAGGTGCTGGGAAACCAGATGTGAACAAGCAAAAGTCAGCCCTTAGGGAGCTTGCATTCTAGAGTGAAAAACACAGAATACTAACAAAGAAAGGATACATATATGTAATGTAATTTCAGGTAGTGATGAAGAGCTGGGGAGAAAAAACAATCGGGCGCCTGGGTGGGTCATTTGGTCAAGCACTGGGCTCTTGGTTTTGTCTCAGGTCCTGACTGTCCTCCCTTCCCTGCTCAGTGGGGAGTCTGCTTTCCCTCTCCAATTCCTTCTGCCTCTTCCCCCTACTCACATACTCTCTCTCCCTCTAAAAGAAATAAATCTTTAAAAAATAAAGAAAATAAAGCTGGTCGGAGGGAAAGCTATACTATAAACAGAGTGGTTGAGGGAGGCTTCTTTGAGGAAGGGGCATTTGTGCATAGACCTGTATGAAGTGAGGAAACAGGTCATGTTATGGTCTGGTGAAAGAGCTTTCTAGACAGAGGAAACAAAGTGCAAAGTCATGAGGTGGGGGGCACCTGGCTGGCTCAGCCGGTAGAGCTTGTGACTCTTGATCTCCAGGTGGGGAGTATGAGCCCCACGTTGGGGGAGGAGTTTACTGTAAAAGAAAAAGGTCCTGAGGTGGGCGTGTGCTAGTTCTGTTTGAAGAAGAACTTTAAGAAGGCCAGTGTGGTAAAAGCAAGCAAGCAAGCCATAGAGGATCAGAAGGAAGGCTGGAGATGTAGACAAGGGCTGGGCCATTTGTGGACTAATGATTTTAGCGATTTTAGTGATTTGGATTTTCTCTGAAGCATGAAGATAGCTACTGAAGGGTTTTAAGCAAGAGAATGGTATGATCAATTTTATATTTGTTCAAGATCTCTCTGGCCATTGTGTGGGAAATGGAGGGTAGAAGTCCAGGAGTGGAAGCAGGGATCCTGATTACCAGTAAGAGATAATGACAGCCTAGCCTAGGGCGGTAGCCTGGGAGGAGAGGTGAAATGGTAAAATTTGGAAAATTCTCTTAGTGTATAACAGATCAGGACTGAATTGTATGGATGTGGAAAGTGAAGGGAGTGTGGAATCAAAAATTATTCTCAGGGTTTTGGTGTGAGCAACTACTAAATGATGCAACCATTTATGCAATGGGAAGACTGGGGAAAGAGTGGGTTTGGGGGCAAAAATCAAGAGTTTAGTTTTGGATATGCTAGTTCTTAGATAGCCCAAGGGAAGCTGTTATGAACCAGTTGGATATTCAAGGTTGAAGCTCAAGGAGAGGTCAGGGCTGGGGATATATATATATAGATGTAGATATAGATAGATAGATGACACATATATATGTGTATATATGTATATATCTATATCTATATCTATATCTATATCTATGTCTGTATCTATATCTATATCTATCTATATCTGCATGGGGATGGCATTTAAAACCACTCAGTGTGATCCTCAACACTGGTCCCACAGAATCACTTAGAGAGCTTTACAACCTCTGAAATCCTCACTTTGTCCACAGGGGCTCTGATACAAAACAGGCTGGGATTTGAAATGTTTTTAAAAAGCTTCTCCGGTTCTTGAAATGTGTAGTCAGGCTTGAGAGCCAGGACCAAAGATAATGAAATAGTTGATGGTCGGAAGAGAAGGGACAAGACAAGAAGAGAAGGGAATCAAGGGACTAAGCCTTGGTGGGCTCGAGCATTCAGTGGATCAGGCAGAGGGTCCGGCAACCAGACTGATAAAATGGAGCCCTCAAGATAGGACGGAAAAGAGGATCGTGCCCTAGAGGTAAAAAAAAAAAAAAAAGTCAGAAGTGCAAGGTGGAGGGAGTAATCAGCTAGTCAAATCCTGCTAGAGCTAGTAAGATAAGGACTGAGGGTTAACCGTTAATTAGGCATGATGTTTGTGTTACAAACAGAACAGGAGATACTAAATGCTCTTCCATTCTTTCTTCATTATATATATACATATTAGGAAAAACTGGGAATCATAGGATGTCTGATCAATCAAAAAGAATTGAAAAAAAATAATTAAGATGGTAAAGGTGTTATAGTATTACTGCAAATTGCATTCTCAATCTACTTCTTCTTTTTTTTTTTTTTTTAAGATGATGAATTAGAATGAATAAGTAGCCACAAAAAGTTTGGGCACTTGAGAAAAAGCAAAAAATTATCACTCATATTCTACTGTACTAGTGCAACCACCTTTATTTACTCATTCATTTTCATTTAGTGAATTCCTGCTCGGCAGCAGACTCTGTGCTGGCGACATAGAAATAAACACAACACAAATCCTTGCCCCCAAGTAATTCAGTGGCTAGTGGAGGAGGGATCATGTTAAAAAAAAAAAAAAAACATTACAAAACAAAGCAGTAAGTGACGTGATGAAGGTTATATGCAGTATACTGAAGGAGCAGAGAAGCTAGAGAACTTAACGTTGGGTTTTATTTTTATTTTTTTTTTTAAAGATTTTATTTATTTATTTGACAGATCACAAGTAGGCATAGAGGCAGGCAGAGAGAGAAGGGAGGAAGCAGGCTCCCTGCTGAGCAGAGAGCCTGATGCGGGGCTCGATCCCAGGACGCTGGGATCATGACCTGAGCCGAAGGCAGCGGCTGTAACCCACTGAGCCACCCAGGCGCCCCTAACGTTGGGTTTTAAATGATAATTATGAACGGCACCTTGGCAAACTAGAAAATTGCTCATGTTTAATTTTAGTGAGAAAAATAAGATGGAAAGTTGGGTGTATCCCATGGTTCTAACCCTGCAAAAAATGTGATCATTGAAGATATCCCAGTCAAGGAAAGTCTTGAACTGAGTCTTAGATGATGGGTCAGGCAAATAAGGTCAGGAAAAGATGCGGGACAAAAGAGAGTTCTGAGCTGAAAAAAGCTAAGAGAAGTGAAACACAGTGTATAACCTGTTTGGCCACTGTAATAACTTTAGTGTGACTGGAGTGTGGGCTTCCCATGAAGGAATAAGCAGGCATAAAACTGGAAAGACAGGCAGGTGATAACAAGATAAAAAAGATAAAAAGAACCTCATAAACTCTGGTAGAGAGTTTGAACTTTATCCAATCACTTATGAGTAGCCACAGAAGAATTTCGAAGTGGAAAAACATGCTCAGAGTTGGTTATATTACAAATATAACCACAGCAGCTGGACTGAAGGGCTGAAACTGAAGGCAGGAACACTAGTTAGAAAACTTTTGGAATAATCTGAGTGGGAAATGATAAAGGCAATGGCAGAGGTTGGATGGATGGGATGAATTCAAAGGCCTCTTGAGGAGACAGTGGGGACTTAGGAAATAGTAAAGGTATGAGGAATGGGGGGGAATAGGAATGACTCTCAGATCTCTGGTTTGGGTAATTAAATCCCTATCCCCATTCTTATTCCTGGCCACCTTTCTACCCAAGATAACAAACGTAGCAGGAAGAAATTGAGGGACTCATGGAACATCCAAAGGGACATGTGTAGTGACCAGTTTGAATACTCTGGAGCTCAAGAAAGATGTGTGGGCTGGACAAACAGATTTAAGAGTCTTCATTACATATGTGATCCTTGGAGTTACAAGAGGGTATGAGACTGGGCAGGAAAGTTGTATGCATATCATTTGTGTGTTTTCCTTTTAGTTATTTTATTCTAACATCTTTAGTTATAATAATTGGGCATACAGAATTTTCATTTTCCTTTTTTACCTGACATTATACCAAAAGCTTTTGTCGTGTTTCACTAGAGCTTTCAAAGCAGTCATCACTGTGGCTGAATAAAAATATACCAAGAGGATATGCTATAGTTATAGTTGACTTTAGCTCTGTGATAAACACTTTTTTTTTTTTTTGGATCAAAAACACTTTTTGCTTTTTAATGTGTCCATATGAAAACCTTCACAAAGGTATAGAAATAAAATCTCTTTCGATAGATCACCTGTATTCGAATTCACATTTAGTGAGGCTTACTGTGACTGTGACTTTGCTAAGTACCAGCTGGGCATTATGCCATAGGCTTTGCATTACAGCCCTATTTTACAGAGGAGGAAAGTAAACCCCAAGAGGTTAACTAATTAACCCAAGGTCATAAGGTAAGTAAGGGGTAATTCTGGACTCAAACCCGGGTCTGTCTGACTCCAGAGCCATGTGATAAACATTTTTATTCATAGTTTTCCCCCCATGGTTTTTTTTTTCCCCCTTGGGAAAGTCTCAGAAATGAGAATATATTTGTGTGTTATATAGTTAATGTGTATCTTACATGGATATCCAAATTACTCTCCAAAATGCTTGTGCCAGGTTTTCCTTGATATAAAACAATGCATAAGAATACAAGTTTAGGGGTGGCTGGCTGGCTCAATTGGTGGAATGTGTGACTTTTGATCTTGGGGGTTCTAAGTTCGAGCCCCACATGGGGTGTAGAGATTCCCTAAAAATAAAATATTTTTTAAAAGATTTTATTTATTTTTTTGAGAAAGAGTGCGTGAGAGCACCAGAGGAAGGAGGGTCAGAGGGAGAAGCAGACACCCCACTGAGCAGAGAGCCAGATGCAGACTCCATCCTGGGACTCCCGGATTATGACCTGAGCCAATGGCAGTCGCTTAACTGACTGAGCCACCCAGGCATCCTAAAAATAAAATCTTAAAGAAAAAAAGAATACAAGTTTAACTAGGTACTTGCCATAAGTTTGTATGATATATTTGTGGCATACATATATTTTTATTATATATGTTAAACATTTTAATGATGCAAAATACATGTGCACCAAAATGTACAAATCTATGTGTACAGTTGATGAATCTTCAACATGAACACACTATGTATCTTGAACCTAAATCAAGAAACAACACATTACCACCATCTCAGAAGTCTCCCTCACACACCCCCAAGGGTAACCACTGTCTTGACTTTTTAAAAATTTTTTTCCTTTTAAAACTTTTTTTAAATTTTTTATTAACATGTAATGTATTATTAGCCCCAGCGGTACAGGTCTGTGAATCACCAGGTTTACACACTTCATGGCACTCACCATAGCACATACCCTCCCCCACGTCCATAACCCAACACTGTCTTTATTTTTAATAACATAGACTGGTTTGCCTGTTTGAACTGTATGTAAATGGAATCATGTAGTATGTAATCTTTCTTGTCGATAGAAATCTTTGGTCCAGCATTATGTTTGTACAGTTTACCCATGCCACTGTATGTAATCATCTGTTAATTCTCATTTCTGTATAGTATTCCATTGGGTGAATGTTTCCCCATGTATTTATTCTGGTGGACATTTGAGTAGTTTCTAGTTTGGGGCTGCTATGAGTAGTACTGTTTTATGAAATTGCTGTAGATGTCTTTTGATGAATATATGTATGCATTTCTGTTGGGAATATACCTAGGAATAGAACCGACAGATCGTAACATACGTGTATGTTTAGTTTTGGTAGTTATACTGCCCTGAGTTTTCTAAGGGTATCGCTTTTCAGTCCCACCAGTGTACCACAGGATCCAACGCTCCACGCACTTGCTGACATTTTGTCTTTTTCACTTTAGCCTTTCTGGTGAGTGCTATCTCGTGTGGCTTTAATCTGCATTTCCTTCTTAACTAAAGATGTTTAGCATCTTTTCATATTTTTGGGGCATTTGGATGTTCTCTTCTGTGAAGTCATTGATCCAGTTTTTTGTCCACCTTTCTACGATTTTATTTGTCTTTTCCTTATTGATTTGTAGGACATTTTTGGTTTTGTTGTTTTACGTATTTTGAATATAAGTCCTTTACACCTATATGTATTGGAAATGTATTTTCCCACTCTGTTTGCTTTCATTATCTTTAATCAAATTTTCTGGTGATCAAAAGTCTTTTGGTGATTATATAATCATATTAATATAGCTTCATATAATATAGTTTCATCTGTCAAATTTGTTCATTATGGTAAGCATAGTTTGTGTCCTTTTTAAAAAACCTTTACCCACCTGTATAGGACACGAAGCTATTTCCTTGTTTTCTTGTAAGAGATTTATTTTTTATTTTCATATTTAGATCTATAATCTATCTGACATTTATTTTTCATGTGGATATCCATTTGACAGCCTAATTTATTGAAAAGATTATCCTTGGGGCACCTGGCCAGCTCAGTTGGTAGTGCACATGACTCTTGACCTCAGGGTTGTGAGTTCAAGTCCCACATTGGGCATAGAGCTTACTTAAAAAAAGAAAAGAAAAAAAAAAAAAAGAAAGGAAAAGAAAGGATTATCCTTTCTCCCATTGCACTGGGTATTAATATTTTAATTTTTGTTGTTGTTATTGTTGTTTTTCCAGTTTAACATATGGAAAGTGGTACTTCTTTGTTTAATTTGAATTATTTGATTATTTGGGCAGTTTGACATTTTTCTATTGTATTAATTAAGACAGAACAGGCTATAGATAGCAACTAAAGTACCAAATTTCAGACACTTAAAACACCATAGGTTTTTTTTTTTTTTTCTTCATCCAAAGTCCAGTGCCAGTGGGCCAACTTCTAAGGCAGCTGGTCTCCCTGCAGTGACTGGGAGATCCAGGTCACTTTCATCTTGTGGCTTCACATTATTATGTGGCTTCTGTGATCCCTATTAAAAGAGAAGAGTGTGATGGTGGCACACAGACTCTCAAATCCTGGCCTGGATGGGACACACCCGACTTTTGCTCATGTTCTATTGTCTCTGCCTGGTAACATGGCCCACTGTCCCTGAAAGGAACCCAGGAATAGTTTTCCCTTGTGCTCAGGGTGGAGAGGTAGTGGTTCCACCACATTCCCCAAATTAACAAATTGTATTTTCCACTTTGTGAATTGCTGATGTCTATGGCACACGCACAAGGAGTATTTAGTGTTTGTATTAAATCAAAATAACCTTTAAGATTTTTTGCCTTGAATTCTATTTTAACTCAATAATGCTATCTCTAATACATTTTTACCAATCCTTTCCTTTCTAGTCTTTTTGTGTTATCTTATTTAGATGTATTTTTTGTAAGCAGCAAAGTATTGGATTTTAATTTTTAACACATTCTGAGTGGCTTTTTCTATTAATAGGGAATCTAATTTTAATAACTGAACTTATAATGCTGAGTCTCTCTATTGCCATGTTTCTGTGCCTTTGTTTTCATGTGTGCATGCTGTTTCTTTTCAGTTTTGTCATTTGCTCTGCAGACTTGGTTTTGTTTGCTCTTATTTTCTACTGTGATTTTAGAAGGTCGACGTTGCTCTGATTCTGCTGGTAGATTCCTGAGAATTTTAAACAAGTACTTTTAAAATCTATATTTGTTTAATTCTGCCAATACAAAGTCAAACAATAACACTTGGAAGCTCTATGGGAAAGAAGGCACCAAACATTCCCCCCCCCCCATTTCCTGTTAATTCTTCCTTTTGTTGCTCCTTATTAATCTGGGGTAGTAAATCCAGTCATTTGAAAGCATACAGGTTTTTTTTTTCCTCATAAAGTAACTGTTATTCCTATAAAACATTCGGATAATAGGACAAAGGCCAGCCACAAAAATCTGCCATCATTGTATCACACCAAGATAACTGCTGTTAATACTTTAGTGTACGTCCTTTCAATTTTTTTACTATGCACATTTTATATGATTGAGACTACATATACTGCTTTGTTCACTGAAATCAGTGAATGGGTTGTTCTTGGTTCTTGTAAAATGTTCACAATCATTTTTTTAATTAAGCGATTATTTATTTATCTGAGGGGGGAGGGGCAGAAGGAGAGGGTGTCCTAAGCAGAGGGTGTCTCTGCTGAGTGTGGAGCAGGAGGTGGGACTCAATCTCATGACCCTGAGATCATGACCTGAGCCAAAACCAAGGGTTGACACTTAACTGACTGGGCTACCCAGGCACCCCTTCACAATCATTTTAATGCCTTTATTATATTCTATAAAGTAGATGAGCCGTAAGTTATTACATACCCTTATTATAGTACATAGGTTATTTTAAATTTTTTATTATTATAAATAATGTTGAAAGGTTATATTTGTGCGTAAAGAGAAACCTCACTTTTTTTTTTCTTTCTAATTTAAGATATTTTCTTAGAGGGGGCACCTGGGTGGTGCAGTTGCTTAGGGGTGGGATTCTTGGTTTCAGCTCAGGTCCTGATCTCAGGGTTGTGAGATCCAGCTGCCAGATGGGATGAGGAGGGTGTTGGGGGGGTGGGGAGGCTCCTCACTCAGCATGGAGTCTACTTAAGACTTTTTTTCTACCCCTCTGCACTCCCTTTCCCTCCACAAAACTAAATGAATAATGAATAAACCTTCAAAAAAAAAAAAGATTATTTTCTTACGACAGATTCCTAGAATGAAATTAGTGCGGGGAGCCCTAGGAGGGGCTCCATCTCAGGACCCTGAGCCAAAATCAAGTCTGACACTTAACCAGCTGAGTCACCCATGTGCCCCAGGAATAATTTTTTAAAAAAGATTCTTGATCCATATTGCTAAATGGCCTCCCAAAAGAAATCCCATCATTATAAATAAAATCTCAATATAATTATTTTTTACTACAGTTCAGTTAGCATTTTAGACTTAGTACCAATTCATCTCTCATTATTCGTGTTTATATTAATTTATGTCTGTAGCTAACATCTGTTTTAGATATCTCCACCAATTCTTTCCAACCCCTATCTTCCAAATCATGAGTTTGTTTTTTTTTATGATTCAGTGATTCATGATTTTATGATTCATCAAATTGTGTCAATTTATGGGAGAATGTTCCTGTATGCTTTTTTGTTGATTACCAACGTAAGTAATGCTTTTGACTTCATTGGAAGGCTTCTCTTCTGCATGTCAAGTAATAGATGACTTTGTTTCACTGGGGAAATTTACTTTTGTTACTAGTGTTCCTGTTCTCTCTCAACCCATCCCAAGCCATAGAGCAAAGAGAATGCTAAATTACAAGATGCAGTTCTACAAGGGATTGGAAAGTATGTAGCGGCTTCTAAACAGGAAACCAAAGGGAAAAAAGTGAAGATTGAACTAAAAGTTTAAGACTACAAGAAAAAGAGAAGAAGAAGAAGAAGAAGAAGAAGAAGAAGAAGAAGAAGAAGAAGAAGAAGAGGAGGAGGAGGAGGAGGAGGAGGAGGAGGAGGAGGAGGAGGAGGAGGAGGAGGAAGAGGAGGAAGAAGGAGAGGAAGAAGAAGAATGGAGCCTTAAGTTTGTGAAATAGATCCAGATTCTGATGGTTAAGTTTTGAATCTTAAAAAGCAAATAATTTAGATCACTTTTTGGTGCCCTTGAAGGCCCAGCTAAAATTGCTACTCTTTTAGGGGGCCTCAAGTGTGATCTCTCCTGTCTCGTCATTCTCCCATTTACTTATACTTTACCTCTGGCATGGATCATTTTTCTTTGGATGGTAGTCATTTTCCTGACTCTTCTTTGCTTTCACCTCTAAGCTCCATGTCTGACTCACCTCTGTACTCCCACGGCACCTGGCAAATTGCTTTACGCAGGATAGGTGCTCAACAAGTATTTCCTGAAATGAATGTTTATCAGTCCATAACTGTGTTTACTGATGGAGGTACAGGTCATCAAATGTTGCCAAACAACTTTCTTTACCAAGTGCAAGAAATGAGCAGTAGTGAAGTAGATATTTACTTGAGGATTTTCTCATAGTGGCATTTCTAATAATTTCATTGTATGTATATGGATTTTAAGATATCATTTTCTTAGTCTCTTCCCATAAGATACCACCATTCATCTCCCCTCATATTAACAACATTTTCCTTAAAAAAAAAACAAACTCCTTTTCATTGTCTCATTAAACAAATTTATTTTCCCTTAAATGTGTGTCTATGTGTGTATATATTTACTTTTAATCACAAATGCCAGGGTTATTTTTGTTGTTGTTTTACATTTTGTCTAACTTTTTATTGTAAGTATACAGTTTGATGAATTTTCACAAACTGTTTAACATGCACTTCTAACTAGCACCTGGTTTAAGAAACAGAATATTACTTGCATCTCAGAAAACCTCCACTTGCTTTATGGTGGCATTTTTACTCCTTTTTGGAGGGGGGAGAAATGCTCATCAATACTTGACATTTCTATATTTTTCAGTTTCTAAATATGTATGAGGTTATAGACATCCCCACTTATTTTTGTCATGTATATAATTAAGAAAGAGTTAGCACTTTATATTTCCCAGAAGAGCGTTAAGTGATTTTGAAAGCCTTTAAATTGTGTCCTTGGAAAAATATTGTCAAAAATCAAGAACGGTATTAATTTTTAAAAAAGTAACAGCAGTTTCTGTGCTTACAAAAAATTTTAAGTTGCAGAAACAGAGTTCAGTGTAAGGTTTTGGAAATCTTTCATCTTCCCTCTAATGTGATGAATTTATATTTCAATTTAATCAGTAAAACTTAGAATGAGTGAAGTGGAACACTAGACTTCTTGGTTTTATATTTTTTCTTAATCACTTTTCTAGTAGACTGCTTTGTTAAGAGATATATTGTTGATTTTAAATCTGCTGTATGAGCACTGTTTGCTTGTTGTACTTTGTTTTTGTAAAAATGTTGTAATACTCATGTCCTTGGAGGACAGCTTCTAGTACACTCCAGGGAGGTAATATTGCACTGAAGTTGATTATGATTTTTTAACCTCTGGCGAAATGAATCAAATCTGAGAATCTAGTAATTAGGTATGGATCAACCCTTCTCCCCCATGAGTTGATAAACCTGAAAGAAACCATTTCCAATGCTAGAGAGAGCAGAGAAAGTATAACCTGGCATATTATATACAAAACCTTGGAACCATCTCTGCGGGAATATGGACACCAAAATCTTCAAGCTTTGTGAATTGTGCAGCACAGTAGGAATAAACTCAGTGAAATGAGAATTCTTCATAATCCAATGTGATGGAGTCATTTGTCTAAGCATCTACCAAAAAGACTTTTGAGGTGGCATGTTGCAATGGTAGGACAGGCATCTTTAGAGCTCCCATCTGTGTGCATACATTTGGACAAAGAAAGAAATCAAGTCTGGGGATGAGTCCAAGCAGAGGAGACAAGGAGGGCATCTAAGTTCAGTCTGGTAAAGAAGCCACAGCTTTCTTCATACCTCAAACATTTGTAAGATAGTATTTCGTATGTAATAAGAGTACATCTTACACACGAGTAACTTAAAGAAAAAGAATAAGACAAACATATCTCCATCCTCCCATCCAACTTAACAAGTAGCACATTTATTTATTTTTTTTTTTTAAGATTTTATTTATTTATTTGACAGACAGAGATCACAAGTAGGCAGAGAGGCAGGCCAAGAGAGAGAGAGAGGAGGAAGCAGGCTCCCTGCTGAGCAGAGAGCCCGATGCGGGACTCGATCCCAGGACCCTGGGATCATGACCTGAGCTGAAAGCAGAGGCTTTAACCCACTGAGCCACCCAGGTTCCCAGTAGCACATTTATTGATGCTTTTGAAGCCCCTGTCAGTTACCCCCTCCTCCCTGACAGAAGTAATCACTTTGATTTTGGCTTCTCATCCCCTTTCCTTTTCTCTTCCTTGTTTTGCCATGTCTCCATTCCTAAACAACATATTAGTTTGATTGGTTTTGAGTATTTTCACATGGAGTCAAAAGGACTACATCCTTCTTTAATTTGTCCTTTTAAACCAGCATTATGCTTGTGAGCATTTTAATTGTTGAGTAGTATCCCATTGTGTGAATATACGTAACTGTTTACTTATCCATTCTCTTGTGGATGCACATTTGGGTGGTTTCCAGTTTTTGGCTACTATGGACATTCTTGTCCTTATGTCCTGTAGCTCATGAACAAGAATTCCTGTAGGACATATTCTTTGGGTGGAATGGAATTTCCAGGTCATAATATTCAATTTTACTAGGTAATAACTCATTAACAATTTTCTGCTTAGTTCAAAAGGGCCAAGGTTGCCAGATTTAATAAATAAAAATACAGGATGCTCAGCTGAATTTGAATTTTTCATAAACAACCAATACATTTTTAGTGTCAGTATGGACCATGCAAAATTATATTTCATCTGGCAACCCTAACAAGGTCAGTAAACTTTACCAAATCACAAACATTGGCTAATGGTGTGAGGGGGTGGCAGGATATTTGGTCCTTTCTTCCTCTGCCAGCATGGCCAGCCTGGTTGTTAGCTCAGAGGGCTCAAGCACTTGCTAACCAGTATGCAGGTAATTAATTGGCTCAGCCAATATATATACAGCATCAACTTGATGCCAGGCAGGTGCTAGATGTTGGGAATACAACTATAAACATGAGAGACAACGTCCTTGTCCTCCTAGGCTTTTAGCCAAGGCAGCGAAATGGACAGCAAGGAAATGATGTATGCACTATGGGAGCAGCGGTATGCTGGTGAGGGAGCCCTGATTTGTAGCTTTTGATGACTTTGGAGTTGTAAATACTGATTTCAAGCTATCAGTGTGACATCACCAAACTGAGTGATGTACACAGTCTGCTCTCTGGGCCATAGGAACTGGCTCTAGCACCCCACTGTATGGGGGCATACTTACAAAGGACACCATCCATCCTCTAGGCTCATTTCTGGTTGGTTTGGGGGAAAGGAACTTAGGCATTAATTATTTCCTCATATTTAGAAGAAATCAAATGTTAAGAGGTATAAAGTGTATTGATTGTCTCTATAGTATTGTCTTGACTTGCAAATATTTTTACTATTATATATATAAATGGAGTCTAATAAACATAGTTGTAAATTATGATCAGTGGATAGGTTAGGGCTCAGATATTCTCTTTTGTATATGATCTGTCAGGAAACCCTTCAAGACCTTTATTCTGCATTGTTCCCTCACCTGTATCCCAGTTCACTGATCTTCATCATTCATTCATTCATTCCACAAACACTGATGGAGCCCTTGGTCTGTGCCAAGCATGGTACTAAGGGCTTGAGTCTGTCTTCATGGAGCACTCAATTCACAGAAGGAACATTTTCCCCAGCTCATCCTGATTGTTTCTGGGCAGGTTTACTGCATTCTCCTTTTCCTTGCTCAGTTCACTCCTGTGTTCTCATGCTGGCTGTCCCTCTGGGAATATTTCACAAAGAGCCTTGCCCAACCCCCTCTTTCAATGATCTTTCCTTGCTTTTTTTTTTTCATTTCTCCTTCCGCAGAGTGGCAGGTGTTCCTCGCTGTCTGAATCCGGACTCTCCTGACTGTTCCGTACCTTGTCATATTGTTCAGGTCATCACTCTAGCCATCCCATCTATCTCTAGCAAACAATTTTTGAATCCCTGTATACTAGCTGATGTGCAAGATGTGGGACCCTCTATTCACCCTTGAAGTTTTCATCTATCATAATCATTTCATAAAATTACGGGTTTGTATAATTTTAGTTTTAATTACTTAAAAATGATCAATTTTCCAATTTTAGAAAATCATAAAGGAGCAAAGAATAATTATCTAATCTCACAGCCCAAGGCTAGCTAGTATTAACTGTTTGGGGTATAACCTTGGAGTCATTTGTTATGTATGCTTATACACAAATTGGGGTCATACCTTTTCACTTACTACAGTGTGAACATTTTATCATCTATCTCAGTATTCTTTGAAAACCTGATTTTAAATGATGGCATGGTATTCCATTTTCAGGCTAAGGCATGGTTTATTTAAGTACCTTTGGACTGCTGGCAATAGCCTCTTTACGAGTAAGTTAGTGTTGGCGATCCTTAACATAAACTACAAGAAAAAAGGAACCAATCATTTAATTGTCCTTCCTAGGCAGCACTCATAATCACAATATACCTAAATTGAATTATGTTTATGCTGTGATCCTCTGTTTACCATTTAAAATAAAAGGAGCAGATCTGCTTAAAATGTAACCTGGTTGATGTAAAGATAACTTGAAGCTGTGGAGAAGGCTGGGAGGAAGATAACCTACCATCAAATCTCTTTGGTTGTGCTTTGTTTACTACCATAGAGGAGCTAAGCTCTGTATGAAGTTTAGGCATTGGAAGGCCCTTTAGAGACGACCTAGAGACACTAACCTCTTTTTCACAGGTGAGGAAATTGAATCAAGAGGGATTGTTACCTGCTGAAACTAATACCCAGGTGTCTTGGCTTCCTCTGTCTTTTGCTCATCTCACCACAATCAGCTAAGCTTAGTCTTAAAATACAGAAAGATCATACATTTACCTACATGTCTTTTAGAGAAACTCTGCTTCCCCTTTGAGTGCATGTACTTTGGTATAAAAGTCGAATGTTAAGGTCCTAGGTATGTATCCAAGAGAAAAGAAAGCATATGTCCACACAAACACTTCTATAGGAGGGAAAGTTCACAGTAGCACTATCGGTAATACCCTGAATGTGGCAACAGTGCAATTGTTCATCAGCAGGTGCATGGATCAACCAAGACAGTATATTCATACAATGGAATACTAGGCAATAATAAAAAAAAATAAAAAACCATGAAGTGCAACAATGTAGATGAAACTCAGCTATGTTGAGAAAAAGAAGCTAGACAAGTACAGACTGTACGATTCCATTATCTAAAATTCTGGAAAATGCAAACTAAGTGACAGAAAGCAGATGTGTGGTTATTTGGGGAAGGGGTTGTTCTCTTGAACAACAGGGTAGAGGAAACTGTGGAGACTGATGGACATATTCATTATCTTGATTATAGAATTGGCTTCCTGGTTGTATACACATCAAAACTTACCATACTGTACACTTTAAATATGTGTTTATTGTATGTCAGTTACACTTCACAAAAACTGTTTGTGAGTTCTGCCTTTTAAGTTTGAAAAGCAGAACATGACTAAAAACTCACTGAAGAATCTGAAGCACAAGAAACCTAAAATTACTTCTGGAGATAACTGACAACCAAGGTTCTATTCTAGTATGATAGTTTATCTGAACACAACATTACTGTGAGAAATGCAAAGTCATAAAAATAAAAAATAGAAATGACATTTTTGTTCCCCTGGTAATCATACCATTTCCTCCTGTCTATGCAGTTGCTCTATATCATAATCTGTTTAGTGTTCTATTCAATTTGTTTTTTTTAGAGAGCAATAACCTTGCTGTATTTTTCCTGAACTATTAGACTGCTCTTTTATGAACAAGATGCCCAATCCCTGGTGTGTCTTACATGTGTGGGTGTGTAGAAAGCTACACTGTATCTATAAATTTTAGCAAATGCTGTAATTTTCCTTGGGATTTTCTAGCCGGGACTCAGCAGTGGCATGGAAACAAATTGGAACTTTCTAGAAACCATACCCTCTTCCACAAGATGAACACAGGATAGTTTCCTTAAATATGTGAGTTAATAAAAATTTTCTATTTAGATTGTCAACTTACTGTTAAAAAAAAAAAAAGAACTGCTATACCACACAGAGAGTACACAACACCGGTAGAGATTCTTTCTCTTTTTTGAAAACATTCAAAGTTTTTATTTTCACCCACCCTTGCCCCCAACTTAGTTTCTTAGCTCTTTTATTCGATAATCACTCCCATTCTGCAGACGGGGAGACGCACGCAGGGTTTTTTTGCACAGTACAGAGGGGCAAGAAAGAAGCAACTCTTAACTTTTCAGTTCCATTTTGAGAAATGATCACCCCGAACTCCTGAGAACGACAGCCGGGCGAGAGCAAAAGCATTTCTCCCCAGGCTGGGTGTAGGTCGGGAGCCAGGCGCGCTTCCGCGGGAGGTGGGGGCGGGGAGTCAGGTGGCAGCGGAGCGGGAGCCGGAGCCCGAGCGACGCGGCAGGGGCGCGTGCGGGGTGCGCCTCCCTCCGGCCGGCGCGGGTGGCGGCCCCCGCGCACGCGAGTCAGCCAGCCCCGGGCTCCCGCGCCGCGCTGCTATCCGCGGGTGCGCCAGGGGCGCCCGGCGCCCGCGTCTCCTCCCTCCCTCGCGCGCTGGCTCCCTCTCCACAACCCCCCCGCCCCCAACCCCTGGCAGGTCCCTCCCCCATGCCTGCTCCCGCGGCCGCCGCCGCCGCCGCTACCGGAGGCGCAGGAGCCTCGCGATAGTGTTTGCACAGGCGGCGCGTGACGCCGCCGCCGCCTGTAACTGATGCAGAGGTTACCCCGCCGCCTCAGCCGCCACCCACCGCCCGCCGCCGCCACCCAGGCGACGCCGGGGGCCGACGCACTGCAGAGGTGCCGGCAGGTTCCGCTCGCGGAAGTCTCCTCAGCCGGCGCAGCCCGCACTCCGCCCGCACTCCGCCCGCACTCCGCCTGCACTCCGGCGGGCGCCCCCTCGACGCCTCCGCTGCCGCGCTCCTTCCCTCCGCCTCTTCCCCGGCGCGCCCTCCTGCTCCTTCGCTTCTCCCCCTTTTCCTCCTCCCCGTCCCCTCTCCTCCCCTCACCTCTTCCCTCCCTACCTCCCCCCTTCTCGATTTCCTCCCCCATCCCCTTGACTCTCCCCTCCCAGCCCTCGCTCCCTCGCTCGCCCTCAGCGCGGCCCCCGCCATGACGGAGGCGGGTGCCGGTGCCGTTGCCGCCGCTGCCGTCGCAGGGGGGGAGTCGGGTTCCCAGAAAGTAGCTTGATGAGTGTCCAAAGTAGCAGTGGAAGTTTGGAGGGGCCGCCATCTTGGTCCCAGCTCTCCACGTCTCCAACCCCGGGCTCGGCGGCGGCGGCCAGGTCCCTGCTGAATCACACGCCGCCATCCGGGAGGCCCAGGGAAGGTAAGCGCCGTCGCGCCCGCGCCCGCTCGCGGGCCTTTTCTCCCGCGCCGTAGCCCCCGCGCGGGTCTCTTCCCCCGACCCCAGGGTGGGGGATGGTGGCGGGGTGGACGCGAGGCCGCCTGGCTCCGGGGAGGTGGTGCGCTGGCTGTGGGTGGTGGTTCGCGGGTGGCGGCGGCGACGGACGAGGGGGTGCGCGCTGGAGGGGACGGGGCGAGGCGCGCAGACTCGTATGGGGTTCCTAAGAGCCAATACTGCTAGGGTGGGAAGCCTCCTCCCCGGACGCCAGCCCCTTTCTGCTCCATTTGCTAGTACACTCAGTACTCTTAACCTCCTGGCCTCCGGTCTCTGGTGGGTTTTCCCTCTGGTTGAAGCATTCATCCTTGAGCCCCCTCCCCTTCCCTCGCGCACTCCTCCCACAGAGGCGGTCCCCGCTCTGCGAGCTTTGCAGCCCGGGACCTGGAGGATGCCCTCGCTAGCAGGGTCCCTGCCCTTTCGGGAGAGTCGCTTAAATTATCAAAGCCGACTTTGATCCCCTGCCTGGCCCTTTAGAGCAATTTGAACGACAGACTGACTCGTGGGCAGGCTTTTAAAACCACCCCCTCCAGATGGCTGCAACTTTCTCTCCTTCGCCATCACCTCCTGCGTGTTTGTGCGTTGTCTCTCTTCTGCAAGTAGGCTACTGTTCTCTGACAGGGTCGTGGGTTTTGTGGGAAATATCGGCGTAAAGGTTAATGCAAACACGCTCCAGATCGGTTACAATTGTTTTCTAAGTTTTCTGGTTTCTTGCATGCAAGTGTGCTGCCACCAGATGTAGCAGTTACACAGCTAGTAAGACGCAGGAGTGCTTTTTGACTAAAATTTCAACTTGCTGTATTTAACTTTAAGTATACGACATAAAATGGAATTTGGGAGAACACGCATTTATGAAGGAAGAAGAAATATGCGTGGAATCGCGTTTAACGCTCTTTTGTCTGGGAAAACGTTCAGCGGTATTCATCAGCAATTGGTAAATGGGTTGTTCACTCCCAGTTGTGTCTCACAAGGAGACTGTAGCCACATTTTCAAAAAACGTCTGGAAGTCCAAGAGTCTGGTGAATCCTTCAAAGAAACCAGGAGCTTTGATTTATGTAGGAAATGGTGGGGTTAATTTATTTTTAAAATATCTCTCAATATTTACTACCCAGCCTTGACAATTGTAAATCAAGTGTTTTGTGCCCTGAATCTGGTGGTTCAGGCATAGCATTCTTTGTCATTTTGTTCCTGTGAGCATGTGTGAAAGTGACAATAGGCTCAAAGATTGGCATGAATTTGCTTCAGAAAATTCATGGAAAGGTTTGATTTATGGCATCCATTAAACATGCTGAATGCACCGACAGACATTTTTCCCGTTTTCCATCTCACCCTCAACACTAAGTTCTGATTATTAGAAGATAAAAGTTTATTTATTGACTAATTCAAATTTAGTGCATCTGGCGATTTTTCTTTTTGCACTTGAAAATTTGTAAATGAATGTTTCAAAACACATTTTGTACATAGAGCAGTTGGTGCTTTTAGCATGCTTCTATTTTTGTAGTTTCATTAAGATGCTTAATGATAGTGTTATCAGGGGTAGTGTAATGAGTGGTGGTAAATGATGGTCTTGGAAAAGCCCGTCTTTTTTTTTAAAGGCTTTATCTTTTTTTTTTTTTTTCATTCTTTCGTTTCTCAGGTATTTATTGAGCCATTTCTGTGACCCAGGGACTGTACTAGATACTGAGGACATAGTGTTGAATTGTTCATCTGTAACATCAACTATCACTATTAGTAATTTGGGGCTGCAAAGTCTAGGTTGTGAGTTTTTGAGGTTACTTCAACTGTAGTTAAAAAAAAACTTCTGTAAGACAAACCGTAAGAAACTCTTAATCTCACAAAACAAACTGAGGGTTGGGGGTGGTAGGGAGAGGGTGGTTGGGTTATGGACATTGGGGAAGGTATGTGCTATGGTGAGTGCTGAGTGCTGTGAAGTGTGTAAGCCTGACGATTCACAGATCTTTACCCCTGGGGCTAATAATACATTATATGTTAATAAAAAATTAAAAATTAAAAAAAACTTCTTTACAATTCTGCAGTTTTCCTGATGATTGAAAATTCTTAGGGGTTAGAATAATTTAGCTTGGACTTCCAAATAAACAGAATTCTTTCTAGAAGTTTGGATTCTAGTAGACTTTTATGTAAAGTAAATTAGTGAATCTTTTGTTAATGAAGTAAGACATGCTTTTGTGATTATGGTATTTCACCAAGTACCTCTGTGGCCACAGTGATATATTTTTGACCAACCAGTATGTAAGTTAAAACTGTTAATTTTCTCATGGCGCCTGGGTGGCTTAGTGGGTTAAGCCTCTGCCTGCAGCTCAGGTCATGGTCTCAGGGTCCTGGGATCGAGCCCCGGGCACTTTGCTCAGCAGGGAGCCTGCTTCCCCCTCTCTCTCTGCCTGCCTCTCTGCCTACTTGTGATCTCTGTGTGTCAAATAAATAAAATCTTAAAAAAAAAAAAACCAACTTAATTTTCTTTAGGGTTGTATATATTTATCTTAAAGATATAGTCTCATATATCACTAATGCTAACAGGAATTGCATGTATGAAACCCTAGACATAATGATGGAGACATTTTCTATTGAGTGAATTCCCAGTTTTCATTGTAACAAGTGTTTAGCATCTTTTGTAGGTATACACATTAGTATTACATAAATTGATGGAAGTTGAAAGAGCGTTGGACTTATGGTGACTGTTAGTAGTAATAGTTAATATTAGTGGAATGTGATTATATGTATCAAGGTGGGAACAAACTTTCTGAAAAATTGAAGCAATTTAATGTAATATATAATAGAAAAACTTAAAAGGCACATATATGTATGTGTACATGTATTTTAAAGTTATGTGATAAACTGCTTTTAAGCAAACTTAACTTTGAAAATGGGCTATTTTGGGGGCACCTGGGTGGCTCAGTGGGTTAAACCTCTGCCTTCTGCTCAGGTCATGATCTCAGGGTCCTGCGATTGAGCCCTGCATCCACTCTCTGCTTAGCAGGGAGCCTGCTTCCCCCCTCTCTCTGCCTGCCTCTCTGCCTACTTGTGATCTCTGTCAAATAAATAAATAAAAATCTTAAAAAAAATAAAAGAAAATGGGCTATTTTTGAAGATGTATCATATACCTGTAAAAATTAATTATTTTGAAGTTTTGATGTATTTGAAACCAAAAATCTAATATTATAATCTGATTATTTTCAGTGCTGCATATTTTGGCTTTCTTCCTTTCTCACCCTGTTCCCATTCTCATTTATAAAATAGACTTTTAAATATTAAAAGATTGGGGCACCTGGGTGGCTCAGTGGGTTAAAGCCTCTGCTTTCACCTCAGGTCATGATCTCAGGGTCCTGTGATGAAGCCCCACGTTGGGCTCTCTACTCAGTGGGGAGCCTGCTTCCTCCTCTCTGCCTGCTTCTGTCTACTTGTGGTCTCTGTCTGTCAAATAAATAAATAAAAATCTTTTAAAATAAATAAATAAATATTAAAAGATTTAGGAGCCTGCTTCCTCCTCTCTGCCTGCCTCTGTCTACTTGTCGTCTCTGTCTGTCAAATAAATAAATAAAAATCTTTTAAAATAAATAAATATTAAAAGATATAGGAATTTGTTGGAATTTAGGAATATCTGTGATACAGTGTAGACAACTTCTTTTCCTGAGTCCTGAAGCTTTTCCTTTATCAGTCTTGCAGTTCCCTGAGAGGTGCTCAGCAGTATAGCTCTAAGTTTCATGTTGGATCTTTTAGACCTGTGATCTCTATCCCATTTTAGCTTTAAAAATCCTGTAAGGAGATTTGGGAAGTTAAGAAATTAAGTAAATTTCCAAATAGAGGTCAGTTTTGCTTTACTGAGACCTAGGAACCCAGTGTCATATTGGCTAGCTGAGCAGATGGGTTTTTTTTTTTTTTTTTTTGGCCTATCAGTACATGGGTGCTTTTGAATCAGTTATTGCTAAGAATCAAATGATTATACAGAAGATTTGCATTTTCTTTTCTGTTTCATCTTACCAGATCTGAATAATTTGCTTACTTTTATGTAAACAGTGAAAGTAGTTTGGTTAAAAAGATAATGTCACAGAATAATTAAACTGTTGCTATGTTTTCATGTTTACAGACTGCATCCTTTAGAAGAATTAAAGTATTTGACTTTGGATGATTGAGTGATACCTGTAGGGAGTTGTTAAAAGTAGAGGTGTACCAGATGACCTTTTAGTTTCTCGAAGTCACTAGTTGGAGGAGGACAGGGTTTTATGTTTAAGGATTTTAGCTTATGAATAGATCCATGGTAGATGCCTTCTTTATAGGAGCACTTTTACGCATCAGAGGAGACAGAAAGGAGGGAATCCTAGAATATAGTTAGCTGTCTGGGAATCTGCCCCTGGGAAACACGTTTTTTGGTCTCAGGAACCCTTTATTCTCTTAAAAATTACTGAGGACTCTACAGAGATTTTATATGGTTATGTCTATTGATATTTACTGTTTTAGAAATAATTTCAAAGTTATTAACTTACCTAAAAATAATAAACTGATAACTTTTATCAAATTTTTAAATGAATAAAAATTCTAAAACAAAAGCTTTAGTGAGACTAGTAGTAGCGTTTAATATTTTTTTTTTAAAGATTTTATTTATTTGACAGAGAGATCACAAGTAGGCAGAGAGGCAGGCAGAGAGAGAAGGGAGGAAGCAGGCTCCCTGCTGAGCAGAGAGCCCCATGCGGGGCTTGATCCCAGGACCCTGGAATCATGACCTGAGCCGAAGGCAGAGGCTTTAACCCACTGAGCCACCCAGGCGCCCCGCGTTTAATATTTTTGTAGCACTTTAATTTCTGACTTAGACAGCTGGAGTTGGCTTCTGCTTTTAGTCTCTTGTGATTTATTTTGACTGAGATATTGTGAAGAGACTCCAGCTTCACATAGATATGTAGTTAGAAAACTTGATGTATTTTAATAGTTCTTTTAGAAATTGTATGTATTCTCTTGATACACCAAAATTTGACTAGTGGCAGGTTTAAAAAAAAAAAATGTTACTTACGGTATGGGAGTACATTGTATTTCAGAATTGTCTCCAAGACCCAGAAGAGATCTGTGGACCATACATTTAGCCTAAGATGAGACCACTGAAAGGGTGGGAAGCATGACAGCTGTCTTCAGGTGTTTCAAAAACATAAATAGCAGAGACAGTAGATCCATTCTGCTGTTATAGAGTGTAGACCGTCAGGTGAAAGAAAGGCACAGATGGAATTCAGTATAATTTGTTGACCAGAATGTAACAAGTGTATAGCAGCTGGACTTGTCCAGCAGTAGAAAAAACTGCTTTTATTGAGCGATTCCAGAAACCAACATAGCACTATATGTTAACTAACAAAATTTAAATTAAAAAACGAAAGTATAAAGTGATAAGAATTTAAAGCGTCTACAGGGACATTTTCGGGTGGGGCGGAGATTCTTATTTTGGATGCTCTTGGGTTAAGTGACTTCAGGTCCCATCCCATTTGAAAATGTAAACATTCTGTGGGTTTTTTTGAAAATAGCTGAATAGTGTAGTTAAATTATACTTATATATATATGAATGATTTTGAATATTCTCTTCAGTAACTAGTATGAAACTACTGTTGGCTTTATTTTGCGTTTTTTATTGTGCTTTTTCTCTTAGTATTTTCTGGAATCAACATGTCAGTCTTCCTGAAATCTTGCTAAATTCCCTGTGAAATATAATAAGCTTTGAAGACATTTTAGGGAATCAGATGCTGCTTGTGATACAGTTTAGTAGAGTTTGTAATATATTTGGGCACAGAATTTTAGGATACTGCAGGGGCTGATTTTCAGTTTTGAAAGAAAAACTATCACCATGTATAGTCTTTTATTTGTGATTGTTTATGCAATTTCAGGAGGACTCTGCTTAATCTTTTCTAATGGTTTTAAAGCTAGAGAGTCTGAAAAAGAGGATACATGAAGGGAAAGTGTCTACGTTGATTAATTTTGACCTTAAAACTGCATCTGAGATATAACCAGGACATAAACTAAAATGAAGAGTTTTAGTTCTCATCTTATTCAGAGGATTATGTATGTAATATTTATCATTACCTAGAACAATTCATATTTTAATTTCATAAGGAACATAGCTCTTCTGTGAATTGGGACTGAAAGGTTAGATTTTAGGGAAGTTAAGCATAAATTCCCATCTTTGTTGAGGTCAACTTAAGTATAGTGCCACACAGGTTGAGACTTCATGTACTTGTTGCATTTGGATTTAGAGCTCATTTTCTCTAGAAGAGCCATAGGAATAAGTCATTTAGTTTCATAAAATTCTTCATGCTTATTAATAATTTTCAAAAGTCTTAGAATAATTTAGAAGAATAGTGTTATGAAGTAGGAGAAGCCTTATGGTACAGATGAGAAAGTACATTGATCATAATTGGAGTTCACATATAGTCCCTGCTTTGCCATTAACTAGCTGTGTAACCTTGGGCAAGTTGCTTATCTCTCTGCTTCAGTTTCTTAAAATGAGAATTGTAGAGCTGAAAGGAACCTTGGAAGCAATTGAGTCCAAACCTCTCATTTTACAGATGAGGAAACTTAGATAATTTGCCCAGGCTTTTACTATGAGAGACTTGGGACCAAAATTCAGTTTTTTGACTCTCAACTTAGTGCTTTTTTCTTTATACTTCATGGCTTCTTTTCATCTATAAAGTGAGGGTTTTGAATTCATGGCTCTCAGAGGTCTTTAACAGCTCAAAAATACTATTTTTTGACATTTGACCTAATATAACTCACTGGAGGAAAATTTGGGAACTTTTATTTATTGGTGAAAGAAACGTTTCCTGAAGAAGCAATGTGACTTTTTCAAGGTTATGTTTTGGTTTGTTAAGAGAAGATAGCCTTCATTATGAAAAAAAAAAAAATTTTTTTTAAAGATTTTATTTATTTATTTGACAGCAGGAGAGAGACAGCAAGAGCAGGGGGAGTAGGAGAGGGAGAAGTAAGCTTCCCGCTGAGCAGGGAGTCCAATGCAGGGCTCCATCCCAGGACCCTGGCATCATGACCTGAGCCAAAGGCAGACGCTTAACAACTGAGCCACCCAGGCGCCCCATGAAATAAAATTTTAAGTTTATTCATGAGCGTGGTAAATAGTGTGCTGAGTGATCTGTTTTTTTTTTGTGTGTTTTTTTTAAAAGAATGATCTACATTCTATAATATTGTTATGAATATATTAAGAACTGTGTTAATTACATAAATGACAGTGTGGTACGCTGAAAAAAGTAACAAGGTTTCTGGAGTGTTTGCCCCCCGCCCCCCCCCCAACGCCTCCGCCCCCATTAGGTGCTCTGTTTCTTAGTATTTTACAGGATTGTCATGATTTTGTAGCAGGTCCATCATGCTACCTTTTATATTATAGTTTTATTTATGTTGCCTACTAATGGAAAAGTCTTTAATTCAGAGACTGTTTTTTGTTTGTTTCTGTATTCTTGGTGCATACTAGGATGTCCTCTCTAGGGGCTCCTGGGTGGCTCAGTGGGTTAAGCCTCTGCCTTCAGCTCAGGTCATGGTCCCAGTGTCCTGGGATTGAGCCCCACATCGGGCTCTCTGCTCAGCCAGGAGCCTGCTTCTCTCTCTCTCTGCCTCCTTCTCTGCCTACTTGTGATCTCTGTCTGTCAAATAAATAAATAAAATCTTAAAAAAAAAAAAAGGATGTAAAAAGTTTTGTTGAAGGACTATTATATTTGCTTAAAAATGGAGTGATTACATATCTTAATGTGCTCATATTTTCAGACCCAGGAAGATTTTTATGTTACTTGCTTATTCTTAAGCAAATTATATTTTAGAGCATGATATGCATTGCAGCAATAATGACAGCTACAATTTATTGTTTGCATATATATATTCATTTAATTCTTATAACTCTGTGAGGTATGTACAATTTTTATTCTCATTTTACGGATGAGGAAACAAGCACAGAGAAGTGAAGAAACTTGCCCATGATCACAGTAGTGAATGTTAGGGCTGATATTTGAACAAAATCTGCATTTTAACCATAAGAATATATTGCCTGAGATAGAGAAATTTGGTTTTGGTTAATTCCTCAGTTATTTTTCCTTCATAAATTTTAATTTATTAATCAGTCTTTTAAGCTCATTCACTTTATCTGTAAAGTTTTGTTAATTTTTTTGCATGAGTTTTATACATGTATGAAGATAAGATTAAAAAACACATAATAAGTCCCAAATCAAACAAACCAATTTAGAAAGCTGTACCAGCTGTGCACATCTTAGATTTCATTTTTTTCAGATTGTTTAGTTCTTTCATGGGAAATGTTAGTGGTACACTAATGAAAAACCTTATTTTTATGTTTAATAATCTAAATTAGAATGCCATTTATCTTCCTCTTTTGGCCTCATAAGCCCACCACAGCCATAACAAATAAATGTTAGCATTCGAACAAAGAATATTCCACTGTCAGGACAGGAGTTACTACTTAGCTGTGGAGGCTATATAACCTCGTGCTTAAGGCTCTGAACAAAATTGAAGTGGTTTTGTGGCAGATCTTTGTTATTTGACATGGGCAGGGAAGAGGCTTGAAGCCCAGTATGGCACATCTTTAAGAAGGATTTTTAAAGCACTTAGTTTTAATTACTTTATTGCATACAAAACAAATCTCTTGGTAACATATATTATTTAGTAAATCTAATGAGAGACAGAATTTGAATAGGTTAATAGGAATTCAAAACATGGTGTGGAAAGACACAAAGAGCTGATCCAGGGAGTAGGTTATGAAACGTAAATCTTCTCGTGTGGCTTCATTATTAGGTCTGAAATGTTGGGAATATCAAGAAGACAAGTTATACCAGTTTTTAAGCAAAAATGCTTATATTCTACAAAGATGCATTACAAAGCCAAATGTGAGTGACTTTTGGGGGGTGACTTAGAATATTTGTTCCTTTTCACTTATAGGGATTATTAAGAATTGGTTGTACTCGTAAATGTGTGCCTTTCTTGGAAACTAATTTAGCTGGAGATAATGACAAACTTTTCCTAGATTTAGATTTTTAAGTGTTACTGTTAATAGTATCTGCTAGTATTGTTAAATGTGATACATTGTGTGATTTCATGATTCCACACTTGACACTAGGTATGTGCTTCCTATCTGATGATAATGGGGAAGGTCATAGGGATTTGTTTGAAGCCAGTCAGATTCATTCTGTCTCTCTTGAGATCTGAGGCATGTTCCAATTATTTTTCCTTTTTGGTAAATAGTGTGTTTGCTTCTTTAAAAATACAGTTTTTCCTTTTTCTGGGCACAAATTTTTAAAAATATTGTTGTTATTATATGGTTTAGTCAACTTTGTTACTTTTTTTACTTACATGTCTCATTTATGCATATACTTGTTAATGTTCTAGGTACTTTGTAAATAGTAACTCATTTACTTCCAACAGTCATATGAAATAAGCATCCTTATATCCCTATTTTACAAATGAGGAAATTGAGGCCCAGAGAAGTTCAGTAACTTACTGAAGAACACATAGAGACTATGTAGCAGAGCCAGGATTCAGATTTGGCTCCTAAGTGCATGCTCTTAACAGTTATACTGCTTCGTCAACGGGTATTCCATTGAATAGATGTAATGTAATTTACTCAGTTAAACATTATGATGGTAGCATGTTCTCTTGCTTACCTGTGAGAAAAACTTAAAACATGCTTTGATAAGTTAAAAAAGGAATTTATTAGGTTACATAACTGGGAATTGTATGTGTGGTGGATGGAATGGCTTTGAAAATAGTTTTGAGCCAAGATCTCAAATAATGTCATTGAGCCCCTGTTTCCATTTCTGGGTTCTTCTAGCCTCTTCTTTTTGGAGCTTCCAGAAACACATTGCTTTTTTTTTTTTTTTTTTATTTGACAGACAGAAATCACAAGTAGGCAGAGAGAGAGAGGAAGGGAAGCGGGCTCCCCGCTGAGCAGAAAGCCCGACTTGGAGCTCGATCCCAGGACCCTGGGATCATGACCTGAGCCAAAGGCAGAGGCTCCAACCTACTGAGCCACCCAGACACCCTGTGAAATGCATTGCTTTTTAGTGTGCAACCACAATGGAAAGACAGCCTCTTTCCTGATGTCCATATGTCAGTTAGTTCTGGGTTGATGACGATGTATTCTAATTGTCAGTGTCTTAACCAGTCCCTGAGACCTGGGAGATTAAGTACTGGGAGGTCTTTAGTCACTATGGTCTGGTTAGGGTGAGTTGGGGAACCCACAGAAAATCATGATTGACAATCCCCTTAAGATCATGCAGATTAAGTTGAGTGGCAGTTTTCCTGAGAAAGGGATTATGATGAACACATACAACTATCGTAGGTAGTTATTTAGATTATTTTTTTCTTTTTAATTTAAATTTTATTTTTTGGCTATTATAGATAATGATATAATGAGTATCTTTTGAGTAAAAGCTTTTTTTTTATTTTTTAAAAGACTGTTCTCAATGAAATTGTCAGGGTAAAAAGCATGACAATTTCAGGACTTTCCATGAATGTTACCAAATTACTATTTGAAGAATTGTATTCAGCTCATGTATCAAAAATACATGAGATGAGCATGTATTTTTGAATTAGGTAGGGTTCAACTCATCCTAGAAAGTACTGGACTTCAGTATTATTAACACAGTGTCTTGCACTTAACTGAGAGGTTACAAACCTGACACTGAACATGTATCTAATGGAATTTATTAAGTGTATCCTGCAAACTCTTGGCTCTTCTCTTTCTTCCTAGTGTCCTACTTCTTTGGCCTAGTTGACAACATTATACATAGTTTTTGGATATTGATACCATATGTTAAAAGCATTATGATTTAGAAAGGTAGTGTAGTGTAATAGTTATAAGCATGCATTTGTAGGCCTGGATTCCATTTGGATTTATTACATTTACTAACCTCTCATTGCCTCACCTGTAGGTTTTCTTTTCTTTTCTTCCTTCCTTTTTTTTTATATAGTGGTTCTATTATTTTTAAAATTTTATTTATTTACTTGAGGCGGTGGTGAGGGAGAGGAGGAGAACCCTAAGTAGGCTTTCCGCTCAGCAGGAGGCAGGACTCAGGGCTCAATCTCCTGACCCTGAGGTCATGACCGGAGCTGAAACTTGAGTCAGAGGCTTAACCAACTGAGCCACCCAGGTGCCTCAGGTACCTGTAGATTTTCTTGGTTGTAGGATGAGCTAATAGTAGTAACTACTTCACAAGGTTGTGAGAGTTAAATGAGAAATTCGTGGTATATTAACCAGTCATTATATGTTAAATATTGCTATTATATATAAATAAAATGATGCTTTCAAATTTAAATTTTTTCTTTGTTTAAATGGTAAGAATAAGAAAGTACCATCTGGATAAAGGTCTCTTATGGCTGGAGTACACTTGTTTTCCATGGATTGTCTCCCTGGACTGTTGAATTCTAGTAGAGTTGTGTCTGACAGAGGCAGATTTCAGAGGATGTATAAAATTGCTACTTTCATTATTTTAGTTCTTGCAATTCTTTGTGGCTTGAGAGTTGATCAGATTTATGAGATATGTTTACAACATTTAAGCAAGCATCAAGCACTAGATTTGGATTAGCAGTGTTTATGCTTTATTTTGCTTTCCATCCTGCTTTTGATATGCAGAAATACACTTTAAAGCACGCATTGAAACTTGTAAAAGTGGCATGTGTTGTGTTTTTGTGTGTTCTTATTTGCATCAAGGAGATTGCTTTACGTGCACTAGGTGCTTAATAATGTGTGTTTATTAGTGGGTGTGTAGGCAGTGTAGTATAAGGGTTAGGATTATAGGTTTACTATAGATCTGGGTTTATATCCTTTCTCTGTCACTTCTGAGCTGTTTGACTTTGGTTAAGTTACTTGCTGTTACTATTGTTTGTGTATGTGTGTTCATGCATTGGTGAATTTTTTCTTTTGAGAAGAAAGGCAGGGATAAAAAAAAAAAGTTCAAAAAAATTCATTTTAGAGAGTCATTGAAAATTAATGTTTAGGTTGCATTTCCTCATATGTATATGTTCTCATCTTAGAGTTTTCATAATTATATTTTAAATTAATGTGTACCAACTCATTTAGTTGATATGTATACCAGAATTTAATCATAATTGTGATCTCATTTCTTTTCACTGTATAATGTGGCATTTGTTATGCATATAATATTTTTTCTTCCTTTAAATTGCTTCTTTGGTATACGTTTGAAGGATTTGGTTTATTGGGCAAAAGGATACAAATATTTTTTATGTGTTATGTGTTTTATATTTCATTTTATATTGTTATTGTTTTCTCAATGGGATAACTAGGATTTGTGAGTCTGTTATTGCTTCTCAGATATGAATCAATTGTCAGAGCTTTAGTTTTATAGAAACCTTATTGACATAGTTTGTTTATTCGTTCAGCAAGTGTTTTTGGATCTAGAGCCTAGCACTGGGAAAATAGAGATACATAGATATAATCTATACCTCTTAGGAGCTTGGTCACTGTTTGGTGAGGAAGACTGTAATTCATAATACATAATTCATATTTTGAAAAACACCTTGTGGGCCAGGTAAAACAATCTGTGAGTTGCCAGTTCTCAACTTCTGATATAAACAGAAGAACTGTAGTATAGTTGTAGCATGTAGTATATCAAGGTGTTCTATCCATTGGTTATTTGGTTGCTAGAAAAAAAAAAACTTAAGCAAAACAGATTTATTATTATTAGCTGGGTATATCTTAGTACCCTGTTAGACCCCTAGGGGACTGAAATAAAAACTGGAAATTCAGGAACCACAGTAGTACTGTTCTCTTTTGGATCCTAGAGCAACTCTTCCCAGCTGTGAAGGAAAGTTCTTTAAAAAGGTAAATAGGAAGGGAGGAAATTGTATTTCTATCATGGAGGTATGAACAAAGTGCTCTCTAGAAAAAGGAATTACAGTTTTCCTTCAACTTATTAAGTAGTATCTTCTTGTTTCATTTAATGTCTTGATTGCTAAGGAGATGAACTTAATATTTGTACAAAAACCCATTGTTAATTTTTCTTGAAGTCTGTCTGAGGCATTAGAATATATCTAGTAGTGATGTCGGTCCTTGTTATAGTTGATGGAACAGTTTTCTCCATCATTTTCCTTTTTGTGTTCGTAAATTTTTCATTATATGAAGTCTTCTACTTTCATTAACTTCAACACAAGTTTTCCTTGTGATATTTTTAAATACATGTCTTTAAAAATTATTAGCCTTTAAAGTTCAAGTACTATAATTTTACTGTGATGCAGTTTATTTTTTTTTAAATATTTATTTTTTTGAGAGGGGGAGCATGTGTGCTGGGGGTCGGGGAGTGAGGTGGAGTGGAGAGGGAAAATCTCAAGCAGACTCCCTGCTAAGCTCAGAACTCCACTCAGGGCTTAATCCTAGGACAATGAGATCATGACCTGAGCCAAAACCAAAAGTCAAATGCTTAACTGACTGAGCCACCCAGGTGCCCCATGCATTGATCTTAATTTTTAATTTTGTATGTTGGTTTATCTTTCATTATTGAAGTATAAAACTTAGAGGAAACGCATGCAAATTTTTGCTCAGTGAATTATTATAAATCATAATCGGTGTAACTACCACTCAGTCAAGAAATAGAACATTGACAGCACTTCAGAAGCCCTCTCCCTTCTACCATCAGTCACTGCATTCTCTCTTCTCCCCAAAGAAATCACTATTCTGACTTGTTATGCCAGTTTTTTGAATGTTATATAAATTGACTCACATAGTATATGTTTTATTTCTAGCGATTTTTGCCCCACATAATGTTTTCGATATTCATCCATGATAATGTCTGTAACTGTAGTTGATTTTCATTGTTTTATGTTACTTCGTATGTATATACCACAATTAATATAATCTGTTGATATTCAGGTTGTTTCCACTTTCTTATTACTACTAATGCTGTATGAATGCATTTATACTAATCTCTGCATGTACTATATCTGTTGCATATATACCTAACAGTAAATTTATTGGCTTATGTGTATGAATTTGCTGGTTTTCCAGAGTGGTTGTAACAATTTATATTGCCATGAGCACTTTTTGAGAGTTCCCATTGCTCCACAGCATCACCAGCAAACGGAATTGTTAGTATTATTTATTTTTGCTAATCTGATGGCTGTGAGGTGGTATTTATGGTTTTAATTTTCATTTCCCTGATGAGTGAAGTTGTTAATTAGTTTTTCATATTGGCTTTTGAATATCTAATGTATATGAAGTGTTCAGATCTTTTGGTCAGTTTTCCTTTGTGGTGTTTGTCTTAAAAAAACAGTAAGGTATTTGAAGGAATTCTTTTGTATTTTGGGTAAGTACTCTTTTATTTTTTAATATACTGCCCCCCCCATTTCTGTGGCCTGTTTTTCCCTTCTCTTTATGGTATTTAAGAAGTATGTCAAGTTAAACATGTTTTCCTATATTTCCTCTCGTAAAGTAGGCATTTACAACTGTAAATTACCCTCTAAGCACTCAATTAGCAGTTCATCAAGTTTTGATGTGTTTTTGTTTTTATTAATCTCAGGTGTTTTCCAGTTATCCTTTTGATTTCTTCTTTGGACCTGTTGCTGATCTAGGAGTATATTAATTTCCACATATTTGCGGATTTCCCAAGTTTTTTTCTGTAATTGATTTCTAATTCATTTGTGATTGGAGAACATACTTTGTCTATTTTCAGTCCTTTTCAATTTGTTGACACCAAGTTTTATGGCATAGCATATGGGCTGTCCTTGAGAATGTTCCATGTGTGCTTTAGGAGAATGTGTGTTCTCTTGTTGGATGGAGTATCTTCTACATGTTTCTTAGGTCTTGTTGGTTTATAGTGTTTAAGCTTTCTGTTTCCTTGTTAATTTCTGTCTCGTCCTATTTGTTATTGAAAATGGAGTATTGAAGTCTTCCAACTGTTGCATGGTTGTCTGTTTCTCTTTGATTCAGTCAGTTTTGTGTCATGTATTTTGAGGCTCTGTTGCAAGGTGCATAGGTGTTTATAATTTTTATATCTTATAGATGGGTTTACCCTTTATAATATGTTATAAAATGTTTCTCTTCACCTCTAAAAACATTTTAGATATTGTCTGATATTAGTGTATCCACTACAGTTCTGTTATGGTTGCTATTTGCATGGTGTCTCTGTCCATTCCTTTGCTTTCAGCCTATTTGTGTCTTTGAGTCTAAAGTGTGACAGCATTAGTCAGATCTTGTTTTTTTTAAATCCAGTTTTACAATCTTTGCCTCTTGATTTTAGTGTTTAGTCCATTCACATTTAATGATATTGATATGGTTGGATTTATGTCTGCCATTTGCTTTTTGTTTTCTGCATGTCTCTTTTTGTCTTTCTTTGCCTCTATTGCATTCTTTTGCACTGAGTATTTTCTAGTGTAACATTTTAGTTCCCTTAATGATTCTTAAAGTATTTTTTGCGTTATTTTCTTAGTGATTGTTTGAGGGGGAACATCACACAACTTACCAGAATCTAGTTCAGATTAATAACTTAGCTCTAGTGATATATAGAAACTTTATTTAGCTCTGCCCTGTCCTTCCCTTTTTTTTTCTTCCCCCTTTTTTTAAAGCACATTGCTATGTTACCAAAAAATACATCACTATAATTATTACTTTATATAATTCTATGTCTTTTAAAGAAACTGAGATAAGAAAGGAAAACATAAACACACCTACGGTTTATGTACTAACTTATTCATCATTTCGGTTCTTTTCATTTCTTTCTGTAGATTTGATTTACTATCTGATATTATTTCTTTACTCAATAAAGTTTATCTCTACCTGCCTCCTTCATGCTATTGTCAAATGTTATATTTCTAAATGGTTTTTTAAAAGTTTTTTTTTTAAAGATTTTGTTTATTTATTTGACAGAGATCACAAGTAGGCAAAGAGAGTGGGGGACGCAGGCTCCCCGCTGAGCAGAGAGCCTGATTTGGGGCTCCATCTCAGTACCCTGAGATCGTGACCTGAGCCAAAGGCAGAGGCTTTAACCCACTGATCCACCCAGGCGCCCCATATTTCTTTCTTTCTTTTTTTTTTTTAAAGATTTTATTTATTTATTTGACAGAGAGAGAGATCACAAGTAGTCAGAGAGGCAGGCAGAGAGAGAGGGGGAAGCAGGCTCCCCGCTGAGCAGAGAGCCCTATGTGGGGCTCGATCCCAGGACCCTGAGATCATGACCTGAGCCGAAGGCAGAGGCTTTAACCCACTGAGCCACCCAGGTGCCCCATATTTCTAAACGTTTTAGGCCCAATGATATAATTATATACATGGCATATATGTAATTACTTTTTAAATTAAGAGGATTAAGAAGAAGAAATATGCAATTATGCTGTCTTTGCTGGCACTCATGTTCTTTCATGTAGATTCAAATTACTCTATGGTGTAGCCAGAAGAACTGATTCTGATTCTTATGCCAGTTGCAGTGTGCTATTCAGCTCCTGCAGTGGGTTTTTCATTTTAGTTATTGTACATTTAAACTCCAGAATTTTCATTTAACTATTTTGTAAGATTGCTCTTTTCATTGGCATTCGCTATTTGCTGAGACATTGTCATAATAACCTTGCTTTAATTATTTAAACATGGTTTCCTTTAGTTGTTTGAGCATATGTACAATAGCTGATGTGAGCTCTGTCAGCTGAATCCAACATCTGGGCTCTCTCAAAGGCATGTACCGTAGTCTCCTTGACCATCAGGTATGACTCTGGTTTTGGCCCTGTTCATTGTGTCTCTTTCCCTGATTTTCCCATTAAGCTTTTGACTGGCTTGTTTCTATTGCTGTCACATCTCAGCCTCCACTAAGTGCTGGCTGATTGCTTTGTTTTCATCAACGTCCTGGGAATTGCTTGCTCCACAGTCGGATTGCTGCATTGTCAGGTTTCTGCAGAAGCTAAGGGTTGCCAGTTTTTGAGATTTGTGTTTGCTTTGAGAGGTACCTGCCTTTCTGTTTGCCCCATCCTTAGTAGTTAAACTTCTAGATAGTCTGTAGCTTTGCTTGTTGCTACTTCTGTCACTGAACTACAATTCTTTTAGTTATTCACCTTCAAGATCTCCATAGTTTTAGAAAATGCCCTCGGGAATGAACTTTTCCACAGTTGGCCAGATAAAGTCTCTTCCCTTAGGTAGAGAATAGAGCTGTCAGTTCTTAGGGCCTGGTTTTTTTTTTTTTTCCCCTCTGGAAGAACCTCTGCTTTGCTTCAGTGGAGTTAGGGAGAGAGAAAGGAGAGTAACTGCTTTTTTTTTCTTTTTTTCTTTTTCTTATTTTAAGAGAGAGGGGGAGGGAGAGGAACTTAAGTAGACTCCATGCCGGGCATGTAGCCTATATCTATCTCACAGGCCTTAGGTCATGACCTGAGCCAAAATCAGGAGTCAGGAAATCAAGAGTGGAATACTTAACTGACTGAGCCATCCAGAAGTCACAAAAGGACATAACTTCTGTTGAAGTGACACCCAGCTGTAGCAGTAGGCCCTTGGGTAAGGATGGTAGTCCCTTTTCTCAGCTTGCCTCTCCTATGAACAAGTTTTACTTATAAGTGAGCAATTGTGACCCAGTACTTTTGGCCTACTATACCTAGAACAGAGCTTCAGCCTTATAAGTGGGAGTTGGTTGGGAAGAGGGACTCCATAGTTTTCTCATCCATGCTTGCCTGGTGTAGAGTTTCTGCAACATGGAGCTGGGGGCGTTGGTGGTGAGAGATGCCAGCATCCTTCTCCTCTGGGGTGAAATTATCCTCTTGGACTGGGATAGGAGAGCTAGCTCCTGGAGCACCCATCTGGTGTAGAACTTCTGTCACATGGAGTTGTGGGGTGTGAATGGGAGTGAGTTGTGGCCCAGATGTCATAGATGCTTGCTTTTCTCACCTCAGTTTGCTATATTTTCTTGAATAAATGTTTCTCCATTTGTTGTATGCCCTTAGGATGATCTCCAAAAACATTAAATTGTTGGTGGTTCTTTAAAAGAAAAAAAGTTGGCACCTGGGTGACTCCGTCAGTTAAGGGTCTGCCATCAGCTCAGGTCATGATTCTGGGGTCCTGGGATCGAGCCCCACATCGGGCTACCTGCTTGGTGGGGAGACTGCTTCTCCCTCTATCCCTCCCCCATTCCCCAGCTGATGTGTGTGGGCACTTCTCTCTCTCTCAAATTAAAAAAAAAAGTTAAGGAAAAAAAGTTTCACCAGTTAAATGGTTGTTTCAGATGGTCCACTGAGCTCCTCGTGCCACTATTCCTGAAGTCATCCTATTCTACTAGATTGTCTTTCAGAAACTTTGTTATTGTTGTGTTTTTTGTACTTAGATCTATAATCCTCCTGAAGTTGATTTTTTTTCCTGTGTGGTGTGAGGTAGTACTGTCATTTCCATATGGCTGTCCTGATATTATCTTAGCACCATTTACTGAAAAGAACTGTTCTTTGCCACTGTTTGGCAGTGCTTCCCTTTTTTGTGAATCAAGTGTCTATACCCAGAAATAGGTCTGTTTTGGGGCACCTGCATGGCTCATTTGGTTGAGCCTTTGCTTTTGGCTCGGGTCATGATCCTGGAGTGCCAGGATCAAGCCGCTGGATCAGACTCCCTGCTGGGTGGGGGGGGGAGACTGCTTCTTCCTCTGCCCCTCACCCTGCTTGTGCTCTCTTTCCCCCTCTCTCTCTCTCATAAAGAAAAGAAAGGGAAAAAAGGAAGAAAGGGAGGGAGAGAGGGAAAGAAAGAAAGAAAGGTCTGTTTCTAGGCTGTACATTTTTTTTCAAGATTTTATTTATTTATTTGACAGAGAACACAAGTAGGCAGAGAGGCGGGGGTGGGGGGGTGGGGGGGGGAAGCAGGCTCCCCGCTGAGCAAGAGAGCCTGATGCGGGCTCCATCCCAGGACCCCAGGATCATGACCTGAGCCGAAGGCAGAGGCTTTAACCCACTGAGCCACCCAGGTACCCCATAGACTGTACATTTTCTATCATTTGTCTGTTCTTGTGCCACTATACTGTCTTAATTACCAGCTTGATACCTAGTAAATGTAATTAGCTTGATATCTAGTAAAACAAACTTTCCTGACTTTTTTTTTTTTTAAGATTTTTTATTTTATAGTCGACAGACAGAAATCACAAGTAGGCAGAGAGGCAAGCAGAGAGAGAGAGGGAAGCAGGCTCCCCGCTGAGCAGAGAGCCCGATGCGGGGCCTGATCCTAGGACCCTGGGATCATGACCTGAGCCGAAGGCAGAGGCTTTAACCCACTGAGCCACCCAGGCGCCCCTTTCCTGACTTTTGGTAGGTGAAATTCTAAAGATGTTCTCCCAAGATTTCTTTCCTGTGAGTATTCAGTTGAATACTTCATCTTATGCAGTGCTTTGAAGGGATTTTGCAGATGTAATTAAAGTTACAAGCAACAAACCTTAAAATGGTGAGATTGCCTTGGATTATTTGGGTGGGTCCAGTTCAGTCACACAAGCCCCTAAAATACAAAAAAGGCAGAAGAGAAGGCAGGAGAGAGAGGTGGGGCAGAAAAAGGTCAGAGGGATTTGGCTCAGAAACATGAAAAGGACTTGGCCTGCTGTTGTTGCCTTTTAAAGGGGACGATGAGCCAGGAGATGTAAGTGGCTGAGACTCTCTCACTTGACAGACAGGAAAGAGATGGGGACCTTTGTCCTATCATTGCTTGGAACTGAATTTTACCAGCATCCTAAATGAACCTGGAAACAGAGTCTGTTCTCGAGTGTCTAGACAGAAACACAGCCTATCTAATACATTTCATCCTTGGGAGATTCTAAGCAGAGAACCAATTGAGCCATGCTGATCCACAGAAACTGGAGATAATACATAGGTGTTTTTAAGCCTCTGCGCTTGTGGCAACTTGTTAGAACAGTGATAAAAAATTAATACACATTTTATTGATTGTCTTCAAAATTGTCTTGGCTTTTTTGGGGTACCTTTTACGAATGAAACAGAACTAAGATCTTTTGATGGTTTGAAATTGCATTGAATCTGTTGATCATATCTTCACAATAATGAGTGTTCTAATCCATATAGATTGTGTGAATATTCATCATTTCAGTAATATTTTATAGTAATCTCTATAATGATCTTGCATAATTGTTACACTTGGTGTTTTATTTTTATTTTTTGATATTACTGTGAATAGTCTCTCTTTAACTTATTTTCTGTTGCTGATATGTAGAAATTCAGTTAATTTTTGCATATTGCCTTGGTAACCAGCAATTTTGGTTATAATTCTGATAATATATCTCAACTAGATTGACTTTCTATAAACGTGGCTTATGAGTGAAAAATTCATTTCATTTTACCAATCCTTATACTTCTTGTTTTTCTAACCTTATTGCAGTGATTATAACTGCCAGTACAGTGTTGAATAGATTGTTGTAGTGGGAATCCTTGTGTTGCTCCTATTTTAGAAGTATGGGAAGAATCAGTATTTTACAGTTTAGCTTATAGGCATTTTGGATCTATCCTTTCTCAAATCAAGGAAGTTCCTTTCTATTACTGGTTATGAGTTTGTTTTTGTTTGTTTAAATCATTAATGGATATTGAATTTTATCAAATGTTTTTTAGCATTCAGATAATTTTAACTTTCAGCATTTTAAAAAATGTGAATTATTTTATTGCTCCTTAATTATTACACCAGTCTTGTATTCCTAGACAAAATCCAATTTAATTGTGAACCATTAGTTTTTTTATATGAATTACTTTGCTGATTTTTCATTTGTATTTTTGCACCTACATATGTGAATGACATAGGTGTGTAACTTTCCTTTCACATAATGTCCTTGTCAGCAAGGTAACACTGGCTTCATAAAAATGAGTTGGGAAGTGCTCTTTCTTTTACCACTATCTTAAGAATTTATGTAAGAAGGGTGTTAGAGCTTCTTAAAGTATTTGGTAGATGTCAGTGAGGAAGCTTTCTAGGCCTGGAGTTTTCTCTGTGGAGAAATTCTAAATAATGACTTCAATTTCTGTAATGTCACAGTTTTTCTTTAGAGTTTCAGTTTTCATATCAGTTTTGGTAAATTGTATTTTCTAGTAATTCCTACATTTTATCTAAAATTTCCAATGTGTATGCATAAAATTGTAAATAATATTCCCTGTGATTTTTCTGTGTCTACTATCTATAATGATGTCCTCTTTTCATTCCAGATGGTCACTATCTGTGTCTTGTCTCTTTTTTTTCCTTTTTTAAAAAAATATTTTATTTATTTATTTCACAGAGATTGGAAGAGAGGCAGGCAGAGAGGGAAGCAAGCTCCCTGCTGAGCAGAGAGCCTGTTGTGGGGCTCGATCCCAGGACCCTGGGATCATGACCCGAGCTGAAGGCAGAGGCTTTAACCCACTGAGCCACCCAGGCGCCCCTCTCTTTTTTTTCTTGATCTCTTTTACCAGTTTATTAGTTTTTTCATGGAACTGGCTTTTAGCATTCATTCTTTGTCTTTTATGTTTGTTTTCTATTTGATTTTTATTCTGATTTTTATTGTTTCCTAATTTGACTTTCTTTGGGTTTAATTTGCTGTTCTTTTTCTAGACTTGTGTGACACAGGCTTAGTTCTTAGATTTTTAGCCCTCCTCTCCATTCTTCCGCTGTCCCCACCCACAATGAATGCATTTGAGGTTATAAAGTACCTAAGCATTTGTATAAAGTACCTAAGGTTTGACTTCCTTTCTCTGATTTTTTTTTTCTTGCGTTACCCCCCAAATTGAGGTGAAATTCATATAAAATACAATTAACCATTTTAAAGTTTTCACTACTGCAGGTTTTGATGTGTGCATGTGTGTGTGTGTGTGTGTGTGTATGTATGTATTTCAGCTCAGAATATTCCGCAACTTCCATGATTTCTCTTGATCCATGGATTATTCAGAAGTACAGTTGACCCTTGAACTATGTGGGAGTTAGGGGTGCCAACCCCCACACAGTTGAAAATCTGCATGTAACTTTTGGCTTCCCAGAAATTTAATTACTAATAGTTTACTGTTGGCTGGAGGCCTTACTAATAACATAGAGTTGGTTAGTACATAGTTTGCGTAAGTATTATATACTTTAAAAGGCTTTTATTGCTTTCTAATCTAGCTCCACTGTAGTAAGAACTAAATTTGTTTGATTTCATTTCTCTAAAATAGACTTGCTTGATGACCCAGCATATGGTCTTTCTTGGTAAATATTCCTTGTATAGGCCTTTCCAAAATTTTGACTGTGGTGGTTAGATGCGAGTGTGTGTGTGTGTGTGTGTGTGTGTATAAAAATTATATCAGGTTTGTTTCTTAAGATTATCATTACTTTTTTTTGCTTGTTTGCTCTTACTTAGAGCAGGTTTAAAGGTTTAAAATGTCCCAGGGGCGCCTGGTGACTCAGTCAGTTGGACCTCTGACTTCAGCTCAGATCATGATCCTCCAGGTCCTGGGATGGAGCCCTGTGTCCAGCTCCCTGCTCAGCAGGGGGTCTGCTTGTTCCCCCCACCCCCCGCCCCCTTGTGGACACACTCTCTCTCTCAAATAAATCTTTAAAAAAAAAAAAAAAGTCCCAAAGTGATTGTAGATTTGTCTCTGTATAGTTTGTCATTTTTTAGGTATTTATATAATTTTTGTTGTAGCTGCGTATAGATTAAGGACTTTTGTATCCCCCCCCAAATCTTTTATCATCATGACATGTTTCTCTTTATCTTTTGTAATGCATTTTGCCTTGCAGTGTACTTTTATCTGGTGATTAAGACAGATACTGTTAGCTTTTAGTTGCTAAATGTTTGTATGGTATATCTTTTTCCAGACTTCTCCTTATAACTTTTACTTATATTTTAGCTATCTCTTATAAGTAGCGTATGTTCTGTAAAAAATAACTAGTTTGAACATGTTTGTTTTAGTTGGAAAATTGAGTAAATTTGTATTTAATATACTTAGTGATATATTCGGTTTAAGTTGATGTTTCTCATTCTCTTTACTGTTTATTTGAACTTTCTTTTAATCTCTTTTTTACCTTGTTTTGGATTGTTACTATTTTATTTCAAATAATTCCCCACAGGTGGCTTAATGGTTATATTCTGTTTTAGATTACATCCTAATTTTTTTTAGTGGTTATCCCAGAAATTAAAATATGCCTCTTTGACTTATTAAAGCATAGTATAAGTCAGTTTTTTTTCTGCTTCCTGGTCAAGCAGCAACTTCAGAGACTGTTAACTGTACAGTTCCTGCTCCTGAATTATATACTGCTATTACTGCATAGTAATAGTGGTTTGGTTCTTTTTTCTTTTTCAAGATTTTCTTTATTTGAGAGAGAGTGTGTGCACAAGTAGGCAGAGGGGTAGGGGAGAAGGAGAAGCAGAAGCAGACTCCCTGCTGAGCAGGGAGACCAATGATATGGGGTTCCTAGGACTCTGGGACCATGGCCTGAGCTGAAGATGCTTAACCAACTGAGCCACCCAGGTGCCCTTGTATAGTTTGGTTTTACATTATTTTAACCGCCATAAGATATTATTAGTGTTTTGTATAGTAATTCTGTATTTACATTTACAAACATAGTTACTACTTTTTTTATTTAAGTGGAGTTAATTCTGTTTGTGTAAAGAATGCTCTTTAGGGGTGCCTGGGTGGCTCAGTGGGTTAAAGCTTTTGCCTTCAGCTCAGGTCATGATCCCAGGGTCCTGAGATCGAGCCCCGAATCGGGCTCTCTGCTCGGCAGGGAGCCTGCTTCCCCCTTTCTCTCTGCCTGCCTCTCTGCCTACTTGTGATTTCGGTCTGTCAAATAAATAAATAAATAAAATCTTTAAAAAAAAAAAAAAAGAATGCTCTTTAATGTTTTCTCTGTTTGGGCCTATCTGGTGTGGAATTCTGTTACTGCTTGTCTGATAAGTCTTTCCTCCATATTTATTCTTGAGGAATTTTTGTTGTTTTTGTCTGACATAGGAATCTGAGTAGGCAGTTATTTTCACTCTTTAAGCTCAATGTGTGTTATTCCACTGAGACCTGATTTCCATTATTTTGTTCTGGAGTCAGCTGTCTGTCTTATTGCTTCTCCTTTGGTGGTAATCTAGTTTGCTATCTCTGGTTGCTTTTCAGGTTTGGGGAGGTTGTTTTTGGTTTTCAAGCAGTTTTACTCTGATGTGTATAGGTATGCTTTTCTTTTGTTCTTCTTGGTGTATGGAGGACTTCTTTGATCTTTGACTTGTGGCTGCACTATGCAGTGCCACTACATACATGTGTCTATTTAAATGATCATTTAAGAAGTTAGAAATCTAAGTTCCTCAGGTACTCAGTAGCCACATGTAGCCACATGCCTGCCTTTTTGGCAGATGGAGAGCATTTCATGTCCGTCATTGTAGAAAATTTTGTTGGACAGCACTGTTGAAGCCTTTTATAAGTTTTGGGAAATTTTCAGCCCATATCATTTCAGATAGTTTTCCTATCCTGTCATCATCTCTCTGGGAATCCAGTTGTATATATATTAGATCTTCTTACTGTATGCTGTATATTTGTCATGCCCTTTTCTGTATTTTCATCTTTTTATTCCTAATGTGCCTTTGAAAGGTAAATTTTTCTGAGATATCTTCTAGTTCATGAATTTCTCTCTCTCTCTCTCTCTCTCTCTCTCTTTTATTACAGAGGGAGGGGGAGGAAGGAGCAGGAGGAGAGGGAGACAGAGAATCTCATGCAGGTTCCACACCTAGTGCAGAGCTTAACTTTTGGGGCTCAGTCCCACAACCCTGGGATCATGACCTGAGCTGAAATCAAGAATCAAACATTCAGTCAACTGAACCACCCAGGCACCCCTCATTAATTCTCTCTTAAGCTTTTTAATATGTGTCAAACTCATCTACTGAGTTCTTAACTTAAATCCTCTTACTTTTTTTAGTTCTAGAAAGCAATTTGGTTCTTTTTTGTAGTTTCAGGTTCTCTATCAAAGTTCTTAGTCTTGTTATTCAGCATAATTATTTAGAAGTGTTTGATAATTTCATTATCTAGATCCCTTTGAGTCTTGTTCCGTGTTTTATTTGCTTTTCAGTCATGTGTTACTTTCTTGGGTTTCTCTTTCATTGTTTTGTTTTTTAATTGGATATGGGACATTTTTAATGAAAAGCCATAGAGATCATTTGGGGCCTAAAATAATGGCAGTCTTCCATGATAGGACTTATGTTTAATTTTGGCAGAAATATAGGGGCACTGTAAACCTCAGATTTTTCTTGATCCACTTTTAAGGATTGAGATTAGAAGCTGGACCTTAATCCTGTTTACTTTTGCTCAGAGATGGGGATCCCAATACAGAATTTTGGGGAGGCTCTGGATTTCTTTTTTTTTCTTTTTTCTTTTCCAGGACAGCCCAGTGATACTGCCAAAGTTTTGCTTAGCGTCTCAGTTTCTGAGTCACTAGTTCGGAAGTCAGCAGATACTTCTAGAGTCTGGGGAAGCCTCATTTACCAGACTCAACTCTCTGGAGTTTCTTTTCCTGATTTTGTCCCCATGATTCTTCACTGACTGATAACTATAAGCAAACTTTAAAAAAATAATAATTTAGTCCAGGTTTTCAGGTTTCCCGACCCAGAATATTGGTCTGATTTATCGAATCAGCATTATTATTAATTATTAATAATTATTAATAATTAATTATTATTTATTATTATTATTGCTTTTGTTTTTAATACTTCAATTTGTTGGAACATCTTGGGTGAATTTAAATCTTTTTTCTTCCTCTCAGTAGTTTTTTTTTTTTTTTTTAAGATTTGATTTATTTGTCAGAGAAAGAGAGAGAGAGTGAGAGAGCGAGTGAGCACAAGCAGGGGAGTGGCAGGCAGAGGGAGAAGCAGGCTGTCTGCTGAGCAAGGAGCCCAAGTGGGACTTGATCCCAGGACCCTGGGATCATGACCCAAGCCTAAGGCATTTGCTTAACCCACTGAACCAGCCACCCAGGTATCCCTCCTCCTTAGTAATAGTTAATATATAGTTGAGTAAACGTTATCTGGGACTTTTTTTTCCCCCCTGTTATTACGAAAGGACAGTGCATTGGTAACATTCTGAAATAACATTTGGCACACAATCCCACCACACTAATGATTTTTTCTGATTCTGGGAGAAACTGTTTTTTGATGATTACAGTCATAATGGAGTTGTGTCTTACTCAGGGATTAGGTTCTAAGAGGTCATAGTTAATCTTTGCACCTTTTTAAAAAAAATAATAGCTGCGACATATACACTTCCTTTCAGGTTGGATGTATTCTCTATTTTCTGTTTTCAGTTCTTTCCACTATAGGTAAGAATGTGACACACATCTTTGTTACTTAGCTTCTCTTAGATTATTGCCCTTTGAGCAATACTGTTTCAGCTTTAGAAATTGACTTTGGGGTTTGCTAAATACAGTATAACACTTTGTATGCCTTTGAAAATTGTCATGTCTCAAATGTTACAGTTATTTCAATTTAAGTTAGTAAAAAAGTATGCATTTCTTTCTAGATGTTGCTGTATTGTAAGGGTTGTACCTGTTTAGGGGCGCCTGGGTGGCTCAGTGGGTTAAGCCGCTGCCTTCAGCTCAGGTCATGATCCCGGGTCCTGGGATCGAGTCCCGCATCGGGCTCTCTGCTCAGCGGGGATCCTGCTCCTCCCCCCCTCTCTCTCTGCCTACCTCTCTGCCTACTTGTGATCTCTGTTTGTAAAATAAATAAATAAAATCTTTAAAAAAAAAAAAAAGTTGTACCTGTTTACAGTGTCACCAGCAATGCATATGAACCAGTTTATTGGAAGCATCACTGCTCTAGTAGTAGTATATTTTAAAACTGTTTGGCTTGCGTGGTTGTATTCCAGGTTGTTTTACTTGTATATATTTGATTACCAAGAACATAAGCAGTTTTCCACATGTTTATTACCTTTTTTTTTTTTGTGGTTTGTTTTAAAAATTACTCAGGTTTCTCAGAATTTACTGAAGAGGATATAACTTTGAATTGCTTGATCATAAAATTATTTAGGTGGATTTTTTTGGGGGGGGGGAGGAGCAAAGTTAATTAACTGAGGTCGCAGTGTTGATACTGTGAACCCATTACTACAGGTTATTTTTACCAAAGCTTACTTTTACTACGGTATGTACTGATTACAAGGACTGTGACAGTTCTTATGTTAAAACTACTTGCATTTGTTTGTACTGTCTAATTTAGTTCTCTAGATTACAGAGCAGCAGAAGAAAGATGATGATTGGCAATTTTAAGGGGGGGGGGGTTAATGATTTCAGCTTATTCCCCAAATACTGGCATCTGAGATTTGAAATAGAGATCAGTATATCCTGCTGTGGTAGCCTCCTTGCTAGGATCAATTTATAGTAATTATTTACTCTTTACTTGCTAAAACGTAGGTATATATGTTAAATGTTGTTTTAAATATCTTGAAATTTAACAAATGTTGTTCTTAAATTTTCTGTTAACAAATTATTGACTAAAGCATAGATGCATATCTATCTAGAACTTGATGTTTAAAGCATTTTAGTTATCTTTAACAACTAACATTGTTGCAACCCTTACCTCTACCTCACAGTTTGCTTTTAATAAGAAAATGATAAAAGTGATGCAAACTCTTTATTATCAGAGCTCGCAGCGATTTTATTTTATATTTTAACTGTTATTTAAGATACCTTTTCTATACTGTATAAAGTAAAAATGAGTTTAACCCGGTTATTTGTGAAGACAAAACTGTGTTATTAAGTAGTTGTATAAATCCTGTATTTATTGAGTGCCCGAAGAGCTTATAGTTTACCCTAAGATTGAGGCTTAACTCTAGATGCTGCAGATATTTAAAATAATGCATGTTCTCACATGCCTGTGTGCGTCTTTGTATATGCAGATGTCTTGATGGTAGAAATCAAAAGCCACATAAAAGATGTTTCTTTTGTATTTTGAAAAGAATCATTAAATCAAAATTTAAAAAATTATTTACTCTTAATTTACTTCATTTTATTTTTGCTTTGTACCTAATTCCTTGTTTTGGAATTAGGTATAGAGCATGAGTTGGCATACTTTTTGCAAAGAGCATGTTAATAAGTATTTTATGCTTAAAAGGCCAAAAGTTCTCTCTTAGAACTACTCTGCCCTTGACTCATATAAGGGCAGCCATAGGCAATGTGCAAATGAATGGGTGTGGCTTTGTTCCAATAAAGTCTTATTTGTGGACACTGAAGTTTGAATTTCATGCAATTTCTGCTTGTCACGAAATGCCCTTCTTTTTGATCTCCCCTTCCCAGTCATTTAAAAATTTAAAAGTCTTTTAGGTCATGGATTGTACAAAAACAGGTAGTGCTCCCTATGACTAGTATAGAGTAACTTTTTCTGAGGAAATTGAACACTTTAAATTAACCGGTTATCCAAGTAGATAGCTCCAGATCTGTTTTATCTTGCAAAACTGAAACTGTAATACCCATTATATAAGAGCTTTCCATTCCCCTCTGCCCTCAACCCCTGAAAACCACCATTTTATACTATTAACTACTCTAGGAATATAAATGCATATAAATGCAGTCATACATGTTTGTCTTTTTGTGACTGGCTTATTTCATTTAGCACAGCGTCCTCAATGTTCATCTGTATTGCAGCATGTGTTGGAATATCCTGCACTTTAAAGGCTGAATAATACTCCATTTTATGTATATACCACATTTTGTTTATCCATTTATCCATTAATGGTTACCTGGCTTGCTTGGCTGTTGTGCCTTGGCTGCTGTGAATAATGCTGCTGTAAACATGGGTGTGCAGATATCTCTGAGATCCAGCTTTGAGTACTTGTGGGTATACACCCAGAAGTGAGATTGCTTGGATCATATGATAATTTTATTTTTAATTTTTTGAGGAGCTGCCATACTGTTTTGCACTGCACCTGTACCATTTTATGATTTGATCCACAGTGCACAAGCATTCCAATTTCTCTATATCCTTGCTAACACTTACGTTCTATTTTTTAAATAGTAGCCATCCTAATGGGAGTGAAACGATATCTTTGGGTTTTATTTGCATTTCCTTAATTATTAGTGATATGAGCATCTTTTTCTGTGCATGTTGACCATTTGTGTTATCTCTGGAGAAATGTTTATTAAATTCTTTGCCAATGTTAAAATCATGTTGGCCGACTATATTATTTTCAAGAATACAGTTTTTTTCCTCTCTTGCAGTGTGTTCTATGAGTACAGATAAGTAAGTTAATGTAATTTATTATTACTTATAAAAGTAATAACTTAATGAGGAGCACAGTAAGTGGAAGTTCTAATTGACCAAAAGCCAGTCGAAATAGAGAAGCCAAACATTCTGTAATTGTTTTCAAAGTGCATGAACAGCAGCCTGGGAAGAGGAAGTGCATATAATGTGACTAAAAAAGAAATAGGGTTGATTTTTATGTGTCCTGTAGACTTACTCATTCACACCATGCTGTATATTGTAATCAAATAGTATGTTAAGCAGTTTAGAGAGTTATTATGCTCTGTAGTATTTAGACATACATGGTAAGTAGTTCATAAAATTGGTTCTGATGTATCCAGCCACAATCATTTCAAGTTTTATTCTTTTACATTGTCTTTCTCCTCATTGATATTGTGAGTTCATAGTGTGAGCACTGTCTTGTCTCTTAGGCCCAGTGACTTACAATAGAGCTGATTGTATAAGTGATCCATAGTATGGATGAATTTTTAAATATCTAAATGGTCAGTAAAAACAGTTTTTCCTCATCCTCTGTGCTTTATTTTTTGTATATTGAGCTGGGCTTTCTTTGTACCTATCCTTCCTTCCTGCTGTTCTGTGCTCTTTGCTAATGGTTATTGAACCATTACCTTAAAAATAGGTAACTGTGAGGTTAGTCTTCATTGTTAGGTGAATAGATAAGTGAGGCCTGTGTGAAGAAACTCACTGTTGTCCCTAAAACACATCAAGTTCATTGTCTTCAAATAGGAATTCATGATCTATCTCCCTGAAGCAGTTCCTTTTATAGTGACTGTTCTTACCAGTTATTCATGTGTAAACCAGAAACATTTCCCTTTCCCTTACTTTTCAGATTCAGTCTACTACCAACTCCTGTTGTTTTTTCATCTCCTAGATACCTTTCTGATCTTATGTGGTACTTGTTCAAGTTAGTGCCTTCTCTTACTGGATCACTACAGTGGCCACCTAACTGGTGTCCATGAATCCACCCTGGAGTCTATAATTAGGCAGAAATGCTGCTGCTGGACTACTTCCCCAGTAACAGTACTTAATATTCTACATGATTTAATACATTTTTTAAAATCTTTATTTATTTATGAGAGAGAGAGAGTATGCCTGGAGGTAGTGGGGAGGGGCAGAGGAAGAGGCAGAGAGAAACTCAAGCAGACTACCCACTGAGCATGGAGCCTAATGCAGGGCTTGATCTCACAACCAAGATCAGACCTGAACCGAAACCAAGAGTCCAATGCTTTAACCAACTGCACCACCCAGGTGCCCTTAATTTTCCATTTTTTCATTTTTCTTTATTGTTGGCAGTTTGGGGTTTATGACCAATAGTAAAAAGAGGAAGAAGTGAAATTGCTTATTTCTTGTCACGATAAAGATATGTGTCCTTTTTTTCATAAGGCAGGTAGCTCGGCATTGGGAAATAAGTGTTAAGTCAGAAAATTACTGTAACTGAAAGAAAACTTGGTATAAGACTTTTTGAATGTACAGATTGCTGAAAGACTATGAGGGTCAACCTTATAAGGTATAAATTTAATAAGGCTTTGCATTTATCACTCCCATTTGGGCAGCTTTGAGATAATACACAAATTAAAAATGTATGAGAATGATGTGACCCACAGTTTCTTTGAGTTCTGTATTCTGTATTGAATTTCCATAAAATGACAGTCATAACATTTGTAAAGATACTAGAGGATTGGTTATACTCTAAACTATTCTGGTCATGGAGTGAATAGTTTGAGCCATACAAACCTATTTTATAGACTTAAAATGTGTGAATATAACTTCATGTGGTTCAGCCTGTTTAAAAAAATCACAATTTCTTATCCTTTGTTAAAATTGATTTACTTATATATTTATCTAAAGTTAGAGATTTGTTGGGTGCCTGGGTGGCTCAAGTGGTTAAACATCTGACTTGGTTTCAGCTCAGGTCATGATCTCAGGGTTGTGAGATAAAGCCGTGTATTGGGCTCTGTGCTGGACATGGAGCCTGCTTAAGATTATCTCTCTCTCTCTCCCCCCTCACTTGATATTAGATCTCCCCATCCCCCCCATATATATACATACATATGTATATATATACACATATATATATGTATATGTACACACACACACATATATATATTTATAAATATAAATTTAAAAAGTTACAGGTTGGCATTTCTATCAAGGTTGAAGGTAATAGAAAATGTTACTAAAATTATTTTGTATCTTGGGTGATTTGGTCTTGGAAATGTATCTTTCTAGAGAAACGTTATGATCTTGATGGGTGTATACACTCATTTATGTATCTGGCGTCTAAACTTTTGGCATTCTCTGGAGTTGTACAGTAATTTAGAGTTGGGAATGTTGGTTAAAGATTGTTTTTATTTTCATTGAGCAGCATAATTTATGTTGAACGTGTCTTTGTGGGCATTTGGAGTGGGTAGGGTTCCTGAGCAGAGTGGTTTATTTTTTTGGAAATCTTTTGGATTTATTAATTTAAAAATTCAATTTTTTTCTTCTTTTTTTGAAGGTTTAGGCTAGTGAATTGAAAGTGAATAAAGGAATGCTCTACTGTTTGTTAATATCCTTCTGTTGCTTTCTCTTCTCACATCACTTACTTGGCATGCAGTTTTGGGGAGGTTGCTTATTTTTCTAGGACTCAGTAGTAGTAAGTAATAGTAAGTAGAAATTATGGAGGCTGTATATTCCAGGAACCTGCTAAGGGCTTGCCAGTATCATCTCATTGATTTGCATAAGAATCCTGTGAAGTAGGCTCAGTTATTACCAGGATTTTATGGATGAGGACGTAGCTGGGATTTGAACTCTGGCAGCAGAGCCCCTGCTCTTAACCCTAAAGCTATTTTGCTACAGTAAGTGTCCACAGAAATCCATTTTAAGGGTTATTTTGAAGATATGATAGAGATGATGTTGGTGAAATAATAACCTATGTTGAAATCACTGTATAAACATCTAGAATATTTTATCCTTATTATAATACATTATTTCAGATAGTGTTTTATTTATTTATTTATTTATTTTTTAAAGATTTTATTTATTTATTTGACAGACAGAGATCACAAGTAGGCAGAGAGGCAGACAGAGAGAGAGGGAGAAGCAGGCTCCCTGCGGAGCAGAGAGCCCGATGCGGGGCTCGATCCCAGGACCCTGGGAATCATGACCTGAGCCGAAGGCAGAGGCTTTAACCCACTGAGCCACCCAGGCGCCCCTCAGATAGTGTTTTAAAAGGTAGATAGTGCTCAACTTGGGCTTCTTAGGTAGAGTACCTGCAACTTCCTTGTTGGAGATTTACTTCCCTGTTGCAGGTGGACTGTGCCATGTAACTGTTCTGGAGCCCTTCTTTCACCCTGCCCTATTGGGATAGAATAGACCAAGAAGGAGTACTGTGGGGCAGTAAATCATCACTATGCTTTTGAGGGTATATCAAAATGGTTACCTCTGAGGAGTGGGATTTTGGGAGACAGGGGAGTATTGGGACTTTCATTTTTATATTTCTGTATTATTTATTTCAACCAGCATTTATTACACTGATAATGGGGAAAAAGCATGGAACTAAAAAACATTCTTAAGTAACTAGTACTTAGGTTAGTGATAGGATACCAGTTGACTTTGTAGTAATAAGAGGAAAGTAATAAATAGTCTAGGTTTTACCAAATTCCTATTTTGGACCTTTCTTAGAAAACATTGCTTTTTACATGTACAAGCATGTGTGTGTTCATTTTCTCTCTCTCTCTTAAGTACCCCCCCCCCGCCTTACACTCTCCTTTTGGACTGCTCTTTTGGGATAAGGGGTGCTTAATTGAGTGGATATTAGTTCTAACAATAGGTAATAAGACTTAATCTCTCAGTATCTCAATTGCCTTATCTTTAAGATGAGAACTGGATGTTAAAATAGAGAAATAGCCTACTATAAAAATGTTGTGTATGTATACACATGTACATATGTGCATATATATGTGTGTGTATGTATATGTGTATATGAGAGAGATATTGATTCTAAAAATAGCAAACTACTATAAGCTTAAAGAAAGTAGAGGAATGGGAGTTAGTTACATTACTTTGACATTAACAGAAAAAAATTAGGCATTGAAGTATATGCTGTTTTACCTACCAGGAAATTCTAACCACAGGGAGAGAGCTAGAAGGGAGCTTATGATGTACATAATAAATGCCAGTCTTTATTGAGTACTTGTATTGTAGCATACATATATGCTCACACTTACTGACTGCTAAGTGACAGGTTTAGTTTAAAACTCTTCATATACACTTACTTTATTCTAACAGCTATAAGGTACATACTTGTATTATCCATTTTATTTATTTAAAAAGATTTTATTTATTTGACAAAGAGGCAGTGAGAGAGGGAACACAAGCATGGGGAGCAGGAGAGAGAGAAGCAGGCTTCCCGCGGAGCAGGGACCCTGATGTGGGGCTCGATCCCTGGACCCTGGGATCATGACCTGAGCCAAAGGCAGACACTCAACGAACTGAGCCACCCAGGCACCCCCATTATCCATTTTATATATAAAGAAGCTGAAGCATGGTTAAGGAACTTGGCCATGCTTACACATCTTGTCTATTTGTGTATTTATTTTTGATGAAAGAAAAATTAATGGCCAGACATTTATTTATTTATTTATTCCCCCCCAGATCCCCCAGACTATTTTTTATTTATAAGAATAAAATTGAAATTTAATTATTACTCATTATCTAAGGTCATGAGTGGTAGAGAAGAAGAAACCAAAACTTTACTCTGCTTTACTCTGATGCAAGCTATATATTTTTATATGAATAATTTGGTCTCAATATGTCTGCATTCTTTGCTGTAAGGGTTACAACAAAAGTGTTTAAAATGACTAAGTATCTTAAAGATAAGGTGAGGTATTAATCTGATATGGAGTGGTCCTAGATTAGACCTGTCTTTATTTACCACAGGCATATATAATTGAATGTATATACAGGATTCAGGAATCAGGCTTTCATGCTTACTCTCTTCAGTCATTCTAGATGAAATATTTGGGATGTGTGTCTGTGAAGAGTGTAGTTACGTGTGTGTATGTATATATATACATATACGTTAAAAAATTGAAAGAGCAATACTTTATGATATGTGAAATTCAAATATTAGTGCCTACAAATAAAGTTTTATTGAAACACAGCTGTTTTGCATTATGCTGTTTTGCAAGTGATGCCACTAAACAGAACTAATACTATACACACAATACATACATGTGTAGGTAGATGGACAGATTATATAGCTCAGATAGTTTAGTGAAACAGAATAAAGTACAGAAACAGACCCATATTTATGTGGGAGTATGATAGATGGCTAGAAAAGTATTTCAAATCAGTGGGAAAGGTTGCATTTGTGAGAAATTGTATGACATTTTCCTTTGGAAAATGTTATAACTCTATGCAATGAAATTCTAAATAGATTAAATTTCCAAATGTTAGTATTTAAACTCACAAGGAAAAAAATGTGGGAGATATTTTTATTAGATTCATAGGGGGAAAAGGTTATGAAAGAAATTGGGTTGCTTTTGTGATAGCTCATTTAACATGTTCATTTAAGTACCAAAAAATTAGAATATTTGGTTTTAAATTGGCAATCAAGCTGTGGCATAAATGTTGGAATGTAATGTAGTCAACAAAAATAATAGCTATGTTTACTAAATATGTGATACAAAATACTGTGTATGATAATAGATATATTCTATTAACTGTGTTAGAATGGGTGTTTAAAGATGAGTCAGAAGTAATTCTGGAGTGTTGAGCAGTGTAGACTTCTTAAATTCTTTTTGTTTCCTATACTTCGAAATGCGTTAAAAAACTAATGAAAAGGAGTGATTTAAATGGAATATTTTATCTTGTTGAAATAATTCCTAACTTTATCACGGTGTTTCTATTTTTAATCGAGTTCTTTGCTTTATCAAGTATAATGTGAAAAGTATTAATCGAAGAAAGACCTTAACTGTTCTGTATAAATCAGCTTATCAGATGAAATATAAAAAGTAACAATTAAAATCTGGAATGAGTTAAAATATTTTCAGACTTCAGGAAGTTTTAAATTTAAAAATGTAAGGCAGTGGCTTAGTAGCAGTTGAATCTATTAGAAAGGTCTAAGTGGGCAAACTCATTTACTTTTTGGTAACTGGTATTAGCCTTTCTGGTATTAACATACTTTCTAGATATCGTGATTTTGTTTTGACTATCTGCCAAGGAAGATGAAGTCTTAAGGTAATTAAAAAATGATATAATGAAAGATAAATTCCTTGTCATAAAAAGGTGATATAACTATAAAGTGATGCCGACTAAACAGAACTAATACTATGTCTAAATACATGGATCTTTTTTAGACTGGTCACCTTGGGAGGCAAATTTTATAATAACTAACATCTACTGAGTGAGTTGAAAGTGTGTGTGTGTGTGTGTGTGTAAGAGAAGGGGAGAGAAAATGTTTATTAGAAGGGGCCATGACATACTTCCCCTAATGGTTAAAACTGTGGTCTTCCTTTATGTTTACCTAAGTTTTTTCTTTATAGAATAGGGTGTGATCTCTGATTTGGGTAGTAACATCTCCTTATATTTTTTATGTGAAACTTTAGGTTTATAATACATTTTATGGAGCAGTTTAGTAAGAATAGTAGCATAATTAGGAGACAGGTGGCTGTATTTAGAGATGGGTATTCTTTAAGGATGCTATGGTCTTTATAATGGCTTTTATAATTTCTTTTTCAAAAGTATATTAATGTATAATAAAGAATTTAATGGATTTTAGTGAAATTAGATGTTCTTCAGAAAATCTCACATCTTGTAATTAAGGACCAAACTTCTGGTGTCAGAAATAACAGTTTGATTCCATAAAAAATTATAATCTTTGAAATGTGTTTGCTACAGCAGGAGTCAGCAAAGTACATATTTTTGTATGGTTAAAAAAATTGAAAGAGCAATACTTTATGATATGTGAGATTCAAATATTAGTGCCTACGAATAAAGTTTTATTGGAACACAGCTGTTTTGCATTATAATGGCAGACCAGAGTAGTTGTGAGAGAGACCTATATGACATTCTTTTTACTTCATACAGCTTTTGGTGCACTACAAATTTCAGTATTGCTGTTATAACTTGACAGTGTTTTGAGTACCATGTGTATTGCCAGCCTACAGTATTTATTTTTTTATGCCAGTGCATATCTATCATGTCAAAACAAGAAAAGAAAAATGGACTCTGAGTGCCATGCTTTTTTTTTTTTTAAAGAATTTTTATTTATTTATTTGACAGAAAGATAGAGATCACAAGTAGGCACATAGGCAGGCAGAGAGAGGAGGGGAAGCAGGCCCCCCCAATGAGCAAAGAACCCAATGTGGGCCTCTATCCCAGGACCCTGAGATCATGACCTGAGCCGAAGGCAGAGGCTTAACCCACTGAGCCATCCAGGCTCCCCTGAGTGTCATGCTTTTTAAGGCACAGTGGAGTATGTATTATTTTGTTGAATTAGAGAGCAAAACATTTCTTTTATTATGCAGTGACACTGTAGCTGTTAGAGAAGAATATATGTTGACATTATTAGACTAAGCATATATCATACTATTCTCAATTCTATTTTCTTAAAGTAAGCCAATTTAGAATGGAGTATCTTATCACAGCATAATTTCTTCATAGAAATAAAAATTGAAAATGAGGCTGCCACCAAAATAAGTTTCCAAGTGGCTCATTTGTTAGCCAAGCAAAGCCATTTACTGATGGTGAGTTAATTAAATTGTATTTGATTGCAGCAAAAAAAAAATGTGTCCAGAAAAAATAAACTCGTTTTAGAATATAAATTTTTTGGCAAGAACAGTTGATTTAAGAGTTAAGGACATTTGAAGCAATATCAATAGTCAATTAAAAAAACAAGTAATTTATAGTGGTTTTTCTTGGCTTTTGCTGAGTTGACAGATGTTATTGATACTGTTCAGTTGTTGTTTATGCAAGGTGTCAATGCCAAATTTGAAGTGGCAGAACAATTAGACCCTATGAATAGTCTGTGGAGAACAACTACACACAAGAATATTTTCAAAGTTGAGAAAATACTAAGTACAATCTGAAGTGGAATCTGCTAAGATGTGTTAAAACTGATGGTGGTAAAAATATGTGTGGAACAGAAAAAGGCTTAGTTGGATAACTTTACAAAGCTTATAAAAATGTGAGGTGTTCAAAGCTCTGGTTATTTGTTGTGTTATTCATCAGTAGGTACTTTGCATAAAATTTTGAATTTATCATGTGTTATTGAATCAGTATTGTCAGTAGTGCACTTAATTTGCTCTCATGGATTTAATTAGGAGCTGCATGAATTTTTTTGGATATAGAAGCTGAATTTCTTGACTGGTTTAGTAGTAAAAGAGTTTACAATTTTTTGAGCTTAGGACAGAGTTTGAAATTTTTCTGAATGAAGTGGGATGGCCTTCAACCACTATTGTCAAATACTGATTGGCTTTGGAAATTGGCTTTTTTTTTGATATCTGGAAATACTTTTAAATGAATCTAACCTAAAATGATGAGGCGAAATAGTGCTTACATGTGAAATTTAGCTGCAGTTAAGTCATTTCAGTGTCAACTGATGTTTGAATCACAAGTAACATCAAGCTGCTTTATTCATTTCTTCTGTCAAAACGAGAGCTTCATTCCCATATGAATTTGCATGAATATATTTTCCATCATCAAACTACAGTGCCAGCAACATTTTTCAGACATTGATGCACGTGCAAAGGAAGTTTCCATATCTCAAAATCCAATTAATTGCGCACTTGAGGAACTTCTGCCTTACTTCCAATTGGAAGTGATTAATCTGCAGTGTAGTGACCTATTGAAAAGCAAATATCAAAAGAATCTAAGAGATTTCTATAGCTGCCTTCAAAGTCATGAATATACTTAATTAAAATCATGTACTTGTGGGTTGATATCAGTATTTAGAAGTACCTGTTTGTCAGAAAAGACATTTCAAATATAAATACGTAGGCTGATCAACATTATCAGTTGAATATTTGCAATAGATTTTGATGATAGGCAACTAAAATTAAGTGGTACCCCCAATTCCATTTTTTATTAGCATACTTACATTTTATAATATTGTAAAATATTGTACTTAGTTATTATATCTTGAATTTTGTCAATAAAAAGTTTGTAGGAATTTTTCTCTCATTATGTAAAGTGTCTACATGGTATTGCCCTTGGCCTGCAAAGACTGAAATACAGTTGAGCCCTTGTCAGGAAAAGTTGAGGACCCAGATTCTATAGCAGTGCTTCGACATGAATGCACATGATAATTTCCTGAAGATCTTACTAAAATACAGATTCTGGGGCACCTGGGTGGCTCAGTGGGTTAAGCCTCAGCCTTTGGCTCGGGTCGTGATCTCGGGGTCCTGGGATCGAGCCCGCATCGGGCTCTCTGCTTGGTGGAGAACCTGCTTCCTCCTCTCTCTCTCTCTGCCTGCCTCTCTGCCTGCTTGTGGTGTCTGTCAAATAAATAAATAAAATCTTAAAAAAAAAATACAGATTCTGATTTGCTAGGTGTAGGGGTGGAACCCACAATTTTGCATTTCTTATAAGCATCGGAGGGTAACAGATGGCTGCTGGTCAGTGGACTGCGTTTTGGGAAGCACGGCTCTAGTATTCCAGATTATATTTTTATTTAGATAAGTATGCTAGGGCTGCCTGGGTGGCTCAGTTGGTTAAGCATCTGTTTTCAGCTCAGGTCATGATCCCAGAGCCCTGGGATTGAGCCCCATGTTGGGTTCCCTGTGCAGTGGAGAGCCTGCTTCTCCCTCTCCCACTGCCTGCCGCTCCCCATCCCCTGCTTGTACTCTCTGTCAGATAAATAAATAAAATCTTAAAAAAAATAGACAAGTATGTTAATACTTGTTAGGCATCTGTTATTTGTCAGCAGTTATACTAAGGGTTCTTGCATACATTGCTATTAAAATGTCGTAAAAACTTGTTAGAAGTGTTGATTATTAGTATGAGGTTGGGACTCCCTACAGGAGTTTGGTTAGAAACCAGTTTTTGTTTGTTATTCCTTGAGTGTATAGCTTCCTCTAGGATCTCATGGAGGGCTGAGGTCCTAAAGGAAGCTATATATCTAAGAAAAACAGTGGTAAACAAAATACCACATTATTAGTTGGTTCAGGTAAAAGTAGGGACTTAGGTCCTCATCTTCTCTACTACATTTCAGTGGACTATCAACGAGTTACCAAGCCAAAGAGTAGAAATAATATATAGCACATAAATGTTCTATAAATATTTTCTCCCTGTCTCTTGTTTTTCATTTTTACCACCATGTCTTTTGAACTAGCAAAGTTAACATTTTTATAAAGTCCAATTTATTTATTTTTAAAAATTATTTGTAAGAATCGTAAAGTATACATAATACAACATTTACCATTTTAGCTATTTTTAGGTGTACAATTCAGTGCCACTAAGTATATTCACATTATTGTACTGTCATCACTACCATCCATCTCCAGAACTTTTGTATCTTCCCCATTGAAACTCTGTACCCATTAAACACCTAAGTCGTCATTCCACCACGCCCCCTGTCTGTGACAGCCATCATCTACTTTCTGTCTCTGCATTTGGCTACTACGAATCTCATGTAAGTGGAACTATACAATATTTGTACAATTGGTTTATTTCACTTACCATAATGTCTTCAAAGTTCATCTGTATTGTGACCTGTGTCAAAATTTCCTTCATTTTTAATGTTGAATAATACTCCATTTTATGCATATACCACATTTTGTTAATCCATTCATTCATCAGTGGACATGTAGGTTGCTTCTACCTTTTGGCTATTGTGAATAATGCTGGTATGAACATGGTGTATAAAGGTCTATTCTAGGGGTGCTTGGGTGGCTCTCAGTGGGTTAAAGCCTCTGCCTTCGGCTCAGGTCATAATCCCAGGTCCTGAGATCAAGCCCCACGTCGGGCTCTCTACTCAGCGGGAAGCCTGCTTCCTCCTCTCTCTCTCTCTGCCTGCCTCTCTGCCTACTTGTGATCTCTCTCTGTCAAATAAATAAATAAATCTTTAAAAAAAAAAAAAGGTCTGTTCTAGTCCTTACTTTCACTTCTCTTGGATATATACTGAGAAGCGGACTTTCTGGATCATATGGTAATTCTGTGTTCGATTTTTTGAGAAACTGCCACACAGTTTTCCACAATGGTTGTACCAGTTTACATTCCCACTAGCCTTGCACAAGGGTTCAAATTTCTCCACATCCTTACTAACACTTAGTATTTTCTGTTCTATGATAGTAGCCATCCTAATGGGGATGAAGTGGTATGTCATTGTGGGTTTTGATTTACATTTCCCTAATAATTGATATCGAACCTCTTTTCATGTACTTACTGGCCAGTTACATATCTTTGGAGAAATGTCTATGTCCTCTGCCCTTCTTTTTTTTTTAAAGATTATTTTATTTTATTTTATTTTAGAGAGACAGCAGGGGGAGGGACAGAGAGAGAGGGAGAAAGAGCATCTTAAGCAGACTCTGTGCTATGTACAGAGCCAAACATGGAGCACAGAGCCCAATGTGGGGTTTCAGTCCTATGACCCTGAGATCATGACCTGAGCTGAAAGCAAGAGTCAGATGCTCAACTGACTGAACCACTCAGGTCCCACCACCTGCCCTTTTTTTTTTTTTTTAAAGATTTTATTTATTTATCAGAGTGAGAGAGCAAAAGCAGGGGGAGCAGCAAAGGGAGAGGGAGAAGCAGGCTTCCCGCTTAGCAGGGAGCCCAGTGCAGGACTCGATCGTAGGACTTGATCGTAGGACTCTGAGATCATAACCTGAGCCAAAGGCAGATGCTTAACCAACTGAGCCACCCAGGCCCCTCCTCCCCTACCCCTGTTTTAAATTGGGTTGTTTGGGTTCTTTTGTTGAGTTGTAGGATTTCTTTATGTATTCTGTAAGGGATCTTGCATTTTCCCAGGTTTTTTTTGTTTTTTGTTTTTTGTTTTTAAGATTTTACTTATTTATTTGACAGAGCGAGATACACAGCGAGAGAGGGAATACAAGCAGAGGGAATGGGAGGAGAAGTAGGCTTCCTGCTGAGCATGGAGCCGGGTGCGGGACTTTATCCAAGGACCCTGGGATCATGACCTTAGCCGAAGGCAGACACTTAACAACTGAGCAACCCAGGAGCCGCATTTCCCAGTTTGATATCTAAGAAATCATTGTCAGATCCTCCAAGATCATGATGCTTTCCCCTGTGTTTTCTTCTAAGAGTTCTATAGTTTTAGGTCTATACATGCAAATGCAAGATCCCTTGGATATGAAGAAGGAATGGGATCAAAAGCAAAAATTGAAGGCTTCAGCTTTTTAAAGGTAGCGACCTCTTTGAGATGGAAGAAAGAGGAGTGGCAGAAAATATATATTCAGGTACAGATATATGCAAGTAAATATGGAAGGATGGCCATTATCCATCGAGTCCTCTGTCCAGATAAAAATGAAAGATAATGAGGGGCACCTGGGTGGCTCAGTCGGTTAAGCATCTGCCTTGAGCTCAGGTCATGATCCCAGAACCCTGGGATTGAGCCCTGCATCAAGCTCCCTGCTTGGCGGGAAGCCTTCTTCTTTCTCTCCCACTCCCTTTGCTTGTGTTTGCTCTCTCTCTGTCAAATAAATAAAATCTTTAAAAAAAAATGAAAGAAAATGAAAACAATTTTAAAAGATAAAATCTATAAAAATAACTGTTAACCTTTAAGATAGAGGAATGTAAGAGTGTGTAGAAGGGGTCTAGTTAGTTTTGTTTGAAAGTGTCTACACGTGGCTTGGGATTGCCCCTTAATTCCTTTTAAAAACCACTAATTTTTGTCAGTTCTAAGGTTTTAGTTTTATCAGTAGACAGTTGGCAGACACGAATAAAAGAAATTTAAAATTGATCTTTAGGTAGAATTTGTGGTACTTTAGTCTGCATAGTAGCAATTACACGAGGATGCTAATTTTTCCCCTTTAATTCTCCAACGATTGTTTAATAATAGCTGTTACCTCAGTGATCTATTTGATATATGTATAATTTTTATCCACTGATAGAAACTGAAAACCATCAAATGTACCAAAAATCTCTGGGATGTGAAAGTCATAAAACAATCTTTTCCAGGTTAAAATATAGTCAGATAAGGTATAAACAAATAAAATAATTAACTACTAATGTCACTTAGTGTCAAAATTCTGCATAAGCTAACATTATACCATGAGAGTGGTATTTTTCAAACTTAGGACCTATGGTCAATTAATGGCACATGAAGTCAATTAAATAGCTCACAACCAGTGTTTTTTTCCTTAATGGACAAAAATAGACTAGAAAATAGTGGTGTGCACTGCATGCAGTAAGAAGTATTTGTGAAATTTTTTGATACATGATTGTGTTTGTGTACTGAATTGTGTGGGAAATATATTTCTTATTCTGGATTGCAGTCACAAGTGTTGGAAATTCACTGTTGGTTGTTTCATTAAATGAGCGAAGGACATGATAAAATTTTAAAGTCTCTTAATCTTTTTATAGAATACATTCATTAAGTTTGTGTTGACATCTCCACTAACCACATCCCTATATTTTGTGTTTGTATGTATATGAAGATATATATATACATTTGTTTTTTATTTTCCTTTTCTTAATAGGTGCAATGGATGAGCTTCATAGTCTGGATCCAAGAAGGCAAGAATTACTGGAAGCTAGATTTACAGGAGTTGCAAGTGGGAGCACAGGGAGTACTGGCAGTTGCAGTGTTGGAGCAAAAGTGAGTAGAATTACAATCTTTATTTGAATTCTTTCTTTGTAGTAAATGATCCAGAATATATTTTGTAAAAGAATCCTACATATATGCTTAATAGCAAATCATTACTTACTATAATTTTTATAATGTATGGGGAAAAATCCAGTATTTATAAACCTGATTTTTACTATAGCATAACTTACTTCAGGGGCATAATAGGTTTCAGGAGTAAAAATTAATTTAGTAAATTGAACTGCTCTTCTTCCAGTATATAATTTTTACTTTTCCTGTCCTGTGTCTCTTCTTTGCCTCTGTCATCCTTGGTCCTACCTGTATATGTTCCTATTTGTACAATTGCTGCTTAAAACCTTAGTGTATCTATTAGGCTTTCCAGTGATAGATCTCACATTGTCTTCAACTCCCCATTACCTCACATTGTAGTGGATTTCACGTACTTTGTCTTTTATGGACCTCTGTGAGCATTTATTTAGGATATATTCACAGGAGCATAATCGCTGGGTTATAGGGTGTATATAGAGTTAAATTGAATGAATAGTGTAAGATTGCTATTCAGAACAGTTGTGCAGGCCTAACCTGTACTTTTAACAGAATGCATGATCATTTATGTATCCACATCCCAGAAACACTTGGCATCCTCTGGATTTCTCATTTTTGATAGTTTAACAGGTATAAAATAGTATCCCTCTTTCTCTCTCTTTTTTTTTTCTTGTTCCACCAATTATTTTGAGCATTTCTTCATGTGCTTGTTAGCTTTTTGTGAGTCTTTTATAAATTGTTACAATACTTTTCCTATTTTTGTATTAGGATTACTTTTTTCCCAAACTGATTTTCCCATGTTCCTTGTATATTCTCCATATCAGTTCCTTGTTGGTTGTATACAGTGCAGATAACTGCTCTCATTTTGTCAGTCTATCACCTTTGTTCCTGGTATCCATCATTCTAGAGGACTCTTGAATTTTATTGTAATCAAACTCATTGATTTTTTTTTTCCCTTATAGGCTATAACTCAAGTTTTGAATAGCTGTTGGTATGCTAAGAAAACCGGTCATCACTGTGAACCATCAGGGTCAAATAGGTCCTTTTCCTTTTTTCTTTTAAACATTTATTTATGAGAGAAAGAGAACGAGAGTGAGAGCAAGCAGTGGGAGGGGCAGAGAGAAAGAGAAACCCAGGCAGACTCCCTGCTGAGCATGGAGCTTGTTCTTACACTCTGAGATCATGACCTGAGCCAAAACCAAGAGTTGGATGTTTAACCAACTTCACCACCCAAGAACCCCATCGTTTTGCTATTTTTATATTTTAAGTTATTTTACTATTAATTTATAGGAATAAAGGTATAACGAGTGACTTTATTAGATACTTTAATAAGAATTTAAACTAAAATCCTCTTTGTAGCAAGTAAATCTTGGTTTACAAACATCAAAAAAGATAAAGGATATTGTCATGTATCCTTTGAGCATGAAGTGTCCGATTCGTATAGAAGAATATGATGAAGTCCTTCAGTTGAATGACTGACTAATGAAAATACCATGTTTTCTTTTTTTCCTTAGAAATAGGTTATGGAATTCATTGATTCTTGAATTTAAGAAAATTCATCTAGGATAATATCATTTGATGACCCTGAGATTTCACTTCTGTAGTCATTGCCATCAGTTTTAGAGTCTAGAGGTGTTGTTATCTCTTTACACTTACTTTCTGATTTGTCTAATAATTACAAAATGTCTTCCTCTGTTGTTTTCTTCTCTTGAGCATCTCAGGTGAGAGATGAAATTTTCTAATTCTCCACCGGAGTCCGTGCAATCTAAAATCAGTCTGCAAGGATGTTTCTAGTATCTTTATTTTATAAGTTCTTTTTTTTTTTTTTTAAGATTTTTTTATTCATTTGAGAGAGAGTGCACACATCTCTGGGGGGAGGGACAGAGGGAGAGAAACCCAAGCAGACTCCTTGCTGAGCATGGAGCCTGACATGGGGCTCAGTCTCATGACCCCGAGATCATGACCTGATCCAAAGTCAAGAGTCCATACTTAATTGACTGAGCCACCCAGGCTCCCCGTCTCTAGTCTTTTGTACATTCCTAAAAGATAATGCAGTACTTCGGGCAAGACAAGAAGATAACTTGAGCGATGATCACTTATTTCACTATTGCATCACTCTTTTAGGTCATTAAATCTGCATTGTTTTCTGTTTCTACCATAAAAAACTACCTCAGAGTTGCTTAAAACAAAACAATGTCTTGTTTTAAGTTCTGAGGGTCAAAACTCTGACATTGTTTTATAGTTCTGAGGGTCAAAAGTCTGACATTGTTCTCATTGGGTTAAAATCAAGGTGTGTGCAGAACTTGATTCTTTCTTGGAGGCTCTTGTGGGAGGCTAGGGGACCTTTTCCTTGCCTTTTCTAGCTTCTAAAGGCTGCCTGAATTTCTTGGCTGCTAGTTTCTTTCCTCCATCTTCAAAGCCAGCAGTGATGCCGCTCTCTTACTGTTCTTGGAAGTCACATCACCCTCTGACCACAATCAAGAAAGGTTCATCACTTTTAAGTACTTGTGATTAGATTGGCTCATGTCCATCTGGATAATCTGGTATAATTCCCCCAATTCAAAGTCCTTACCCCCTTACATGTGCAAACTCCCATAACATTCGCAGGTTCTGGGGATTAGGATGTGAGTGTCATTGGGGGACATAATCCTGCCTATCATATCATCATTCTTTTTTTTTCCTTAATGGTTTTTGCTTGTTTTAGCATAGTTGGGAATAACTGATGAACTATGATGAGTAATGATGAAGTAATTCCTAGGATGATGTAGTAACAAAATATAGTAAAAATAAAATCAATAAGATCCCATAATGTAATTTAAATTTGTGAAAGGGTCTATTGGATGTCTGGTGATTAATTACAAGATAGAATGCATTTTATCCCATTAAAAATGAATTTTAGTTTTATTCTTCGGATGATCTCTAAGAAAGAATAAAAGTCCCCAAATACCAATCTTCTTTTAGAGAAAGAGAGTGGATGGGGCCAGGGGAGAGGGAGAATCTTAAGCAGCCTCCATGCCCAGCGTGGGCCTGACATGGGGCTCGATCTCAAAACCCTGAGATCATGACCTGAGCTGAAATCAGGGGTTGGACCCTGAACCAATTGAGCCACCCAGGTGCCACCTTTCCCCTCTCTTACCCCACCTCGTGATAAATACCAGTCTTTACAAATAGGTAGAACTACTTGAAAAAGAAGCTCAAACGTTAAAATTGGGTTCAGTGGATCCTGAGGTATTCTAGGAGTGAAGTACTTTTTCCCCATCCCTGGGCCACAAAGATATTCTGCAGATTCTTCTGTTAATTTTATAGTTTTACTGTCATATTTGCACTTTAGGCCCCACCTTTTATATAGTATTGTTAGGGATCCAGTTTTGTTTTTCTCCATCTGGTGAGCCAGTTTTCTCCAAAGTGCTACTTTTTAAAAAACATTTTTAAAAAGATTTATTTATTTATTTTAGAGGGAGGGGTGGGGTCAGAGGGAGAGAGAGATCATTTCAAGCAAACTCTGCACTGCGTGTGGAGCCCCATGCAGGGCTTGATCTCATGACCTTGAGATCATGACCTGAGCTGAAATTCAGAGTTGGACACTTAAACTGACTGAGCCACCAAGGAACCCCTCTCCACATTGCTTCTTAAATCATCCATATTTTTCCACTGGTTGGTGATGCTACTTTTATCATATATTAATTTGCCATATATATCTATATAGGTATCTATATATATCTATATCTATATAGGTATCTATATAGATATATATATCTGTCTGAAATTTCTCTTGTATTCCACTGCTCTGTATTCTTGTTCCAATATCACATTTTTAAAAAATACTGCTGTATTTTTGATACAGCTTTTTTATAAGGTAGAGCAAGTATCTTCTTTAATCTTCTTTTATAAAGTTGATTTAGTTTATTTTATGGTTCTTTATTCTTTCATATAAAATTTGAGCATGACTTCATTTGTTTGTTAGCATTCGGGGGTCTTCTATAATAGATTATTTGTACCTTTTTCCTTAGATTATCAGATAGAATTCTTATTTTGAATGCATTGCGTTTATAGATTAATTGAGAACTAGTGAAATCTTTTTTTTTTTTTTTGAAGATTTTATTTATTTGACAGAGAGGGATCACAAGTAGGCAGAGAGGCAGGCAGAGAGACAGAGGGGGAAGCAGGCTTCCTGCTTCCGAGCAGAAGCCCGAGCAGAGAGCCTGATGCAGGGCTCGATCCCAGGACCCTGAAATCGTGACCTGAGCTGAAGGCAGAGGCTTAATCCACTGAGCCACCCAGGCGCCTCGAGGAGTAGTGAAATCTTTATATGATTAGGTTGTCCCATCCAAATACATGAAATGTGTCTCCATTTATTCAGTTCTGCCTGTGGAGATCTTAAGAATTTTTGGCTAGTTTTTATGAATTCTTTTGGCTAATTTCTGACTACTTTAAAGTTTTTGTGGCTAAAGTATTGACTGTTGGCCTTTTTTTTGGGTTGTAACACTTTGTTGATTCTCTAGGCCTCTCTCACCAATAATTATCTTCCAAAAATGATGGTTTTATTTCTTACACCTCGTATATATATGTATTTTTCTTTGTATTGGTCGTGATCTTCGGAAATGGAAATATTCTGTATTGTTTTGAGTGATATTTACGCCACATAACAACTGTCAAATCTAGAAGGAAAAGCTTAATTTGTAATTTTCAGAATATTGGAAACAACTCAGCTGTTCTCATCTAAGAGGAATGTATTAAAAAGAAATGTGGTATATATATATTTATACAATGAAATACTATTTAGCAGTAAAAAGTAAGAGACTATTGATAACATGCAACAACATGGATGCATCTCAGATGAATGGATTATTCTAAGTTAAAAGAAGTCAGAACCAAAAAACTAAATACTACAATACTTTTTTCACCTTATTTTTTTTTTTTTAATGTAAACTCTACACCCAGTGTGGGGTTCAAAGGGAAACTCTTGAGATCAAGAGTTGCTTGTTCCATTGACTGAGCCAGCAAGGCACCCCACTTCTATATCCTTTTTTAAATTTTAAAACATTTTCTTTTTTTTTTTTTTGAAGATTTTATTTATTTATTTGACAGAGAGGGAGAGATCACAAGTAGGCAGAGAGGCAGGCAGAGAGAGGGCGGGAAGCAGGCTCCCCACCGAGCAGAGAGTCCCTGTAGGGCTCGATCCCAGGACCCTGAGATCATGACCCGAGCTGAAGGTAGAGGCTTAACCCACTGAGTCACCCAGGCGCCCCTATATCCTTTTTAAGACAAGGGTTGGGTGTCTGGGTGGCTCACTCAGTTAAGTGTCTGCTTTGGCTCAGGTGGTGATTATAGGGTCCTAGGATTGAGCCCTGCGTCGGGCACCCCACTTGGTGAGAGCCTGCTTCTCCCTCTCCCTCTGTCTGCTGCTCCCCGTGCTTGTGCTTTTTCTTTCTCTTTCTCTGTCAAATGAATTAAAAAAAAAAAAAAAACTTAAAAAAAGTAAGACAAGGGTTATCAATGGGAATATTTTGAGCTATTCTTTTGTTACAGATTTCTTTTTTTTTTTTTTTAAGATTTTATTTATTTATTTGACAGAGAGAAATCACAGGTAGGCTGAGAGGCAGGCAAAGAGAGAGGGAGAAGCAGGCTGCCCGCTGAACAGAGAGCCTGATGCGGGGCTCGATCCCAGGACCCTGAGATCATGACCTGAGCCGAAGGCAGAGGCTTAACCCACTGAGCCACCCAGGCGCCTCTATTCTTTTGTTACAGATTTCTAATTTATGGCATTACATTTTGAAAATATAGTTTGTATAACATTAATCCCTGAAATGTGCCCTGTTTTATAAACATTTTATATCTAATAGCTCTTAAATTTAGTTCAGATCTTAAATATTTCCTGTATTATCAGCTGGATCTTTTTCTGAGTGGTGTATTAAGATCTTCAGCTGCATAGGAAAAAAAAATACATATATATATATGAAACATCAGTTGTATTGTAACAGCATTGTATGGTGATAGATGGCAGCTACGCTTGTGGTGACCATCGTGTAATGTATAGATTTGTCCACTCACTCTGTTGTACACTTGAAACTGATATAACATTGTGTGTCAGCTGTGCTTCAGTTAAAAAAAAAAAGCATTAGCTATGATTATTGATTTTATGTATTTCAGCTTGTAGTTACCGATATCTTTTTGAAGTAGTTGAGGCCAAATTTTTACATACATACATCTGATTCTGTTCTTTTTATAACCATGTAATTACTTTTTCCTTAAATACTTGCTTTTTTTCAAATCTTAAGATTATCATCTTTGGCTTTCTTTTGGTTTATATTTGTCTTAGATATATGGACATATGTTTTTCTATTATTTTTTACTCATTTTGTTTTTATTTATTTATTTATTTTATTTATTTATTTGATAGGCAGAGATCACAAGTAGGCAGAGAGGCATGCAGAGAGAGAGAGGAAGGGAAGCAGGCTCCCCGCCGAGCAGAGAGCCCAATGCGGGGCTCGATCCCAGGACCCCGGGATCGTGACCTGAGCTGAAGGCAGAGGCTTAACCCACTGAGCCACCCAGGCGCCCCTACTCATTTTGTTTTAAGTGTACTTCTTGTAGACCACATGTCTTTTTTGATAGAATATTAGTATTTTTACTTTTTAAAGGTAAGTCTGGTCTATTGCAAAATGTAATTATTGTTATTTTCTGACCTGGTCTGCTATTTACTGTCTGATGTCTTCTAATTATACTTCACTTTTATTCCCCTCTACTCCTTGGTTTCCATTGGACAAGTGGAGTTTTTCCTGATGTTTTAAAGTTAGTATTAGGATGATACTTTATACTTACTTATTTATTTATATTAATTGTATATATTCTCAAACTGATACTTAAACATTTCTGCAGGATTTCCCACCCCCCACTTTTTTAAAACAACTTTTTTTTTTTTTTAAGATTTTTATTTATTTATTTGACAGAAGGAGATCACAAGTAGACAGAGAGGCAGGCAGAGAGGGGGAAGCAGGCTCCCTGCCGAGCAGAGAGCCCGATGCTGGGCTCGATCCCAGGACCCTGGGATCATGACCTGAGCCGAAGGCAGAGGCTTTAACCCACTGAGCCACCCAGGCACCCCTAAAACAACTGTTACTTTGAAAAAATATTATACCTGTAGAAAATTGAAAATATTGTACAAAGAATACTTGTATACTCTTTATTTAGCTTTAAGAGATGTAAACATTTTGTGAATTTTTGTGCTCATGTATGGACACATCCCTGCCGTCTTTCTAGTATCACTGTGGTCTCTGCAATGAATGTGAACAGATTTTTCTCCAAGTAGCCCTGCTTCATTTTAGTGGGGAATAGTACTTAGGAACCAAGCTCGGTATATTTGTTGTTATGTGATAGTCTCTTGGAGGAATGTCAGCTAATGTAGAAGGGATGTAGAATCAGGAAATCAACATTCAGTATTGCCCAGCATAATTATTAATTAAGGCAAGGATCATCAGTGGATGTTAAAATCCTTTAGTAAAATGTTTTGGAGTCCAGTATATTTTCAAGATCACAAGGTTTCATCTTATAGAAGAGTTATTTATTAGAAAAGAGAAAATGGATATTTAAAATGAAGAGATTTGTCACCACCGCAATAAGCAAGCTCAATTTTTTTATTGACAGTGGCACACAGTCTGATATAAGGCGCATTCTGAAGTGATGCAATAAGAGGAACACAGATCATCTATAGTTCTCATGGTGGAAATGTTGGTTGTCTCCCCCACCCCCTGCCATGGTGGAAATGTTTGATTTTAATTTGGTCATGAGAAAATACTCCTGCAACATCCTGCTGAACAACAGGCCTGGACTCTTTCTTCAAAGTGTTCAGTGCCATGAAGAACAAAGGGAGGCAGAGGGTCTGTTCCAGAGTGGTTGAGACCAAAGAGACATAGATTGAATCTGAATCCCAATTTGCTCCTGGATTGGGAGAAAATGGCTATAAAGGATGTTTTTGAGATATTTCAGGAAATTTAAGTATGTACTATATGTTGGATGATGAATTAATTTTGATTTACTGTTCTTTTTGGATAAGCTTGTATTTTTAAAGTAATTCATTTGGGGTTAAAAATATAGATTAAGGTACAGAATGTAAGATAGTGTTGAGCAATGACTGTTATAATGGTTTTATCTGAATTGGTAGTGACAATATGCCTGTGAAATGCAGTATTATTGTGTAAGCAGCTTTTAGTCATGGTGAACCAGGAGTTTGTAATGTGGAACTTAAAGCACAAGGATTAAATTTCTGATAGTGACAGTGCTCTGTGAGAGGAGGAATGGGAAAAAGGTAAGAAAATCATCTAGGAGTATAGAGTAAAAATCAATTACCTATAATGAAGTATGTTGTGTTTGCTTAAAAGTAAAGTTATAAGCACAGGCAACAAAGATATTGTAAATAGAACTTCTAAATTACTGTGACAGGGTATAGAAGGAGGAAGAAAAGGAAATGTAATCCAATGAAAGTGAGGTAGAGAGAAAGAAGAAAAAATAATTCTAATTTTAACTATTATATAATATGGAAGAAATAAAGCCAAGTATATATTATCACAAGTGAGAATCCATCTATAGGCTGTTGACAAGAAACATCTCCCCCAGAATGAATATTTTAGGTCATCATGGAGAAGAAGAAAGTTAGAATTAAATACAATTTTGAGGTCAGTTTCTCCCTAACTCAGAAGCTTCCAAAGATTTCCCATCACATTTAAGATACAATTCAGTATCTTCATCATGAAAACCTTCTGACCTAACTTTAGACTAACCACCCTATCAACTAACAACCATCCCACTACAACCACATTGTTTTGTTACTTGCCTCAGACATACTTCTAAATGTTTGCTCAACTGTCACCTCTTCAAAGAGGCTTTCTCTGTCTATTCTATGTAAGAAGATATCACTCTGCCCCTCTCTCCCCTTAATTTCTTTAAAAGTACTTAATTGGTTCCTTACATAATACTAAATATTTATGTTTGGGTTTTGTCTCTTTCCTTTCTTGTACAGTATAAGCTCCATGAGCCCTTGGAGTTGTTGTTGTTGTTGTTTTCCATTGCTATATTTCTGGCATCTGCAACAGTAGTAAGGCCTACAATAAATATTTTTGAATGCATGAATGAATATCAAATAAAATGTTCTTTAGAAACAAAAGCCTGAGTGGTATGAAGATAGATACTTTTAAAGGACTAATTAATAATCCATAAGGAAGGTAGGACAATTATAAACTTTTATAGATCAAGCGGGTCTAAAAATCACATGGTGAATTTATTAAAATGCAGTTATAGCAAGGGCTTTTAATATAATTCTTTTAAATTTTGACTGTTTATGTATAAAACAGCAGGCTATACAGGATTTACTATTTGCACAATATAGTTTATAAGCTTGATTTGGTAGACATACACATACAATAGTCCTCTTTATTCAAGGATTCTGTAATTGTAAATGTAATTGTAATTACATTCTCTATTTATTTGTAACCGCAAAATCAATACTCTGATTTGCTTTTGCTGGTCATTTAAGGGCCAATGCATGTGCAGTGTTGAAAAATTTGTCACCGGGGGCTGAATAAAGCAACATTCTGCCTGTGTGTTTCAGCTCTCGTTAGTTTAAACAAGTGTTCTTTACACAGTTTACTTAGTGCCATGTTTTTCACTTTTTTGTGATTTTTATTGGTAATTTTGCTCTTTAAAATGGCCCCCAAGGTTAGTAGTGCTAAGGTGCTGCCTAGTGTTCTGAGCACAAGAAGGCTTGTGAGATGCCTTAGGGAGAAAATATGGGTGTTTATAAGCTTTATTTAAACATGTGTTACAGTGCTATTGGCTCTGAATTCACTGTGAATGAATCAACAATATATATTTAAAAAGGTATCTTAAAGCAAACTTTTATACAGAACAAGGTTATATATTCATTAGTTAACAAAAATGTGGTGAGAAGCTTGCAGGACCCTAACTGTGTATTTCCCTGAGGTAATGATTTAGCAGCATTCACTAGTTCAGTGTTTACAGCTAATAACAAAAATTTACTGGAGGGAGAGAGAAATTTTATTCTATCATATGCCACTTCTCTTTTTTTTTTTTTTTTAAAGATTTATTTATTTATTTATTTGACAGAGAGATCACAAATAGGCGGGGGGGGGGGGGAAGCAGGCTCCCCGCTGAGCAGAGAGTCCCATGCAGGGCTCGATCCCAGGACCCTGAGATCATGACCTGAGCCGAACGCAGGGGCTTTAACCCACTGAGCCACCCAAGCACCCCAGCCACTTCTTTAATCTTACCTCAAGCCTGCTTCATCTGTTAATTCTTTACTTGCCCTAGATCCTTGTGGCATGAGTTTGTGACTCTTGTAGGATTACAGGGAGAAGGTGAAGGTAAATATTATAAAGTGTACTGATGTAAAAGTTATTGTGTAGCTGTCATGTTGGGAAAAGGAGCTAAATGTAAAGATTTATTTTATTTTACATAGTGAGGAATCACACATGGTTTAAAGAATTTAAAAAATTGTGTTTATTTGGTAAGGTAACTATATGAAGAATTTAAAATAAAAAAGATAAATATATCAGGATGCAGTGGACAGTGGTGCCATTGAACTACTGCCATTGAACTTCGGGGTGCATGGGTGGCTCAGTTGGTGAAGGGTCTGCCTTCGGCTCAGGTCATGATCCCAGGGTCCTTGGATCAAGCCCCAAAGTCATACTCCCCGCTCAGTGGGGAGCCTCCTTCTCCCTCTCCTGCCCCAGCTTGTGCTGTCTCTGTCAAATAAATAAAATCTTAAAAACTAAATAAATTCTTCATCTTTCATGGCAAAGTCAATAAAGAACTTCTTGAAATATAGTATATATAGTAAAATTCTCTGCACCTGTTTGAAAGAAAGGAATTAGCAAAGGAAAAAAGAAGTCAAGAATCTGGTATATGTTGATTTGGAATATTCCAACCTATATTAAGAGAAAATGAAGCAATGCAGGACAGTTTATATTGTTATTTTTTTAAATAAGAAGGAAGGAACCAAGTTTGTATATTTCATTTATTAGTGTAGACATACAGCCTCTAGAAAGATAATAAAAAATAAAGTGAAGTAGCTTGTTTGTATTGCCTATTCAAAAATTTCATTAAAAACAGTTTTTAAAAAAATGGTTGCCTCTGAATATTGGGACTGGTATGGGAGGGAGAAATTTGTATTTTGCAAATGAAATTTTCTTCCATGTGCCTGTGTTGCATTTATATTTTTAAAAATGTCCCATGAGTGTTTGCACCCCCAAATCTATTTTTGGAAGGTTTCAAAGGGCTGAGTGTGTGCTTGCATGTATACATAACTGTGTATCTGAGAATATAAACAGTTCTGTACTAGGTTTTATCAAGCTTTCTTTGCCCCTCTGTGTTCCTTTCTCCTCAATAATTTGAAACTTTTATAATCTTTTCATATTGAGATAGAGGTCACATGCCATAAAATTGACCCATTTTACAGTGTATATTTCAGGGGTTTTTAGTATATCACTATGTTATGTAGTCATCACCACTGTCTAATTCCAGAATATTTTTATCACCCCCAAAAGAAACTCCATACACATTAGCAGCAACTTCCTATTCTCTTGTTCTCCTACCCAACGCTTTAGCCCTGGCAGCCATTAGTCTCTTATCTGTCTCAATGGATTTGCCTCTTAGGAACATTTCATATAAACGGATTCATACAAATATGACATTTTGTGTCTACTTTCTGGCTCTGTGGACCTGCCTATTCTGAATATTTCTATAAATGGAATCATACACTATATACCATTTTCTGTGTGGCTTTTTTCACCTAGCATAATGTTTTCACAATTCATGAATGTTGTAATATATATTGGTACTTTATTCCTTTTTGTGACTGAATATTCCATTGTATTGTATCACATTTGGTTTATCCATGCATCAGTTGGTGGACATTTGGTTCTCTAATTTCTGTTATTTTTTAATTATTTTTCAATAATCTCTGAATTCACGTGGTACAACTGCTTTGAACACTGATACAGGTTTTTGTGTAGACTTCTATTTGCACTTTTCTTAGGTATATACCGGGGAGTGGAATTAAGTCACTGATACTAGCACAGGAAAGGAAAAATGACCAATGGAACAGAATGGAGTCTAGCAACAGACCCATTTATGTCTAACTTGATATGTGATAAAGGTAATACTGCAGTGCAGTGGGGAAAGGGTAGTCTTTTATAATAGATGATGGATCAGTTGAATATTCATATGGGGGGAAATGACTCTTGACAGATTTCATAAATGGGCCGCAAAAGGCACTAACCATAAAGCAAATGTTTAATAAATGTAATTATGTTGAAATGACACCAGTAAATAATATAAGTGAAAAGGCAAGTCTAGAGGATTCATACCCAGAATTATGTAAAGAATTCCTACAGATCAAGAAGAAAAAGATGCAAATCCATGGTCAGAGCTGCAAAAGCCAAATTGTTCTACCAGGCCTATAATGAAAATTAGTAGAACTATGTCCTATTCTTCCAACCTTATATTCATTCCTCACAGAAGTAATCCTTTTCATTTTGTAGCTTTTTATTACATTTTATTTATATTTCTGAGTAAGATTATATGAATTTATGTGTATATATATGTGTGTGATACACACATGTATAAGTAGACTGAAGACTCCATGATTATGTTTCCTCTTTGGTACAACTTTCTGTTTTCTCTGGAGTTTATGGTTGATTTATGTCTTTAGTTTTTTAGTATTCAGTGGAAGCATCCATATACTTTGCAGCAGAGATGTGCACATCTCTTAATATTTTCAAATACAAATTTTTCTTATTTTTCTTTAGACATTCTCCCTGAAATTTTGTTGTTCTCTTGTTATTTAGGATAGTAGTTCTCTTTCTGTTAGATGCCTGTCATCCTGGAATCTCGCTTTTTGACTCATGGAAATTCCTTTTGTGTCTGTCCTGTGTTTGAGCTCTGCTTCCTATATGCCATCTCTTTCTTTTTCTTGGTTTATTCCTTTGCTTTGGTAGAACAGATTGTCTGGTCATTTCCTGAGGAAAGGTTAATGAGTAGTTACATTTTTGAGACTTGCATATTCTCCTCCTCCCCTTGGTTGGTTGTCTTGTAGAATTCTAGGTTGGAAATTGTTCTATTAGAATTTTGAAGGTACTGTTCCATTGCCTTCTAGCTTCCAATGTTACTGCCGAACATTCCAATGCCATTCTGATTCCTGATCCTTTGTAAGTAGCCTGTTTGTTCTTCCCTAAAAGCTTTTACGATCCTCTCTTTAATCCCTGTCATTTAAAATATTTTATTATAATGTGCCTTGGTGTGGGTCTTCCTGAACCAGTGTACTTGGTCAGAAGTCTGCCCTTCACTCCTGAAACCAACATAAAGTTAACTAACTTGAGTTTAAAAAAAAAAAAAAAGTATGTCCTTCAATGCAAGAATTCATGCTTTCCAGTTCTAGAAAAGTTTCTTGAATTATTTCTTTGATAATTTCACCTTCTGGATTTTCTTACTCTTTTTTTTTTTTTTTTTTTTCTGGAACTGTCATTATTTGGACCAGGACCTCTTGAATGGATTCTCTATTTTTTTTTTTTTTTTTAAATTTTTGGGGTCCCTTTCTGGCAAGATTAATTCAGTTTTATCTTCAAATCCATCCTTTTTTTTTTTTTACTCTTTATTTTAGCTGTCGTATTTTCTTTTTCCAGGAGGTTCCTCCCCCACCTTTTGGTGGTGGTTCTCTAAATGTTTCGTTTTTCTAGTTTGCTATTATTAGGATATTTAGTAATGGTTTTATATTTGTGTGTTTATTTGTGCTCCCTTGGTTGTCTTTATCTCTTACAGACTTTTAATTTTTTGTTTGCATTTCTTCAGATATGTGGTGATACTGGGTTTTTTTCATATACATGCATTAGGCACTGAACTCTTGTTGGAAGCTTTGTGTGAGTAGGTAGGGCTTAGGGCTTATTGATCAATAGGTTTTGCATCGTATGCCATGACTGGGTCATTTTTTCTGAGAGATTTTCGATTCCTTCTATCTGTAAGTCTTATATTTTGAGAAGCTCTGTTTTCCTGGAGAGAAATTCTGTAGTTTCCTATGTTTTTGCATTTATTTATTTTCCAGCATATGCCCTCTCACTTTCTGGCTGGTGCACTAGCTCCAAACTCTGGTTTTTCAAGCCAGTAAGACTGCATATTTTGATCCAAGTTCAAGCTGCTCTGTGCTGCTCGGATTAGGGACCTTTCTTCAGGTAAAAGCTGTAAAAACACCCAGTTCTAGTCCATCCTTCCAAATGTTGTCTTCTGTCCAAATTCTGCCTACTTTTGGTTGCTCTCAAGTGCCCTCAGGTAGTTGGGTTTTGTCTTATTTTGTTTTTTAAAGATTTATTTATTTATTTTAAGATTTTATTTATTTGAGAGAGAGTGCATGTGAGAGAGCATGAGCAGGGGAGAGGGAGAAGCAGGTTCCCCACTGAGCAGGGAGTCCCATGCTGGGTTCAATCCCAGGAACCTGGAACCATGATTTGAGGCAAAGGCAGATGCTTAACTGACTGATCCACCCAGATACCTCTAAGATTTATTTATTTTAGAGACTGGGAGGCGGGGCATGTATGACTACAGGGCAGGGGGCGGGGGTGGGTGGGGGGGGAGGCACAGGGAGAGGGAAAGAGTATCAGGCTGACTGCTGAGTACAGAGGCCAACACAGGGCTTGATCTCACAACCCTGAGATCACAACTTAAGCTAAAACAGAGAGTCAGGTGCTTAACTGACTGTGCCATCTTAGGCTCCTCCAGGTAGGGTTTTTTTTTTTTATTTTTATTTTTCCCAGAATATGTAGTTATCTGTGGGAATATTGGTACAATAAGCTATTCTATCACTTGTGATAGAATATTATATTTTTTGTTTGTTTTAAAAGGTACAGATACTTCATGAATTTATATCAATACTAACAATTTACATCAGAACAAGGTTTTTAGTTGTGTCTCTTCTTCTATACTAAGAATTGTAGTTCTCAAGGACATAAAGCAGATGATAGAATTAGAATGTCACATAATATATTTACTTCTTTCTACATCTTACAGCAGTCTCAGAATAACAATACTTGTACTTTCACAGTGACCAGAGTGCCCTTTTCTTCTGGCATGTTAGTCTTGGCCTTGGAAAAGTTTGATGTTGGCTTTCTGGATTGATAACTAGGTGTACATCATGCTTTTTCAGTCAGTAGTTTCAAAAAACTTTTTTAATTTTTAAGGGCATTTTCTTGAATTATAGTTTTTACTGTTTTCTTATGGTAGTACTCTTTTAAGACTTCTTTTTACTTGAATGTTGAATTTTTATTGCTTCATTAGTTGTTGCCTTCTCTTTTATCCCTTCATTTGGATAAATGTTCATTGGATGTATGTTACATGTGTTTTTCTCTCAAGTTCATTCAGGCTTAATCTTCATTTCTGAAACCCGCCCCACCCCCCCGCCTTTCTAATGTTTTCCTGAGTTCTGTTAACCTTAAATCTGAGTTTTTTTGAATTTTGATTTATGTTGTTGTTTTATGTCTTGAGTCATTTTTGTAATTTTTTTTAAAGTTCATTTTGAAATAGTAGGTTATAATTTTCAGCTATTTTGTGGATGTGTTCCTGGTGTGGTTTTATTATTAGGATGTTATTCCATATCTTCTTTTCTTTTTTCTTTCCTTATAATAACTTCATGGGATTGACCTAATCATTTTCTGTTGTTTACATTTTTGTGGTTTAGAATGGCTCTTCTTACAGAGCTCCCTCTGCTGTTGTTTCTTGGCACTCTTCAAAAATGTGGCATTTGCTTTCTGAAATTTCTAGGCTTTGCTTCCTTCCTTGCTTTTATCTGAATATTCTCTTTCCTTTATCTTCATTGTACCTTTTGTGCTCGATTTTGATCCCACACCCAGTAGTTTATCCTCACCCCTTAGTCAGGGATGTTTTAAGAGTTCATAGAGGCTGTATAGCTCCAACTTCTTCAAACTTCACCGTGGACTTCCTATACAAAATCACTATTTGAAAGGGGAAACCCTTTGAGTTAGAGCTTTTGTACTCAAATTGCTATTTTCAGTGTCTCTATTCTCAGATCTGTCAGATACTCTGTTTCCTTTTGCTTCCTCTCATAGGACACAGGTCCTGTGGTTATTGGTGGTCCCCACCCGCTATTTTGGGGGGAACTTGTGGAGATTACTTGTCAGCCAGCCAATGTTGTCTGTTGGTTTGGGGTTTATATTTCTATCTGAGGATTTAGGGATGCTCAAAAACACTTATATGGCTTCTGTTGTCCCTGAATCCAATTTACCACTTCCTAATTGCTGTTCATGGTGTGTTTTGTTTCAAGTTTGATAATCTTACATTAATTAGATTATACTGTCCTCCAAATAGTGCTTGAATCTTAATCAGTTTGAGTGTTAGTTTAAGTTGAAAACAGCATAGTTGAGCATAGTACTAGACATATATGCAATGACTCAGAGTCATCAGTTTAGAAGTTAGCCTAAGGGTAATTGTAGGCCAACTTCCAATTAGTACCTACTCTTATCCCCCCCCCATTCCAGAACTTTTATTTTCTTGTTTGTTTCTTTAATTTCAGTTAATTAACATTTAATGTGTTATTAGTTTCAGAGGTAGAGGTCAGTGATTCATCAGTCTTATATAATACCCACTGCTCATTACATCACATGCCCTCCTTAATGTCCATCACCCAGTTATCCCATCTCCCCCACTTCCCTCCCTTCCAGTGACCCTCAGCTTGTTTCCTGTGATTAAGAGTCTCTTATGGTTTGTTTCCCTCTCTGATTTCATCTTGTTTTATTTTTCCCTCCCTTCCTCTATGATCCTCTAACTTGTTTCTCAAATTCCTTATGAGTGAGATTATATGATATTATCTTTCTGATTGACTTATTGACCCTCTAGTTCCATTTACGTTGTTGTAAATGGCAAGATTTTGTTTTTTGATGACTGAGTGGTATTCCATTGTGTGTGTGTATACACATACACACACCTTTATCCATTCATCTGTCCATGGACATTTGGGCTCTTTCCATAGTTTGGCTGTTGTGGACATCACTGCTATAAACATTGGGGAGCAGGTACCCCTTCAGATCACTACATTTATATCTTTGGGGTAAATACCTAACGGTAGCACGTATTCTTAACAAGTTGCTGGAAAACAGGGCTATCAGGTGGCCTGCCTTTACACGAAGGTCAGTCATGCCTGCATCATCTTTGATGTATATGCCATAGGTTGTCATGCTCTGATCTAAACATTCCTGGAAGACATTGATCTAGTGTACTGATGGTTCAAAAAGTCTGCAAAATAATGAGCATCTTAGAAACATTGGAAACATAGCAGATGTCATCCTACAAAATGATAGCTCATTTCCCTTTGTCACTGTCTAAAAATAATATAAAGGAAATATAGAAACTTTTGGGTGAAGCAATTAAAATGGTCAAGATAGTAAAAGATTTCTTAAAAGACTAAGCCAAAACAAACAAAAAAACCAGGGTTTGTCCAGTTAGTTAGTACAAAGAGAGGCAGAGGGGGGTGGATGGGATATGATGGAATTTAATAAGATTGAGAAGGGAATTAAGGAGCACAAATAATACTTTCAGTTAAAGGAGGCAACTGTTTTTGTATATTGGATAGTAATTTTAGGGATCTTCTTATCCTAGTAATAGCCTAGTTCCTTAGCTCCTGAATTTGGTATTCAAAAAAAGTCAGCCAAAACAACTCAGTTCTGGAAACACAGATTTTTATTGAGTTGGTAAAACTTTCCAAGATATTGATAGTGTTAAGAAGTTGATATTTCTTGGGACGCCTGGGTGGCTCAGTTGATTAAGAGTCTGCCTTTGGCTCGGATCATGATTCCAAGGTCGTGGGATCGAGTCCCACATCAGGCTTCTTGCTCAGCAGGGAGCCTGGTTCTCCCTCTACTTGCTGCTCCCCCTGCTTGTGCACTCGTGCTCTCTCCCTCTCTCTTGCTCTATCTCTAGCAAATAAATAAAATCTTTTTTTAAAAAGTTGATATTTCTTATTTTTAAGATGTTTATTTATTTTAGAGAGAAAGAGTGCACACAGGAGAGGGGCAGAGGGAAAGGGAGAGAGAATCTCAGATTGACACTGGGCTGAGCACAGAGCCTGACATGGGGCTCGATCTCATGACCCTGAGATCAGGACGCCAGCTGAGACCAAGAGTCTGTCCCTTAACTGACGGCCACCCATGAACCCTGATAATTATTTTTACTTCATTTAACTTTCTTGCTTAAAAAAATCACACTTTATTTTCATTTATGAAGATAGATTATTTACCTTGTAGTACGTTTCATTTAAAATTACTCCTAATTTTTACCTTTTTAAAAATTTTTAACAGGCCTCAACAAATAATGAAAGTTCTAATCACAGTTTCGGAAGCTTGGGATCTTTAAGTGACAAAGAATCTGAGGTAAGTAACTTCATTTTAAATATGATGCTATTAAAGTAAAAGCTGGAATCATGTTTTTCTTTTAATAGTTCCCGCCTGTGCCCCCCACCCCCAAATCCTTGTACTAGGAACATTTTGTTCTGCTTTATGAAGCACGGTATTCAGACTGAAGACTATTGGGCATTAGAAAAAAAAATACAGTTTCTTTGGTTACATAGCTGAACTTGTACATTAGTGTTATAGATGTTCTTAATGAAAGGCAGTTACTAGCCATTCATAACTCTAGTAGACGAAAGTGGTTTTTGAACTGTGTTCTACAGTTTTCTATTCTTTTTTGTTATACTTCCATCTTAGTTTGGTTCTGAGTAAGGGTTTGATCATTTCCTGAGTTACAGATATACATTTTTTTCATTTTGAAATTTCTTGTCGAATTTCATGCCGTTGGTTTTCATTTTTCATATTTAAAAATGTCTGGAAAATCTTCTCCCCTCCCATCCACTTACTGACCCCACTAAGAACATACATGGAATTTTACAAGTAGGTATTTGGATCCTTGGTATAGTTAACATTGAGCATGATACACTTGGTGGCATCTGTTTGAAATATGCAGACAAGAAGTTCTTTGGGTTTTAGCATTCACTTGCTGCTGCACCATCACTTTTTGTGGCTACAACCTATATTTCCTCTGCTCAGATTATAGACTTCTGTTATGTTTCAGTGCATGCGCGCGCGTGCGTGTGTGTGTATGTGTGTTTTCCCTTCAATGTTAACTTAATTCTCTTTGATCCATTTTGGTCTTTTTTCTACATGGGTTAGTATAGATATAGTTCCTCTAACACCAATAGGTCATTAGCACTTAGTAACTCTTAGCCATTTGGTGTTGGTGTTCAGTGGAAAGAGAATATCAAAGGTAGCATTTTTAAAAGTCCTGTGTTATTGAAAGCATCTGGGAATCTCTAGGTAGACAGTTTTGTGCAGTACTATGCAGGCACCCTGACACTCCAAAGGAGTGTGGCATGGGGTTTTCACTCATCAGGCTTTCCCTTCCACAGAGACAACTGGCAGGCAGCTGAAAGGACTGTGCAAGTGACGGGACTTTATCTGCAGTAGGTTCCCTTGAGGTAAGCGTTAGTAGCCCCTGTAGTACCAGATTATCACAGTTCAGTCTTTTTGTTTTTTTGCCTTTTTTTTCAAATTAGCACCTTATATTAAGTCCTTAAAAATTGTAGGTTTAGATTTAGTCAAAGTACAGCTTTTCAGAAACTATATCAAGAATGTTTTCACTTTATATCTTCTGGACACGAACATTTCTTGATATTTCCAGATTTTGGACTATTTAGTAATTTCACATGCCTTTCCTTTCATTGACTGTTATGTTATGAAGGGCAATAAAGTAATTTTAGATATTTCCCTTTTCTCTTCACCAAATCTGATATTTTTGATAGATTTTTTTTTATACCAAAACATAGTAAAAGTTAGATAATCTATAATAGTTATTTATTTTTATGTTCTTTATAGGTACCCATGATCCCAATATAAGCTATAGATGCAGTATTTAATTTTTTCAAAGGAATCAGTCTGTAAGAAGTACCACGTCCCTTTAGAGAATTCAAAGAATCACTTTTGACTATATTTTTAGTTAAAAAAATTTTTTTAAAGACCATACTGTAATTTACAGTGAATTACAGTTTGGTTAACCATTGCATATATGTAGCTTAATTTATATAGAAATTTTGACATTTGAAGCAGCAGTAGAAAATCTTAAAAATTTGGGGGCTTTTGCTGGTCTGTGTTTGGTATCAGGAATTTTTACAAATTGTTAAGTCAAGTGGCACAGTATTTTGGAAATGACTGCAGCTTATACATTTTCTTTAAGATTTGAAGAAGCAAGGTTTTTTTGTTTTATCATTTAAGAAGCAGCTTATCTGGAAAATGATTTTCAGGTTTTATCTCTGTTCTAGATACTTTATAACAAATTTCCTTGGGGTGAAATTTTACACACCTCAAAATATAGATTATTTGTAGATCATCATGGGAAGTTGTTGGGTGTAAACTATTGTAGGGTGGAAGTACTACTTTTTTCCCCTGGTACACTAGTAGTAAAGTTTATGTAGTATTTCATTGTCTTCTGATGTCATTTTATTCTTTGGTGTTCCATTCCCTGATCCATTACATTTCCTTAAATAATAGTTTTTGTTTTTATGAAAAAGAGTACTGAAGGTTTATTTAAAAAAAAAAAAAAAAAAAAGCGGTTCTCTCCTGCTCACCTCTACCCCACCTGGCTCTTGAGTCCTTCAGCTCTTTCTGGTATTTATTCCTACATTTTAATACAAATACTATGCATATCTTGAACTTTTGTTTCCTCACTTGGGCATTTTCCTCCCACCCAGTACTCTTTCAGACGCCCAGAACCCCTCTGTTTTCTAGTCTTTTACTTTTAAAACTGAAAAGCATCTGATATTCACTGTTAAACTCATTCGAATCTACTTCAACTGAAAATTTTCATTTCAGTTTATATATGAATTACTTCTTACATGGATTTGCCTTTTATTTCTAAATGTAGAATTGTAGAACAGAAAGTTTTTTCCCTTTTTTAATGAAATCGCCTAGTTGGAAGGTGTCGGCCTTGTTTTTACTTTGTTTTACGTAATTCTAGGTCTATTCAGTATGGTCCAAAAATTTGTTTTCAGTAAGCATTTTTTGCATATGTGTTATCTTCTAGCCTCTGTGCCCAAGCACAGAGAATATAAAAAAGTGAATACAGTACAATCCCTACCTTCACATGAGATCACTATCTGGTAGGACAAACAAACTGCATCACAAAGAGTGTAGCCCATGCTATAATAGATGTAAGTACAAGGTACTATGGGAACAAAGAGCAAGAAACCCCTAATTCTATCTACTGGTCAGGGACAAGAGGGGAGAAAAGTGAAGTCTTCCTTTAAAGGAGAGATATAGTTGAGTTGTTAGGCTATGAATTCATCCTAGAAGACAAAGGCAAAGCTAAGAGAAGAAGACAGGCAGAAAGGCTAGGCTATGCTTCTGCTTTTGCATGAAAGCATGGCAAATAGTTTTGTTCAAGACACGAGGCAGTGATTCACAACCCTAACTGCACTTTCAGATCACCTGAGAAGCTTAAAAAACATACCAAGCTGCCAGCTGGTTTGAAGACGTCTGGTATAGGTAGGCTAATGCAAGAATGGTGAAGGATATGTAGGAGTCAGGGTTAGAAAGTCCTTGTACTTGACAGTAAGGAATTTGGACTATTGTCTAGATAATGGAGAGCCATTTAAACAGAAACAAAAGGCAAAGTAGAGATGAAGAAGCTCCCCCAGTTTGTAGTGTAGAGGATAGAATTGGAGGCAATGAAACCTAAGTTGGGAAAATCACTTAGTTAAGGAATATTGTCTGCTTTACAGAACTCCCCAGCCTCCACGGTTTAATATTAGGAAAAACTTCAAGTAGACAGGGTTCTAGTTAAAATGTTCTCAAGTTTACCTTTTGGGTTCTGCCTTCTCCTTCAGATTCTCAAACTTTGGTTATTGATATTACTACCCAGGCCCATGCTTCTCAAACTTAAGTGTGCAAGTAAATTACCAACAGTTCCTTTTGTCTGTAGATCTTGGGTGGGGTTTTCATTTCTAACAAGCTCTCAGATTCCCCTAGATTATAAAATTAGAATCTTCAGGGTTTGATGACTGAATGAGGGTAAAGAAGGAAAAGGAGGAGCTTAGGGTTATTTAAAGGTATGCAGCTTTAGGTGAATGTTAGTGCCTTTGACCAAGATGGACAACACAGAAAAATGAAACATAGGTTTGGCATAGAAGATAATGAATTAAATTCTTGACAACACTGAGTTTGAACATCTGTGAATTGACCAAATGAAGATGATACTTTGGATAGGCAATAGGAGCTAGAGATGAAGACTTGGAGGAGATTTTGGCACAGGTGACCATTTGAGTAGTTGTAGGATTCCTGGGGGTGGGTCTCTGAGAGTCTTTCAGGGGGTTCCCCAGGTCAAAATAATTTTTATAGTAGTGCTAAGGCATTATCCCCTCCCCCCTTTTATTTTTACAATAATGCTAAGACATATCTGGCTTTTCATTTTCTCTTGAGTTTACAGTGAAAATTTCCGGAGTCTACAATGATGCATGATGACATCATCATTCTGATTTATGAATCGTGTACTTGTATATTCTGATGCTTCAAAACTTCTTTAGTTTTAACATCTAGAATAGTAAACATCGATAGTTATAGCCTATGCAAATAAAAACTCTTCGGGGTCCTTGACAGTTTTTAAGAGTTTGTAAGGGAGTCCTGGGACCTAAAAGTTTAAAAACTGCTTCTGTAGGTGAACTCATCTTGATAGTGTGTGTAATGCTGAGAAATGTTAGCAGGTGAGGTAAGCATGCTAGAGAAAGAGCAGTAGTCTGGGTAAGGAGGTAGACAAGCAGTAGGAAGAAAGGGGAATAAGGAGTAGAATTAAATGTCATAGAAGTCAGTTAAGATAATTACTGTAAAAAGTTACTAAGAATTGTCACTTAGGTTAGTTTTAGTAGACTAATGGGAGCAAGATGCTAGACCGTAGTCCATTAAAGAGAGCTTGGATAGTGAGGAAATAGTGACAGCAAATATTGACTACTCTTGGCAGAATCTTTTTTTTTTTTAAACATTCTAGATTTTTTTTTTTTTTAAGATTCTATTCATTTATTTGACAGAGATCATAGGTAGGCAGAGAGGCCGGCAGAGAGAGAGAGAGAGAGGAGGAAGCAGGCTCCCTGCTGAGCAGAGAGCTGGATGTGGGGCTCAATCCCAGGACCCTGAGATCATGACCTGAGCCAAAGGCAAAGGCTTTAACCCACTGAGCCACCCAGGCGCCCCACTTGGCAGAATCTTGATAAGGGAGATGACATCTAGAGTCTAACAGGCTTAACATATTATGTGTAGGGAAGGGCTTGTCGCAGAATTGTGACGACAGGACGAGGAAAGTGCTGAAAAGAGAGAAGAAAATAGAACCAAACTTAACACCTGTTTTTTGGGAAGTGGTATGAAATGCCAAGACCCAGAATCTGGGTGGGCAGGGTTCATTGTGGACAGAATTGACAGGAAATATCTTTTTCGCTGATGGGCAGACTTCCAGCCTGATAACCTTTCTTTTACTCCAAAGTGAAATAGAGATTATCAGCTGAAGGAAGAGTCATGAGTTGGTTGTGGGTGTGAGAATGATAAACATTTTATGGGAGGGACCAGAAAGTGAGTTTGTAGGGGATGGAGGGAAATGGCTATTCATCTTATTTTAAATGTTTTAGAATGCTTGAAGGAGTTGGAAACAGGATCTGTGCATGTTGTCTGCTGTCTAAAAGTCCAGGTTATTTTATAAAGATAAGAGAAGGAGCCCATATTTCTTGATTATCAGTGTTTTCCAAGTTTTTAAAATCTGCCTGATTCACCTTTTTGCAATTCTTCTTCAAGGACCCATCTCTAACTAAGCACAAAGACCTTCTCTACTTTCTCTAAATACTTGGCATTTGCCCTCTCCACTCATCCTTACCTCAGGATGCTAAGAGAAATTATCTTATAGCTCAACTGGAATTCATAATGAACAGTAATATCATAACTCTTCTCCCTGCCTCTTCTTTTGGATGTCCTAGAATGTATTTTATGTTATTCTGTCTTATTTCCTACTAAGCTTTAAATATTTGTGACTGAATATAAATATGATTGAATTACATCATCTTTAATAATGTTGGAGAAACACCTTGAGTCTGTTTATACCTGTGTGCTTACATACAAAATATTACATAATAATATTGGTAAAGCAAATGTCAAATTATTTTATTTTTGCCTCCATCTTTACTATTCATCTTTTTTAAATGTATGGGTTTGGTTTTTTTTTAAAGATTTTATTTATTTATTTTGACAGAGAGAGAGAGATCACAAGTAGGCAGAGAGGCAGGCACAGACAGGGAGATCACAAGCAGGCAGAGACAGGGGGAGCAAAGAGCCCGACACGGGGCTTGATCCCAGGACCCTGAGACCATGACCTGAGCCAAAGGTAGAGGCTTAACTCACTGAGCCACCCAGGTGCCCCTACTATTCATCTTTTATAATTCTTCTGTGTAACCTGAATTATTGATGCTGCACATTTTATTTATTTATTTATTAAAGATTTTATTTATTGATTTGAGAGAGAGAGAGAGACATCACAAGCAGGGCAAGCGTCAGAGGGAGAGGGGAAAAGCAGACTCTCCTGAGCAGGGAGCCCAATGCAGGGCTCAGTCCCAGCACCCTGGGATCATGACCTGAGCTGAAGGCAGACACTTACCTGACTGAGCCACCCAGGCACCCCTGTGTGGAAAATTTTTAAAAAGATTATTTCTCTTTCTAGAGCCAGTTCCCCCCGCCCTTCCTCTTGAGTAATCAATTACCAGTTCTTTAACCCTCTGTCCACTAGCATTGAATTACTGTTTATTTTTGGTCCAAATTCGTTTGATTTCTGAGATATTTATGATTAAGGATTTTAATTATAAGTATATGGAAGCTAGGATAGTTGTTGTATCTAGACACTTAAACTTAGATCCATTTTCAGAATTGTAATGACTGTAATGAGAGAAAAATATGATATGGTGCCTTGATTGTCTTAATTTACCTCTAATGTTGATTAATGAAGGTCATTTTATGAAAGTTCTGATTAGCTTTGTCATTTGAAAGACGTTTCTAGGAGTGGTCTTGAAACCTAAATGAGATTTTTTTTTTCTCATTCGAATTGAAGTGATGGTATAATACTTTGTTCTTTTTTTTAGAAGAATTTTCAAAGGACCATGTTATGTGTGGTTTCTTATTTTCATATTTTGGAGGAAGTAGAAATTAAGAATACCAGGGAATTAGACCTAAAACTAGGTTGAATCTAAATTTAGGAGGGCATTATTTCCATTTCTAGAACTAATGGTAATTGTTTATAGAGTTCTTTAATAGATTATTTTTAACATAAAATCTTTGTTGAAGGAGGTATTTAAAAATTACACAAAAACCTGTGTAAATAGGTTTAAATAGGTTATTTTCTGATATTAGTAAATTGGCTGAATTAGGAGAGTGGTAAGAGAATGTCCTGTTTTTATCTCGTTTCTGCTCGTACCCATCTCTACTTTTTATATTCTTTTTTGCCCTCTTAATAGTGTTTAGCTTAAATGTTTGCTCAGTGAATACTTAGGTATCCTAGATTGATTGGAGATTGTGATTCTATTTGAAAGTAGAGGTAATACTGACCTTAAATTTTAGGGTTTAAGTAGATTTTTTTAAAAAAATTCATTACAGTTTTACTTGTCTATATGTGTTTGTTATAATCCAGAGAAATCTTTTTTCTTAATGTCTTAGTCGAAATACCCAGTAAGAAAGAAGAAAACTTGAAAAATTTAGTGATGTGTAGTTAAGTATCACTGAAGGTTACATTTTCATGCCTATTCCTCCCCTAGGTGAATTACCTTGTTTTTTACTTTATTCTGTTTAAATATGTTACATTTTCATGCCTATTCCTCCCCTAGGTGAATTACCTTGTTTTTTACTTTATTCTGTTTAAATATGTTACATTTTCATGCCTATTCCTCCCCTAGGTGAATTACCTTGTTTTTTACTTTATTCTGTTTAAATCTGTTCAGCTCCTCAAGATTGTTAGATATCTAGTGTATTGCCCTCATCAATTTTAAGAAATACTCTTTTCTATCCTGCTGCCTACATTATTTTCTAAAATGTTTTAGCCTCTTAAATGATTTTTGTGGTATTCTACTTGATGGGTTCCCCCATCTTATTTTTGCGCTGGTAGTATTTTCTCATTACTTCTTACTGTGTTAGGTGGGCAAACCAAAAATCTTAGTAAGTATTACTACATTAATTGTTTTTCTAAGACATTATATTTAACTGTTGCTGTATACAATATATAATGTGTAATAACAATGTCCTCTTGAAGTAGAGTAATGTGTGTGCATGCAAAATGGTGTATTTTATAACAGTAATAAAGACATTTTCTCATTAGAGGAGTTAAGGTTTTATTTTTCTCCCTTACAAGACTAATAATCGTACTTCTAAATTGTAGGATTTAAAAGTTCTTGTGAAATACCTGGAATTATTTGTAAAATTTCCTTTTATTTAAAAAGAGAAAACTATTTAATTCTACCACTATCCATTAAAGGACATGCTAATACAGGAGCTATATTCACCTAAAAATTAGTGTGTCTGACCGTAACATATGTTATATGACAGGGTTCACAGCAAAGGAAGTGGGTCTGTCTTGGTTGAATATATATATGTCCCTAGTCTCCTGGAAGGAAAAGTGAACTGGAAACCAAATGCAGGTCTGATGCTGGCTTTGTGCCCCATTTCCCATAAAGGTGGTGGAGGACTATGTGTGTCAGAGTCTACTGGAAAGATTTTTCAAAGGAAAAAGAATTTCCTACTTAGACGTTCTAATATACTCTGTATAAATAATCTGTCACTTTCTTATAAATCATGAAGTCTTGAAATAATGTCCTATAACCCATTCACTTAGCCAGGACATAAATAGCTGTTAAATGTGCATTTAGTGTCAGTGGTTGGTTGTTTTTAGAAAAAGAACATTCTGAGTTGATTGATGAAAATAAGATTGGAAGAGAAAAATGCCAACCAAGTCATCCTAAGATAACTTTAAAAGTGGAACCTGGTATAGTGCTTGACCATAGTATTATATGCTCAGTAAAGGTTTGTTGAATGAATAAATCGAACATCACTTTAGTTGTAGCAAACTATACAGGTAGTTTTTGTGTCGACAACTACAAATGATTCTTACATATTAATCACACCAAGATTCCTTAACCTTAATGTTGTTGACATTTGGGATCAGATAATTCTTAAGGTGGGGTAGGGTCGTCTGTAAATGTAGTGTGTTTAGCAGCATCTCTGCCTAACACATTAGATCTACCTACTCTCCCCACCCCACCCCCCCAGCCACCCCTCTCCTGCTTGTGACAACCAAAAGTATATCCAGGCATTGCCAGATATTCCCTGGTTGAGAACTCCGCCCATTAATGAAGGAGAGAAATAGTTTGAGCATGTTACCTGTGGAGCTAGATTACAATTCTTTTAAGTTTCATGTCTTCTAAGTATGGAAGCAGAAGCCTAGAGAGATTACCTAATTTGCCTACAGATAGTAAATTAACAGTCAGAATTCTAATTCCAAGGTATCTGTTTTGTTTCGAAGTAACGCTCTCAACCACTGTCTTTGCTCTGCTCTCTCTGTGTAACTAAGATAATGTGTAACTTATTAGTTAGATAAATGTTCCTAGCTAGTCTTTTGGGGGAAAAAATGGTATTCTTTTATTGGAAATATTTAGATTTAAGGTAATTTATAGTAACATCAAATTTGCCAATCCAAGATATGCCTGGGCTAAGAGCATTTCACAAATATTTTATCTGATAAATACTGCTTTTAGTCTGGTTTTTAAGGGCAGTCAGCACAAGCTGACATTACTGATAAGTTTGACTTTAGTATGTTATACTGTAGTAGAGCTTTAAAAATATTAGATGTATTTTTATGTTAGCAGAACATAGTATTATGATTAATTCTCATTTTCTAAAATAACTGAGTAACCATGACAACCCGCTGGACTTCTTATATCCTAATGAGTTTTCTGCTATATGCGACAATTTCGGTCTTTAATTTTTAATAGAAGATTATATTGTTATTATTTTTTTAAAGATTTATTTATTTGAGAGAGGGAAAGAGTGTCTGTGTGCCTGCTTGTGGGTGGGGAGAGGGGCAGAGAGAGAGAATCTGAAGCAGACTTCCGCTGAGGTTGGAGCCCATTGTGGGAGCTGTTATCTCACAACCCATGAGATCATGACCTGAGCCGGAATCAGGAATCAGATGCTTAACTGACTAGGCCACCTAGGTGCCCCAAGAGTAATTTCTTAATTTTAGACAATTTCCAATGTGGAATATTTCAGGACTTACTGTTGTATATATAGATTGCCTATTGCTAATACATTGGCATCACATTTGGAGCTCTCTCTCTTTTTTTTTTTTTTAAAGATTTATTTATTTATTTATTTATTTGAGAGAGAAAAGAGAGTCTTCAGCAGACTCTGAGCTAAGCATGGAGCCCAACACAGGGCTCGATCTCATGATCTATGAGATCACAACCTGCACCAAAACCTAGAATTGGATGCTTAACCGACTGTACCACCCGGGTGCCCCTGGAGCTCTTTGAAAGTAAGGATTCCTTTGGTCTCTCTCCAGAAGTGGTTAAATTTGGAATGGAGTCTTCAGCATGAACTTCAAATAAAAGCTTTATAAGTGATTATGATGTATAGTAACATTGAGAATCCATGCTAATATCTGAATGATAGAACAATTTATTTTAAAAAACTCACTTTTTGAGGGTTATAAATGTATTGCTATAGAGAATAGCAATGGGATACCACTTTTTTTTTTTTTTTTCTTAACACATCAGGTAGATATTTAAAGGTTGGTGGGCATTCTCACAGTGAAAGTGTGATTGATACTGCCTTTGAAAATGCACTTTAGCAATATGTAAAATTTTTAGTGTGCATATTCTGTGACACAACATTTACACTTAGAAGTGTCTGTCCCAAAGAAATAAATTGTTTAAGGATCTAGCGATTCATGTTCAGAGAAATGTCTGTAGGGATATTATACAGGAGTATATTTTACTCCATCATGAGTGTCACACCGGGAAAAAAGTTGTGAAATCACTGTTCTAAATTTTACTATTGTAAGTACTTTCAAAATGCCAACATTTCCAGAATAAGTTATCTTGAAAATTTGCTTTTTCCTTCCACAGCAGTTGCTCTATATGTCTATTTTATTCTGGTTGTACGATTTGAAAACTTAAAAGATCATATGAATAGGGGGAAAGTCCAACTTTATTTTAATTTTTGGTTTATACTGTTCAACAAATAACGCCTTAAAGGGAAAGCCAGAGAAGGGGGAAATGCCAAGAAGTAGTTATGCTTTGTAAATTGTAAGAAAATGGCTAATAAAATTGCATTCATCAATATTGAAGACTTGGTATGCTCCTTTAAACATACATGAATGCAAATTAAAACAGGTCCAGATGATAGGAGCTTGAGAAGTCAGACTATGAGGATGGCAAGTTAAGGTAGCTTTTAAAAATTGAGAGTAAGATTGCGGTAGTATTACAGTTCTTTTAGGTGCTCATGTGCTTGTGGATATTGTCTATTTGTAAGGCGAGTAAAAATGATGTGAGCTGGCACAGTTTAAGTAACCTAAGACAGCACGCATTTTCATTGGGTAGTTACCCAAGTTTATCTTACTGGCTCTCCACCATCTTTGATAGTACATATTATTAAATAATAAAAGCAGTACAGCAGAAAATAGGCTACACTCATGTAGCCTATTTTCATCATCAACACTGATGTGTTGATTGGATTTACTTGAAACAGCAAGGAGATGCTCTTATTTCGTGATAGGATCCCAAAATGTTGCATACATAAACTTTTTTTAAAAATTTAAACTTTATTTTATTTTTTCAGTGTTCCAAGAAATACATAAACTTGTTATACTAAATATTAAAGTCAGCAGTGTAACAAAGATCTTCTTTAGATGTCAAAGATTCAAGCAGACATTTCCAGATAATAATTGTTCTACATGTTGAAGTTTTGACTCTTGGGCAGAGACAGACTGTGAATTTCAGGTCCTGCCAGCTCAAAATCCTTGAATTAGGATGTACATATCTCATGATAGTTTTAACTAAATGTAAATTGGTTGCAAAGCAGCGAAGAAATTTTTACAATAGAATTTTAGTTTTCTTACAGTACATTATTCTAACCAAATTTTTATAGCAAAAGGTTGGAAGAAACAGTATCTTGTACATCTGATATTCTTGAATAGAACATCTATTTTACATTGACTATTTTTATAAAACTCCAGATTTTCCTTTCTACTTCAGTGCTGTTTTGATATGTGCCATTAAAGTAACAGATTTCTTCAACATTTTCCTGTCTCACATCTAGTTCAACAAATTTTGCCTAGAAATATGGAATAAAATTGAACATTGGCATGAATTTGTCATGCCATTTTTTTGAAGTATAGTGACCTTAAATTTGATACCTGAGTAACCCTATGAATCATTGGAATAGCCAGTGATTTGTACTTTTTTAAACTAATCTGTAGCTAAATGAATCAGTTGGAAAAAATACATTCTGACAAGATGGAGGATTGAATATTTTGTTATGGATATTATTTAATAAAAGAGTAAGTAACTTTTCTTTCTATTTTTTTAAGATGTAATTTATTTGAGAGAGAGAGAAAAAGAGAGTGCGCGCACGCGCGCACAAGGCAGGGAGGGGCAGAGGAAGTGGCAGAAGCAGGTTCAGTCCTAGGACTCTGGGATCGTGAGCTAGCCGAAGGCAGATGCTTAACCGACTGAGCCACCCAGTTGCCCCATTTTTCTTTCTATTCTAAAGTATTTTCTCATTTAATGGGAAGAAATTAAATATATCTATGTCATTAACTGTAGTAATTTTATAGAGATGATGATCTCTGACTTTTCTTTTTGTTGTCCAATCAGGGCTGATGAAATCTACTTAAGGTAGAGGTAAAAATTTTTAATATTCACTCCTTCTTTTTTGTGATGATATCTGAACATACTATTAAAATTTCCTATAATGCTTTTATGCCAATAATTTTAAATAGGTCTATTTGGAGGCTGATAGAGGTGGTTATCTTCTATCATGGCACAATCCATACTGATTTATCTCCCTCCTTCTGTGACAGTGTTAAGATTGTAGGAATTTTTTATATTTTGTCTTACTTGCATTGAAGAAACACATTTATTTTTATTTTAAAAATAAGTCAAGGAGTCAGGTAAAACAGGATCCCATATTAGATTTGAAAACTTGTTTAATAATCACTGGCTTAAATTCCAAATAAAATAGAAGCATTAGTTTAATTATATCACTACCACCTCTTGAGTCCTTTAGATTTGTCTTTGTTTTTGGAACATACTTTTCAGTTGCTAGAAAATACCATGTAAATTATCACTAATATCTTAGAGCATTTAAATGCCACAGTAATCGTTCAGATTTTGGTATGATTACAAATTAGCATTTATAAAGCTAAATTGATAAGAATAGTACCACTTTCTACTTTCATCACTTTCTCCTAACCACTGTTAGATTGTACAGCATAATTCTTTGACTTTTTATAATTGTGGTAGTCTTTCCATCTTTCAAAGCCAAATCAGGGGCACCTGGGTGGTGCATTCAGTTGAGCTTCTGACTGTTGGTCTCTGTTTAGGTCATGAATCTCATAGTTGTGAGATGGAGTCTTGCATTGGGTTCTGTGCTCAGTGTGGTGTCTGCTTCAGATTCTCTCACTCTCCTGCTGGCCCTCCCCCAGCTTGTGCTCTCTCTTGTCTCAAATGAATAAATCTTTAAAAATAAAGCCATATCATATTTTGCTTTCCGTATTTATTTTGCCATCTATTTTCTGGTCAGCTGTAATGCAGTAGTTAAGAAAAAAATTAGAGAAGCAAAGAAAGAAATGACTGCATCAGCAAGAGCAGTAATAAACACTCTATAAAATGTGCAATAATGTGCAATTTTTACACCTTGTGCCAAATGCAAAGCTGGCTTGGTTGATGGCCCTTGGATTTTCTAGGAGATCATTGGTCAAGATCAGTGGTTTTTCAAATCTTTTTTTAAGCTGTAGAACTTTTTCTTCAAAGTAAGTCCAGTATGGAACCTCTGATAAAATGAGGGATGCTGTGTTTGCAAGCATGGAGGTGGAGGTAGGATGTGTCTTTGATAGGCTAGCACCTAGGTCAGCCCCCTGCTCCTTCCTTCCCTTTTCCTCTTCTTTAACATCTTTTGAGGCACAACCTCCTTTCCTAAGGTATCTCTGGAGTACAGTTTGAAAATCGCAGATAGCATTCTGAATTTTTCATCACTGGTGAGCCATTTTAGAGATTTAATATTTGGTACCTTTCTGCATATCCTAAATCTCCAGGGTTCTAAATTCCCAAATCCGTGTAGAAATGAGTAACTCAGGAGAATTTTTAGCAGTAACCTTCACTGAGAATTTTAGTTTTGTTAATATAGGTACTGTTCAGACTTAAATTTAAAAACAACAAAAAAACCCCTAATGCACATTTTCCTGAGGTTAGTGATAGCATATTTAGACCATAGAAAGCTGGTTCTATAGTTTATAGTTGAGAAGAGAGTTGAATAGGACCTTAAAGAGGAAACATCGCTTATTTTGTAAGCCCTACAAATTATTTTTAAGCTATTAGGGAAGAAACTGCTAATCATTTAACACGTGATTGAAGTTTTGAAATAGAAAAGTACATAGATTTTTGGAATAATAATAATAATAAACAGTTTTTGTTTTGAAAATAATAATTTTATACGGGCTGTAGTAATTGTGTGTGTAAAAACTGTAACTTTAAATTCAGATAAGAAAATTTACTGGGTGCTTACTGACATTTATAGATGTTTCAGATGGTGTACTGTTTCACAACTGTTTCAGATGGTGTACTAAGTGTGTCTCTGGTGTGTTTCTTATTTAATCCCCACAATCCTACACCTGTATTACCACATTTAAAATTGATGAGAATAGGGTGCCTGGCTGGCTCAGTCAGTAGAATATGTGACTCTTGATCCTTGGGGTTGTGAATTTGAGCCCCATGTAGGGCGTAGAGATTACTAAAAAAAAAACAGATGAAAAATTGGTCTTGGGTTAAATAATATACGGAGAGTTATGATAAATAATGGACCCAGAGTTTGATTCTTAGTCTCAGTCTGTGGTTCTTCAGAGACCAGTGGTTCTTGCTTTCTGGGAAATGATGTTTCTTTTGGGCTGACAGAACAAGTCTAAAATAATCTGAGGTGAGAGTGAGGAATGAGGTGGTAACAGTAGGACATGGGTGAGAAAAGATTAGGGTTTATAGGAAGGGACAAAATATGGTCTGTTCGTAATAGAAACACTTATTTTATAGGTGAATTTAGTTACATCTCGGTTTTCCTTTTTCATTTTTTATTTTGTTAAACTTTTCAGTTTTTTATTACCTATTTCCAACTTCTTTACCTGCACTAGTCATACATCATAGTCTTAAAATTAATTTTAGTCTTGTCATCCTCCCCCCACCCCCCACGTCTTCCTCAAATTCTCTGGTTTAAAGGAGGTAAACTTGTTGCCTTTTTGGTTGTTTCTACACTGTAATAAATATGCATCTGGGTTTTTTCGTTCATTGTTTTTAACAAAATGACATTTTCTCCAAGGACTGTCCCACTTTCCTATGCCATTAAATTTTAAATTTAGGTAGGGAAATTTTGCCTCAGTTTTTACTTAAATAATCTGTAGGTCTTTAAAAAAAAAAACCTTCAAATATCTTCAAATATATATCCAGTAAAGTGGTTAACGAATGTTATTCCAAATAAGTTTGCGAATTTCTTCATACACTGTAACTTTCCATCCCATTCCCCTTTTGGAGATAGCAGGTGAATGTTAGCATTTAAAAGCTTTGTGGTTAATAAATCTGATTTTGTTCACCCTGGCTGAACTGTCCCACTCTGCTCTGTATTTAAAATGTAGCCTCTCAACCTAACTCATTCACTGTTCCTTGGAAAATATTTTAGAAAGTGATATGAAACCATAGGTAGAAAATGTTTCCAGTATAATTTTCAGAATTCTGTTATTCTATGTGATCTTTTTGTTGTTGTTTATTCAAAAGTAGCTAGTCAGGATTTAAGATGGAATATAGATGGGATCCTGCCATGCTTAAAAATTAGTACAGCATTAAACTGTTAAGAAAAACCGTATTTTATTGATCTTAAGTTACATTTTTTTTTTACATGGATTAGATAAAGATGTGAATAAGTATTATTTGGGAATCCTCTTTTGTTTTAAGATAGATTTTAGGGTTCTTTATAAAAATGTTAGCTTAGAGTTTTTATTTGGTGTTATTTTGAGTAAAATAGAAAATTGGTTATTGTTTGCCTCAGTCTGATAAATAATGAACTATTTACCCTAACCTGCTGATACATCAGTCTACCTCCTGAGTAGATTGCCAGTTAGGGAGGATTTCTTTAAGATCTCTGGTTTGTGTTGTGAAAACGTGAAGGCAGTTTATTGGATATAATTTTATTTACAAACTTGATAAAATTTTTGTGTAGTTGATTCATTCAATTTTTGATACAGGACACATAGCATGTTGTTTACAGAAAAAAAGAGCATTTAGGCCATGGAAGTACAGGCTTGAATTTGATTTAAATCCTGGTCACCTTGAATAAATTATTTAATATTAATATAGCTATCAAGTGATAACTGTATGCTAGACATGAGGAAATGAGGGGGATGGGGAGATGATAGAACTCCTGTTGTTGAAGAATTCAGGCACTGGAACATTCGATTCATCCTCTGTATCTGTTATCATGTTGACAAAATGGGGGGTAAGAGAACTTAAAATCTCCATTATTCTGAAGAGGAATCATAGATGCTCAACACAAGTTATGTGTTGTTGTCATTCATACTGTTTAATCATAGACTACTCAGAGACAACAAAATATAGATTATTTCCCTTTCTTGTTTAGGAACTGCACTGGCTTTAGAGGTTTATTTTAAGTTGCTTCGATGTATCGTTCATTCAAACGTTCTTTGTTCTGGCACCAGACATACTTGCTAATCTAGAATTTGAGGGCCTTGGGCCATTGCATTGTGCTTTTTGTTCTTAGTTTTGATTTTTGACTAAGCATAACAGCTTGTCAGACTCCACAAAAATTACTTGTTACTTTATCCTGATGAAAATGCTAATTTGAGAACAAGCAATCATCTAGGGTTGGGGAATCTGCAGACTTCTTCTGTAAAGGGCCAGATGTTTTTAGGCTTTGTGGACCATATAGTTTCTCTGGGAACTAACTCTGCTATCATAGTGTGAAAGCAGCCATAGTCAGTACATAAATGAATGAGTGTGGCTGTGTTCCAATAAAACTTTATTTATGGACACTGAAATTTGAGTTTCTTAAAATTTTCGTATCACAATGTTGTTTTAATTATTAAAATTTTCAGTTACTTAAAAATGTAAAAGTCATGCCTAGGTAATGGGCTTTACAAAAACAGGTGGCTAGCAGATTTGGCCATTGGGCTGTAGTTTGCTGCCACTGATTTAGAGCATAATCTATGAATTTGCTGTAGTTGTTAGATAATAATTGTAAGGATTGTATATATATTGGGGTTTGAATTCTGCTCTTTTCTTTTTCATCCAAGTTTACTTTTATAGACTAAATATGTGTGAATAATAGAAAACGAATAGGAAAAACATAGGGTTTTTTTCTTTACTTATTTTTTGCCCAGTCAGTTAAGAATTTGAAGAGTGCTTTAAACGGCTGCTTACTCTCAGATTTTTTATCCATCTCAACTCAAATTCTGTAAATGTGAATTTCAAGTAATTTGTACAAGGACTTCTGTACTTTGGATGTTTAAAATTTACATAGTAGCAAAATTTATCTTTTAAATAAATTGTATATAGACAACTATACATTTACATCACATGAGCACTATTGAACAAAATAGTTTTTGTTTTGAAAATAATTTTTATACTGGCTGTAGTAATTGTGTATGTAAAAACTGTAACTTTAAATTCTGTTAACTTGCTTTCTGTAGACACCAGAGAAGAAACAATCAGAATCATCCAGAGGAAGAAAGAGAAAAGCAGAAAACCAGAATGAAAGTAGTCAGGGTAAGTGAAGCAAAATCTTTCAGAGCCAAATAAGTATTTATAATTAATCTGATTTTAATAGCTTAATATTTTGTAGAAGTAATATTGTATTTTTATCATTTTTATAGCTATTATAAATTCATGCATTAATAATAGTTTATAAATGTACTTCCCATAAGAAAGAATAATAATACGAAATTGAAATCTTTTGTACCACAGGTAGTGTATGGTTACTGTTTTTAGGCTTTTGTACATTTCCCTTTTTTTTTTTTTTTTTTTTTTGAGAACTAGAAAGGCCAAATGTCATGTCCAAACCTGGCAAACATTACCTTACCACCTTTCATTTTTCTTTCTTTATCTGAATTACAGTGTTGAAATGGCTTCTTGTCTTTGAGTAAGAACGTTAAATGTCACTTTTAAGTGCAGGTACCAAAAGCTTGCTTATTCCTTTTATTTAAAAAAGAAAAAGGCTGTATAAAAATGGTGGAGATGCTTATTAAAGCATCATCTTTTTCTTTCCATACCTGTTCTTCATTCTTTCCTGCATGCCTACCCTTGTGATATAGACTAAGAAGATGATTTTCAAGTCATCTACAAAACTCTTATAATGGACAACAAAACAGTGTTGTTTAATTTGGTCACTCAAAATTAAATACAGTAAATTGGTTCTTAAGTCATATATGTCTATATACATATGATTCATGTTTTGGAGCTGCTCTTTAGCTTTAAGGACTGGGACCAGGACCCATGGCTTACTAGTACTTAAATGTTGCACTGGTATCAAGGAATATATTCGCAGCAACTATCTGTGTGGAAGGAGGAAGTTAAGTCACTCTAGCGTCTTTCTGTAGAAGTGTGGTATTTTGTATCTCCATCTCAAAGCTCAATTTTGGTTTTAGTGTAATTCCACCAGATTGTGGTTAGTGGCCTTGGAGCTTTATTTAGTGTAAAGTTATATTAGTTACGATAGTTTTAACTTTAGATTTAAAAACCCACTTAAAAGCAGGTCCCAAATTAGGGTGAGACTTCTGGGTTGGTTGATTCAACCTGTGTTTTTAAAAATCCATGTTTATTTCTTTGTGGTCTGCTATCCTTAAGAATTGTCTAATTTTCTTATGTTTTTAGAACAGCTGCCAGTTTTGACTGGATTTACTTGTTTGAGCTTTCACACTTGTATTTGTTTTAGAGAGAGGTTGGCTTTCTGTGTTTTTTTTTTCCCCTCTCTTTCTTTGAATATAAGGTTCTTCAAGTCCAGAGCAAACCTCTCCTGTAATCTTGTCAGCCAGAATTGGATCATGAGTCCACATTCATTCCATACCCAGTTATGTCCAACAGACATACTGTTGCCCTTAGAAAAACCAGGTCCGTCTCTGAAATTCAAAGTGGGTAAAGTTCCTTTTAGAAATGTGGACTTTGTGGAGAAGGGATGTTTGATACCTGAACAAAATTGGATTTCTGATCAGGAGGGGACAGGAACTAGGGTGCGACCAGATAGGAGTCAGCTTTCCCTGATAATACATGTGGTATGTAGTGGAGAAGGAATATTAACAGCCAAGTTTGGGTTCAGTTATGGAAAAAGAATTAGGGACATAGCTTCTGGATAGGAAACCAAAACTGTCTCTTTTGTCTTTAAAGAATAGCACCTTCTTCAGAATCTGCAGGAAAATTGTTATAGGTGGAAGGAAAATTCTTTGGGTTTACAGGCATGCCTTATAAATACTGCAGGTTTGGTTCCCGACCATCACAATTAAGCAAGTATCACGATAAATGAATCAAATAAATTTTTTTGGTTTTCCAGTGTATTTAAAAGTATGTTTATACTGTAGTCTATTGTGTGTCAATAGCATTATGTCTAAAACACATCATACATGTCTTAATATTTAAAATATTACTTAAAAATGCTGTCATCTGAGCTTTCATTGAGTTGTAATCACTGATAACAAATTATAATGAATACCATAATAATGAAAAATTATGAAATATTGTGAGAATTACTAAAATGTGACACAGAGACATGAAGTAAACAAATGCTATCTATTGGAAAAATGGTGTCTATAGACTTGCTCAGTGCAAGGTTGCCAAAAACCTTCAATTTGTGTTTAAAAAAAAAAAACCAAAATCAGTGAAAATCAGTAAAACAGGGTGTGCCTTTAAAACTTTTACAATCCTTTCTGACCTCTAAGTAAATCTGTACAAAACTGTTGTTCACACTTTCTAGGTACCATTTATATAGTCCTGGGCACTTACTTAATTTTTCTTGTTCCACAAAAGAATTTAAGGTTGTTGAACTCTTAAATGTAACCTTTGTTCATCTCAGTAATGCTTGGCATGTAGTAACCACTCAAATATTTGTTGAATAAAATAAATGAATAAAAGTCAGTATTGAATTGATAAATATATATGTTTGTATTATCGACAGGTTTTGAGTTCATGGTATTGTCATTTTTTCTTTGTATTGAAGAAATCATGTATTTTATATAGTTCCATTGAAGGGTGGGTGCCTCTCATCCAAAAAAGTATCTCTAACACTGTATTTCTTAGCATCTTCTTAATTCAATATTTATAAAATTGATGATCCAATTTAGAGCAAAACTTTTAATTAAAGAATTGTTATATGTTATGATTTGGACCACTTTACCAATATGGTCATAAGAGCAGTATTTAAAATCTAGTCTGTAAAAAAGCATCCTATTAATCTGGGAATACCTTTTAGAAATCAAAATATTTTACAAAATAACATTCATGTTAAAGCATGTTGTTGTCAGTTTGTATGATTTTGTGCTAAAGCTTTTTTATTATTTGCGGGTATGAATTGATTTGTCGGTTTTGCAGTTGCCACTTTTTTTTATTCATTGATTTGCTTTTATGAAATTAGTAGTCATTAAGTAATATGAATAATGTAGTTTTAAAAACAAAATCCTTTAATGTCATTTATTTATTTGATTCTCCAGTAATTAGAACTTTAAAAATTGACGTGTTTCTATTGAAATGTCACTTCATTTTTGGATTTCTGAAATTGGCATCTTACCCTCTGAGGGCTATTGATACAATTTTTTCAATGTCCCTTACTAATCAACTAAAATATCATGTTGTTTTTATTAAACAGGTGATTTTTATGTATATTAGGGAAATTAAGTTTGACACATTCTTTTTCTGATATAGTATATGATAAGTAGTCATGACTAACTTTAAATCTGTAAAAATTTTTTACTTTTATATTTTAGGAAAAAGTATTGGGGGACGTGGCCACAAAATTAGTGACTATTTTGAAGTAAGTCTATTAACAAATATCTCTAGTTCTTAATACAATTTTACTGTGGGCTGAAATAATTTCTTTGAAGCACAAGGTAAACTTTTGTAATGTCCTATCTTCCTAGGAACTTTAAAATTTACTTTTACAGTGGAATGGCACATCATAATCTTCAGAGTACTTTTTCACATATTTGCTTATGACAACCCAGAAGATAGGTACAGTAGGTATTAGTGTTTCTTTATTACAGAAGAGGAAACTGAGGACCAGAGATGTAAAGTTGCCTATTTAAAGTCAAATTCTAAGTGGAAGAGCAAAGAGGGGCACCTGGTTGGCACAGTTGGTTGAGTATCCGACTCTTGGTTTAGGCTTAGGTCGTGATCTCAGGGTCATGAGTTCCTGCCCCATGTAGGGCTCTCCACTCAGCATGGAGTTGGTTTAAGATTCTCTCCTCTGTCTGTCCCTCTTCTCTCTGTGCGTATCGGTGCCCTCTTTCTCTCTCTCAAATAAATCAATCTTTAAAAAAAAAAAATGGAAGAGCAAGAAGAGAAGTTAAAGTCTAATAGCCTCTGGTTAAGAACTGTTTCTACTGTCATTGCAGCCTTTAGGATAGCACCGTGGCAACATTTGAGCCCCTTAGATAGAAATTAAATAATGATAGAAGTGTGAATCTAAGAGCCCCTGAAAATAATGAATAGTGGTAAATATAGATTCTTACCCAGTTTGGAATATTTTCGTACATCTATGCAGAAATATTTTTGGCTACCAGTTTTATATTACAGAACATTAATATGATTGTTAAAACAACAAACATGATCTACTCAGTAGAAAAAAATTTATATTTACTTGAGTGTGAGAACAGAATTTGCCATTCAGGGGAAGGGCTGCATTAAAATTTTTTTTTTTTTTTACCATCCATTGTTTTTCTTAATTGGGTTTACGGTATCTATGGTAAAAGTGTTGCTCACCGTCTAGTGTTGCTGACCTGATGCTCTTCAACTGAGGTCAGTCCCTCAGTGTTAATATCAATTAACAATCTTTTCCAAAGATTGGATCAGTTCAAATAGATAAATCTCAGGTCTCTTGAATGCTCATGTGCCACGAGCTTCTAGGCACTGTAGTTTAAAAAAAAAAAAAAATTAGACGAAGTCCCGAGGTTACACGAAGATACATTAGGAGGTCACCTGAGAGGAAGCCAGTAGCAGTGAATTGTTTTCTCCTCCTGCCGTTGGAAGAGAAACATGAGAAATTTGAAAGGTAGCTGTGGAATACATTAGGTGGCTTCTCTTCATATGCACCTAGGTCATGCACTGTAATGCATGTTATGGATGAGAGAAAGGATTGATATTTATAAGATTTTGTGCTATTAAAGGGAAGGGACTTAAACTGTGTAATTTTTTATATAGTACTACAAATACTTGGATTTTTAACAGATCTTGAGGATGATGGTTTATTATATTCACTAACATCTACTTGTAACTATGTTAATTTGGGGGTATTAGAGATTATACTGCTTCAACAAACATTTACAATGGGGCTGTATTAAAATTTGAAGGAAAAATAATGTATGTTCATTGTTTGGGGGAAATTAATTTATCTTGAGTCTGCCACAGTAACAGATTATAGTCAGAATGCTCAAGAAATAAGGGTCATTACTGAATAGTCTTCTCACATTCCTGTGATCAGTATTCTCTATTTAGTCTTTTAGGACTCGGCTGTAACTGACCTTAGTTTTGCTTTTTCTTGATCCATTTAAATCACTACCGAATTTAATTTAAAAGAAGATCTATTTAAATTAATTCTTAATGTCATATCAAAAATAACACCTAGCTAAACCTGTTTTAATAAAGAGTGATGTTTCCTTTTTTTTTTTCTCAGTACCAAGGTGGGAATGGCTCAAGTCCAGTAAGAGGCATACCTCCTGCGATCCGTTCTCCTCAGAATTCACATTCACATTCCACTCCTTCTTCATCTGTAAGTTTTTACATATGTAGGTAGTCTTCTGTGTGCTGAACATATGTGTATATATACTGAATAACTTTTCATTGAGAACTTCTACATACATTTATTTGTATTTATCTTTTTAGAAAATCATTCTGTGAGGTAAGTTAAGTTCTTTTTAATGATCTGATGCTGCTAGAACTTTATTTCTTCAAGTGAGATCTTTAAGTTAAAGATTTCCTGAATTAACTATATCCCAAGAAGTCATGTTTCTATAAAAGAATGTGGTCGAGCCTATGGGACTAAAACAAATACTCTTTTATCAGTCTGTATTCAGTTACTGATTTCTAATTTCTAACTCTCTTAGCAATTAAATTTCTTAACCACTGAAGTATAGCCTATTTCCTTTCCTAGGAATCCTTAAGATAAAGGTAGGCACCCTTTATCCCTGGATCATTTTAGTTCAACATAGGAAAAGGATCTTGGGCCTAAAAATTATTTTACAGCTTTTTGGTTTGTTGCTAGTCTTTTAAGATCTAGTTCTATTTACATGCATTGTCTTCCTTTTGGATTTCATTTTTTCTTTAGTTTTATTATATGAAAGTTTAATGTCTAACAAGAAAAGCAGAATTGGCTTTTAGTAATTTAAAAATGAATTAAAGATATTTAAAAATCACAGTATCTCTTATTTTTTTCAAGTACTCTGGTTTTACTTCAGTGTCCCCTTCTACTCCTTGGCTGTAGACACACACTTAGTTGTATCTTACCTTCTTTTGTACATTGGCTACATCATATTGCCATATGTAAAATAAAGTGTCAGACTCAACAAATTTTGAGTTACAGTGATGGCATTGATACGATAATATAATCTGTTTTCAGTGGTGTGTTTTAAAACTAGTAACTAGATAAACCATGAAACTCATCAGTAGATTGATGTTATACTATATATGTGCACTATTGCCCTTGGTAGTAAGATTTGTATATTAAGATTTTTTCAGTTTTATGTATTGAACCACTGTCCTCTGTTCTTAATATTTTTGTTTTGAGATAATGTATTTCACCTTGTTATATTTAACAGATTGAAAGCATTTAAAATTTTTTTTTATGGTTCTAGAATGTAAGCTTCTCGGGCAAGGAATATAAATGGTGGTTTCTTTTCACTGTGCCTTATGTAAGGGAGGGTACTCTAAAAATGAATGCTTATTGAATAAATGATTAAAAGTTTAAAAAGTCAGTTATGTTTTAATTCAGTTGTTATCCTGATGAAAACTTAAAGAAGTGTTATGTAGTTGTTGCTGAGCAATAGCCTATATTTTTCTTGCTAATGTAAAAATTTTAATCTTTTTCTAAGGTTCGACCGAATAGCCCTTCTCCTACTGCATTAGCTTTTGGGGACCACCCTGTTATACAACCAAAGCAGTTATCCTTTAAAATTACTCAGGTAAATAGTAAATAAAATTTTTTGCATGACTTATAAGAAACTTAGTGCAAATAAGATGTCTTCTCTTTTAGACATAGTTATAAAGTAAAATTATAAATCAAGAAAGCTAATTACTAAACAGAAAAACCATTTGTTGGGTGGGGGTTAAGAAATTGAAACACCCACTTTACTATCAGCTTATCCTTTCTTACATGCTGGTTAAATATGTAGATATAAGCATTTCAAATAAACAATAAGCATGACTTGTCAGTTTTGTTTATTGCTTCTTTTTGAACATACCATCCAAGTACATATAATCAGTGTTTTCCTGAACTTAATACTTGTCACAAGTGAACTTAATTAAAGCAGTTCATTTTGGGTGTCTATATTTCACTTAAAGGTATCATTTGAAAATTAGATATCTTTTATGCTTACTTGATTTTATGAATTTGAGTATTACGTTTTTCATTTTAACTTTTTACATGTGACAGTTTTTGGATTTTAGTGTATCAGACTAGGGGACTTGGAAGAGTAAATCTTTTTGCTTAGCCATCTTTATTACCCCAGTTTATTGCCATTAGACTTTTCTGTTAGGTCATGTCCAAGCTATTGCACATGCATCAAAACATCTTTCTTTAGATGATCTTTAGGCTAGGATTGCAGGTACATTGCTTTCAGTCACTGAATAGCTCATGACAGCTTTTGCTGTGTTCAAAGATCAGCTAGCATTGATAGCATAAAGCGGCAGTTGCATTCAATTTTAATGAAGAACATTACAATATTCTAAAACTTTTAGTAATCAGTTTTTTAAATGTTTCTTTGTAAGCTTGTAGAACTTATACTTCTGAAGATATTAAAACTTAAAACTATACTAAGACTTTTTGGGATAACTTTTACATACACAAACTCAAATATTGTTTTTAGGACTAAAATCTAGTTTTTATTTGCATGCAATGATATGTATAATGGAGTTAGTAAAATAGCTTTCTTTCATTTAGACTGATCTCACAATGCTGAAATTAGCAGCATTAGAAAGTAATAAAAACCAGGACCTGGAAAAGAAGGAAGGTCGTATAGATGACTTGCTCAGGGTAAGTAATAAGTCATGGAGAAGGAAAAAAAATTGAGTTAATTACTTGGCAATAATAAAACTTGAAGAAATACTTAGCATTATAAAAAATTCTTCAGCTGGGAAAAAAAACAAACTTTTTCTGGTGGTTGTAAGTATATAAAAAATAACTAATTTAAAGTGAAAATTATTAGCCTTTAAATGTGAATTGAGAGGGGCATCTGGGTAGCACAGTCAGTTAAGCATCCAGCTCTTTGTTTCAGCTCAGGTCTTGATCTCAGGTTCGAGCCCCAAGTTGGGTTCAGAGTGGAGTCCACTTGAGCTTCTCTCCCCTCTCCCTCTGCCCCTCCCACTTATGCTCTCTCTCTAATATAAATAAATCTTTTTTTTTTTTAAAGATTTTATTTATTTATTTGACAGACAGAAATCACAAGTAGGCAGAGAGGCAGGCAGAGAGAGAGCGGGAAGCAGGCTCCCTGCGGAGCAGAGAGCCTGATGTGGGGCTCGATCCCACTGGGATCATGACCCGAGCCAAAGGCAGAGGCTTTAACCCACTGAGCCACCCAGGCACCCCTATAAATAAATCTTTAAAGTATGTATAAATAAATGTGAATTGAGAAACAGTTGGAGAAATATAGAGAAGTTTGTAAAATTTATTTTAATTTGATCAGCTATCATAAGACCGATGGCCATTTCATGTTAGTTTTAAAGGTAATTGATTTTGTTTTAAACCTCACTGACATTTGATACTACACAAGATGAAGTAACTACTGCAATTCTGTGAGATTTTTAATTGAAGCTTTTTATTTTAATATTTTAAAATTTTCAATTTTAATTGAAACTTTATAAAAGGACATATCAAAAAATACTTAAAATGTGAGTAAGGTAAGAAACAGTGCTTCTCAGTCCTTGCCACTCAGTAGAATCACCAAATGGGAAGGGTGGGAAGCACTTTATAAAGGTACATGCCTAAACTCCATCCTGAGGGGTTGTAATTAAATTGATGTGGTGTGGGACTTGGGCATTGGTAGTTTAAAAAGCTCCTCCAAAAAAAAAAAAATTCCTCCAGATGATTGTAATTATAATTTAAGCCAGCACTGAGAACTGTTAGTATAGAAATTCAATAAAACCAGTGTCTCATCCTACCACAATTACCGATACCTTTGAAACATCCAGCTTGCCATTCCTGATCCCATCCCAGTCACTCTCTCACATTCTTTTACCATTAACTACTGTTCTGAGTTCTTTATTATGCCTTATTATTATGGTTTTATCGCATGTATCTGTACATTCTTAACATACGTCAGTTTTTTTTTTTAATTTTTTTATTTATTTGAGAGAGAAAGAGAGAGAGAATGCACAAGCCAGGGGAGGGTCAGAGAAGCAGACTGTCCATGGAGCAAGGAGCCCGACATGGGACTTGGTCCCAAAACTCTGGGATCATGACCTGAGCGGAAGACTGACGCTTAACCAACTGAGCCACTCAGGCACCCCTTTGGTTTATTTTTGAACTTTACATAAAATTATGCTCTCTGTACCCTTTTGCCCTGCTTGTTTTCACTAAACATTATACATGGAATTGTCATGTACTTTGTTCATTTCATGCTCTCTCTATATAGTAAGGCTTTATATGAATATACCATAATGCATTTTTTCTGCTCTTGGTGGACATTTCGTTTCTGCTTTTTGTTAATATGAACAGTTCTGCTAAGAACATTATTGTACATGTCTTCTAGGGCAAATGTGGAAAATTTGTCTTACATTGTATGCTTTAAGAGAGACATGGCCACAGTACATGGCATGTAAATGTTCAGTTTTGCTTTATAATGCCAGATTTTCCCCAAAGTGGCTAGATTAATTTATACTCCTATGAGCAATAAATAATTTTGTTGCTTATTATCTTTGCTAAGGCTTATTATAATCAGATACAATAAATTTTTTGGCCAGTTCAATGGATGTAACAAAGTGTCTTTTGTCTTTTTTTATGTGTTCTCTATTTTCTAGCATCTTTTAAAATACTTATTAATTTTGTTTCTTCAGAGAAATAACTGGTCATGTTTTTTGCTCATTTTTCTTAATAGGTTGCTGTTTGTGTTTTTTTTTTACTTTTAAAACATTTTTAAATTTAGTTAATTAACATATAATATATAATTGTTTTCAAAGGTATAGGCCTGTGATTCCTCAGTCTTATATAATACCTAGTGCTCATTACATCACATGTATCATACAGTTACCCCATCCCTCCACCTCCCGCCCCTCCAGCAACCCTCAGTTTGTTTCCTATGATTAAGAGTCTCTTATGGTTTGTCTCCCTCTCTGGTTTTGTCTTGTTTCATTTTTTCCTCTCTTTCCCTATGATCCTCTGCCTTGTTTCTTAGAGTCCACATATAAGTGAGATCATATGATATTTGTATTTCTCTGATTGACTTATTTTGCTTACAATAATACCCTCTTTCCATTGATGTTGCAAAAGGCAAGAATTCATTTTTTGATGGCTGAATAATATTCCGTTGTATATAATATACTACCTCTTCTTTATCCATTCATCCATCGATGGACATCTGGGCTCATTCCATAGTTTGGCTGTTGTGGACATTGCTGCTATGAACATTGGGGTGCAGATGCCCTCTCAGATCACTATATTTGTATCTTTAGGGTAAATACCTAGTAGCACAATTACTGGATTGGAGGTAGCTCTATTTTCAACTTTTGGAGGAACCTCCATACTGTTTTCCAGAGTGGTTGTACCAGCTTGCCTTCCCACCAACAGTGTTAAGAGGGTTCCCCTTTCTCCACATCCTTGCCAACATCTGTTGTTTCCTGACTTGTTAATTTTAGCCATTCTGACTGATACGAGGTGGTATCTCATTGTGGCTTTGATTTGTATTTCCCTGATGCCTAGTGATGTTGAGCACTTTTTCATGTGTCTGTTGGCCATTTGTATGTCTTTGGAGAAATGTCTGTTCATGTCTTCTGCCCATTTCTTGATTGGATTATTTGGTTTTTGGGTGTTGAGTTTGAGAAGTTCTTTATAGATTTTGGATACTAGCCCTTTATCTGATAAGACATTTGCAAATATCTTCTCCCATTCTGTTGATTATCTTTTGGTTTTGTCAACTGTTTCCTTTGCTGTGAGAAAGCTTTTTATCTTGATGATGTCCTAGTAGTTCATTTTGCCTTTTTTTTCCCTTGCCTTTGGAGAAGTGTAGCAAGAAGTTGTTGCGGCCAAGGTCGAAGAGGTTGCTGTCTGTGTTCTCCTCAAGGGTTTTGATGGATTCCTGTCTCACTTTTAGTTCTTTCATCCATTTCAAGTCTATTTTTGTGTATGGTTTAAGAGAATGGTCCAGTTTCATTCTTCGGCATGTGGCTGTCCAATTTTCCCAACACCATTTGTTGAAGAGACTGTCTTTTTTCCATTGGACATTCTTTCCTGCTTTATCAAAGATTAGTTGGCCATAGAGTTGAAGGTCCATTTCTGGGCTCTCTGTTCTGTTCCACTGATTTTTGTGTCTGTTTTTGTGCCAGTACCATACTGTCTTGATTACAGCATTGTAATAGAGCTTGAAGTCAGAATTGTGATGCCACCAGCTTTGCTTTTCTTTTTCAACATTCCTCTGGCTATGTGGGATCTTTTCTGGTTCCATACAAATTTTAGTATTATTTGTTCCAGTTCTGTGAAAAAAGTTGATGGTATTTTGATAAGGATTGCATTGAATGTGTAGATTTGTCTAGGTAACATAGACATTTTAACGGTATTTGTTCTTCCAGTCCATGAGCATGGAATATTTTTCCATTTCTTTGTGCCTTCCTCAGTTTCCTTCATGAGTGTTCTCTAGTTTTCTGAGCACTAATCCTTTGCCATTTTGGCTATGTTTATTCCTAGGTGTCTTATGGTTTTGGGTGCAATTGTAAACGGGATCGACTCCTTAATTTCTCTTTCTTCTGTCTCATTGTTAACGTATAGGAATACATTTTTTGGAGACCAGTTTTTTGTTGTTCCTCTATATTGATTTTCTCCCAGATAATGGACTTAACTTAGCCAAGGTTATATACCTTAGGGTGTTGATTTGAATCTATGGAGTCTAGATACAAATTCCATGTACTTTCCACTGCACAGTTACATAGCACTTAACAGTATTACCATGGTTAGTAGATGTGTAAAAAAATAATTTTAGTATCATACTCAAACACTTTTCTTTTTTTTTTTTTAAAGATTTTATTTATTTATTTGACAGACAGAGATCACAGGTAGGCAGAGAGGCAGCCAGAGAGAGAGGAAGGGAAGCAGGCTCCCTGCTGAGCAGAGAGCCTGATGTGGGGCTCGATTCCAGGACCCTGGGATCATGACCTGAGCCGAAGGGAGAGGCTTTAACCCATTGAGCCACCCAGGCGCCTCTCAAATACTTTTCTTTTAATGTAATTTATTGAGAATGTAAGAGTATTCCTAAGTGTCTCATATACACAAATTCTAGACCTTTTCTATTTTTACTTATGTTGTAGGCTAACTGTGATCTCAGACGGCAAATAGATGAACAACAAAAATTACTTGAAAAATACAAAGAACGATTAAATAAGTGTATATCAATGAGCAAGAAGCTGCTTATTGAAAAGGTAAGTTTAAAAAGTTCAGTGAATTTTCCTTTTCATTCCACTGGCCCTTTTTCACCTTGCATAGTTTTAAATGAATAAAATTGATGATTTTTTTTCCTCCTTTTTTCAGAGTACACAAGAAAAATTGTCAAGCAGAGAAAAGAGTATGCAAGACCGATTACGCCTTGGGCACTTCACAACAGTTAGACATGGTGCTTCATTTACTGAACAATGGACAGATGGTTTTGCGTTTCAGAATCTTGTGAAGTTAGTCATTCTTACATTTTAAAAAATGTAGTGTTCCTTTGGGTTTTTGTTACTTTCAGAGATTGTAGATTTGGAATTACATTTTATTTCTACTCCTTACTGCTCTTTGAAATCACAGAATTTAGTACATTTGAAAGGAACGTAAAACAAAAGTATTACAATTTCAACTTTAGCAGACTTCTTGATTAGTCAGCATTCATCCATACTATATATTATTCTAAGTATTACTTTCCAAAATATAAACTGATCCTCTAGCTTTATCGATGATTTGGGAGGAAATTTTAATTTTCATTCATATATATGGATATATATGTATCTTGGAATACATACACACACAGATATATATATCTCTGTGTGTGTGTGTGTATATATATAGATATATATATATATATCTGTTGGGATTTATATATATATATCTATATATGTGTATGTATATATATAGATACATAGATATATATCTCTCTTGGGATTTTTGTACTTAGTTTTTTCCACATTCTCCAGTCATTATTTCATTGTTATTATACAGCACTTGCTTGCTTTCTGTTCCTATGGAAAAGACAGGAACTTTTCCTTTTTGCTTTAGATACAATAATTCATAAATTATTTGAGGAATATGTAGCTTTAGCATTTCTAAACATTGCTAAAGTTTGCTTTAGCAAACTTTAAAACAGATACTGAGTTATGATGATGGTAGATAGGGATAGATTGACTGTGAATTAAGGAGTTAGGATCTGTGCTGCTTTTTTGTTTTTCACTGTAAAAATTCTTAAGCCTCAAAAACAGGAGTAGTGCCAGCATCTACATCAGATTTGCTAGAGTTCTATAGAAAATGGAGGCAAAGCTGCATCTAGTATATAAACATTGCTGTTTCAAACACTTGTTCCCAGGACTTAGCACAGAATGGCCTTCTCTCTCCCACAGTTGATTTATTTAGCTTTTGTTCAGCACCAGCTATGCTGGGTGATAGGTATGCCCTTATGAAGAATAGAGTTCTGGCGATGCTAGGGAGTTTGGCTTTTAATTCAAAGGTTTATATGTAGTGTGTGTGATCAGAATTGAGTTTTAGAAAGATAACTGGTGATACATGTGGGACTAATATTGGAAAAAAGATAAATTATTGACAGATGAGGTATCCAAATGAAAGATGATTAGGCTTGAGCTAAAATGCTGACAATGAAAGGTAGAAAATAGGAGATATATTTTAGATAGAAACCATGATTTTTGGATGTTAAATAGGCAAGAACTTCTGCTACTAAACTCCAATCTACAGTTGTCCTGATAATGAATAAAATAGGCTACTTAATATAACCTTAAATACAAACTAAAAATACAAATCTAAAATATAAGTTCTTTGTAGCAAAAATTTCTTCATCAAGCTGTCAGCAAAATTGGAGCCTCTGGGTTGGTGATGGTGAACACCTGGAGGTTTGGGGAGAATCGTGCAGTTAGAGAGCACCTGGAAGCCCCACACTCTTAGCCCATACCTTACCCTATGCATCTCTTCCATCTGGCTGTTCCTTTTTATAATAAACGAGTAATCTAGTTTTTAAAAAATTACATTTCTTGTATTGTGGGCCTATTTTGTGTTATTACATATGCATATATTAAATCAAGCTGCTTATCAGTGTGAATTAAGTAGTTTATCAGTGACATAACCAAAGTAGTTGGTGGATGAGAAGAGAAATAAATATTAGTAATATTAAATTAGTAATCTCTAAATTCTGTAGGCATTCCTAAATAATCAGATAATAGCTTTCTATTCATTCTAGTAATTCTTTACCTTCCATTAGGATTTTAAACATTAGGATTATTGCCATTTGTTTTCATTTATAGCATCTTGATTGTGCTCTAAACTAGCTTTAAAAATTAACTTTTTTCATTAAATGAAGTTATATATTTCTATTTCCAGAGGAAAACTGGATTAAACTCCTGATCTAGCTTTGCCGTTCTTGAATTTTCTCCACCTTTTACTCTTCGGCCTCCGTAGCTATTGATGCTTTCATTCTGGTCATACTCTGCTATCTGGCTAGAATCATAGGATCAGGCAATATGTGTAAAGGCAGTTTTGGGTCAGCAGAATAGAAGTTCTGTAGTTCTGCTTTAAGTAGGGGTGGGGAGCCAAGGAATTGAAACGTTTGTCTTTTTAAAATCTTAAGTACCATAACCACGTAGAGGTTTAAAATTTTTTTCTTAGCATGTTGAGGTGACCTAACAGGGAAGGAACATGGTTACTATGAGAACAAGTTGTGTGATGGGATAGTTTTAAAAAGCTTCACTGTCACTTACTCTTGCTCTGGTCAGATTGCTGAAATTAGAGTTAGTAAGCTTTAGATTCTTGAATAGGAAGCAGTAATACTTTTATTAATTTGCTCATTTTTCAGTCATGCTAATTTTTTTTGTTTCCCTCTTTTTTTTTCTTGTCTCCTTCAAATTGTCAAAATTCTTTCTTCATAAATTTCTTATATTTAGGTCAGTTTTTGTTTCATTTCAAGGTAGCGCTTACACATTCCCAAAATCTTTTTTTTTTTTAAAGATTTTATTTATTCATTTGACAGACAGAGATCACAAGTAGGCAGAGAGGCAGGCAGAGAGAGATGGGGAAAGCAGGCTCCCCGCTCAGCAGAGAGCCCGATGCGGGGCTCGATTCCAGGACCCTGGGATCATGACCTGAGCCGAAGGCAGAGGCCTTAACCCACTGAGACACCCAGGCGCCCCCCCAAAATCTTTTTGACATAGACAATTTTAGAAACACTTCATTAACTTAATTGTCTTTTTCAAGTTTTTCTAGTAAGTGATGAGATGCATGTTTAAAATTTCTGTGCTTATTTCTGTTCTTTATTTTAATAGCCCATTTGTTTCATTGAACAAGTATTAACTAAATTCCTAGTATGTGCTGATGATTATGCTGGGCACTAGGAATATAATAGGATATAAAATAGATGTGGTCTCGGTTTTCATGCAATAATATGTCTAGAGACATTCTAATCAAGTATCTATAGGAATGATACTCACTAGGAAGAAGGAGGTAGAGATTTTTTCCTACTTCAGGGGATTTAGGGAATTTAGAAATGAATGCTTCAAATGAGACCTGGCCAGTGAGTGTAAGTAGGTTCAAAAAGGTGGAACCATAATATTTGTTAATGTTCCATGCTTTTTCATGTTTATTGGTATATTCTTGTTTTAACTGTGAAGAGTAACGAAAAGTTAATACGGTTTTTTACATATATTTTTATACAGGCAACAAGAATGGGTGAATCAGCAAAGGGAAGATATTGAAAGGCAAAGGAAACTTCTAGCCAAACGCAAACCTCCCACGGCTAATAATTCTCAGGCACCCTCTACCAATTCTGAACCAAAACAAAGGAAAAACAAAGCAGTCAATGGAGCAGAGAATGATCCCTTTGTTAGACCAAATTTACCACAACTGTAAGCCTTCATTTTAATTTTCCTTTTTTTTAAAAAAATCGATGCCAGTGAGCATGAGTGTTAGATGTTATTTATATTTACACTAATACTTAAATACTAAAAATAGTTATGACCAGGAAGGAAAGCAGTATTAATATTTACTTCTAAATTAATAATCTCCAAATACCTGAATTCAGCCTTTGTAAGTGGAGACTTATTAATCCTCTTTTCATATGAAGTCATAGCAGCTAAGAGGAAACTGGAATCCTCTTTCTTCATGTCTGAATGATAGAATCAGTTATTAGTTTTGGTTATCTCAATTCTGTATTTCCGTTAATGTTACTTTTTCTGAAAGAATATTAAACAATATAACTGACATTTATTTTCTTAACCTATGAAAGCAATACATTGGTAGGTTATAGGTATTGTTTTTTCCCTTTCTGCTTTTATTTATTTTCTAAGTTTTCTAAATCAGTGATGAACTACTCTTTATAGTTCAGTGGGCAAAGAGCTTTTTAAATAATTAAATGCTTATTATACATAGAAAATTGGAAAATATGAAAGAACATAGTATTATAGACCATGATTCCATCCACAGAGAAGACCATTGTTAAAATTTTGATTTATAGATGTGTCTGAACATGTAATTTTTTTGTTCTGCAGGAACTTAAGTTTTTTGAGTAGAAAATACACACACACACACACACAGGCGCGCGCGCACACTGTTTGATGTTTCTATGTGGGTGTATTCTTTCTTCCCTTGTTGAAAGGTAACGTTTCATCTGTGCTTTGATTCCCATACCCTGCTACATGCGGGACTCTTCTGTGGATACCTCCTTTATCTTCTATCGTCAGCTTTTTGTTCTCTACTGGTTCCTTCCTTTTAGAAGACAAAATGAAACCAAAAACTCTGCTTCAATTATATATCCGTCTGTTCTAGTCTCCATATCCTGTCATCTTTATAACCAGGTTTCTTGAAAGACTTGCTTGTACCAGTCTCTTCTGTCTCACCTTCCATTTTCTTTCTTAAGTGAAATTGCCTTTTAAAGGTGAGCTATCTTTTTGATGCTCCATGCCATAGACATTTGAGTCTTTAACTTGGCAGCATTGAATAGTGTTGATATTTTTTTTTTTAAGATTTTCTTTATTTATTTGAGAGAGAGAGAGAGAGAGAGCCTGAGAGGGGAAGGAGGTCAGAGGGAGAAGCAGACTCCCCATGGAGCTGGGAGCCTGATGCAGGACTGGATCCAGGGATTCCCTGGATCATGACCTGAGCCGAAGGCAGTCACTTAACGAACTGAGCTACCCAGGAGCCCGATTATTGTTGACTTCTTATTTTTTCCCAAGGGACTCTTTCTTGCCTTTAGTTTTTGAAATACCTTGATCTCCGAATTTTCACTTTCTCCTCTGCTCATCTTCTCAGTCTGTTCCATGGACATCATTTGCATTACCAATTTGTAAAATGTAAGTGTCTTTTAAGGATCTCTCTTGGTTATCTTACTTCCTACTTTACATATTTTTCTTGAAAATTAACTACTCAGAGTTTCAGTTATCACATATATATGCTTCTGACATCCAAGTTTCTGTCTCTTGTCTGCTTTTCTTTCTTGCATATTAAATGTATCTCAGTTTTGAATGTCATATCCTTTCTTGTTGTTATCAGTACTTAAGTGCTTCTAATGTAGGCTTTTCAAAACTGTATTTACTAAAAACACAGAACAAAACAAAAACAGAATCCGTTCCAGTCAGTCTCTCTCCATACACACACACTCATACACTCATCTACACATCCACGTACATACCCTTTGCCTTTTGCTGTGTTTTCTCTGTTAGTAAATGGTACTACTGTCCTCTCAGTTCTATATGCCAGGTTTTTATTATCATCCTTAGTATTTTAGATCAAGATTTCATTTATTTTCCTTAATCCATTTTTATTATTTTCCATTAATAAATAGGTGGTAATAAGCTTATTTTTCAAAATCTACCTTAAAATCTACTTCCATCTTCAAACCTTTTCTAATCCTAGGGGCCTTTTGTAAACTGGAATTAAAACACTCAGCTATTGATATTTAAAAAAAAATAGCAGATGGTTTACTTTTTGTAAATTAGTAAATTTGTTGTTTAATAAAGGGTAGATGGGTAGATGAGTGGTAATACAGAATACAGTGTGTGTTAGGTTTAGCTCCACTCCTGCGAGACACCATTGACAGACACCATTCTAACTCAAGTTACCGTCCTCTCTTACTTGGGTTATTTTTTTCACCTACCTCTCCTTTCAGCTTTGGTTTAGCAACCCAGTTCATTTTCATTTTGCAATCAGAATCATTTTTGCAGAATATCCTTTTGTTCTCTTACCACCTTAACGTAGCTGTTTCTTTTTTTCTTTTTTTTAAAGATTTTATTTATTTATTCGACAGAGACAGAGAGCACAAGTAGGCAGAGTGGCAGGCAGAGAGAGAGGGGGAAGCAGGCTCCCCGCCAAGCAGAGAGCCCGATGCGGGGCTCGATCCCAGGACCCTGAGATCATGACCTGAGCCGAAGGCAGAGGCTTTAACCCACTGAGCCACCCAGGCGCCCCGTCGTAGCTGTTTCTTGAATCATAGAGTCCAAAAGTCCTAAGAAGATTTCTGAAAGCACTTTTGATCTGACATTTTCGGACTACTCTAGCCTCATCTTCTGTCACTAACCAGTGCCTACCCTTTATTGCCAACTTTCAAACTCCCAACCCATGGTTTTTAATTCCTTTTCATCTTTTAAATCCTATACTAGGTATTTCTTCTTAAAAGCTTTTCCTTGATCCCTGAAGTATAGGGGTTAATTATCTCTTTTAATGTGATAGTGTCCTCTGTCTCTTCAGTCACAGCATCACCATTTACTGTGTTAATGACACTAGAAACATCCTTCCTGTTTTCCTTTCCCTCATTCTCTGTTTCTGTAACGTCTTGTATTTGTCCATCTTCATTGCCATGATCTTAGTACAGGACCTCAGCTCTTTTTTTAACCTAGATTATGGTTTCTTACATATCTCTTCATGTCAGTTTCACATTTAACCTCCTTCACTGACCTTCAAGATAAAATTCACCCTCATGAAGGACTCTTCATAGGCCTTATTTTTCTCTTTCATTTCACTCCCTACATCTGTCTTACATCTCTTATGTTAAACTCTTTTAATTCTCTAAGTGGATTAGGCGTCCTTGTTTCTGTGCCTTTATACATCTCGTTCCTTGCCTTTCTTCACCTGTCTCATTGCCTGTTCATCTTTTAAGGCTTGGCTCAAATACCAGTTGCAGTAGAAAGCCCTCTCTAACTTTTGTTCTTCCCATTTTCTCCCCCATTTCTCCTCAGGTTAGGTGCCCATAGCCTTTTTATATGTGCCTCTTCTGTATGTAGCATTTATCTCACTGATTTATCTCTATATTCCCAATATGTAGCACAGTTTTCTGACATATGGAAAGTGGTCAGTAAATGCCAAATTCTGGTACGTAAGCATTTGATTGAATTTCATTTTCTCCTTCTCACTAGTTCCTCCTTCATTTTTCTAGTTCGTCACAGGTATTTTGCTTACTTGCCTTCCAAGATACTTAACAGGCCTAACTGTTGTTTAATAGTCATAGACTTGTCTTATTTCCACCTCACATTATATGATACATGTTGAATGAAAACTAACCCTAAAGTGAAATGCTATGTGTTTTTGGAATGACAGGTGAAGTGATACTGCATAAAAGTTTGACTATCTCTTTATACAAATGCAGATTTAAATAGGGAAAAAAGCCATAGAAGCACTTTTTTTTTTTTTTTTTTAAGACTTGTTTATTAGAGCATGCACGAGAGCAGGGGAAGGAAGGGGCAGAGGGAAAGGAGAGAGAGAATCTCCAGCAGTCTCCCTGCTGTGGGAGTCTCAATCAGTGGGGGGCTTGATCACAGGACCCCAAGATCATGACCTCAGCCCAGATCAACAGTTGGATGTTCAACTGTTCAACTGGCTCACCACCCAGGCGCCCTAGAATCACTTTTGTTTATATATTAACTATATTTTAGTGGCTATTCTCTGCAACTATCTTCTAAAAATTCCTTTTGAATAACTGTTTGGTGGTAACTAGAACATATAGCGTATATGCAGAACGTCTAGTTTAATTAGAAGAGAAACCATGAATCTTTAATTATTTTTCTATCAAGAAATTAACATAGAAAATGAAGCTCCTACTGTGTAGTGGTTAGGACTTTAGCGTTGTAGACAGACAGATGTGGAATCTGTCCTTGACTCTTTCAGGTTATTATTTTTGGTAAGCTCTTTTACTTCTTTGAGTCTCCATTTCCTCATTTGTAACAGTACCTATATCATAGTGTTGAAAGGATGATATGAGGTAATGCATGTTAAAGTACTTGCGTGGTTCCTGGCTCTTAACTAATTTTTAACTACCAGCAAGATTCGGTCAGGTTTGGTTTTGTTTTTTTTTTTTAAAGACTTTTTATTCATTTATTTGACAGACAGAGATCACAAGTAGGCAGAGAAGCAGGCAGAGAGAGAGGTGGGGAAGCAGGCTCCCGTGAGCAGAGAACCCGACGTGGGGCTCAATCCCAGGACCCCGGGATCATGACCCAAGCCGAAGACAGACGCCTTAACCCACTGAGCCACCCAGGCACCCCTCAGTCAGGTTTTTTAGATAGCAGTTTCTAATTGTAGTCACAAAGACTTCTTTTATTCAGATTAGTTTGTATAGATAATATCTATGGCTGTCTAAATGACTCTTGTGTTAATTGTAATTAATTAATTTTAATCAAAATTGTGACTTCATGTTAAATACATTTTAAATTATGTTTTAATTTTATTTATGTATTTCATGTTGCACAGAGGATGATTGCAAAGTAACAGTAATATTTTACCTTCTATTTTATATTAAGGAAATTTTAGAGGTCACTATGTTTTCTCATTAAAGCTTTAATTTTGGGGTGCCTGGGTGGGTTAGTGGGTTAAGCCTCTGCCTTCGGCTCAGGTAATGATCTCAGGGTCCTGGGATTCAGCCCCGCATCGGGCTTTCTGCTCAGCAGGAAGCCTGCTTCCCCACCCCTCTGCCTGCCTCTCTGCCTACTTGTGCTGTCAAATAAATACAATCTTAAAAAAAAAAAAGCTTTAATTTTAACTCAAGATTATATTTTCATATCATAAAGTTATTTAGTGGATTGTCTTGTAAATAATATAATGGACTTTGTTAATTAAGAAAATTTATTTTTAGAGCAGTTTTAATATATACCAAAATTGATCAAAAAGTACAGAGAGTTAACGTATATTCCCTGTCCCCACACACAACCTCCACCACTATCGGTATCCTGCAGCAGAGTGGTATATTTGTTACAATTGAGGAATGTGCATTGGCACATCATTATCGCCTAGAGTTTGTAGTGTACATTAAAATTCACCTTTGTGGGGGGGGGGCGCGCCTGGGTGGCTCAGTGAGTGGGTTAAAGCCTCTGCTTTCAGCTCAGGTCATGATCCCAGGGTCCTGGGATCGAGGCCCCGCATCAGGCTCTCTGCTCAGCAGGGATAAACAAATAAATAAAAAATAAATAAAAAAAATAAAAAAAAATAAACAAAATCTTTAAAAATAATAATAAAAAAATAAAATTCACCTTTGGTATAGTGAACATTTTATGGGTTTTGACAAATGTTTAATTGATTTTTTTAAAAATGCTGTCTGAAAAATCTTTCATTGGAGCATTTAATCTGTTTTCATTTCATGTATTTATCTATTTATTGGGTCTTAAATCTGGTCTTTCTTTGTGCTGTCAATTTGTCCTGCCTCCTCTCTGTCCCCGCCCCTTTTTTTTTTCTTTATTGGGTTGCTCAGTTTTTAATTTCTCTCTCTTTCTCTCTGTGAGACACACCCCCTATGTAAAAACATCTTTGTCTGGTATAGTTACTGTGTTCATTTAAATGTTACTTGCATATTTATCTTTTTTTTCCTCTTCATTTATTTTTACAGCTTCAATTTTTTTTACCTAGTAAGATCTTTCTGCCCAAGAAAACCCTTTAGAAATTTTTCTTTTTAGTGTAGGTCCATTGGTAGTGACACCTTTCAGTTTTTTCTTGGTATGAAACTAACTTTATTCTGCCTTCATTCTCAAAATTATTTTTACTGGTTTTAGGGTTTTAGGTTGGTGATTATTTGAAGGTATCTTACTGACTTTTGACTTAAAATTATTACTAGATAAGTCACCTGACCATAGAAGAACCATATTGAATGGAGCAGAAGCAGTACTTGAAGATGAAATAACTGAGAATATTTTTTTCTTTTTTTTTAAAGATTTTATTTATTTATTTGACAGAGAGAGAACACAAGTAGGCAGAGAGGCAGGCAGAGAGAAAGAGAGGAGGAAGCAGGCTCCCTGCCCAGCAGAGAGTCCGATGTGGGACTTGATCCCAGGACCCTGAGATTGTGACCTGAGCTGAAGGCAGAGGATTAACCCACTGAGCCACCCAGGCGCCCTAACTGAGAATATTTTAAAGCAGATGAATAAGATCGATCTATAAATTCACAGTGGCCAGAGAATTCTCAGTATGATGAATAAAAAGAAATACCTAGGAACATCATAATGAAATTTCAAAATAATCGGGGTGCCTGGGTGGCTCGGTGGGTTAAGCCTCTGCCTTTGGCTCAGGTCATGAGCTCAGGGTCCTGGGATCGAGCCCTGCATCGGGCTCTCTGCTCAGTAGGGATAATGCTTTCCTCTCTCTCTCTCTGCCTACCTCTCTGCATACTTGTAATCTCTGTCTGTCAAATCAATCAATCAATCAATCTTAAAAAAAGATAAAAAATTTTCAGAAAAATCGAGGCAGAGAGAAAAAAATTCTTAACAGTCACCAGAGGGGGGGAAAGAAAAAGATATATTGGGAGTATAAGTTAAGAAAAAAATATTCCAGGTAAATGCCAACCAAAAGAAAGCTGTATTATATGAGACACAGTAAAACTTAAGGCAAAAAAATTATGATGAAGTGGTTATTTCATAACTATAAATGGCTCAAATTACTGGGAACATACAGTAATTCTCAGTTTGTGTGCATATAATAACATGGCCTCAAGATAAATGAAAAATTGACAGTATTTAAGGATATATATAGACAGATCCACAAGTCACAGTAGATTTCAACACACAAATTTCTTAGTAATTGAACATACAGATAAAAAATAAACAATAAAAAAAGGACACCTAGTATGGATATAGAAAATTTCAGTGGGATTGATAAACTCGACACTTGTAGAATACCCCTAATATCTACAGAGTAAGTGTTCTTTCTTAAGCATGGTCTCTGAAATAAAAATTTATCACGTTAGGTCATAAAGCAAGTCTCAACAAATTTCAAAGAGTGAAAGAGTTTATATAGGACTGGGATTATTTCTTACTTAAATTTTTGTTTGAACTCATGGATAAAATTTAGAGGATTAGAATCATAGAATATGTTCTCTGACCACAGTGGAATTAGACTAGAAATCACTAGCAATAAAGTAGTGAAAAAATCTCAGTGGGGGGCGCCTGGGTGGCTCAGTGGGTTAAAGCTGCTGCCTTCGGCTCGGGTCATGGTCCCGGAGTCCTGGGATTGAGCCCCACGTCGGGCTGTCTGCTCAGCGGGAGCCTGCTTCCTCCCTTCTCTCTCTGCCTGCCTCTCTGCCTACTTGTGATCTGTCAAATAAATAAATAAAATCTTAAAAAAAAAAATCGCAGTGGAAACTAGAAAAATATTTTCAGAATGAAATTGCCATATAGCAAAATTTGTGAGATAAATCTGACCAGTAGCCGGGGGAAATTTATAACCTTAAATACATATATACAAAAAGAAGAAAATCTAAAACTTTACAAATTAAGCATCTATTTCAGTAAGTTAGAAGATGAGCAGTAGAATTAACCAAAGAAGGAAGAAGAAAAAGAGCAGAAATTAATGATACAGGAAATAAACATATACAATACAGAGAATCAACCAATCCAAAAAATGTGTGTGTTTTATTCTAAAACAAAATTAAACTAATAAAATTGAAAAAGAAAGAAGACAACCATTATCAGGAATGAAAAAAGGTAATTTACCACAGAGTCTGTAGATATTTTAAGGAAAACAAAATAACATAAATGGCTTAAACTTGAAATTTTTGTAAAATAGATAAATTTCTAGAAAAATCTAACTTACCAGAATTGACACTAGAAGAAACAAAAGTCTAAATAGTTTTGTAACTATTAACGAAATTGAATCTGGTATTAAAAAATTTAAAAGTCCAGGGGCCCCTGGATGGTGCAGTTGGTTGAGCACCTGACTCTTGGTTTCTTGGTTCAGGGTGTGATCTCAGGGTGGTGGGATTAGGCTCCAAGTTCAGCAAGGAGTCTGCTAAAGTTTCTCTCCCTCTCTGTCTCTCTTACTCTTGTGCTCTTTCTAAAATAAATAAATAAATCTTAAAAAAAAAAATAAAAGTCCAGGTACGGATGACATCATTTATGAATTATAACATCCACTTAAGGAAGAAATAGTGTCAGTCTTTTTAAAAACTTTTTTTTTTTTTAAAGTAATAGCTAAGTCAGAAATACTTCCATCTTATTTTGAGACCAACATAATCTAGGTGTCAGAATTTAACAAAGATGATGTAAAGAAGGAAAGTTACAGGCTAGTCTCATTTCATAAACGTAAATGTAAAAATCTTAAAATATTAGCAACCAAATATATAATATATAAAAATGGTAATTTATTAAGACCAAGTTGGGTTTATTTTAGGTATCCAAGGTTGGTTTAACATTTTAAAAAATCTGTAATTTTTCCATGTAAGGAGAAGGATCATACGATAATATTAATAGATGCCAAAAAGCATGAGACAAAATTCAGCATTGATTTTTTTTTTTTAATTATTTATTTTGGAGAGGGTGTAGGTTGGAAAAGGGGGAGAGAGAATCTCAAGCAGCCTCCCTGCTGAGCACGGAGCCTGATGTGGGACTCCGTCCCACAACCCTGAGATCATCACCTGAGCCAAAATCAAGAGTCAAGAGGCTTAACCAGCCAAGCCACCCAGGCACTTCCAGCATTGATCTTTGATTAAAACTCTTAGCAGTCAGTAGAAGAACTTCCTTAATCTATACTGTACATTGATTTTTCTTTTTGCATTCATATCTGCATGCTGTGTACTTGAGTCACTATGGTGCCCGGTATGCCCTTTTTCTTCTTCCTGGCTTCCCTCTGCTGCTCCTCTTTAATCAGGGTTAGATGTTATCTCTTCCGTGTCTTTTCCTACTTTCCTTCAGATAAAAAATTTTTTCTTTGCTCTGTGTAGTCATAGCTGTATTATCCAGGATAATCACCTTATGTTATGATCAGCTAATTAGCAACCTTAATCCCACTTAATCTTTTGCTATGTAAGGTAATGTATTCACAAACTCCAAAGATTAGGATGTGATATCTTTGGAAGCTGATATCTGCTTACCCGGCTCCTCTCTGACCCAAGATTCATATCCTTCCCTTACGTAAAATACATTCGTCCTATCCCAACATCCCCAAAAGAATCAACCCAACATCCCAATTATAGCAACAACTCAATATCCAAAATCTCATCAAAATTTCATCAGCTCAAACTTTCTGAATCTCATCTAAATTAGGTATGGGTGAGAATCTGTATAATCCACCCCAAAAACAATTCCTCTTGATCTGTGAACCTCAAGAAACAACTTCTCTGTTCTCAAAATACAATGGTGGGAACATACATAGGATAACAGCTAAAGATATTTTGTTGAAACAGAAAAAAAACCTGAAAGGAGTCACTGATCCCAAGTAGTTTGAAAATCCGTTCAGGCAAACTGGTTTCAAGGTCTGGTAGTAATTTTCTATGGCTATGGCTCCTCCTTCTGGTCTCAAGGTTCTTTCCTCTGAGTCTTTTTCCCAAAGTTTTGTGTTTTTTTTTTTTTTTTAAAGATTTTATTTATTTATTTGTCAGAGAGAGTGAGCACAGGCAGACAGAGAGGCAGGCAGAGGCAGAGGGAGAAGCAGGCTCCCTGCTGAGCAAGGAGCCCGATGTGGGACTCGATCCCAGGACGCCGGGATCATGACCTGAGCCGAAGGCAGCTGCTTAACCAACTGAGCCACCCAGGTGTCCCTTGTGTTGTTTTTTTTTAAATTAAGGTTAGCATGTATATGTAGCTAAGTAGCTTTGTCAGGCTGTTTCTTGTTTGTAGAATTTTGGGGGTCTGACAGCCTTTCATTTTGTCCTCTCTGTGCCCTGGCAGTGTTTCTGTTTAAACTTGTCAAAAGATCTTGTGGATCTAGCCCCCCTGACACAGGCATTTACTCCTTTAGATAAGAGGATCCTCCGTGTTCTTTTCTATATAATCCCGTTGTTGTTTTTGGCTTCTGCTGAGAAGGCAGAGAGGACCTGTGAGTTGCATACTTATTCTTTTAAAGACCCTTTCATACCACTATGGGGTATTAGCAAAAATGTTGTTGAGCAACATCTTCCTTTTTTTTTTTTTTTTTTTTAATTTAAATAGAGCAGCTTTTTGTGAAACTCAGTCTTAGTGTCTTTCACACTCTGGATAGAATGAGCCATGTGTTTTCTTCTTTTTCTTTTCTTTCTTTCTTTTTTTTTCTTTTTTTTTTTTTTTGAGTATATACCTAGGAATAGAATTACAAGGTTATACGACAGTTCTGTGTTCAAATTCTTGAAGAACTGCTAAACTTTTTCATATCTGCAATATTTTACATTCCCGCCAGTAATAGACAATGAGTTCCTATTTCTTCACATCTTTGGCAACACTTTTTATTTTCTGTTTCTTGATTATAATCATCCTAATAGCTGTAAATTGTCATCTCATTGTGGTTTTGATTTACATTCCTGAATGGCTCATTATGTTGAATGTCTTTTAATGTGCTTGTTGGTCTTTGTATAGAAATTGAAGTCTTTTGCTCAGCTTTTAATCCAGTTCCTTGTCTTTTTGTTGTTGAATTACAAGAGTCCTTTATATATTCTAGATACTAAACCCTTGTCAGATATATGATATGTAGGTATTTGCTCCCATACTGTAAATTGTATTACTTTCTTGATAATGTCCTTTGATTTTATTTTATTAAAAATTTATTTTGTTTTTTGCTTATATTTTTGGTGTCAAATTTAGGAATCCTCTACCAAATCCATGGTCAAAGACATTTACCCCTGTGCTGTGTTTTAAGAATTTTCTAGTTTTAGTTCTTATATTTAGATTATTGATCACTTTTTGGTTAATTTTCTATATAGAATGAGGTAGGGGTCCAACTTCATTTTTTTGCATGTGGTTATTATCCTGTTGTCCCAGTACCATTTGTTGAAGAGGTGATTCTTTCCCCCATTCAGTGGTCTTGGCACCTTGTCAGAAATCAACTGGCCATGGATATCTGTACTCACTTCTATCCCTTTGGCCTGTATGTCTATCTTTATGGTAGTAACTGTTTTAATGACCGTAACTTTATAGTAAGTTTTGAAATAGGTAGTGGGAGTCCTATAACTTTGTTTTTTCTCTTTCAATGTTGTGTTCTTTTTGAGACCCCTTTCAGTTTTTTTTTCCATTTTAACAAAGTGGGCCATTTGTATTTTGATTAGGATTATATTGAATATATGGTTGACTTTGGAGAGGATTGCCCTCTTAACAACATTGTCTGCTAACCCATGAACATAGAAGTCTTTCATTTCATTAGTTTCCATTCATTTCCTTAACACTGTTTTGTAGTTTTTAGTATATAAGTCACTTCCTAGGTTAAATTTGTTTCTAGGTATTTTACTTTTTTTGGATTCTCTTATAAATGGAATTGTAGTCTTAATATCCTATTTAGATTGTTCATTGCTGGTGTATAGAAACACAACTGATTTTTTGTGGGTTGATTTTGTACCCTCCAACTTTGCCGATTTATTAGCTCTGGTGGTGTTTTTTTCTTCATTCGAGATTTTCTGTATCTAGAGTTATGTTATCTGCAAGTAGAGATAGTTTTACTTCTTTTCTCATTCTGATGCATGATGTTATGTTTCTTTTTCTTACTTAACCTCTCTGGTAGGACTTCCAGCACAATATTGAATAGTAATGGTGAAAACATCATTTTCTTATTTCTCATCTTAAAGGGGGAAAGCTTTCAGTCCTTCACCTTTGAGTATGATGTCACTTGTGGGTTTTTAATAAATGCCCTATATCATGTTGAGGTACTTCTGTTCCTAGTTTTTGGGGGGCTTTTCAAAGGCAGATTAGTCTCATGTCCCACCCTCCCTCATGTTAAAAATCTAATCCTCAGTGCATAGCTCATAGCTTAATGTTCAGTAAAGGTTTGCTAAATTGTACAAATAAATGGGCTTGCTATGTTTTTTTCCCTTAAGTGCCTGTAAAAGTCTTATTTACCATAGATTGCATTCCTTAACTTTGAGACTTCAGGTTAATTTCCTTTTTAAACAGAAGGTCTTTAAAGAATTGATTATCAGATTTGTTTGAAATGAATATTCCCTGTTTTCTGTTATTTATATTAGTTACTTCTATTACAGTCATCTCACATTTCTATCAGACTATTGTAAAACAGTTCCTTGGATTAAAAATAAAATCCTCATCCATTCAGACTCATTATAGAAGATTATCAAGGGTTAATAAGTCTTATGTTTGAGGTTTAAATTTCTTGGCTTTTAAAATAAAGTTTTATAGGGGTGCCTCGGTGGCTCAGTTGGTTAAGCTACTGCCTTCAGCTCAACTAGGATCAAGCCCCGAGTTGAGCTCCCTGCTCAGCTGGGATCCTACTTCTCTTTCTCCCTCTGTTGCTCCCCCTGCTTGTACTCTCTGGCTCTCTCTCTCTGTCAAATAAATAAAATCTTTAAAGTTTTATGTAAACCTACTTTAGGAGCTTTAGTGTGCCCCTAAATAAGCACACATGTTTATTTTTGAACATAATCATTCAGGCTGTAATATCAGATACGATTCATATAGGGAGGAATTAGACTTAATCTGTGAATAAAAGATTTGCTAGGTAACCTAACCAACTGACTTGCTTAAAAGTGTAAATTTTTTTAGGGTCTTAAAAACACGTCATAAAAATAATTTTTTTAGGGTCTTAAAAACACGTCATAAAAATAATTATGTAGCAGTTGAATGCCATTAAAATTTAACATTATCCTAGCTTAGCTCTTTTCATTCTTTTTTTTTTTTTTTTTTTTAGATTTTATTTATTTGTCAGAGAGAGAGTGCACAAGCAGGGGGAGCAGCAGAGGGAGGGAGAAGCAGGCTCCCCACTGAGAAAGGAGCCTGGTGATGGGACTTGATCCCAGGACCCTAGGATTATGACTTGAGCCGAAGACAGACACTTAACTGACTGAGCCACCCAGACATCCCTTTTTTCATTCTTTTAAGAGGACTGGCCTCAATTAATTTCTAAATCATCTATCCGTATTATCTAAATTTATATAATTTTTTCATTTTCACATATTTTACATTTTATGTAAAAAAACATTTTTCATTGATGGGAATAGATAACAGAGATATCTTAAAATCTCTAATATATGTCAGATATATTAGAGGGAGGAAATGCAGAGAAATATAAGAAATGTCTCTTTGCTGTTTTGAGGTTTGCTTTCTCAAGCAAAGTTTGGTGAGACAAGAAGCTGGGATAGGAATTCTTAAACGGAGAGCTATGAACCTCCAAATTTATGTATATGTGAAATTTTCTAGAGAGGGTATTTTTATAAATTCCTTTAGATTATTTTTAGATATCCGTGATTGTAAAATGGTAAGAATCACTGCCCTAGAAATAGAGTAGCCTAGTATTTAGTACTTTCTGCAGATTTTGCTTATAACTGCTTTAAAACCAAGCAGAGAGAAAGTGCTTATTTGAAGATTAATAGTAGTTACAGTAGTAATCAAAATGCCGGAAGTAAATAGCAAAGTTCTGCTGATGATGAAAGTTACCATTTATCTTTAGTGAGAATTGTATGTGTTTCATATCAGGAGTACATCTATAAAATAATGCTCTGGGGTCAAAGTTTTTTAAATCAATGAAGAATTATTACTCTACTAAGAAAATTTGGGGAAGAAGTATTTGTATGTATTTGCTCTAGCTACAGGGACATGGATGATTTGAACTGCAACACAGCATACCAACAATTAGAATTAAGTGATATTAAATAGCAAATATGCATTACATTATGCTATAAGATTAACCAAATAATATCCAACAAACTAAATCATCTTGGAACTAATTGATACTAATTCATTTTTAACCCACAAGATTAGTAGCTGTTGAAAACTATACCAACTAAACACAACAGAATATGCTTAGCTCCAAATTACAGAAATTCCCAGCCATCTGCCTATATAAGTGCTTTGCAAGTTTGCATGAGAGCCAGACTTCTTAGTAGAATACAGTTTCAAAAATTTTAGGAAACTCAGATTGCACCAAATTTTCATTGGTGACGTATATGCCTATCCAGTAGCTATTTGCCAAAACTTCCTATAGCTTTTGTTTATTAGATCAGTTGAGATTTTATCCATTTTACTTTCTAAACCTTTTAACATCACCTTTCCCTCTTCCTTTCACTCCATCTGTAGTCACACTGTAACACTTCTCTTAAGTTTACTTGAAGCATCTGCTGCAACTATCCACTGTTGCTGTATTTAGTATAATAAAATCCAGCAGTGGTATTAACCTAAGGCTGGGTAGACAGGTTTAATTTTAAATGTTTCACTCTTAAGATGTTTCTGATGGAACACAGACTGAATTTCTTGGAGCTTTTTGTTTGTTTCCTTTCAATACCGTTTCTTTAGAATTAGTAAATTTAACTACTATCTAGCTAAAGGAGACTAACATTTATACTAAATGTTGCTGAGGGACCTGAATAAATATAAATAAATCATACCTAGGTTAGGAGCTTTGCCAAATACCCCCAGGCCACATGAGTAAACAAACAGTTTTAATAAAAGCAGTTCTTTCAGTGTTGGGATATAAAATGCAAGTTGTTTTACTGTGGAGTGTTTGTTTTGTTTTTTTTTTATCAGAAAAAACAATCATTTTTTTCTCAGGAAATGTTGTAAGTGTTTATGTCCTACTATGGTTCTACATACATTAAACTAGTTATATATGAATATTTGAAATTAATAAAATAACCATAAAATACTTTCAAGATTTAAAGTCTTATGTCTATTTATAAAGAATTTGGTGCTTTGACTATAGTTTCAACATTCCTTTTCCTCACTAACACATGGAAGCAGAAAAAAAAAATTTCCTATTTTTTTCCTTTTAAAAAAAAAAACAGTACACAACTGGACTGACCCTCTTCGTAGTAATTTTCTAGTACTTTTGGAGTAAAATGAAATTCATTCCTTGGTCTGGAAATCCATATAGAAGCTGGCCCCTGCTTGCCTCTCCTACGGCTCACAGCCTCTCTGGCTGTGAGCTTACATTTTTTTCTCTTCTTAAAGTATGCCAGCCTGCGTCCATCTTAGCATCCTTGCACTTGCTGTGACTTAAGTCTAGAACATAACTCGCCCAGGTTCTCTTGTTGTCTTTTAGATGTTTAGATCAAGACCACCTCCCTAACACTCAGTACAAAGTAGTGTAATACGGTGTCATTCTCATACCACCCTTTTTGTTTTCTTCATAACATTTATTGTTATTTGGGATTATTTTATTTCTTTATCAAATTGTTTCTTTTCTGCCTCCTTAGTGGGACTGTAGAGTGTAAATTCAAACTAAAATGAAGGGAGAAAGTGTCTTATTCATTGTACCCTTAGGACTGAAATTCTAGAACATCACTTAGTACGTAGCACTCATTAAATAGTTGCTGAATTTATGAATTAATTGTTTCATCTATAAGTATTAGGTGTACTCTGAAGAATATTGTAAAGAACTTTTGGCTTATTTTGGGCTAAATGTTGTCAGGATTGTAGTATTTCCACTTATTTACCTTCTTTTGCTGGTTGTTAATAAATAACTATTAATCTTAATATCTAGAATTACAATTTCATTTTTGACAGGTTGACTTTGGCAGAATATCATGAACAGGAAGAAATTTTCAAACTTAGACTAGGACATCTCAAAAAGGTATGTGGAGCATATGCTGAATTTTTAGTTTGTTACCAGAGATTATAGAGAGTTTGTATTATAAGTCTTATTGGAGAAGTCATCTTAAGAGAGAAGGAACCCAGAGTTTAGACAAAAAAAAAAAAAGAGGGGCATTAAAGTTGTATTTTTAAGTTGAATATATTAAAATAACGTTCCTTTACCTTGTGGCAGCTTACAGACATTGAGATGCTGATAATACCATGTCCCTATAGTGGAGAAATAACTCCTTGCCAGACTTTCAGGGTCTTAGAATTACTCTGTTTAAATACTATTTTTGTAATAATGCTTCTTTTTTTAACATGAAATGTAAATTTCTATGTTGTTTGTGTCCATTTATAATAAACTGAAATAATTATAAATTAGTAACAAACTTGTTTCTTTGGCTTAACTTTTAAGCTATCAAATGTTTGATAAATGTTTCAATTAATTTATGTACATTGGCAAGTTTAGAAGAACCTAATCATCAGTAATAGTATGAAGTCATATAGTTTATCAAAATGTTGCTGTTATTAGTAGTAAATTTTTTTTAGAGTAAATTTTTATAATGTATAGCTTTGTACTGATTTGTAAACTGTGACATTGTAATCAGTTTATTGTTTTTACGGTTCACATTTTTAGTTCAAACCATTTCAAATTAATAATAATAGATTTTCCCACTCAAATTGAAGTTACTGACAGATGTAAAATTCTTTTTTTTTTGACCCACTTTTTTTATTCTACTTTTTATCACATTACTTACATATTTTTTAATAGGCTGAATGTCGCTAAAATTGAGTGAGTGAATTAATTGAAACTAGATAGTTTCAGTGAAGTTGTCTTCCTGGGGTGGGGTGAGGTAGGACAGAAAAACCCATTCTGATGGCAGCTGCTATCATACTGTGTACTGTTTTGTTTTTTGGAATACTATGAAGGTGCTTTAGACCCCTGCCATTCAATTATAGGGAACAGAACAAAATTATAAGTGTGTGTGTGTGTGTGTGTGTGTGTGTAATTTGCATTACTATTTTCCACTATGTCATATCTGTCTATGCTCCTACTCAGAAAAGTTTCAACCCCAAACTACTTTAACAGTAAATTCTAACATAATTTATTCTGGTCTTTTTTTTTTTTTTTTTAAGGTGTATTTTGTTTTGTTGTAATTAGTATTTTTCCTGCTCTTTGAGATACAGTAGACAACATCAGTCTATCCTCTGTAACAGATGAAATTGTAATGGGACTCTTGAAGGATTTTATAGTACAGAATTAGTACCAGTATTTGTGTGTCCACCTAAGCTATTTTGATAATGAACTCATAGAGACCTATGTTTGAGATGTCCCCTATAAAGATTTATAAATTATTTTCTAACCAGCCTTTCATGATAATGAGACATGTTAATGGGAGGGTTATTATTTTCACATATAATAATTTTAAATTATTCTTTCTGGTGACAAGATTTTACATGTTTATATTATATTTTATGAAAACCTGTTATATAAAATCTAAAATCATAAAGCAGTTAAATTAGGAATTGGTAATTTTTATTACAAAAAAAATTTCAGTTTTTGAAAAGCTTCTGAGAAGGGTTTCCTTCTGGTTTTGATTGGTTGTGCTTGGTTGATTTTAAAGTTTTCCTGGTACTTTAAAAATACTCGATTTCTCTCAAACACTTCTGTGTAAGTGTTCTAAAGTAAGGTATACTTAAATGTCTAGATACTGTATAAACAGTTGCAAGCTGTTGCAGAACACTATGCTTTCACTTCTAACCTCCATATTAGCCTCTTTCCCTATGTTTAACTTCTCCGTTTTTTAATTTACTCATTCTTTTAATAACTGTCCCCTCCATAATCTTTTTCCTGTTTTATTTTTTCAGCTTTTATCAGATTTACTGAGCAGCTCTAAATTTCTAACTTTATCTTCTTAACCTGTTTACAATATTACTTTTTTTTTTTTTTTACCAACATCATGGAATATTTTGGGAGAGTGGATAAACTACTAATGCTGAAATATGCTCTTATGTCTTGAATTCTCACATTTTCTTTTAAGAAGCTATTTTGGGTGAGAAGAATGAATGTATTATAAAGAAAGTTGTTGGTAGTACATGCAGGGAACAAAATTGAGTTAAGTAGTGTCACCTGAGAGCACAAATAAATACTAGTTGCCTGCTTACCACTGGATATTAATTTTTGAGTGGCAAAATTAAATAGTAAACATTGTCACATGTTTTAAAAGTAACTTATTTGGCATTCTAAAGCACAGCTGGAAAATAGGCCACTAAAATAGGTCATTCTGTTTTCTAAAAAAGTAGATTGAACACTTTTAACACATAGAGAACAAGCTTCAGTTAAGAGAAAAGATGTAATCACCTCTCTTATCAGCTCCCTGTGCTCCTGGGTTTATGAAGCTGGCGTGAACTGTACCTAGCTTGTAACTATATAGTTTCTACCGTAGGCTGGTTCTGATACATGAATATTTTAAGGTCCTTGTAACCTGCACAGGAATTAACCTATACTATGTCAGCTTAGGGTTTAGTTTTGGAGCCTAGCATACTCTTGGTCTCTCTCTCTCTCTCTCTTTGTCTTTAATAAAAACTCTTAAAGTTCAGTAGAAATGTTAGATTAAATTTGTGGGCACCAAAAGAGAAAATGTATTTCAATGAGGGAAGTCCATGATGTTGGACATATGAGACTAGAAGTCCTGTTTACTTTTTCTTGAAATGAATAATTTATGTTGTACTTTGTGTTTTATAAAGATTAGCATAATAATTGAATAGGTAAACTAAAATATGAAAAGATATATTTGCCATAGAATAAATCATAAAGTTCCGTTCACATCTTGTGTTATTCTGCAGGGTTAGAAATATAATAAATCCAAAGCTATTAGTAGGGTAGAGTAAGGGAATGAAAGTTAAGCAAAAGCCTCCAATAGTCAGTCCATGGTTAACATAAATAGATGTTTTGGGGGCTTACAGGTGTATTAGTTTTGTTCTGAGATTAGGAAAATCACTCTGCAGCATCACTTTTTTTTTTAATATATCAAGAATTCTTTAATATTTTCAGTTATTCTTTTTAACAAATCATTGCTTACTCATTCACTAAGTGATTGATTTATTTCCAGACTTTGTCTGATACAGGCACGATTCAGATTCCCATTTCAGGAGAATTACATGATATTACATTTTACAGACTTTGAAGTTTTAACCATTCTGAGTGAATGTTAATGTTAACTTTTTGAATGCCAAGATCTTCTCCCTATGTTTTGTCAAAATTAATAACACCCGTAACCTACAAAGCCAGACCTGAACCTTTTCCACTCCCGTTTCAATGGTGGTATCTGTACACTTACTCCTTACAGTTCTTCTGTTGTACATAGACAGCAAGTTGGTTCTCTGTATTCAAAAGAAGTAATCCACACACGGTCATTTTTGCATCTGTCCTAGCATAGTGACGGTGTTTGCTTTTTGTTTGTTCAGAAACAGGCTTCATTTTCATTGCAGATAAAGGAGAGCAGTTAAGTTTTTCACATACAGAAATTCTCTTTGCCTCACATATTATTTTCCTTGAGTATTGTTAGTGACTATTTTATCAGCTAGAATATTTCTTATTAGCTGGTTTATTGCTTTTTGCTCTAAATTTATTTTTAAAGGTCAACAGAAAAAGCACATTTTTAATAAAAACTATAAATGCTCTCTAAAATAATCTTGCCTTTTCTGTAGCTTTAGGATTTAAAAGAATAGAACAGAGAAGAGAGCTATATAATAAAATATGTGGAGACTATGCAAATTATTCCCAAAACAGGTTTTTAAAAATAACTTTGGCAATAGTTATGTACAAACTTAACCAGTTATCCCCTATTAAAAGCTTGTAGTGGCAGCGGGAATAATTTTCTGTCTTGAAAAAGTTGGTTCTTTGAGGCAAGGCTACTAACTATCCCATTTTATGTACCTGTGCCACATGTGGAATCTGTGGACTTAAGGAAACTAACAATTTCTTTGCCAATTAGCATTTATGGTTGATCCTGTTTTGATACCAGTCTTTGATAAATTCTAGGTATGGGAATTTATCTTTTTGATGTGAGGCGTTCTGCTAGGTTGTTGTTTGTATAGTTCAGATCATTATTCTGGAATTGCAGAGAACTACATGGATATGCTTTTCTAAGATTATTACTAAATTAACACAAATAACTTTAAAAAAAATCCCTGCAAAACCATCATCCTTGTAATAGATTCTCTCTGTAGTCAGTATTTAAATGATAAAAGTTACCCATCTTAGTATCCCAAAATGATGAGAAAAGAAGAATTTTGAAAGTTATAGGACTACTAACTATTTCTTGCCACTGCTGTTACTCAAGTGTGTGATGGGAACAGCATGCAGGTGTGTGTTGCTCTTTATTTAGTCTTCAAGTTTTGTCACCTTTTAGATTTAAAATATTTGATCAGCTGAAGAAAATAATGCATATAAAAAAATTGACATCTCAGTATGGAATATGGAGTAGTGTTAGTAGGGATTGGCCTTAATGTATGTGTTTTGGGTTGTGTGTTTGCATGAGAGGGAGAGAGAGAAAGAGAAAGAGTGAGAGAGAGAATTTTAAGTCCTGAGTATAAGTGCTGGAAGATTTTTTTGAAAAACATAACCAATTTGTAATTGAAACAGGATTAGTCAAGAATCATCAACACCAACACAAATGTATCTTGCAGACCGAAGGAATCAGCTAAACAATTTGCAGTCATCTCAATCTCTACTAAAACAAAAATCACATCCAACATGCCACCTGACACCATTTCTTTCTCTCTCTCTCCTTTGCTCCTTGCGATGTGGCATTCATCTCTCCCTGTGCCTCCGTTCTGAAGAGATAACAGTATAGCAACAACTCTGCCATTGAAATCCTGTTCTCTGACCGATATTGGCATCTGCAAAGAGAAACAACCAGTAACAGGCAGCAGCAGCATCAGTACTAATCTTCCATGATGAAATCTTTACAGGTCAAGAACAAGCACACAGCTCTTTTTCTCACTCCTTCACAGTGGACCATGCAACTAGTTGAAATGGAAGACAATGGATTGTCTACAAGCCTTTTGAACAGTGGAGAATACAGGGCATTGGTTTTAGGTGAATTGACCCCCAAATATTCTTGAAGTTTGATATCTCCTTTGGTCTTTCTTTCTAGAATACCATTGTCATCTGATTTATCAAATCCTTAGTATAACCACAAAGAATAAGTTTGCATATGACATTTATTATCACTTTAGGTTTGAATAAAAATATGAAAATAATGAACAGTTTAATTCTAGAGGGCTTAATCTCTAAATTTCGTGCTTACCTTTATATTCATGGCCATGACTGGAAGAAATCTCTTGGGAATTCTTTTCTCAGTTAAAGCCAACCACATTGTACATTATATTTCTCTAGAACATAAGAAAAGATGCTACTCGTATAAGACAGTAGTTTTCAGTGGAAGTCTGATGAAAATACACTGTAGTAGAAAAGGTTGTGATTAAGCCCATGTTATGAGGTTCCTGATTTCTTGGCATATTTGAGCAGGAAAAGTGCCAAGAAGAGTGTTAGAATTCTAAACTTGACATTCTGTCCTTACTACTGTTTCCCGTTTAAAAAATGAGTAGTAGTCTATAAAAGATGACTCTGCTGAGAGAATATGGGACTGGCTGTAGACAGGAAGACTCCCAGTGTTCATATTTTACCTCCTACTCTTATGAATCTATAAACATTACTTGCTCTGTGTTTCCCCATTTGCAGTCATACATCTTAACTTGGTAGTTGATTTTCAATTACCAAAATGAAAATTTAGAGGTAAAATGTGTTGTGCTTCTTTAATTAATATTAATTAATCAATTTTAATCCAGTTTTATAGCTAATGGAATTTTTTTAATTTTAGAAAGAATTTTAGAAGTCATGTTAGCCATTGGTTAGAGCAGAGTTCAATTCATGTTTCTAAATTCAGTCTAGAGATCATTATTTCACCAAAAAAGAAAACAGTTGCTTGGCCACTGGCCCTTCCCAATCAGAACTATAACTCCATGCCATTTACAGTTGACCCTTGAACAATGCAGGGGTTAGGAGCACCAACTGTCCTCCACCCTGAGTGCACAAAACCCTCATATAACTTGTCTCCCCCCAAAACTACTAATAGCCTACTCTTAACCAGAAGACTTAACCAGTAACATAAGCAGTCAATTAACACAAATTTTCTATATTAAATATATACTCTATTTTTACAATAAAGGAAGCTAGAGAAAAATGCTCTTAAGAAAATTATGAGGAAAATACATTTACAGTAATTTGTTGAAAAAAATCTGCCTATAGGTGGACCCGTGCAGTTTAAATCCATGTTGTTCAAGGGTCACCTGTATATTCATATGCATCAAGAGAGTCTAGAAGACTAAGTTCTTTCCATCATTGTGTAGAAAGTTAAATATTTTCATGCTTTAAAAAAAATATATCAATCCATGCAAATCCTGAGGAAGGTTCAGAGGAACCAGCCAGTGTGGAGGACTACGATGTGCTATAAGGCATGATGCCTGTGTGTGCCATGGTGTGGTGTCAGCATCTTGCTTCATGTTTAACGTCAAGGAATATCTAATATAGCAGCTGTAATTTCTTTTTCAAGAAGTGTACTAAATATTTAAATTTTGCCAGTCAGTTGAATTGTTACATTTATTTGCTGCTGGGAAGCGTTTTATTTTGTCTTGTTCTAATAGAATGGGGGAACTGACAGAATCAAAACCTCCCTATTTTAACAGTTATTCTCAGGGGTTTTAATGTATGTATTTCAGCATTTGAAGAGAATAAAATACCACCCCTACCTTCACACCCTCCCCCTAAAAAAAGAAGGAAATGAAGTGTAGAGAGAAGAACACATTAAAGTTCTAAAATAATTATCTAAGCCAGTGAAATACATCTGAGGGAGACAGTATGCTCCCATCAGTAATAACCAGTTCAGTGATTGCGGAGGGGAGTAGAGGGAGCATGTAGTTATGTAGTTAGGAATGAACTCGCCCCCCAACCCCAGGAATTTCATAATTTTTGTCCCCTCTCCTCCTCTGACCCAGTTTTCAATCTTCATAATCATACAAAACAGGGTTATGGTCAATTGTTTTAAAACTGATCTCTGGAAGTTCACACTTGCTTTATCTGTTTTTTTATCTGTTTTTTTGGTTTGTTGATTGGTTGGTTCATATTTCTAATGGTTCATATCTCATATCCACATTTAAAGTATTTGAAAGCATGTAATAGAAATAATCTGGGAACATACGACAGGGATAAAGATTAAGTAAATTGTTAATGATTTTCTTTTTAATTCTTTTTTTCTGCACGGCTCTTTCTCTCCATTAGCTTTCAATAGTGCCTTTGTGAATTTCACCTTTCACTTTCCTGGTGATGAACTTTTAGAATGACATTATAGTTTATGAAATTAAAAAATTTGAGGACCTATGGATACCAGCTTTTGAGGGATTAATATTGTTCATATTACTAAAATGAATATGGAGTTAAACTTTTTGAAACCTCATTCTGAACTAGTTTTCCTAGACTGAGTAATGTGACAGTGCTGTTGAATAGACTGTTGGAAGTGATATGCTTTTCTCCTCTTCTGCCATCTTCAAAATATACCATACAGAATTTATTTTTTACCAACTCTCATTCTCAAGCTGAGAATGTTATATCAAAATACTTTCTATCTTATCTTGGCTTTATAGAAAAGCAACTCTTTGAAACTGAGGGTTTTTTGTGGATATAACATGTAACATACTCAAGATTTGCTGAAGTTGTTTAAACTAGTATGTTTAATTCTTTTCAGGGAATATCAGTTTTACATGTGAAGATGCATTTTATAATTCTGTAAGCTTTATAGCTTTAATGCCTACACACCCCACCTTTCTTTTAGTAGTTGCTGTTTTAAAAATCGCCGTTATGGGAAATGCACTGAAATCGACCTAGTAGTTTTAACCTGGCATTTTACAGAGATTCTGTATTACTGTTGCTGACTTTTGGCTTAGGAAGTCGAGCCAAGGGGATATTAAGTTGCCAGAAAAGACTTAGCTTACAAATACAAAGCATTTTTATGTCAAACTTATGCTGAAGGACAAACCATTTTGGTTAAGTTGCTGTGGAATGTGCCTTCCACATAAATTTTTTTAAAGTTAAAAGTTTTGGGAGGTTGTGTGTTTTGCAGGTTAAGCAGTGGGGCAGTATTGAGATCTGTTGTGTACTTGTATGACTTGGGTTTTAATTCAGAATATTAAGAGCTTATTTTAAAATACTGTTAGAATAGCTGTACTGTACACGGTTAAATTGTCCATTGCTGTATCTTTCTGTTTAAACAGAAAAGAGCTGTTTCCTTTTACCGTATGTGATCTCCAAACCTACCTCTCCCTCTCTCTCTCTCTCTCTCAAAAGTCTGTTCTTATACATGTTTCTTCTTCTGCTTTAACTGCTCAGCTAGTGGATGACTCAAGGATTGAAATTGGTATTCTTAAGCCCCATCTATCTAGTTGGATTCTCTCTCTTGTATTTTAGTAATCTGGCCTAGTTTTGCCATGGGCGTGAGGATTCCATTGTATATAAACTCAGGTCAGTTGTGAGTCTGGGTCACACTTGGTTCTCCTGAGCCCTCTGAAAATGATTAATTTTGAGGACAGCCCAGAGATTAATGCTGATCTCAAGCAAGGGGAGTGTAGTCTACAGGATAGATCTTTGGAAATGACTGCACTAAATGTAGATCCGTTGATGAGACTACTGTATTCTAGACTGTTGAACCCTGGGGCCATACAAAAACTGGGCTTTGCCCCTTTATGTAAAGAGAGGTTACTAGGCTGTATTATCCTAACATTTGCCTGAAAGTATGTGTATTAATCTTTTGGGCTGCCATAACAAAATACTATAGACTAGGTATCTTAAACAACAGAAATTAATTTTCTCACAAGGTGGAAATCCAAGATCAGGGTCCGTACAGCACAGTTCAATTTTTTGTGAGGATCTGTTTCTTCCTGGTTTTATTTATTTTTTAAGATTTTATTTATTTATTTGACAGAGATCACAAGTAGGCAGAGAGGCAGGCAGAGAGAGAGAGAGGAGGAAGCAGGCTCCCCACTGAGCAGAGAGCCCCATACCAGGCTCGATCCCAGGACCCTGGGATCATGACCTGAGCCGAAGGCAGAGGCTTTAACCCACTGAGCCACCCAGGCGCCCCTTCTTCCTGGTTTTAGATGGCTGCCTTCTCAAGTCCTCACATGTCCTATTATCTGTACTCCCACAAAGAGGGGACCAGGTGGGGAGGCTAGAACTCTCTCTCTCCGCCTCCATGTAAAGCCATTAATCCCACCATGAGGGCCCCACCTTCATGACCTAATCTAATTCCCAAAGGCCCCATCTCCAAATACCATCACAGTGGGCTTAAACATGAATTTGGGGGGAACACAAACCTTCAGTCCATAGGAGTATGTATACTTTTTTTTTTTTTGCCCCCAGTGAGGTTTAAGAATTTCAGAATTATCTTTCCCCCAGAAGTGTGTCACTTTAGTTTAAGGTCCAAGATGTGTGGAATAAATAAAAAATTACAATATGGAAGATAAGATGTAAATATATTTCACTGACTATAAAGGAGTTATGTTTATTGGTATATAAGACTTGGTTATTAGGAAAAAAAAAGTTCCTTTACTTGACATTTCCTCTTAAAATACAGAGGATCCAGCTTTTTCCTTTTCTTTTTTTTTTTCCTTAGTGCTTCTGACATTTTGTTTTTTCCTGTGACCTTTATAATTCAAACCAAATGCAGCTTGCCTGTGCTTTTAGATTGTAAGATTTTATGGGACATACCTGTCATGTTTTATAGAGGATAAAAAGTTTGCTTAACTCACAAAGACTTACATTCTACTTTCTTTAATGAGTATTTATTTTGTTATATTGGTTACTGCCATTGTATGGACCTCTGAAGATTACTAAAAAATATTAAGCAAATTAATTCTATCAACAATCTAGTTGAATCTCATAATTATGTATTTATTGACTCAGCAAAATTTAATTTCTATAAATTCTCTTTTGAAATAGTATCCCTATACCACAATTTCAAATAAAAGTTAAATCAATTTATTTTAGTTATCCTAATAATTAGACATTGTCAGATATTTAAAATTCCACCAGCCTACCAAGTGTTTAGTTGCTTCCTACATGTGTGAGAATCAAATTAATGGCAAATTTTAAGACTGAAAATGTTAGTAATACATAAGGAAAGAGTTACCACTTTCAGTGTTCTGTGGTATAAATGAATTTGAATTTTTCATACTCGGACATACCTATATAGCCAGTTTCTTATTCTACTTTATAGGTCTTTATAAATTAAGACAATTAAGCTGTGATTTGAGTCTTGTTCCAAAAGTTTTTAATCTGTTTGCTGTCCTTGTGATGAATCTTCAATTATTTAATCCCCTAGACTATTTATTACTTTTTCTTTTTTCATTAAAATAAGAAATATTTGTGACTGAAGCTGTATTAAGAAATTTCAGTTAAATTAAGACCATCTGTTTAGTGTATTTAAAAAAACTCCCCAAAATTCTAGAAAGGTTTATCTTCATTTAAATTTCTGTGAAAGTTTCTATTTATCATCTAATGCCTATTCCATATTAAGTATCTGCAACAAGTAATGGTTGAGTTTCATTTTATTTTTATTTATTTATTTATTTATTTTTAAAGATTTTATTTATTTGACAGAGATCACAAGTAGGCAGAGAGGCAGGCAGAGAGAGAGAGAGAGAGGGAAGCAGGCTCCCCACTGAGCAGAGAGCCCGAAGTGGGACTCGATCCCAGGACCCTGAGATCATGACCTGAGCCGAAGGCAGCGGCTTAACCCACTGAGCCACCCAGGCGCTCTTGAGTTTCATTTTAAAATAATAAAAATAACCTTAAGGGTCAAATGGAATACAAACAATATACTCAGATTGTTTTTTTTAATCTGCAAACATTTGTTTTTCTCTGTCATAATTAGAATATTCCTTTCAGTTTAAGCCTTAGATAAAGGTGTTAGACCTTTTATACATCTCTCTGCTTTGGAATGAAATGATACTTATATTTTCAAAGTAAACTTCACAATTATTTTTTAGTTAAAGGATTTTTTAATAAAAAATCATTAAAAGGAGCTAATATAATACAGATATGTTTAAGTATAATATTCAGAAACAACTTCTATTCCATGTAGTACAGATTTATAATGTTAGTGGATACACATTTAGGCCAAGGCAATTTGTATTTGTTTATTTACTCAACAGATATTCAGAAATATTATAAAATTGGGCATTTCAAGAATTTTCCACCAAAATTTGGTATATCCTTGTCTGTCCCTTGTGGAGTATTCAGATTTATATTGACAAATCAAAGAGATGTGTAAGATGGGTGGTTGTTTATTTGGGGTCTGATTTTTTTAAAATGTTCTCAAAATTGTATATTTTGAGACATGAAATATATTTATCAAAATTTTCATATTAAATGTTAATTTCTTTAGACTTTGCCTAGAGCTGCTCTGATAACTGAGGATCTACCACAGCTGTCCATATAATTTTTGTTTTTAGAGTCTTTTAAGAGTGTAGGGGGATTTATCCTAAGTGAGTGGTCAGATTGTGTGTGTGTGTGTGTGTGTGTGTTTCAGACATTGTAAGGTTTAGAAATAATCAGTGGTTCTGTCTTCTTCCTTTCTTCCTTTTTTGACTATTGTAAAATACCTTCATTTGTTTTGTATTATTAAATTATTCCCTCTTAAATTAAAATTGGGAGTACCAGAAATAAAACTTTCATCTCATTTTGTATGTCAGCCTCAGTTGAGTCAGCCTCAACTACCTTGCAGTCATTTTCAGTTTAGATATTATAAAATATCTAAAATATTATAAAATATCTATTCAGTTTAGATATTATAAAAATAGATTTCTTGTAGTACAGAATAAAACTCAGCATCTCATTAGGTATAGATTTTCATGTGGAGGATGGTTTCTTGAAATAGGCTTTTGCCTTATCTCTTTCCATCTTTCAGGCATTGAAAAGTGCACTTTGGTCTTTTAACTCAGTGGTACTTTATAATACACTATTCTTCCCATCACTGTAAAAAATTGATGCATGGGTAAAAATATCTTTTTTATACTGCAAATAAATTGAGCTTGTTATAGTCCCCTCTCTTCATTTTCAGGAAGAGGCAGAAATCCAGGCAGAACTTGAACGTTTGGAAAGAGTCAGAAATCTTCATATTCGAGAGCTCAAAAGAATAAATAATGAAGATAATTCGCAGTAAGTTGTTATTCATAATTTACAATTTTATGTGATAAAAAGTTTTTTCTCTCCTGTGGAGAGCATGCACACAATATTTTCTTGTTGGGGGGCTTCTCAGAGCACTTAGAAAAAATCCAAAGTCCTTCCCATGTTTAGAAGGCCTTTTGTGATCTGGTCTCTGGCCACCTCACCACCCCCATCTCTGTCATCCTTCCTTCATTTATATGTTGTGCACAAGCTGGCCCCCTAGAACATGTTTATTTAGCACATTCCCATCTCAGGACTTTTGTGCATGTCATTTCCTCTGCCTGAAGTGTTCTTCCTCTAAATATCTGAGTGGCTTACTCCTTATTTCACTCCAAATGATCATTAGAGAGGCTGTCCCTAGGCCACCCTGTATAAGATAGCAGTCCTTGCCTCATTCCATCTCTTCTCTCAGTATCCTTGCCTTTCTTTATTTTTTCATAGCATTTAACACTACCTGGAATTACAGATTTATTTTTCTGTTGTTGTCTGTCTCCTCACATTTGAATGTAAGCTACATGAGAGCAGAGACTTCGTTTTATTTTTGCTATATCCCCAAACCTTAGACCAGTGCCTGGCACATGCTAGGCCCCAAATATTTGTTGACTGAATACCAAAGTAAATACTACAATAGTGAAGGAGAAATTGTTTCAACTAACATTATTTCAGTAAGCCATAGTTGAAATTATTTCAATTTATGCAAAAACTGTAGAAGAAACAGAAGTTTAAACTATAGTCTCTGTCTTTATCTTGCTTATCAAAATGAGTGCCATAGATATTAAATGCTACCTCAAAAGAAGAGAAAATAACTGTGGACTGGTGGGAGCTTTATGAAGAAGATAGAAATTAACCAAGGTACTACTTGGGATTTAATTGATGTGAAGGAGGGGAAGAGTGTCTTTTTATACTTTATCTATAAGACTTGTGTCATTTAAAGCTTCATGACCTAATATGAAAGTCGCAGTTAGAAATGGCCAGTTTCTCTAATGAACGATAAATATCTTGCTTAAAAGAAGGCCTATTCATGATCATTTGTGTATGTATAATTCATAAATGTACAGATCCTTCCTCTGCATAAGGTGAATGAAATAATGTAGCTATGTACCAGATGAGAGTTCTAATAAAGAGGATAGGACAAAACTAATTTACAGTTGTCTCTTCTGAAAATTATGTTCAAACTTATTTGTGGGTATGAGTTAGCCCACTTGATGAAAATTAAGTGAATTGTTACAGCTTTTCATTTCACTTTAAAATGAAACGGTGGAGTGCCTCGCTGGCTCAGTCAGTAGAGTTTGCGACTCTTGATCTTGGGTTGTGAGTTCGAACCTCACATTGGGGTTTGCTTTACAAAAAAGTTTACTTTAAAAAAAGCAAAAACAAAAACTTAGCAGAAATCTCTTCTATTAACAAGTTCTTCAAGAAAAGAAATTGCCAAAGCTTTATCCAATTGACTTTGAATAAAATAAAATGTATTTACACATGGAATTAATAAAGCTATCATTGTTTTGGGTTTTGTTTTGTTTTTTAATTTCAAGAGTGCGCATTTTGGAATCACTTTTTTCTGGAAAGCCCTGTCATATATTAACTGTTGACCTGAGCAAGTTACTTAACCTTTGGGTGCAGTGGTGCCCTCATCTGTAAAATAAGAAATAGTAGCAAGGCCTACTTCATAAGGGTTGGCTGAGAAATAAATGAGTTAATACATGTAAATTCTTAATATATAGCAGGAGCAGTAAATGTTAAATAGTAATAAGAGTATAAATCTGTGAGTGATTTTTTTTCTAAGTTTCTTTTTTTAAGCTTTCATTTTTTAATTGGGAATTGAAATTTTATTTAAAGAAGTCCAAAGACAGTAAAATTTAATCATGTATGAAGGCCAATTTATACATATAATTATTTTTAATCATATGTCAGTACTACTGTAAAATCTTGATTAACCGTACTCCCATATAAAAGTATATTTTTCCATTGGAAATAATTCCTACTGAGTAGTTGTGGGATTTCATAAAGCTCTTAGAAATACAGGAGTTGGTAAGTGGTAAGTCTTTATCAGAGTGCTGTTGGTTATTGAACCTGAATGTTCAGCTAAACATTAAGCTTAGTGAACATCAAAGAGATCAGATTGAAAGTAGCCATGCAGGTGGAGAACGAAAAGCAGTACAGAATGGAATTCAGAATAAGCAGAAGAGTTGCTGAGAAAGAAATAGCTTGAAGTAGAAGAGAGAATGAAACGTTATTGTGGTAAGGAACCTTTTTGTATGTGTTTTTATGTACCTAAGTGTCTTTTTCTCCTACCCTTAAGGTTCAAAGATCACCCAACGTTAAATGAAAGATATTTGTTACTTCATCTGCTTGGTAGAGGTGGCTTTAGTGAAGTGTATAAGGTAATATAGATTTTTTTTCTGTTCTTACACTAAAATAGCAAAGATAGAGAAGTACATGGTTAAGAAGTACTTGCCTTTCATTGATTGATTTTATGATTTTTGACTGATTTTATGTCCCAGCTCTCATTACAAAAGAGCCTCATGGCTTATGTTGTCTTAATCTCAAGAGTGGAGACTCCATGCATCACATCGATAATCTGGGTACCTCATTACCAGTAGCCAGTCTGATACAAATAATGGTCATTAGAATCATGAGAGGCAGGTGGCCATTTAATACAGTACATTTGTTGAAAGATTGTACCCCTTAATTTAAACGTGTCACAAGACTTACATGTCCTAAATTTACCCAAATCTCTACCCAAGGCCAGTATTTCTTAAATGCACCTGTATAAATGTAGAAAAATTTTAGTCAACTATGTTCAGTGTTTTGTATCTTACCTTTTTTCACTTTATGTTGTATCTTTCTGCCCAACCTTTAAATTTTGTGGTTCTTGGGGCTCCTGAGTGGCTTAGTCCGTAAAGTGTTGGACTCTTTATTTCAGCTCAGGGTCATAATCTCAGGGTCATGGGGTTGGGCTTAAAGCTCAGAGGGGAGTCGCTTGTCCCTCTCCCTCTGCTCTTCCCCCCCAACTCATGCACTCATTCTCAAGTAAATAAATAAATCTTTAAAAAAAAAATTGTAGTTCCTAAGGTCTTTTATCATTCTATATTCTTCTTTTCAAATACAGGTTTCCCCAGCTATCCAAAAGTAGAAGGTTCTAGTGAAACCTTTCGTAAGCCAAAATGGCGTAAAGGGAAGTGTACCCCCTGCTTTCCAAAGTTTGTGTTAGGCCTCTTCACTTTTTTACAAAAGACCTACATTAATGCCTGTTTCTCCTAACCAAGAGAAATCTGAAGAGGATTTTCATTCTTAGGAAAAGAAAGCCATTATTGTAGCAGTATACATAATATCCATCTTACACTTTCCTTCTGAGCTCCATACCTGTTGGTATACATGACTTAGTCTTTTTACCTCACATGGATGCTTCATATGCAGTACAAACTCAGGTCTGACCCAAAAGTTATCTTCCTCTTCTCCAAAACCTTTCCTTTTGACACTGCTCCCCACTGTAATACATCCATCTAGTCCATCCCTCAAGTGAAAAACCAGAGGCCATCCTTTGCTCCACCTTTTCCGTAACTTCTTCCCTCAACATAAAACCAGTCCCTGGGGGGTGCCTGGGTGGCTCAGTGGGTTAAAGCCTCTGCCTTCAGCTCTGGTCATGATCCCAGGGTCCTGGGATCTAGCCCCGCATCGGGCTCTCTGCTCGGCAGGGAGCCTGCTTCCTCCTCTCTCTCTCTCTGCCTGCTTCTCTGCCTGCTTGTGGTCTCTGTCAAATAAATAAATGAAATCCTTAAAAAAAAAACAACAACAACAAAAAAAACCAGTCCCTGGTACCCACTGCTAAGTTATATCATTAAGCTCTCTTATATCTAGCAATGACCCTGCTCCTCTCTGTCTTAGAAGGCCTCCTTGTTTCTTGTTTGCATTGCTCCCTGAGCCTCCTAGCTAATCACCATCTTTAGGGCTCATTGAGTCTCTCCAGTTTATTGATGTATGCTGCAGCTGTAGTGGCCTTTTCATCTCATGCTCCTGCTTATAAGCCCCAGGGGCTGCCCATTTGCTCCTAATTAGGATGAAGTCTTATCAGAGGGCATATCCTCACCTTAAACTTAATTCCTGTAGAAGACTTCCCTGTGGGTCTACCTTTTATAGCTCCTTGTTGACACTCTGTGCTTTGTTTTGTTATGTATTAGTATAATTAGTGGTTAAGAGCTTGGGTTCTGAAGCCAGATAGGCTGGGTTTGAATCCTGACTAGAACTGACTGCTGTTTACTAACTGTATATACTTGGGCTTATGACTTGACCATCCTCTGCCTCAGTCTTCCATCTGGGAATAATAACAGTGCTTACATCATAGGATTGTAGTAATGACTTTTTTTTGTAAACATTTATTTACTTATTTTTGAGAGAGAGAGAGAGAGAGAACATGGGGATAGGGATAGAGGGAGAGAGAAACTCCATGCTGAGCATGGAGCCCTTCGCAGGGCTCAGTCCCAGGACCCTGAGATCTAGACTTGAGCTGAATCCAATAGTCAGACACTCAACCCACTGAGCCACCCAGGTGCCCTGGATTGCTGTAATGATTAGGTGAGCTGTATCAAGGAACACTGGTGCTTAGCAAATATGAGCTCTTCAGACTATTATTAGAAATCCTCTCTTGTTAAGTGAGGCAAGGACTGTGCCTTCTCAGTTTACTGAAGACAAACCTGGATTCTGTTGCTGACTCTGGGAAAGAATAATGGGATTTGGATTCAGAAAACTTCAGTTCTTATCTTTGTTCAACTGTGAACCATTTTGTTTTTGTTGTATTAAGTTGGACAAGCATTAAGCATCGAGGCTCTGTCCCTCATCACTCATGAGAAGTGATCTATGGCTCTTCCAATTCCTGGTTGTCTGATTCGAATAGTAGTTCATCGTCAAGCACTTAGTGGTTCAAGTAGGCTTACTCAAGCTACAAAGTAGAACAGAAAATCATAATGGCTCACTCTGGATCTAAAAATCACCAAAAGTACAGTTAGCACTTGCTCAGCCTTAATGTTGCCCAGTTTCTGAGCTTTTTGTCATGACCTTTCATGACAGCCTCCTGCCAGTGCCCTATAGCCTTGGCACTGTTTCTAATATCGCAGATAGAGGCTAAGAGGAGCTTTTCTTTTTGAGGAAAGGGCTTATGTAGGAAATAGAAAATGCAGATTGGGGCCTAATAACTTTGTTCAGTACTGACCTAAATACTAACCACTTTCTCCAACCCCTTCAAAGCCTTTTCACGGCTGACAGGTCCACTGTGAAACAAAGTAGCAGATTGTGAGTCAAAAAATACAGACTTTTATCTACACCAAAGTGGAAAATACTGAATCAGTTGCTCAGTAATCGACCATATTAGCCTTATGGGAAGGGTATACTTTACTCACCTAATCTTGGGAGAAAAATGTGTCATATATAAGTCCATATATATTGATAATATTTATTAGTAGTCTTTTTAAAATGTTACTTTCTTCTGTTACCCTTTATGCTTTTTTACATTCTCTCACACGAACTTTTCTTTTTAATCTTTTCTATTTCTTTAAGCTTTTAATAATATAATTAGCTAGTATTTAACAGTTTATGTGTTTTACCCCATTTAATCTTTTCAGCAACCCAGAGTTTTGTAGTTGATAAGTTTATCTGACTCCAAAATGAATATTATTAACTACTGCATCCTATAATATTTCTGATCTTAGGCTTTTATAGTTTTGTGATAGTCTACTGTTCTTATTTTTAGGTTAAGTTGATGGGGGAGTAGAGACTGTGGACCTTCTTTCTAATACATAAAATTTAAGTGTTTTTTTTTTCAAGGGGGTACCTTGTCTATAAATCACAGAACCTAAATTATTAGATTGCTCTTAAATGACATTCAAGTCTTTTTAAAAATTTTTTGATTACCTGAGACCGTAAAAGAATACTGATCTTTCTTTTTTTTTTTTTTTTTCATAAGATGAAGGCTGTTGATCAAACCAACCAGTATAAAACCTCTTTTTTAGAGACAACCAATAAAAATTGAAGACAAGTTGGGTATTAGAGGAGATTTTAAGGAATCTTTATTGATGTAGTTAGGTGTGATACTGATGTATCGTTATGTTTGAACAGTTTCATAAAGTTTAGAATTTTTTAAACAGTTGAAAATTGTTACAAACTTGTTTATTTTTATTTTATATCTTATTTATTTATTTATTTATTTTGCCCGAACTTGTTTATTTTTAAGGAAGTGGGAGGGATCACTAGGAAAGGTAGAGGAAAAAGATTTGCTTTATCCAACCCATAAAAAACACACTACAGCCATCTGTTTTGTTGGCTGATTACTGCTTTTGCTACTGTAGAGGAGCCAGATCCGTATTAAAAAAACAAATAACGGCTTTATTGTTTTATTGTGATTCAGTATATTGGCATTTATGAAACCTGAATGTGAAATTTCACATTAAAGTTTTCTCTGATGTATATAATGGAATTTGTATCTTGTTTCTGACTGTAAATATGTTGTTGAACTATATATAATCATAGCAGACCAAAAACTGTAGTGTATATTCTAATTCCATATTATTATAAAAATTATCACCAATTTTTTTAAAATCTCTTTAGCTATTCAGTTGGTCTTTGGTCCTAACTCTTCTGTGCCTTGAATCTTAGGCTTTTGACCTTTATGAACAAAGATATGCTGCTGTGAAGATCCACCAGCTTAATAAAAGCTGGAGAGATGAGAAGAAGGAAAACTACCACAAGTAAGTATTAATACTTTCTGGTTTTTATCAAATGAAAATACATTTAATAGTCATGGAGAATAAATAGACTCTCTTTTCCCATAGACACGCCTGCAGAGAATATAGAATACACAAAGAACTGGATCACCCTAGGATAGTTAAACTCTATGATTATTTCTCCTTGGATACAGATACGTAAGTGAATATAAGGATTAGCTTTTAAAAAAAAGTATGTTTGCTTTTTTTTTCCTTATTCTGTAATGATGATATACTCTTCATTTCATCACTGTGATAACAAATTATTGGATAATGTTTTATGTCTAATTTTTTCTCTTCTTCATTGTAGGTTTTGTACAGTGTTAGAATACTGTGAAGGCAATGACTTGGATTTCTATCTGAAGCAACATAAATTAATGTCAGAGAAGGAAGCTAGGTCTATTGTAATGCAGATTGTAAATGCACTAAGATATCTCAATGAAATCAAACCCCCTATTATACATTATGATCTTAAGCCAGGTAATTAATAAAATTTGTCTGAATTTTTTAAAGTTCTAAAGCCTATAGTTTTTTAAAAGTCATATTTATTAATTATCTGAAAACCTTCTTGGTGTAGTTCTGTAAAGTCAGTGGAATACTAGAAGAATTTAAAATGCCCATTGAATCACCATATTTTAAAATTATATTTTAAATTTACATTTTTAACTACGTATGTTAAATATGTATCTATTCCCCCGATGTCATCTATGTATCATTAAAAAAAGCCTTTATATTTTGTTCTTAGGAAACATCCTTCTGGTAGATGGCACAGCATGTGGAGAAATCAAAATCACTGATTTTGGTCTGTCCAAGATCATGGATGATGATAGCTATGGTGTAGATGGAATGGATCTAACTTCTCAAGGGGCAGGCACTTACTGGTAAATGTATAATTTAAAATAGCAAAATTGTCTAGATTACTTTTTATGAGAGTTTAATTTTTATTTTCATATATCTTTGAGTTTACTGTGGTAAGAGTTCTAATATGAAGTGTGAGTCAAAAGGGAGATGACTGTTGTCAAGTCTTCTTTTCTCTTCTGGTCTTAACCGTAAATATCAACAAAGTAAAGGGAGAAGAACTCAGCATTGGCAAGTGACTTCAGTATCTACCAGCCATGAACTCCTCACATGGAGAATCATGGATTTTCTTCTGTATGCACAAGTGAGGTTTATCATCGGTTAAAAATACTTAAGTGAAGATAACATCCTGATTATTATAAGCAGTAGCCATAAGCATGAAGTCCTCTGTGTAGAGGTTCTATGGTGACAGTTTTTATTGGAGATGTGGATTTTGTTGATCATGCATGGGAAAGAAGTTTGGAATATTCTTAGTCTTTGGACTTGGCTCTCAGAAATCCCATTTCATAACTTCATACATATAAACTCTAGATAGAACTGTAGATTCACAGATCTAAGTCTAAAGGAATGTCATTCCCTTCAGAATACCTAGGTGTTGACAAAAATCACTTCAGTGTGAATTTTCAGACTTACTGTCAAATTCACCAAAGTGAAGACTATAGACTATAAAATTTCAAAACAAACTTAGTGTAGCAAAAGGAGTAAGATTGTAATTGGAGAGATAATTGTACTTAACTTTACTGAACAAGATGGAGACTACACACATAAATGTGACATTAGGGTTTCTGGAACAGTCTTCCCACAGCCTAGGCAAATAATAACCAGTTCCACAAAATGCTCTGGATCTGTATGAACTTAACTTTTCATGAAATAGGGATTAGTCATGTTCATATGTTCTTTTAAAGCCGTTTAACTTTAAAATTCTGCTTGTAGCATTTTCTAGGAGTATGAGTAAGATAATCATGGATTTTTTCAGCCCATATTTGAAGAAAATCGTCAAACTAGCAACCCCCTAAAAGGTGGTATCCTCAATCAGTAGTCTTCAGACTTTTAGCAACAAGTCTTTCGTAGAACTCTGGATTCCATGGAAGATAGCCTAAAATAATAGATTTAGACAGTTCTCAATAATAGATCATCCTTCCTCTGCAGAGACTTCCACAATTTGTTTCCCTCGCATTCTGGCTTTGCTAGTGGAGAGCTGGGCAAGGAGATTTTCCTCTGGCTGGAGCATTTCTATGTAGTAACCTGGAATGTATTTCCCATAGAAACATGTTTTAAAAAATGGTTAGTTTCCTACAGCCATAGTAGCTTTTTTAGCTTTGTATTTGGTAAATTGGGATGTTCTGTACAGTCTTTTAGGAGTAGATGTAAACTATTTGTCAGTATCACTTAGAAGAAAATCAGTTTTGTCCCTCATTCCTTCTCAGGTCTCAAATGCAGTCCTTCACTAAATCCTGGTGGTCATTTCTTCCCAACTAGCTTTGGTGTCTTTCCTATAATTCTCTCCTTGCTTATAGCTTTTTGTCTTAAGAGACAGTGTAGCATAGTGTTTAAGAGCTGTTTTTGTTTCATAAGTATACACAAAATATACACTTTTATTCATAAATCGGGCTTTTTACTTGATTTGCACGGGTAGGAAAGGATTTACATTACAAATGAGTTATTGGTCATCTTTAGTGGTTTTTTTTTTTTTTTTAGATTTTATTTATTTATTTCAAAGAGATCATAAGCAGGCAGAGGCAGGCAGAGAGAGAGAGAAGCAGGCTCTCTGCTGAGCAGAGATTCTGACACGGGGCTCGATCCCAGGACCCTAAGATCATGACCTGAGCTGAAGGCAGAGGCTTAACCCATTGAGTTTGATTTGTTTTTTAAGAAATCTGTGCATATCTTGCTGAAATTTAAATGATTTTAAGCATAGTATAAAACTAAAGGAAAAGAGTTAGATTCCCATTTAGCTGTATTATTCCTTTTCAGGATTTTTTAGTTTATCTAAATTTTAGAGTTGAGAGATACTTGCATCCCTGATGGGTCTTTTTATTTAAAAGCTAAGATGTGACAAATTTATTTTTACTTTCCTTTATATAAAATTATGAACTTACATATAGCACCTAAAAGTAGAAAATAGTATTTTTGAATACTTAATATATTTCAGATCCTGCTAGTGTTCAGAAACTGCACAGGGAATAATAACTCCTTGAGCTGCTCACAGTTTAGTGTGATTTTTAGTTTAATGCCCTAATAGAGGTACCATAATACTAGCTGGTTACATGGGGGAAGAAGCAAAACTCAGCCTGGAGGGAACAGAGGCTTATGGAGGTCCAGTCGGTCTTTAGAATAAAAAGGTGCTCACCAAATAAGTAAGAGTGGTTAGGGAATGCATTAGAGTTGGTCACATTAAGAAGCGTGTAGGGGCGAGGGAGCAGTGTTGGGAACCAAGTGAATTGTCTGCCTAGCCAGTTGCTTCTAGAATAGGATGGGTCTGTGTTACAACCAAGAGCAGTGAGGTCTTACCTTGGCAGTGCATGATGATGTGCTTTTCTAAACAAAAGAGCCAGCTGGTCAGATATGTTGTTAGGAAGAGAATTGCCTACAGTTTGAACACAGGTGAAGGGGTATGGGAGAGCATTTATTATTGCTTACTCAAAGTAGAACACTATAATTTCTACTGATATATGTATATTACCTACAGAAATGGAAAATAATTTAGTATATATAATACACATACACAATAGGTATGTGTTGCATACTTTATCACAAAGTTGTAAATGCTACAAAGTTTTGATTTTCATTCATGAAAGTCCTAAGATTTTATGTATTGAGTATTCTGAGTGTTCTACAGGTATGTTTAGAAGACTTAAGTTACAGATTGTTAATAGTATCCTTTCCTCTTTTCTCCCCCAAAAACTGTAGGTATTTACCTCCCGAGTGTTTTGTAGTTGGAAAAGAACCACCAAAGATTTCCAACAAGGTTGATGTGTGGTCAGTTGGTGTTATTTTCTTTCAGTGTCTTTATGGTAGAAAGGTAAGTTACAGTATACAACGTTTTGCTGTGTGGAGTTAAGTTGAATTTTCCCTCTTAAATGTAAAGTTTCATTAACTTGAAGTCAGTGTAGATCCTTCTAAGGAAAGCCAGGCCTTTGTTTCTTGCTAAAATTTCCATGGGTCAAACAGATTATTTTAATGTCACAGCAGCTTTCTTTATCTGCTTTTTGCCCCTTTACACCACCCCCCCACCCCCCTTTTTTTTTTAAGTGAAAGAAGAAACTATCAGTAGTGCCATCATTTTCTCCTGTTAGGGATACTCAAGCCAACAAAACACTCCATTCTTTCTACTTGTTCACATTGTCTCCCCCACTCCTACCTCACCCCACACACGTACTCAGTTTGGCCTGGGCATAGTGTCCCCTTGTGCTTCCTCAGGGAAACTCTGTCAAACTTAGTCTTAATTCTTCCAAAACCTCGCTTTATTTTGAAGTCAGAGCTGCAGGCTCCTGTAGATACTTTCCAACTCCTTCATCAGTGTGGAGAGAGGGTGAAGGGACTTCTATGGGAAGTCACTGCAAGTTAGGAACAAATCCAGAGCTGTCAGTGAAGGACAGTACTGTAGTAAAAGTATTTTATTCTTTGGAATTTTCACAGACGTTTCCACTATTTCTTACTTTGAAAACAGCCATAATAAATTCTGATTTTTTAATATTTTTATTTCATCTTAAATATATCGCAACAGCATTATTTTCTGTGCTTATTCACCGTGTTTAAGCTATGTTAAGGATTGATTAGATGGGTTTACTCAGCCTCATCAGTTGTAACTTTGTTTCTATGAGAATGCATCCCAAGATCCAGATAACGAAGAAGATTTTTTAGAACAGAAATCATGTATATTTTGGGGATTCACTGATAATTACTCTGCTTAAATATTTTGGGAGAAATTTCTAAACTTTTTTTTTTTTTTTAAGCCATTTGGTCACAATCAATCACAACAAGACATTCTTCAAGAAAATACAATATTGAAAGCCACAGAAGTCCAGTTCCCTGTAAAACCAGTTGTAAGCAGTGAAGCAAAGGTATTACATTTATGTAAATAGGTTTTGTGAAGTAAATTTCATTTCATAAATTGTGCTTAAGTACAGTTGACTTTTGAACCACATGGGTTTGAACTGTACAGGTCCATTATTAATGTAGATTTCTTTTAGCAAACAGTACAGTACTGTAAATGTACTTTTTCTCTTATCATTTTCTTAACATTTTCCTTTCTCTAGCTTTTTATTGAAAGAATACAGCATATAATACATATAACATACAGAATCTGTATTACTCGACTGTTTATGTTATTAGTAAGTCTTCCAGTCAACACTAGGCCATTTGTAGTTAAGTTTTTGGGCAGCCAAAAGTTACATTTGGATTTTCAGCTGCACCCGCTAAGCCCCCACATTGTTCAAGGGTCAACTGTACTTTAAGGGATTGCTTTCACAGTAGAATCTGTCCATTAGGTCTTTGGTTTTCGTAGTTTTCACCTTTTAGAGATCCAAATACACTCCCTGATTCTTTAAGCACATCGGTTTGCTTTGAAAATTAGGGAAGAATCACAAGACCTTTGTTTTACATATCTGCTTATGTTAATACTGAGATACTTAAATATACAAGAAGTAATAAAGTAGTAATAATTGCCATCTAGTAATATGTGCCAAGTATTGTGTTGATACTTTATCTTTTAACAGCCTTATGAGGTACAGATTAGTTATCTTCATTATTTCCATTTTATAAGTCAGCTAAGCCATAGCAGAATTACCTTGTCCAGAATCATATGAACTAGTAAATAGCAGAGCTGTGGCCCCAAGTATTCACTTCTGCTAGACCCCAGAATTCACTGTTGACCTTCTTCAGCCCTACAGTAGCTCTCGAGAAAGCCTGACTTCTTCATCCCTTCTCTTTGTAGGGAGCAATCTATGAATCAATGATGAATGGCTTCCTGTAGTTCTAATTCATCTGTTAGTAACATGGAATAGCATTTGTAATTAATAACAAACTGTTTATGGTGCTTAATGTCTTTCCACTTTCATCATTGTGGCTTTTCACATTTGTATTTTCACTCCTGCTTTGTTATCTCTGTGATCCCTGTTGGAATCTTCTCTTTCTTAAACCCTATGAAATTCCTAAGAAAAACACATGAAGTTCCCATTTTCCAGGTATGACTGGTCTAGGCCATAAAGATAATTCATAAACAGGCATTATATAGTTTCTGTATTTTTAGAATATAGATAAGCACAGTTAGATATTGCCACTGATTGAGGTCATAGTGACCTTCAGAATTGAAAATGTACTGGTTTTTTTGAATCGCAAATGGTCTTGTATTTCATTTTGTCTGTTGCATCTTAATTGGCTTTAGCAAGTTATTTGGATGACTTTTAGAAGATAATTCATTATGCTTCAGAATAAGAAGATCAGGGGCGCCTGGGTGGCTCAGTGGGTTAAAGCCTCTGCCTTCGGCTCAGGTCATGATTCCAGGGTCCTGGGATCGAGCCCCGCATTGGGCTCTCTGCGCAGCAGGAGGCCTGCTTCTCTTCCTCTCTCTCTCTGCCTCCTTGTGATCTCTGTCTGTCAAATAAATAAATAAAATCTTTAAAAAAAAAAAAAAAACTTGACAATGCTAGCATCTATATTTTGCCTGCCTTTTCTATCTGCAGCATCGGTGGGAACAGAAACTAAATAAATTAACTGACGGAAAGGAACAGGAATGAGCGTATAGTGCCAAAAAGAAGTCCCAATTAGCCATCTCTGGTGCTAGCCTTAGGCTCTTCACAGGCACCACAGTCACAGATCTGGGAGGCAGAGGGGCACATTGTTTTTTGTGGGGTTTTGTGTGTGTTGGTTTTTTTTTCAAACCTTGTCCTGACAGAAGACACCTTTATTAAGTACCTTCACTGACCTGGTAGTGTGGGCATCTTCAGTACATTTACTCCTTGTAGGCTTCCTAACCTCTCTGTCACCAGCTTTTCAAAATCTTCTCAAATTCTCCCTTTGACATATCAGTCACTCTTCATTTTTTTATTCCTCCATCTTAAGTTTCAAAGACCACTCAAATGATTAAGACCTAAGGATTCAGAAGGATTTTTAATAAATATTAGTAAGCTAGCCAAGATACGAGGGTAAGAAGAGCTAAGTTTGCTTTTAGAGAAAAAATTGTATATAATGAATTTCAAACAAAGACAGTACAAAATACTTTTTAATGTGATTAAGCTTTGATTTTAGTTCGGTATCTTAGTTGTAGTTTTCCTGTAATGCTTTTAATTGATGAATGTATGTGGATGTTAGGAATTTCAAGACAAGCTGAAGTTATTTCTACCATAAATAAAGGAAATGATCAGTTTACCCTTGAAAATGTTGCAAAACTTCGATATAATTAAATACATATTATATAATATTGAGTGAAAGACACCAGGCAAAAGAGAACATAAGTTGTAATTCCACTTAAGTAAAGTTCAGAACAACCAAAACTCAACTACTGTAGAAGTCAGGACAGAGATGACCCAGCTAGATTGGGAGCAGAGCCAAAGCCTAGATAGGGGTGGGGCATGAGGAGACTTAGGAGGTTCTCGTTCTGGTTGCCAGCTACAGACTTGCTTTGTGCTGTATACTTAGAATTTGTGTACCATCTTATGTTAGATTTTTTTTTAATACAACATTTGAAGGACAATATATAAGAACCAATTTGAGAAGGAAAAAGGATACTGATTATACAGTATCAGCCTAGGAAACAAACCCCAATAGAAGTATCACTTTAGTGTTCCCTTCATCTAAAGAAAGTCTTTATGCTAAAAAGGAAAAAAAAAATGGCACCATACCCTCTAGCCAAAGTAAACGGACAGTAAGATGGAATGAGGGTGGAGGGTTGTTTTAGCAGAAAAAAATTCCAGAAGTCTGGAATTATATAAGAAGAAATGGAGCTTTCTTTTTTCAACATAATATTTGGAAGTGCTTGCCAGAGCAGTTAGGCAAGAAACAGAAATAAAAGGCATCCAAGTTGGAAAGGGAGAAGTAAAAAGGTCACTATTTGCAAATGACAATATATATAGAAACCCCTAAAGACTGTGCCCAAAACTGATAGAACTAAACAACCGATTCAGTAAAGTTTCAGGACACAAAAATCTGTTGCGTTTCTATAAACTAATAAACTATCAGGTTAAGGAAGCAGTCCTATTTACAGTTGCATCAAAAAGAATAAAATACCTAGGAATAAATTTAATCAAGGAGGTGAAAGATGTGTACTCTGAAAACTAAACAACATTGTGAAAGGAGTTGAAGACAATGCAAATAAATGGAAAGATACTCCTTGCTCATGGATTAGAAGAATATTAAAAAGTCTATACTATCCAAAGCAGTCTAAAAATTGAATACACTCCCTATCAAAATTCCAGTGGCATTTTTCACAAAAATGGATCATCCAATCCTAAAATTTGTATGAAACCACAAAAGACTCTGAATAGCCACAGCAGTCTTGAAAAAGAAGAACAGAGCTGGAGGCATCAAATTCCTTGATTTTGAACTACATTTCAAAGCTGTAGCAATCAAAACAGTATGATCTTGGCATAAAAACAGACAAATCAGTGGAACAGAATAGAGAGCCGAGAAATAAACCCATGTATAGATGGTTGATTAATTTACGCCAAAGAAACCAAGATTATAGAGTTCAAAAAGGACAGTCTCTTCAATAAATGATGTTGGGAAAACTGGACCACTGTCTTAAACCGTACACAAAAATAAACTCAAAATAGATGAAAGTCTTGAATGTAAGACCTAAAGCCAATAAACTCCTGAAAGATGATGTGGCGATTAAGCTCCTTGACATCAGTCTTGGTGAGGATTTGTGGACCTGACATCAAAAGCACAAATAACCAAGTGGGACTGCGTCAAATGAAAAACTACCTGCACAGCAAAATAGACCATCAAAAAAGATGAAAGGGCAACCTGCCAAATGGAAGAAAATATTTGCAAATCGTAGCTGATAAGGGGTTAATATTTAAAATATATAAACTCCATAGCAGAAAAACAGTCGGGGCACCTGGGTGGCTCAATTGGTTAAGTGTCCGACTCTTCATCTCAGCTCAGGTCTTCATCCTCAGGGTCATTAGTTCAAGCCTCACGTTGGGCTCCACACTGGGAATGGAGCCTACTTAAAAAAAAAAAAAGAAAGAAAAACAATCTGATGTAAAAATGAGCAGTGTCTGAATACATAATTCTCCAAAGGCAACAGATAGCACAGGTATATGAAAAGGTGCTCATCATCATTAATTAGGGAAATGCAAATCAGAACCATAGTGAAGGGGCATCTGGCTGGCTTAGTTGGTAGAGCACACAACTCTAAATCTCAGGGTTGTGAGTTTAAGCCTCATGTTAGATGTAGAGCCTGCTTAAAAAAAAAAAAAAAAAAAACACCACAGTGAGATGCCACCTCAAACCTGTTAGAATGGCTATTTAAGAAAGTAATAATAAAAAGATAAGTAAGTGTTAGCAAGGTGTGGAGAACAGTGAACCCTTGTGCACTGTTCGTGAGAGTGTAAATTGGTATGGCCACTGGAAAATGTGGTGGTTCCTCAAAAAATTAAAAATACAACTACCATATGTTCCAGCAATTCTACTTCTGGGTATTTATCCAAGGAAAGGAAAAGACTAATTGGAAAACACACCTGTACCATCATGTTCATTGCAGCAGTATTTACAATAACCAAGACATGGAAACAGCTAAGTGTCCATCATTGAATGAATGGCTCAAGAAAATGTGTATATACACAATAGAATGTTACTCAGCCATGAGAAAGGAGGCTGTCTTGCCAGTTGCTAAGTGAGATTAGTCAGAGAAAGATCAATACCATATGATCTCACTTATATGTAGAATCTTATTTAAAAAAAAAAAAAAGTTCATGAATACAAAGAACAGACTAGTGGGAGGTAGGGGTTGGGAGATAAGTGAAATGGACAAGCTTCCAGTTATAAAATAAGTCATAGGAATGTAATGTACAGTATGTGACTATAATTAGTAATGCTACATATTTGAAAGTTGCTATGAGAATAGATCTTAAAATTTATCAAAAGAAAAATTTTGTAACAGTGGTGACAGATATTAACTAGTCTTATTGTGCTGATCATTTTGCAATCTATAAATACCGAAATAAGTTGTACACATAAAACTAACAAAGTTATATGTCAGTTATATTTGAGTTTTTAAAAATAATTACCATGTCATCCAGCAAGTCCAGGGATCAGATATTTATATGCCATTGCTTACAGCAGCATTATTCATAATAGCCAAACGGTGAAAACAGTGCAGATGTCAATCAGATAATGGATAAACAAAATGGGGTAGGTACATGAAATGGAGCATTATTCAGCCTTAAAAAGAAACAAAATTCTGATCCATGTGACTGTATGGATGACTCTGAGTGAAATAAGCCATACACAAAAGGACAAATATTGTATGATTCCACTTACAGAATAGTGGTTACCAAGTGCCGGGGGAAGGACAAGTGAATTGTTTGATGGGTACAGAATTTCAACTTTTGTTTTGGATATTGGATAAGTTTTAGATGATGAAAATGATCTGGAGTTGGATAATCTTGATGTTTTACAACAACATGAATTTACTTAAAACGTCACTGAATTGTACACTGAAAAGGAAGTAAAATGCTAATTTTTACTCTTGGAATAAAATTCTTTAAAAATGAGATGCACTTTTCCTTAATGCACGTTAAATGGTAGCAGTAATAATTTTAAACTATGAACTAAGAGCTGTGAGATATAATAAGATATACTTAATATATAATAAAATATAATGAGACATACTTATTATCTTAAATGTGTTCATCCTTCTTATAGGAGTCAGCTGACTGATGTTTAGAAGGGGCAAAAATTTTAATTTCTGAATCCTCCTTTTTTTAAGGCCTTTATAAGACGCTGCCTGGCCTACCGAAAAGAAGATCGGTTTGATGTGCATCAACTGGCAAATGACCCGTACCTTCTCCCGCATATGAGAAGATCGAATTCTTCAGGAAACTTACACATGGCTGGGCTTACAGCATCCCCCACACCCCCTTCCTCAAGCATCATCACTTACTGATTTTCCTCCAAAATTGGCATGATCTCTTTGAATTGCTTCCAGATGCACACTTGAGTTTGAGAGCATTTGATTGTTTTCTGTTGGGTTTTTTTTTTTTTTTTTTTTTTTTTTTTTCCACACAGGACATGGTTGAGAACTATTTGTTAACTGAAGTTCTTCATGGCGTCATTTGTATGAGAGTGGATCATGGACAATGAATAAAAAGTACACTTTTGACTATAACCTTGAGCAGTGAAGGATGACTGCCTGTTGCACAGAAACAGGAATACCATGTTAAGAAAAACTGTTTGGGGGAACACTGTAAATAACGTTTATAATACTTAAATACATTTGGTTGTTACTAGAGAGTTCTAATATGAAGGGTAGTTTTTCATTATTTAAAAACACATGGAAAAAATATTTCTAACACAAGAACTATAGTGCCTGGATACATTCTTCAGCATTCAGCAGTTAATCTGCTGAAACCAAAGTAAGAACTGAATGACAGTGACATTTGTGTTTTATAGTAGAATGTGAGAGTTAGAATCATTAGACATAGTTAGACTTTGTCACTTGCCTATTTTGGCTTTTACCAAGTTGTACCTCGAAACCATGTGTCCATTTTTGTTTTATTGGGTTTTTTTTCCCCACTAGTCATTAACAGGAGAGCTGTTACTCCTACATACTTTACACCTTTGACAAAATGAGCTGCTTGTTTTAAAATCAGTTGAATTCACTAAATATCTCTGGTGTTTTCAACATGTTTGAATTAAGATATTTTCCCTTTGTTACCAGGCCTTGTTCATAAACAAGTGACAGTATGTAACCAAATGCAGATCAGACCAGTTCTATGCAGGATAATGATAAATTCCCTTCTAGCTCTATTGTAAATTGTTGTACAGATGTTGTATTTCAATTACCAAGTTTCAGCAGCTTATTCTTGTACAAATGTTTAAAAATATGGCTTTTCTAATTGGATATTGTATTTTTTTTAAGTCTTCTTGAAGGCGCTTTAATTGCTGCTAAATGATGTTGCTTCTTTGCTAAAAAATCTAATGACCTCCTTAAAGGTGCAAGTTGACTGTACATCATAGAGGGATATTAAAGGCTGGCATTCATTAACAATCAAGGCATGTAAAAATGACCCACTAAATCAGATTCTTGGGTTCTAGGGCTGTGGAGCACATAGATGACTAGATTTATAAATTGTTCATGTTTATCCTACATTTCTAGAAGGTTCTTACCAGAAAGGTGAGATGATGGTCCCATAAATAAGTTTCTTGTGGTTTGTACAGATTTGTTAAAATGTGAACATTTCTAACTGCGTTGTATGGTAGAAACCATTATTTTTCAGGATGTTATATTTTACTCCTGTAAGAATTATTTGTCACATTCACAATACTGATACTTACATGTAAGTTGTTCATGTTGCCGAAAAAGGAGGTGATAACCACAGATTCTCCTTAATATTGTACAGTTAAACTGTGGCTCTTATTTCTCATGTTGCAAGCCATTTTGTTTCATTGTACATATAGACACATTGTCTCTTTAAGATGCTGCTGAAATTGTAGAGAATGTAGCCAAAATAGTAATAAACAATGACAATTAAAATTTAAGGACTATGAAAATTACCTTTCATGGGAGCTTTGAAGATTTAGGATATTGACTGACTTGGCTCCTCAAGAATCTACTCCGTAAATCCTTAAGTATACTTCAGGACAGGTATCAAGTGCTTCATGCTGTGAAAGTGAACCTAATAGTCATTATCAAGGCTAATCCTGGGTAAGTAACACAGCACTGTGAGGAGTGGCCTCAGGGCTGTACCTACTCATCTCTAGATTACAACAAATCCTGTTTTTCAAAAATACAGTTATAATAATCAAATGTTAGCATTAATTGGGTGTTTTAGGTGCTGCCTACAAATTTTTCAGTTTTGTTGTTTGCGTTTTCATCTTTCCATATAATTAAGTACTGTGTTCCTATAGTAATTGTCACAAAGTCCTGAATTAAAATGCTTGGTTTTTAAAATTTCAATGAGATACCAAGTGGACACGTACATCTAACACTAGGTGGAATAAGTGGTGTAGACTAAATCATTGTGTTCCCATACTCTTTCAAGTGAATGAAAAGGACTGCTAGTGTGGAAATGCAGGAAAACAAGCCACAGCATGAAACTACCTCCCTAGTTCAACTTACACACCTACGTAGGCTTTTTCCAACAAATGCTATACAGTTTGGGTCACTAACCCAACAGGTACAAGATGGTTAACTGAGCCAAACTAAACCATTTACTGTTAACTTCACGTGGGAAATTGGGGTCCATTGCTGAATAATTTCAGTCACTGGCTAGCTTTGGCTCTAATATATTTTAAAGCTTACATTGGTTTTGGTCTCCTGAATTCTGTCCTCAGAATTAAAGCAGGTCTTCTTCCCCTAAGACATGAGCCAAGGGTCTCCCTTTAGGAATCAGCACTGATGCAGATAAAATACACAGTTTTTCATATAATTTAAACATCTTTCTTTAATATAAATTAGCTGTAGTGTATGCATGTTGAGAGGAAGTATAGAAATCACCCTAATAATTTGTAAGTCGGGAGTTGAGTAGATTGTTTTGTTTTTCAAAAGTAGAGTCGGGTTTATTTCCTTATTGATCACCATTCCCCTCTGCTAACAAAACTCTTTCAGTTTAAATGGTCCATAAAATGTGAACCCATATTCTACAAATACCTTATTACATGAAGCCAAAATGATGGGAGAGTTTCAGCGAAACATTTAAAGAGTATATTGTTCATTTTGCTGTTCATTAACTTAATACAATGTTGATTGACATCAGTTGTGATTAGCTATGTTTTAGTGCTAATGTAGACAGCAGTTCTTTTAGCTTAAGAATTTAATTACATTGCTGTTTGAAACGTGAAAACCTTAGCCTTATACCTCGATACCGACAGGTCTTTCTCCAGTCCCACTTTAAATTTTGACGTGTTATCTGATCGTTAAGTACAACTGAACTTAAATGTTCTGAAGGCTTAATCTAATTCAAAAAGTGCTTTAGCAGCTACTTTTTAAGATTCAGGGGGAAGATGGTGTTATACAAAGATCCTGAATTCTTCCCCTCCCATGACCATACCAAGTCTACTGCCACATATGGGCCATTTCTCTCTGGAAAAGATCTGAAAACAACATGAACTGCTCTCTACAACGAAAGATATAAAGGACCACATTGTGATGGGTAGGAGAGGCAATCCCCAGTGTGGCAGCACAGTAGGGAGAGATACCAACGAGATAGCCGTGCTGCCTCAGGAAGAGCAGGGGCTTGGCATCCCACATTGGGCACTCCGGACCCTGGGGTCAGCATCAGAGACAAGCCACCAGAACATCTGGCTCGAAAAACCAGCAGCCTTGACCTGTAGGAGGTGCCAAAGTGCTACAGGAAACAGAGTCACTGCTTAGAGAGCTTGCCTGTAATTTGGCTCACCCTTAGGCCCAGTGAAAAAAGAGCAGCTTGAAAAGCACTTGCAGTAATCCACAAGCAGAAGAGGGTATCACAGGTGCAGAGGTCTTCCTTGAGGAACATGTGGTTGCCCTCCCTGTCCTAGGAATCTGTGCCAGGAAGATTATCCCCCATAATGTCTGGCTTTGAAAATCAGCTGGGTTTAACTGGAAGAGCAGTAGGAAACCAAGTCTCTGCTCTTAAAGGGCCAGTGTGCTATAACAGTCCAAGACCCAGCCCTGAAGCAGCATATTGAAAAGCACCTGGGTTGGGGCACCTGGGTGGCTCAGTCATTTACGCATGTGCCTTCGGCTCAGGTCATGATTCTGGTGTTTCAGGATCAAGTCCCGCATCAGGCTCTCTGCTCAGTGGTGAGTCTGATTCTCCCACTGCCCCTCACCCAGCTCATGCTTGCTCGCGCTCGCTCACTCGCTCACTCTCTCTCTCTCAAAAATCTAAGAAAAAACAGCGCCTGGGTTAAGACGGGTTCTGTGGTATAATGGCTAGCAGTCTGGACTCTGAAAAGTACCTAGGTTATACGTGTAGAAGATTTATTGACTAATTTTAAGGCAGATGACAGAGGGATACAGATCTGTAGGAACTTCTCTGGAAGGGATAGCACTGATGGGCACGATTGTTCTTGGCATTCCCCACCCAGCTCGCATCTCTGTAGTTGCCCCTCCAAAGTAGCAATCACCTCACCACCTTGGTGAGGACTGGTCCCCTTTAAAGTCCTTTGGCCCCAGAGATGGAGGCAGCCCTGCCTATCAGCACATCCACAGAATCACTGCAGGGCCTTGCAACCACCCTCACTGGGAATTAGCCACGCCCCCCGCCCCTGCTCCATCAGCATACCCACAGAAGTCAGTCACAATTGGAGGATATATGCAGCTCCTCCCACAGGGGAGACCTCTAAAGCCCCTTGTTCTGGTAACCATGGGGGAATTGTGTTTCTGGACCTGACAAGACACCAACATATGTATACCTCCCAAACAAGGACATGTAGCAGCCCTATGTATTATACAGAAACAAACACAGACAAAATGAGAGAAATATGCTCCAAATGTAAGAACAAGACAAAAACCTCAAAAAATTGAAATGGAGTTAAGCAATTCACTGATAAAGTAATGGTCATAAAGATGCTCACATAACTTGGAAGAGTAGATGAATTCAGACCCTCAACAAAACGATAGAAGGTATTTAAATTTTTTTAAAAAGCTGAAGAATACAATTAACTGAAATGAAAAACACTAGGGGCAATCAACAGCAGAATAGAGGATACAGAAAACAGATCAACAATCTGAAAGAAAGGGTGATGGAAATCAGCCAAGCTAAATAGCAAAAAAAAAAAAGTTTATGAAGCTAGGTTAAGGGACCTTTGTGGCAACATCAAACATACCAACATTAACATTATAGGGACCCCAGAAAGGGAAAAGAGCAAGAAAGCAGCAAGAAAGGGACAGAAAATTTAAAGAAATAATGGTAATGGAGAAAGAAACAGACATCCAGGCCCAGAAAGCACAAAGAACCTCAAACAATATTGGACTCAAAGAGGTTCACACCAAGACATAATAAAAATGTCAAAGTTTAAAGACTATCTTAAGAGTCAAAAGAGAAAAGCAACTAATTATATGCAAGGGGATATCCATAGGCTATCAGCTGATGTTTCAACAGAAACATGACAAGCCAGAAGAGAGTGGCATGATATATTCAAAGTGCTGAAAAGGAAGGATGACTAGCTGGCTCGTTTGGTAAATCATGCAACTGTTGATCTTGGGGTTGTGAGTTCAACCCCCACGTTGGGCATAGGACTTACTTAAAGTGCTAAGAGGGAAAACCTACAACCAAGAATAAAGAACAAGACAAAACCTCAAATAAGTAAACAATGGAGATAAGCAATCTACCTGATAGAGTAATGGTCAAAGATGCTCACAGAACTTAGAAGGATAGACGAATTCAGAACTTCAACAAAGGGGTAAAATATATTTTAAAAGAACCAAAGCTGAAGAATACAATAACTGAACTGAAAAACACTGTATCAAAAACAAAATCAACAGTAACAATAACCTGGCAAGTTTATCATTCAGAACAGAGGCGAAACTAAGTTTTCCAGACAGACAAGACTCAAAAGGCTACTAAGCTGGCCTTCAAAGAAATGCTAAATGGAGAGAAAATGCCATAAGAAAATTATGAAAGAAAAAATTTCACTAGTAAGAGCAAACTTACAGTAAAGGTAGTAGATCACTTGTAAACCTAGGATAAAGCTGAAGAGACAAAAGTAGTAAAATCGCCAGTATCTAAAACAGGAGATAGAAAGGATGTAAAATGTCAAATACATAAATTATGGGAGGGTGAGGAGTAAGAAAATGTACTTTTAAAACATGTCCAATCTTGAACATCAACTTTCAATAAATTGCTATATACATAGGGTGCTCCATATGGACCCCATGGTACCACCCACTAAAACCTATGACAGATTAAAAAAAAAAAAAATCCAAGCATAAGAAAAAGTCATCAAGGGGCACCTGGGTGGCTCAGGGGGTTAAAGCCTCTGCCTTCAGCTCAGGTCATGATCTTAGGGTCCTGGAATTGAGCCCCACATCGGGCTCTCAACTCAGCAGGGAGTCTGCTCCCCGCCCCATCTGCCTCTCTGCCTACTTGTGATCTCTCTCTCAAATAAATAAAATCTTAAAAAAAAAAAAAAGTCATCAAATAAGACAGCAAAAGAGAAAGGAACAGAGAACTACAAAAACAACCAAAAAACAATTAGCAAAAATGGTATTAAGTACATAACTACCAATGATTACTTTAAATGTGAATGGACCAAATGCTCCAAAAGACAAAAGGAGACTATGATTAAAACAAAACAAAACAACAAGACCCTTTATATGCTGCCTACAAGAGACCTACTTCAAATCTAAAGACAGAAACCAAAAAGTAAAGGAATAGCAAAAGATATCTCATGCAAATGGAAGCAAAAAAGAGCCAGGAGAGCAAGACTTAAGTCACATGAAGTAGACTTTAGAGACTGTAATAACAGGCAAGGGCACTGCATGATGATAAAAGGGTCAATCCAACAAGATGACATAAACCAGTATATGTATCTGCATCCAACACTGGCACATCTACATATATGAGACAAATATTAAAAGATATAAAAGGAGAAACTGATAGTAATATAATAATAGTAAGGGACTCTGACACCCTTCTCACATCAATGGATAGATCATCCAGACAAAAATCAATAAGGAAAGAGTAGATTTTAATGATAAATTAGATCAGATGGACTTTGCAGAAATATACAGAACATTCAGTTTAAAAACAGCAGAATACATTCTTTTCAAGTGCGTATGAAACATTCTCCCGGATGGATCACATGTTAGGTCACAAAACAAGTCTCAATAAATGTAAGAAGTTGAAATCATGTCAAGCAACTTCTCCAACCATAATGGTATGACAATAGAAATCAATTAAAAGAAAAACGAAAAGAAAAGAAAAAAAACCTGGAGGCTAAAAATGCTACTAAACAACCAATGGGTCAATGAAGGTATCAAAGAGTAAATTTTCAATTAGCAATAATCGTGCCTCGGATAAACCTCATTGGCTACGATACTGCCACTGCGCAAAGCTCAAAGAGTAAATTTTAAAAAATTGTGGAGACAAAGTACATATTCTAAGATATTGGGGACATAATAAATGCAGTTCTAGGAGGGGAGTTTATAGTGATACAGACCTACCTCAAGAAACAAGAAGATTCTCAAACAATCTAACCTTATCCCTAAAGAAACAGAAAACAAATCAAGCCCATAGCTGAAGGCAGGAAAGAATAAAAAACTCGAAAACATTTGAGAATCTGCCTTTGTTCCCAGAACGTGCTTGAGATTGACACTCAGATCAATCAGGGTTTCAGTCTTCTGCTTGGCACTGTAGCTTAACCCTCAATCTCTTCAGAATGCCCAAAGCCTTGTTTCCTGTCAACCGTAGACTGCAAAGCAGTCTAAGAAGTCTATGGGGGAGTAGCACTTAATTAAAGGAGGGGGGAAAAAAAAAAGTATTTTACTTCAATGTTTGAAAATTTTTGTTGTTACTGTTCTCCTTGTTCCTGAATCCTATTCTGATCCTCAACCACGTAGCAATATAATTAGTGTTGATCTAAGGTGTTACCCATCAAAAAATTGCCACGATCTTTATAGCTGAATAAATACAAACAACTGTGTAATGTTTAAAACAATAATAAAATAAATAAAAATCAATGTGGAAATAAGTGAAATGGAGAAGAAAATGACAATATAAAAGATGAAACTAAGAGCTGGTTCTTAAAAAAAAATAAAGACTGATAAACATTTAGGCAGATTTATCAAGAAAAAGGACTCAAAATCAGATGAAAGAGCCGTTCTAACCAACTCCACGGAGAGGATAAGAGACTAATATAAACACTTAAAGGCCGACAAATTGAACAACCTAGAAAAAATGGATCAATTCCTAGAAACATACCATCTTCCAAGACTGCAATCAGGAAGACAAAGAAAATGAGAAGAGGCTAATTACTAGGATATTGAGTCAGCAATCAAGACCTCCCAACAAACAGAAGTCGGACCGGACAGCATCAGAGGTGAATTCTACTAAATATTTGAGAAGAGTTAATACTCAACCTTCTCAAACTATTCCAAAAATTAGAAGAGAAAGAAAACTTTCAGATAGATTCTATGAGCCCAGCATTACCATGATATCAGAAGAAGACAAACTACAAAAAAGAAAATTATAGGCCAGTATTCCTGATAAACACAGTTGCAAAATTCTCAACAAAATACTAGTAAGTTTGACTCAACAATAAATTAAAAAGGATCATTCACCAGGATCAAGTAGGATTTATTCCAGGGCTGCAAGGATGGTTCAATGTCCACCAAGCAATCAATGTGATACACCACATTAACGAAGTGAAGGATAAAAATCACTTGATTAGCTCAATAGATGCAGAAAAAGCATTTGACAAAATTCAACATCCATTCATGATAAAACCTCTCAACAAAGTGGGTATAGATAGAACATATCAATATAATAAAGGCCATTTATATAAAAATCCATAGCTAACATCAAACACAGTAGTGAAAAGTGCAAAGACCAGGAAGAAGATAAGGATGCCAACTCTCATCACATTCATTCAACATAGTATTGGAAGTCCTAGTCAAAACAATCAGACAAGAAAAATAAAAGACATCCAGATTGGTAAGGAAGAAGGAAGAAGAACTTTCTCCAGGCCAGAGAGACTGGCAAGTGCCACAGTTTACAATCCCTCTCCACTTGCTAGCACAGAGGGGAACAGGGTCCACATAGAGCTGGCCTGCTGTCTCAAAGCCCTGGGCCCCTAACCCACACCGGCCCCAGATGTCGCGGGGGCACAGAAAAAAAAAAAAAATCCATGGCTTAAAAGAGCAAATATGGTATATCGGAACTAACCCTAGAACCCTGCAAATGGCAGGGGAGCTGCTGGAACACTCTTTAGGTCATAGGTGCTGGTGAGCACCACTGTTTACATGATCACCTTGACAGCGTGGACAAGAGCAAGTTCACGGTGCTCTAGCCATCCTAATGCTTCAGTGAGCCCTGGGACCCTAGCCCACACCATTACTAGCCATCACACCAAGGCAGCCCAGCACAGCACACAGCAGGACACCCCTGGTCAATGCTCACCACACTCTCACCCACTGTGCAGAGGTGACACAGGCACAAAGCACTCTGAAATACTCCCAGCTTTCACCACTTTGGCACCAGAGGGCTTGCTAGGCACCCCCTATTCAGAGCCCTCTGGGAACTCCTGACCACAGCTGCTTTGGCTCCAGGGGCCCTCCCGGGATACCCTTTGCGCACTGTATCCTGGAACCATCCTGACCCATGCCCACCTGAGGTATGGCTGTCCTACCAGGCACCCTCTGTGCAGACAGGCCAGGACTTCCCTGGCTCACAGCCACGTGAGCTCCACCCATCCCAGCAGGGCAGCCCCAGTTGCAGAGAGCCCCAGGACCCTGACACATGCCAGCCATAGCTCCAGCCCGCCAGCCTAACATGTCACCAGGCACATAGGCTACACAGGGGACAACCACACACAAGACCATTCCTTCAAGTTTAGAAGTAGCTGTTCTACATGTTTCAAGGAAACAAACACAGAAAGTGAAGCAGAACCGGGAGATAGAGGAATGGGCACCAAATGAAAAAAGATAAAACTTCAGAAAAAGAACTGAATGAAATTAAGATAGGCGGGGCGCCTGGGTGGCTCAGTGGGTTAAAGCCTCTGCCTTCGGCTCGGGTCATGATCCCAGGGTCCTGGGATCGAGCCCCACATCGGGCTCTCTGCTCAGCAGGGAGCCTGCTTCCTCCTCTCTCTCTGCCTGCCTCTCTGCCTACTTGCGATCTCTGTCTTTCAAATAAATAAATAAAATCTTAAAAAAAAAAAAAAGAAGATAGGCAATATGTCTCATAGTGAATTTAAAGAAATGATCATAAAGATGCTCAGTGGACTGAAGAATGGAAGAACTTAGTGAGAACTTCAACAAAGGAAAAATATAAAAAGAACCAATCAGAGTTAAAGAATACAGAAACTGAGGGGCACCTGGGTGGCTCGGTGGGTTAAGCCACTGCCTTCGGCTCAGGTCAGGATCCCGGGGTCCTGGGATCAAGCCCCATATCGGGCTCTCTGCTCAGTAAGGAGCCTGCTCCCTCCCCCTCCCCCCCACTGCGTCCTTCTCTGCCTACTTGTGATCTCTGTCTGTCAAATAAATAAATAAAATCTTTTAAAAAATATTTAAATTAAAAAAAAATACAGAAACTGAAAGGAACACATTCTAAGGAATCAGCAGATGTGCGGATGCGGAAGAACCATCGGTGATCTGGAAAACATGGTAATGGAAAGCACCCAAGCTGAGGAACAAAAAGAAGAATTAATTTTTATTTTTTTGATTAAAATTTTTTTTAAAGATTTTATTTATTTATTTGACAGACAGAGATGACAAGTAGGCAGAGAGGCAGGCAGAGAGAGAGAGGGAAGCAGGCTCCCTCCTGAGGAGAGAGCCTGATGCGGGACTCGATCCCAGGACCCTGAGAGCACGACCTGAGCTGAAGGCAGAGGCTTTAATCCACTGAGCCACCCAGGCACCCCTATTTTTTTGATTTTTTAAAAAATATTTTATTTATTTCTTTTAGAGAGAGAACGTGAGCAGGGGGAGGAGCAGAGAGAGAGGGAGAGGGAGAGACTCTCAAGCAGACTGTGCGGAGTGTGGAGGTGATGAATGTTAATTAACATGGTAGTAGTAATCACATCACAGAGTATATGGACATCAAATCACCACACTATAAGCTTGAAATATATACAATTTTATTTGTCAGTTATACCTCAATAAAGCTGGAGAGGGGTGCTTGGGTGGCTCAGTCGGTTAAGTGTCTGCATTTGGCTCAGGTCATGATCCCGGGGTTCTGGGATCAAGCCCTGCAAGGGGTTCCTTGCTCACCAGAGAATCTGCTTCTCCCTCTCCCCACTTCCCCACCCAGCTCACGCTCTCTCTAGTTAGCTCTCTCTCAAATAAAAATAAAATAAAGCTTGGGGGAAAAAATTATCCTTCTCTTACAATTTTGTGTTCAAGAGACTTTAAAATCCCCAACACGGTATTCACTAACCTTTCAAGTGACAAAAGTAATAGCATGGCAAAGTCTTTAATTTACAGTGGAATATCTAAGAAAAATTACATTTGACTTCCACAGGTTTTGATATAACCTTTTCAGATTTATAAAGTTATTTAGTGAGATACTTAATTACCTTAAGAGAAAAGCAATTGTCTTATATGGGGGTATTTGAAACACTTCACCACTAGGGATCCAAGACCCACTTGGTAAAAGTACAGGTAGTGCTCTAGTTCTGAATGGTGGTCTGTAAAATGCTGTTGGGAAATCCCTATCTCTTTATTCTGCGAGTATCGAATTCCAATTTAAAGCAACATTGTTCTGGGGCAGGTGGCTGGCTCAGTTGTTAAGAGCATGGGACTCTTGATCTTGGGGTCGTGAGTTCAAGCCCCACGCTGGGTGTTGAGATTACTTATTTGAATGAATTAATAAATGAATAAATGTTTAAAAACAGAAAAACCAAAAAAACCATTGCTCTTCCTTTCCAACCAGGACCTGGAAGCATGGCTCCTGCAAAGGAGAGTGGTGAGAAGAAGGGCCATTCTGCCATCAACTAGGTAGTAACCAGAAAACACACCATCAACAGTGACAAGTGCATCCATGGGGTGAATTTCTTTTTTCTTTTTTTTAAGATTTTATTTATTTATTTGACAGAGAGAGAGATCACACAAAAAGGGGAGCAGCAGAGAGAGAGGCAGAAGCAGGCTCTGTGCTGAGCAGGGAGCCCAATGAGGGGCTCGATCCCAGGCCCCTGGGATCATGACCTGAGCCGAAGGCAGATGCTTAACCAACTGCACCACTCAGGCGCCCCATGGGGTGAATTTTAAGAAGCATGCTCCTTGGGCACTCAGAGAAATCAGAAAACTTGCCATGAGAAAGACGGGAACTCCAGATGCATGCATGGACACCAGGATCAACACAGCTTTCTGCCAAAGGAATAAGGACTGTTCCATACCGTACCTACGTGCAGATGGCCAGAAAACGTAACCAGACTCCCTGGCCCCAGTGGCCAGGGCCCCACAGAACCGTAACCAGTGGAAAGTCTTAAATGGCCGCCACCCTGAGGGCACACAGCAAGAGGCAACAGTCCAGGGATCCCAGTCTTTCTGTGAAACAGGCCAGTAGCTCATGGACACCACTGCAGGCTGTGGGACAGGCTTCTAGCTCAGCATACATGTGGGGGCTGTGGTCCCTTCTAGAGACCGGGGTGGGGGAGTGCCAGGATGCTCGCCCTCTGCCACACTCTAGAATGCCACCATCTCCTGGAGAGGAGTTCCTACATATCTAGTGACCCAGTTTTCCTGGCTGCTACCCAGGGGGGAACACTTGATCCCCTGGCTTGAGTGGCCAGGAAGGCTGTGTTCCTAGGCCCCACAGGGCTCTAATATTTGGAGAGACGGTTCTTGGCAGGCTACCGGCCTCAGGGCACCGCACAGATAGTAAACTGAAACATACTCCAAGTCCTTCTGTGAAAAAGCCCGGTTTGCTCTTCCAAGAGCGTCAATCGGAGTGCAGGCTTGAGGTCCGGCACATGTGGGGAGGCCTGTGGAGGTGTTCTCAGGGAACAGAGGCTGGTACGTGTAATCCTCGTGCTCTCCAGCTGCCCTGCTCCAGCTTACTGGTATCTCCCTAAAAGGAGCATATACCCTTCTCCAGCACCCAACTGGTGCAGCAACTGCTATGGGACCCCTCAAAATCTCCTGGCCCTGGTGGCCAGTGGGGCTTAACTCATCAGTCCCACAGAGAAAGGGTTGAGTGGGCAACACTGACAAGGCACAACAAGAGGCAACAGATCCAGGAGCCCAGTCTTTCTGGGAAAGAGGCAGATTAGTCTATGATCCTAGCTGTAGTCTGAGCGGCAGGCTTCTCATTAAACACACATGGAAGGGTGGACATCATCCTTTCCAGACACCTCCCAGAAAGGAAGGATACACTTGTCTGGTGCCCAAATTTGGGTGACTGGTTCCAATGGGCTCCTCTAGATCAACAAGCAGTGGGACCTCTGCCTGTGGTCTTACAGGACTGTATATATTTGCATAATTTAATGCCTGCTGCCCCAGGGCCTGGCTTCCAATCAGCCTGAATCTGGGTGCTAACTGAGATCCTCCCCATTTGGGACATGGTGGGTCCCCGCACACCCTCACCTGCTCCGAGGCATTAAAAATAAAATAGGCTGCTTGGAAAATCAGAAAGGTCTGAGAGACAGGAAGAGCGAGGGCAGAGTTGAATGACATTCATCTCCCACCCAAAGCCACTCCTTCAAAACTGGGAGAGGTGGCTGTGTTATCCAATGCATTGAAACCGACCCAGACGTGGGGCATCTGGGTGGCTCAGTTGGTTAAGTGTCTGACTCTTGATTTTGGCTCATGTCATCTCAGGGGCCTGAGATAGAGCCCTGTGTCAGGCTCTGCACCCAGTACCGAGTCTGCTTGAGATTCTTTCTACATCCCCACTCCGCTTCTTCCCCACCTGTGCGTTCTCTCTCCGTCTCTCTCAAATAAATAGTAAAATCACAAAAAAAAAAAAGAAAGAAAGAAAGAAAAAGAAGAGAAAGAAACTGATGCAGTGTGTCAAGAAAGGTGAAGAAACTGAGGACTACAGAACAAGAAAAACCTCAGAAAAAAAATTCTTAATGAAATGGAGATAAGTAATTTACCTGACAAAGAGTTCAAAATAAGAATATAAAGAAGCTCACTGAACTTGGGAGAAGAATAGATGAACACAGTGAGAACCTCAACAAAGAGAGAGAAAACATAAGAAAGTACAGAGAGAAGTTTTATCTAGAGCAATTAAGCAAGAAAAATAGAAGCACCTATATCAGAAAGGTAGAAGTAAAACTGTCATTATTTGCAAATGACATGATATTATATGTAAAAACCATAAAGACTTCACCGAAAAATTGTCAGAACTAATCAACAAATTCAGTAAAGTTGTAAGATGCAAAATCAATATACAAAAAAACCTGTTGCTTTTCTTTTCAGTAAGAATGAACTATCAGAAAGAGAGAGAAAAAAATCCCACTTATGATTACATCCAAAAGAATAAAATATCTAGAAATAAATTAAGTCAAGGAAGTGAAAGACTTATCCACTGAGAACTAGAAGACTTTGATGAAAGAAATTGATGAAGACACAAACAATAGAAACATATTCTGTGCTCACAGATTGTAAGAATAAATATCATTAAATTGCCCATACCACCCAAAGTAATGTTCAGATTCAATGTGATCCCTATCAAAATTCCAATGGCATTTCTCACAAAAATAAATGACAGGATCCTAAAATGTGTATGGAACTGCAGAAGATCCTGAAATGCCAAACGAATCTTGAGTAAAAAAGCAAAGCTGGTGGCATCACACTTTCTGATTTCAAACTCCATTACAAACTATAAAAGTCAACACACTATGGTATTGGCATAAATACAGACTCATAGGTCAACAGAACAGAACAGAGAGCCCAGAAATAGACTCACACATAGATGGCCAGTTCATTAAGGACAAAGAGCCATATATACAATGGCAAAAGGACAGTCTCTTCAGTAAGTGGTGCTGGGAAAACTAGGCAGCCACATGCCAAAGAATGAAATTGGACCACTGTTACAACATACACAAAAATAAACTCAAAAGGACCAAAGTCTTGAACATAAGACCTAATACCAGAAAACTCCTAGTAGGAAACATAGCTGGTAATCCCCCTTGAAACAGGTCTAGAAGAGGATTTTGTGGATCTGACACCAAAAACAAAGGCAATAAAGGCAAATATAGATGGGGCGCCTGGGTGGCTCAGTCGGTTAAGTGTCTGCCTTTGGCTCAGGTCATAATCCCAGGGGCCTGGGAACAAGCCCTGCATTCGGGCTCCCTACTTAGCCGAGAGCCTCCTTCCCTGGCTCCCTCTGTTGCTCCCCCTGCTTGCACTCTTTCAAAGAGATACACAGAATCTTAAAAAAAAGAAAAAAAAAGGCAAATACAGAAAGTGGGACTACATCATATGAAAAACCTTCTGCACAGCAAAAGAAGCACTCAGCAAAATTCAAAGGCGTCTTATCAACTGGGAGGAAGTATTTGCAAATCATATCTGATGAGGGGTTAATATCCAAAACATATCAAGAACACATACAATTCCACAGCAAAAAACAAAACAAAACAAAACAATAAATGACCTAATTTTAAAGTGAGCACTGAGTGACATTTTAAAATGTCTGAATAGACATTTTTCCAAGGAAGACATTCAGATGGCCAACAGATCCATGAAAAGGTGCTCAACATCACTCAGCATCAGGGAAACGCAAATCGAAACCACAATGAGATGCCACCTCACAGCTGTCAGAATGGCTACTCACAAAAAGACAAGAAATAGCAAGTGTTGGTGAGGGTGTAGAACAAAGGGACCTCATGCATTGTTGGTGGGAAAGTACATTGGTGCAGCCACTATGGAAAATAGTATGGAGGTTTCTCAAAAAAAGGAAAAATACAACTACTATATGATCCGGGAGTTTCAGTTCTGGTATGTATCCAAAGAAAATGAAAATTTGCAAAGATACCTACACCCCCAATACCTGCACCCCCATGTTCACTGCAGCATTATTTACAACAGCCAAGACATGGACGCAACCCAAGGGTCTACTAATGAATGAATGGATAAAGAAAATGTACGCAAACCAGGGAATATTATTCAGCCATAAAAAAGGAAATCCTGCCAGTTGCAAAACATGGATGAACCTTGAGGACATTATGGTAAGTGAAGATGTCAGACAAAAAAAAGATAAAACCGTATGATCCCACTTACATGTGGAACCTAAACAGAACACCACAAAACCTCAAAAACAAAAAGGCAGAAACGAGAAAACCCCCAAACTCAAGTTTGTCTATGGATACTGAGAACAGAGTGGTGATGGCCAGAGGCGAGAGTAAGTGAAATGGATAAATGGGACCAAAGGTACAAACTTCCAGTTGTCAAATAAATCACGAGTGTGTGACGTACAGGATGGTGACGGTCGTTAATTCTGTATTACATACAAAGTTGAAATATTGAAAGTTCCTAGGAGAGTAGATCTTAAAAGTTCTCATCATGAGGAAAAACTGTAATTATGGATGGTGACAGATTTTAAGTAGCCATTTTGGTGATCATTTTGTAATATATACATTACACCTGAAACTAATGTCATTGTCAATTATAGTTCAATAAAAAATTACTTCACCCCAGTTTCTTCATCTGCAAATAAAGGCAAAAGTGTCTAATACATGTTATTTTCTTCAAGGGAAAAAGCTGAGAAAATTAGACAAGAGGTCAACATATCTAAGTGGTTTTAGCTATGAATACATTTAAGTGAATCAAAGAAAGGTTTTCAAGATGAGAAAAGGTATCATTTAAAAGCATAGATTGTTAGATGACAATTTCATCCATTACAATGCTTTTTTTTTTATAACAATGCTTTCTGAGCATTTAAAAATTAATGCATTCAGGGGTGCTGTAGAACAAATACTGATTTAGCCTCGCCTAAAAACCTCTCTTAGGTCCTTTCATTCACGCAGCAAGAATTATGGAGCATATACTCTATGCAAGACTCTTCCAGGCTCTGAGGAGACAGAAAGAAGCAGGAAAAAGTGTCCTTGTGGAACATCTTGTGGAACACAGAGCCCAACCGTGGAGACAGGCATCAATTCAGAGAAACACACAAATAAACGTGAATTACATTGTGGTAAGACCGGAACATGCTCAGCGCGACTAAAAAATTAAAAATAAACAGAGGTTCACAGAAAAAGCCAAAGTTGTATGCAACTCGAGCATAACATAACTCAGATCCTATCACTATAAAAACTTTTCACTTTGGAGATGAAATAATAGGTCTAGTCAAATTTGCAGAAAGCACCGAAGTCCACCCTTGGCTGCCGACAGAGAATACTTGCCCTGGAGGCTGGCAACGCTCCAGGGATCCCAGGCATTGTCGTCTGAAGAAGCTGATAGAGACATTTTAATCCTGTCCATTCTCCTTGACTCTTCAAAAGAGACAATTCTGGACAAAATGCTAGCTTTGTAAAATAGGAAATCACTTACGCTGAAAGTCTTTCCTTGGTAATTCTCTAACAAGGTTCTCCTATAATAGGTGTCAGTTTTATTACATGTATAAATTCCTTAAATCCCTAGATTATTGATATGACCACAGTATTCTTTTAATACTCTTGCCAATATTTTATCCAATGCAGTTCTCTCCAGATACCATTCTGTTCTAAGATAAAGCAAAGAGTTGGTAGTTTCTGATATGCTCAGAGATTACAAGTATTTTATTTTTTTCCCCTCAGTGTTGAGAACTTTTATTATTTCTCCCAACTTGTAAGTGAAAGAATAAAGCTCTGAGAATGAAAGTGAAAATCCCACCAAATAAAGACTCTTCAGTTCCTCCCCATAACTTACTGTTTACTCTTGAGCAGGACAGTTAAGCCCCTAATCCTAAAACAAACAAAATCCCGTTTTTAACCCCCCCTCCCTGCATTAGACAGGACACAGTGAGCCTAGAGCTTCCGTTAGAAGCAGAGCAGCAGGTGTGAGGAGTCCATGCCTTTGGTCAGGCGGGCTCACATGCACAGCTCGCCTCCTGCTGGACACAGTGGTGCCCCGTCAGTTAGCTCTCCCCCTGGGAGGGAGGATGTGCTCAGCCCTCTGGGTACTCCCCCTAGGAAGGCACACTCCTCCCTCCTCGCTGTTGAAAGTCCCTGGCCCAGGGATGGACGCAGGGAGCTGTGCATTTACCACACAGACTCACTCTCACCTCCGTCCCCCTGCTAGACTCCAGGCTAGATGACAGCAGATCGTCATGGTTGCTCATTCAGTAGACATGAAGTGCTTGCTGAGTCAGGAATGTTCTAGATGCTGCAGAAGCAATTAAACCAGACAGGGTCCCTGCTACTGAGGTAAGAAGACAGTTGTGTATAAGCCCGGGTGCCTCCCCTCAAGGGTCACACTGTAGCCTGTTCTCACCTGCATCGTCTCTTCATTCACTTCGCTGCCAGTTTTCGGGGACAAAGGCACCAGTGCCCAGAGCGAGTTGCATGCCAGGCACATGGTTCCCCTCCAACTGCAGAGATAACACCCCCCCCCCCCCCGGCCCCAAGAGCCTGCCTTTGAATGACCTCCGTTTGACCAGGCTGGTTTCAGCTGGGTTCTTCTCACAACTAAGTGTCCTGATGACTGCCCTTTCTTATTGTTGAAAAAAGGGAAAATCACTGGCATTTTCAATTCTGATGAAGAAGGAAGGTCCTGTTAGCTCTGGTTTGCCTTAAGAACATCCCCTATGAGAGTCCCTCAGGGGCCCAGGTTGTGATCACGCTGAAAGAACAAATGAGTGGTTCCTGTTTCCACCTGGACGCCACGCCGGGAGCTGGGAGCCTGCGGGAGAGTCACTCAATCTCTCTGGATTCCACTATCTTCATCTAGAAAATGAGGAATTGAGGGAGAAGACCTCCAAGGTCCCCCAAGCTGCTTCACCTGATCTAGAGGCATCGTTTTTTGTTTGTTTGTTTTCAGAGCAACCAGAGTTGAGAAGCCCTGGACGGTGAGTTGCGTTTCTCAGCCCAGGCAGAAAGGATGGCCTTGGCTGGAGAAGAGGAAGAGGGCTCAGCCTACCGGCTTCTGGCTTTTCCCAGACCTCTGCAAGACCGGGAGAAGCTGAAGGTGCTCCCCAGCCACCCCTAAAAGCAGGGTACCAGGGGTACAAAATGGGGTGGACTGGGAGGCAGGAGACCAGGTGGATTGGGAGGGGCGTCACAACACTCGTCTGGGGACGAGTTTCCCGGGCGCATCCCCCGCTCTGGGGTGGCCGTGGCCGCCTTCCCCTGGGGTGCCACGCCTCTTCCTCCTGCTCAGAGGTGGCCTGCAGCTACACCTTGAGCTGGTTTTTAAGTCTATGTTCCGTTTGATATTTCGTTTTCAGAAGGCTATCTGCTTGCTCAAAAGGATTTTCAAACCACTGATCTTTATAAAGGGCAAGCTCTTCACTTCCTGCCCAAACCAAAATAAAACAAAAGACCCTTCATCAACTCTCCATTACGGTCCGGTCTAAGCTCCTTCGCAGGGCACCCAAGGTCTTTCATGATCTGGCCCCGAATCCCTCGGGCTGCAGCCGCTGCCACCGCACACGGCAGCCCCACACGCCAGCCGCCCCCGGCAATCTGCTGTTCCCGCACACGCCGGGCGCCAAGTACCTCCCGCCGCTGCGGACGCCCGCCCTCGGCCCGCAGCGCCGCCCCGGGGAGCTCCGGCCACCGCCGAAGCCTGCCCTGGCCTCCCCCGACGGAAGGTTCCGGCGGCCGCGCTCTCGCCCCCTTATGCCGGTCCCACGCGACCCTGAGTGGCTGACTTAGGAGCGGTGTGCGGGAGGGCCCTCGGCTCCCGAGACACCTGGCCCCAAACCCAGCCGCCCCGCTCAGGCGCGCTCGGGCCTGCGCGTGCGGCGGGAACAGCGGCCTCGCGCAGCTGCGGGGTCGGCGAGGCAGGCGTGGAGCCCCCCCCCCCCCCCCCCCGGCCCGGGCCGAGGCCTCGAGGCGCAGCTGGGCCAGCCACGGCCAGGCTCCCCCAGCCTCGGGTCGGGGAGCTACGGAGAGGGGTGTAGGGAGAGCGCAGGAGGGGAGGGTGGGAAGCAAGACCCCCACACCTCCGCCCGCACCGGGCACTGACTCCTGCGGACTTTTAGTGTCTGAGGGGTTCACAGACATCCGAAGGGCTTTTCCTTTCTATCCTGACAATCCTGAGGTTGACATTTTTACTTTGAAATTGTGCGGAAGGCTCCCTTTGGAGGATGCACCCAGGCTTTTCGGCATCTCCACCCAGAGAAACGTCTAAGCCCCAGCACCCCTTTCCAACAAACAAGCGCTCGCGCCCTCGGGCCGCTCCCGCCAGGCCCCAGCCCCGCCCGGGGGCCCTGCGAGGCCGGCCCGGAGACCCCGCGGCCTCCGAAGCTGCGCGGCTCTCCCAGGCTCGCGGCGCCACCTGGTGGCCGCGGCGCGCACTGCGGGTAGGCCTCCCTCCACGTGGGTGCCGGAGAAAACTGGAGTCCCAGGGCCAAAGTCAATGTTGGGCACCAAGCTCTCTTGCCGTGTGGGGACAAAACAGGCTTGGGACCGGACAGACCTACCCCATAGCTTTCCGGCTATGGGAACTGGAGGAGGTTTCGGAACTGTTAAGTGGAGATATCAGTGCCACTTGCTGGACTGCACGGGAAAATTAATAAGAAAAGTCGCCCAACATGGCACCTGGCACCTGCTGCCAACTTAATACTTCTCTTTATATTGGTTCCTTTTGCTCACCAAAGTTTATTTGTAAAGGACGCTACTTTAGCCTTATCCAAAGCAACTCTATTTTTTCAATACGTTAGATATATAGGTATTAAAATTAGAAAATAAAATTTTCCTTCATTTGTCACACTCGGCAACACAGATCCATGTGATAAAGTCCAGAATCCATGCTTGCCCAAGGCCCCCTCCTCTTTCCCCCCTCTTCTGCCACTTTACATGTTCCAAGTACAATCAACCCTCATTTATCCTCTCCTGGAACACAGCAACATCAGGGGGCAAAGACCCTGGGGGCCGGGGTTGTTTCCCTCAGGTTATATATACTATTGCCTAGTAGAGATCTGAATTAGGGAAAATGAATTTCATTGCCTATTGAGTTTTCATGCCCTTATTTCAGGTCAACCCAGGAAAACAAAAGCAAAAACTTGGCAGAAATCAAGGTGGGTAAATGCCTTGTTTACTAAATGAACTCTGAGCCCCTGGACTCTCGCAACAGAAGCCTGTTTCAGCTCCCTAACGAACAGAGCAGGCTCTGGAACAGGCTCTCACATGTTCCGCACCGCCCACAGGCACGCAGGTCGCTCAGCTGCAGATATCAAATGAAACAATGTTAGAAGGGTATACGCTTCATGTATCTGACAGCTAACATTGTTTTCAGAGATCTAAATGCCAAAACAATGTGGACTCTTGCCGAGTCTTTGGGTCTCTCTGCTCAACACAGCTGTTTGAACATTTAGAATATTGGAACATTTCTGGTCGGTAAACTGATTTACAAACACAACACTGTAGATCAGTCACAGTGCAAGTCTGTTAAGGCCAATGTCGCTGATAATTCCAACCTAGGACCAGCGTTAGAGATTTCTTAATAGAGAGCTCCCTGTGTATATGACCAGCCATACAGTCCTTTGAAATGCTGCTGGAGATCACCAGCCCCTTATCCTCCAAGCTAGGCAGCTGAGGTTCCATAAGTCTTCCATTTCTCCCCTACACGGAAATGATCCGATTGTTTTGTTGATTAAAAAGTAATTCAAACGTGTTTTTAAGGATTCTGGCAATACTCGTGTAAGAGAAGAAATGAACAGTTCCCATAACCCTACCACCAGACACCCTAGTTCAAATGCTTCTCAAAAATGCTTTCCCCACAACCTCAGGTGGACTTACTAGTTCCAGTCTCAAGCCAGGCCAGCCTGGTCAGAGTTGGCCAGATGTGACCCACTTTTCTTGCATCAGAATTTGAGGCCATAGAGAGTAGAGGGCAAGAAAGCCATTCAGGAACTCAGGACCTCTTAGAACCCATTAAAAGAGAACTGAGTGGTGGCTGGGTGGCTCAGTTGGTTGAGTGTCTGCCTTCTGCTTGGGACATGATCCCAGGGTTCTGGGATCAAGTACTACATTGGGTTCCCAGCTCAGCAGAGAGCCTGCTTCTCCCTTTCCCCCTCCTCACTGCTTGTGCTCTCCCTCTTGCGCCTGCTTGCTCACTCTTGCTCTGTCTCAAATAAATAAATAAAATCTTAAAAAAAAGAACTGATCATGAATTCCAAGAGTTGGTTCCAAAATTGGCTTCAGGAAGAGGCTGGTGAAACTCAAGTCCCTGTCACTGTCCCCATCACTGTCCAGGGCCATCACTCCCTCAACTTTATTATAGTTTACAGGACTGCTTCAAATTCCGTAAACCTTAGTGCCCATTCCACCAGGACTCATGGACCCAAAATAATGAAGTCCATGAAGAATCCTATTTTATGTTCTTTTTTTGAGAGTGAGGGAGAAAGAGAGAGGAGGAGGGGGCAGAGGGAGAGAATCTCAAGCAGATTCCACGCCAGCATTAGCTTGACATGGGACTTGATCTCACAAACCTGAGATCATGACCTGAGCCAAAATCAAGAGTCAGAGGCTCAGCCAACTCAGCCATCCAGGTGTCCCAGAAGCATCTTGTTTTCTGATCCTGGATCCCCTGGGCTCTGGACCACGTAACATTTTGAAGCCTCCAGTTTTTTTACCCATCCCTGCCAAGATAATACTTGAGACACTGCAAAATTCAGATGCCAGTGGGACAGGCAGGTGGCAGAAACCAGTGGGCCGGGTGAGGACCATGTCCAACTGAAGGGCTTAGGCTCATGGGGACCCTTGTTTCCTTGTGGGACTTTTACTCAGTGTTGCCAAATCTTGGGACTTTTTGAGAAACCAGAAATCTGAATTTATGTGAGGTGTTCTTATTTTTAATGTTGGCACTTAATTCACATTTTAATATATAGGCTGGATCGAAGGAACCATGTCTGGGAGGGAAGCCCGTTTGCTACCTCTTGTTCACCTGACAGATTGTCCCGGCTGGCTCAGCAACTTGCTTCCTTTTTTACATTTAAATTTTAATTTTTAAGAAGATTTTATTTATTTGACTGAGAGAAAGCACAAGCAGGCAGAGCGGCAGGCAGAGGGAGAGGGAGAAGCAGGCTCCCCACTGAGCAGGGTGTTCGATGTGGGGCTCGATCCCAGGACCCCGGGATCACAACCTGACCTGAAGGCAGATGCCCCACAAACTGAGCCACCCAGGTGTTCCATTTGTTTTTTAAAGAAAACCAAGAGTTCATTTATTTTTTTAAGTAATCTCTACACCCAGTGTGGAATTCGATCTCAAGACCCAGAATCAAGAGTTGCATGCTCTACCAACCACCAGCCAAGAACCCTCTTTGCTTCTTTACCCCCCAGAAGTGAGCACGTATTATCTTGAGTCCCAGTGGCCTTTATGGAAGAGAGGCCTGTTTTTGTCTATTGCCAGAAAATACTGTGCAACCTCAACTCTGAGAACACTTCAAGTCCCTGGGGCCCACCTCCACCAGTGGATGGTTTCCAGTGCCCAGGATGCCACCAGCCTGAAAGCGGGCCCACCTGCTCTTCCACTGGCCTGTGGTTCTGCTGCTTAAATAACTGGCCTTGGTGTTACTCCCCTGATCTTCTGTTTAATCTAACTGGCTCATATGCAAGAAGCCTCTATAAAGGAACGTGTTGGTCAGCAATATGGGAAGATGTTCTTCCTAAACCTCATGGAAAAAATATCAGCAATAAAATAAATACAAGCAATAGTCTCTTAACATGTGTAATTTACTAAGTGGTAAAATGTCTTAGTAGACAAGGACCTTTGTGTTGTCTTCTTACCCCCGAGTTCTGGAACAGCCTGATTCAATGACCACCTAGGAGGAGGTGTGTGTCAGTGCTGCTAATGGGAGCCAGGGAGGGGACAGGTCCGGGGTGGAAGAGAAATGTCAGTGTTCTGTGGTTCCCATCCCCTGGGAAGCTTTTTAAGACTCCAAGGTCCCAGGAATCATACTCTAATTGAGGTGATTCCAGTTGCAGCTAGGACGGTGAGAAAATTAAAGGGAAAGCCCTCACCTTCGGGCCAAGGCAGAGTGCATCCCTGAACATTATTAGCTAGTGTCTCACAAATAACAAAGGTCTTTTTTACTTCCTTTCCTTTTTCATTTGAGGAAATGAGCTAAACTTCGTTGTCCTTGGTAAGTGTGCTTAATAATGGGCTAAGGATAAAACAGGAACAAAAACCAAAGGGGAAGGGACAAGTCATATCACACTCAGCCTTAGGTGTCAAAGGGGCCTCTGGATGGGGCGCCTGGGTGGCTCAGTCAGTCAAGCGTTAGACTCTTGGTTTCAGCTCAGGTCATGATCACAGGGTCAGGAGATGGAGCCCCACACTGGGCTCTGTGCTGAGCACAGAGCCTTCGTAAGATCCTCCCTCTCTCCCTCTACTCCCCCCATCCTCCTGGCTCTTTCTCTCTCAAATAAAACAATCTTTAAGAAGATCCTTTAAAAAAAAAGTGACCTCTGGATGACAGCTGCAAGTCTATTTCTTCCATCTGCCCTGAAGCTCTTCCTTCTTTTTACTCATTTCTGGGTTGGTAGCCCCTGGAGGGACTGTGCAGCTCCTTCTGGCCTCCCTGATACTAGACAGACTTTCTCACATGCTGATCTGAGCCTGTCCCCCATGGAGTTTCTTCAGTGACTCCCATTTTTAGAAAGACAAAGCCACCACTCCCCAGCCTGGTCCTCAGGGCCATGTGTACTCTACTCAAACACTTCCTAACCTAGGTCTCTGCCCCTCTCCCTCTTCGCCTAATTCATGTCCAATGTTGTCTCTCAGAAACCTTCCTGTCCAACTCCCCAGCACCTGCACCACACTGCCTCTTCTGGCTCAGTCCTGCTCCCCGGGGTGCAGCAGGGCTGCTCCCTGGGCCTCACGAGTTCCTCTTCCTCCTTCTCAGTAAGGGCAGAGCACGAGGCGGGATAGAGTTCCCTTCTCTGCTTTGCTTTAGCTAGAAGTGGCCACAAAGCTCCACACTGGCCACAAGGATGTATGCCACAGTACCAGGTGTGACATGAAACTGCTCTGAACTGTCCCCCAAAGAAAGGGGAATGTACCTTTCTCTTCTTCTGGCTGGTACCAGATGGCCTGGTTGGGACTGCAGCTGCCACCTGGGTCCGCGGAATAACAATGGAAATGGAAGTGGACCCTGTAGAACTCCAGATGGGAGCTGGTCTCAGACACTGCCACGGACAGGCCCTGCCTTGGCCAGACTACCTCCAATGGGCTGTCTGAACACAGGAGAAATGAACTTTAAGTCACCATGATTTGTAGAATATTTGTGATAATGGAGTTTATTCCAAACTAATGTCCTCCCCTATCACTGCCTCATGGTCCTCTTGTGTGCACTTAGGGACACAGGGTGATAGAGGGGGTTCAAAGGTCATTCTGACTGCACGTGATCCTCCCCACAAAGGCTGGCCAGAGAGCGCCTTGCCACAGTTATAACACTTATTCTGGGGGGCCCCTGAGGCCTGATACCCCCCAGGTTCCCTCCCTCACACGGCCACAGTAAGTGACGTCCTGCCAGGGACACTATCCTTTACATCCCTGTTTCTGGTCCCAGTGCAGGATGTGCTCCTATTTAACACTGAAACTGGTTTTCTTGAAGGAAGCGAAGCATATCTAAAATAACTGTTTTGGCCGTCAGAAAGACCCAGTGAGCCCACACAGGCCACACCTGTGCCCATCTCCCAAACAAGTGCTAAGAATCCCTCCTGCCCCAGAGCTTAGTGTTTTAGATATGCTTATGGACATTTTCCTGGGAAGATGGCCCAGGACTGTCATCATTTTCAAATGAGACAAGAGGTAAGTGATTACTGGAAGAACTGCTGGTTTGTTGTTTTTTTTTTTAATCACTTTTAAACCTTAAAATTTATTTACTTGCCTTCCACTAAGGTATCTCTTCAACATTTAAAAAAAAAATGACTATCTTTTAGAATGCAATAACAACTTGCTCAACTGCCTCCTAATCTAGAAAGTAAAAAAATGTAACATTTAAATATGCTTGTGAATATTTTTTCTACCTGTCAGAAGGTCTTCTCCAAAAACAGGATTGTTAATTGAGAGGAATATTCTAGAAAGATTTACAATGCAAACAGGAAGCTATACTCAGAGCTGAAGTCTTCTTTTACCATTTAGCTTTACGTACAAACGTGGCTCCAGCAACGGATATGACCTAAACAATGGCTGGTACGGAGGCCTCTATTAGGGACACTGGTCGGTGCTGCTAGGTCTAGTTTCTGGCTGAGGAGGTGAAGGTCAAGCACATGAGCTGCTCCCTTAGCAACATTCATGCTACTATCAGGTCAGTAACCAATGAACCTCTTTCGTCTTAGTTAAAAAACAGATATAATATGCATTTAATTTCATTCAATAAATCAATTCCACTTAACTTACCATCTCTTAGAAAACTTAGGAAAAAGCAAACATAAGACATGAAAAATTACATTAAAGATCTGTGACATCCCAGAGAGGAACAAGTGCATACACGGTAATTCCTTCTCATTTAAATGCACCACAAGAAGAAAAATAAAATTACTGTAATTTATTGCTGTATCTAGCTGTTCCAGTAGAGCTATAATAAGTAGCCACAAAGTGCCACCTTCTGGTTTAAAACTGTGCAACATCTCCTTTATTTCTTTTTAAATGCCATTTTATGGTGGACGTATAAAGCAACAGCAGCAGTTACAAAATGTTGTCTGAGTAATTCTGAGAGCTCTAAACAAAGATCTGTGTACAGGCTGAATAAAAAGATGTTCGATTCATAGTGCACACTGTTTAACTTTAACATACATCTTTAGTTGGAATTTTCGTGTAAACCTTTAGAGAGATGTGACTCACAGAGACCAAAAGTAAAATAGCTTCTCCTTTTACGATTTAGTGAGGTGGTCTGCATTCTCAAAAACGATTTACAAAATACGAGAAATGTTGCGTGTGAGTACTAGGCATAAAATATTCTGTTTTCTTACAGAAGGAGCAGCAGGGGGACAGGGAGCCTAGTGGATGCCCTGTCACCACCCTTCCCAAAGATGTATACCCCCAAGAATGGCAGTGGAAACCTGGCAGCAAGCCACTCTCACAATTCTTTTTGGTTGTTTTAAAATACAAACACTCTCCAACATTTCCCTCCCCAGCCTGTGAGCACCACCCCGGCCTGGCAGGATATAAGCCCACGTCCTCTTCCTCAGTTTTCCCCTTAGAATTATTTACAGGATGCCTACAGGTACGGTACAAACTAGGATGAAATTAATGACAGTTTGCATTTCCAGACACGCTCCCGTGGTTAAATAAGCCCACCACGCTGACTCCGAAGACCGCTTCAAAGCTAGGGTGACTCGGAGGCACTCGCATCCGTAACCGCAGAGACAGGCTTCTCGCTGGCTGGGGTGGGTTCGCAGCCTCTGTCCTCAACAGTGCTGGGGGCCTTGGGGGCGGGGGGCGTCACATCCACAGCGGGTGCGGAGGCAGCGTCTGCCCTTGCAGTGGTCGTGACAGGGTCGGAGGGTGGGCTGCCGGTGGGTGGGAGGGAGGACAGCAGCTCCCCTGAGCTTGCTGCAGAAGACACCTCTGGAACCAAAGGGAATGACGGGAGGAACTCGGATGGCATGGGGAGAGGTGCAATGCCAGATAAGTTTCGGGGAGGCAAGGAAGGAAGAGGTGGCAAACCTAGGACAGAAATGGCAGAGATCATACATCCTACCAGCACTAAAAAGGCAGCAGTCATCATCACAAGAGTGTATTTGCATTTCACCAGAGAACCGAAGCCGAGGAAGGGCAACACGCATCACAATCCCTGCTTGTCCCCAGCTGGAGGCCACTCCAGACCTAAATATCCACGGCCAGACCAGCTGGCCAGGAGGCAAAGTTCCGGGCTTCTAGACTCCAAAACCCCCATGTGACTCGGCCAGTTCCGAGAAGAAATGATTCTCCCAGTTAGGACAGACAGAAGCCTGCCCAGCAGGCAATGCTACTACACTAGCATTGGATGGGGGGGCTCCCAGTCCCCCGGCCAACTGTAAGTTGAGTCAGAGCTGCCCTCTCGACAGACAACAGAAGGAGGACAGGGAGCCAACGCTGAGGGGAGGCGAGGAAGGGAGGAGCTTGTCGTGTAGCCCCCACTCCCCATTAGCCTCACCGAAAGTACCCAGCCTCTCTTCAAGCCCTGTGACTGATAACCATTAAACTTGGTGGGTTTACTGTGATGATTTCAAAGTGCACAATGAAGGAGTACTACTTCTTTAAGAAACAAGGAAAGGTAGAACGTACAACATGTTCAGAGCAACCACTGGGCTGGTTAAACCCTTGATGCACTTAAGAGTCTGTTAATTTGGGAAAAGGGTGGAAGAAGCCAAGAATACGGGGGCATAAAAGAAAAAACAAAGGGAGCACTAAGACAGGTTAACGTTAGACTTTACAGTCTTCATTTACTTTTTAAACCACTGTCCTGAAAAGCAAACGGGTTAATGAAGGCAGGTAATGAGTACACCCAGAGAGGGGGTGGTACATCTGGGCCATTATGACCCAGACAGAAACATGACAGTGTACACTCACTGACATTACTCATGTGCCTACCTACGGAAATTAGAAATGAATATCCCTGACCTGCGGCCACCTCCAAGTTAAAGGTAATGTGGATAATCATTAACTACAAGAGCAGATCTGTGGGACACTCTGCTGCTTCAATCCCATCAGTGTATAAAATCAGAGCCGAAGGACTTGATATTGGCTAGCTTAACTATTTGTAGCTAAAATCTCAACAGTTTTTGTTATAAAAATATCTGTTAATAAGAGAGAATATTTATCAAATAACAAATGCAGCCAGCTGAGCCAGGATGAGGGTTTCATAGCCCAAGGTCCTGGGCCTGAGTGCTCAAAAGCACCACTGGGGGCAGCCGCCCACGACAGGAGAATGGCAGGGAGTTCATTCACCTCCACTGGAGGGACTGAACCCCTTCCATCTAAGTCAGTGACGGCAGCGCCACAACACTGTTCTCTTTCTGCAGACGGCCTTTAAGGTACTCGGGCTGTTGGGTACAAGGAGAGGAAAATGGAGAAGAGGCAGCCACGTAGAGGACAATCACAAAAACATTCTTCTTCCTCTTCTTTTTAAGTAAAAAAGATTAATATTTATTTGAAGCAGCTGAAATTTGTTGAACTGATCTACCCTTTCTGGAAAAAAGTGCAATAGAGGATTTGCTTTCCTGGATAAAAGCTTTTTATTAGCCAGAGTCCTAGGAAGGCAGGATGGGCAACATACCCGGGTTCACGAGTTCCGGTAAGCTGACGCCTGGCATGACGTGCGGTGTGGGGAGATTGAGGTTGGGGAGGGCAGGCAGGTTAGGCAGTCCTGTGGGTAAAGGCATCAGACCTAGAGAGAAGGCAGAGAATAAAAGGTAAACCACTCCCTCTGGGAAAAACGTTTCATCCTTGTGTTCTGAAACAAGTACTACCCACTTCAAAGCGAGAACACCAGAAGTCCACTTGCTGGCTGGCAGCTCTGTGTTCTAACATTAACAGTAACCAGAGCGAAACAGCTCACTTCAGCAAACTGTCTTTCTGTAGCTCCGTGATTAGGTGGCTAAGTAAGGCTTAAAACCCATCCACATACTTCCAGACCTGAGAGCCAGAATGAAGATGGCCTGAGTGTGGTGGAGAAAGGGCTGATGTGGCTCAGCAAGGGCGGGAGTAAAAGCAACTTAGCTTCTCTTTGATGGCGGAGGTTTACAGTGCCTCCCACTTTTCAATTTTTTTTCTGAAATAACTTCAGACTTACAGTTGCAAAAGTTTATACAGAAACCCCCTATATACCTTTCCCTCAAGTTTCCCACGTGTCAACATTTTACCACACTTCACCATTGCGTGTGTGTGTGTCTACACACTTGGTTCATGGCTTCATATGTGTATGTAATGACCTCTTTAGTCATACAATTAAAGGTTTTCACAATGCAAGTATATTTGAGCCCTCAAATAGTATTTGATTGCTACCTGATGAATAAAGACACTTGGTTGTCACTAGGAACCGTAAGAGAAAGAAACAAAAATCTAACTTATGTTAGAGCTTCTGAAGAACGTGATAGGGAATGCTCTCTTTCAGGACACAACATTTATTCACAGAGACGACTGACAGCCCTAAGGAAGCCCAGAAGGACAGACTTTTACATGCTGCTTCTTCCTGCCTCACGCTGTACTGGTGGGGTAGCAGGCAGAGGATAAGGAGCCTGAGGCTCAGCCGCCAACAGCTGGTAATGGACAGCTCAGTGACATCTGCTCTCATTTATCAGAGTTACAGCAAAGGTAAAAGGAGATTTAAAGACTTCTTTTTTTTTATTAATTATTTTTATTGATTTAAAGACTCTTTGAAAGTCACCACAAAGGTCTAAGATTTTTTTTTCCTTTTTTTTAAGATGCACAATATTAGTCATGCTATTATTAATACACGCACCTCTCGTCTCCGGCTGCTTACCTGGTAATGTAGTAGCTGGGTTCATTGGTGGCACAGAAGTAAGGGACTGGTTTACTTGTGGTGGCAATAATGGTACTGTTGGGACACCTGAAACGAATTTAAAAAAATTTCTAACGAATTCAGTTGACAAAGAATGGACAGACTTTTTTAGGACAGTCGTCAGTGCCCTTCCTTCCCCACCATGGTAAGGCCTTCATTCAGTCCTGGTTTCTAGCTGCTTCCCTGTCTTAGCTGATCTACATACTCTGCCTATGGCCTTTAGTGATGACTGTTAGCAGAGTCTGGCCTAACAGGTGTAGGAGGCTCTGCAAACCCACCCCAGCTAAGTCCTCTGGACAAGAGTTTTACATCTGACCTAAGCAGGGATAGATTAGAAAATTGTTTTAGAAATTCAGAAATGGGGGTGCCTGGGTGGCTCAGTGGGTCAAGCCTCTGCTTTCGGCTCAGGTCATGATCTCAGGGTCCTGGGATCAAGACCCACATTGGGCTCTCTGCTCAGCAGAGAGCCTGCTTCCCCTTCTCTCTCTGCCTCCCTCTCTGCCTACTTGTGATTTCTCTCTGTGTGTCAAATAAATAAAATCTTAAAAAAAAAAAATTCAGAAATGGGATTCCAGGATTCCAGTCAATCTCTCCTGGGCTCCTGAACTAAACGCCACATAAACCGAGGGCTTCTAGGGGCAGCGGGGGCATGTGCCCTGTGAGAGAATGGATGCCAGTCTGTGAAAAGGGAGAGTCATGAGGACGGCCTGAAAGAGATGAGAGTATGAGGGCCTAAAGAGATGGAGAGAATGACCTGGCTTCCCGAATTTCCATTTCTTTCTGATAGGAAATGGATGGATTCTGTGACCTTCCTCTGAAGTCTTTTTACTAATGCTAGCTTGAGGAAGTTATGTTCTTCAAATACAAGTAAGTCTTAGGATACTACATAATAAAGGTTATCTATTAATGTTTACCACCTACTCATGTGAGAGGTTTTGCTGTCCAAACAATAGTAACAATATACATGGATTCCAGATTGTCTTATAGAAATTTGCTTAAATATGGTAAGCAGGAATGAATTGTGCCTAAAAAGCATGAAGGAACCCTTTCCAGATAGTTATTTAGTTTTCTGCAGAAATGGAGGTAAAAAGTTGGGTAGCTGATATGTTCATCCATTCAAGGTTTTGGGGGGCACCTACTATATGCTGGACACTGTTCTAGGCCCTGATGCACTCTACAGCATAACGAAATGACAAATCATGACCTGTAGGATATATTCTAATGAGGGGAAGGAAAACGGAGTCTGATATTGAGCAAGTAAAATACACAGCCTGTAAAATGGTGTGAGTTCTCTGTAGAAACAGCAAGCAGGGGACGGGACAGGAAGCATAAGAGAGTGTATAAAAATGGAGAGAGTATATAAAAATAAGGGAGTATATAAAAAATAAAAAATTAATGTCCTTTCCAAAGGATATATTCATTTTCTAAAATTTTATAATCCCCAAATTTCCAAATCCATATATACATATATATTTTTAAGACACTTTTTAACGTTTCTACAGTTACAAACTGGGCTACTCTGCAGCAATTTAATTAAAAATAAAGACAGGTAAGTAACAAAAAAAAATGGGTTCTCACATGTTATATGTTGCTATAATATTCAATTTTTAAACCACTTTTCTCTAAGTTGAAAATGTTGATTTTAGTCTTTTCTGAGCAACTGACTGACATTTCTGTCTTTTAATATTCAAGAAGCCATTTCTCTACAGTGTAACAAGGCCAGGGATCTCAGTGCCTGTGCTTCTAAGACAAGTGTAACTATAATGTAATGAGGGAAGATTTAAAATGTCAAAAAGAAACTGCAATTTGAGGAGAGATGTCAGAAGAGCTCTGATACGGCACTGGAACACTTACTCTAAAAGAGGAAAGAGTTATTCAGACAGAGAGCGGTCTGCTGCTGTGGGCGTTACACCAGCCCACCTGTACTAAGTCTATTCAGGAATAAACTAGAAGACCATCTGATGGAATCTAAGAAAAAGAAATCACAATATGAAAAAGGATTCCAACACCGCTCAATTGAAATAAACTTTAAATTCCCTCGCAACTGTATCTATGACTTATATTGACGACATTAGTATTTCATTTCATCTAGGAAATGTTCTAAACCTGGATTGTGGTCATGACCTCACAACTCCATAAATTTACTACAAATCATGGAACTGCATACATACAGTGACTTAATTTTATGGTACGCAAGTTACATTTCAAAAAAGCTGGGAAGAAAACAGCAAAGGGTAGAGGGTAGAAAAGCAGGTCACCATAGTGCAGACTGGTGAGGCTGGGTGGTGGTGGTGGGAGGGGGTGGTTCATAATACCATGCCATCTACCTTAGGCTATGTCTGAAATTTTAAATTCTAAAAAATTGAAATTTTACATTTTATCTAGAAAAACACATCTTTGGGAATGAAAATGAAGACTGAAAAGGGCTGGAACTTGAACCTAGGGGACCAAGTGTAAAAATCATACCATTGACCTTAACTGCATCTTGGTGAATCCATCTCTTTTAAGTCCATTCCAGAACAAAGGACAAAGGGAAACGTGAACAAATCGTGAACACAAATATTAAAAGGAGCTCAAGAATAAAAGGTATTAATGAGATAAAACTAAACTATGTATTTCTTTCACTTAACATTTATTGAGTAGGAATATACTCTTGGTTTTATGAAGAAACAAAATCAGGAAACAGGTGATTTTTAAAAAGGCAACAGATAAATAAACTCAACCAACATACCAAGTTAAGATCTATTATCATGTGACCAAGCAATCCCAGGCCTAGGAATATAACCAAAAAAATGAAGACACAGGTTCATGCAAAAACTTGTACATAAACATTCGTAGCAGCATTATTCCTAACAGCCAAGAAGCAGAAACAACCTAAATATCCCACAACTGATAGATAAATAACAATATGGCACGTTCACATGATGGAACATTAACTAGCCGCAGAAAGGAAGTATTACTACATGCTACCACATGAATGAACCTTGAAAACATTATTCTAAGTGGAAGAAGTCAGTCACAGAAACCATGCATATTGCATGAAACGTCTGGATTAGGCAAAAATACAGAAAGAGAAATAAGATTAGGAATGGTCTAGGCCTGAGGGGTTGGGGAAAAACAGTGAGGGGCTGACAGGGCATAGGGTTGCTTTCGGGGTAATGAGATGTTCTAAAATTGACTGACGTGATGGGTGCACAACTTTGCAAATACAGAGAAATAAATCCCACTGCATTATGTATTTTAAACGGGTGACTTGTATGCTATGTGAACTGTGTATCAATAAAGCTATTGGAAAAAAACTAAAACAAAAAAGGACTGTATGGGTAGAATAAGAAGTAAGAAAAGGGAGGAAGACATGCATGTGTCCCCTGCGCAAGACTGAAACCCCAGGGAGAATGGTGTCTTGCTCCCGTTTCTATCTCCAGTGTTTACTACCCAGGGGATACTGCAAACATCTGCTGAGTAAAGAGACAATTAAACAGAACTGAAAGGTACAGTCCTGACTCTACAACTTGTCCAAGCTAAGAGAAGTCCCGACTCTAAAATACACTAAGAGGTTTAAATGCAGAGTGTATTTACAGTTTTCAAAGTACACCGGCATTAAGTTCTAAAATTCTATAGCCAGAGACGAAAAAGAGTATCATGTAAAACAAAGTGGGCTGAAAAGAGAATAGATTTTTCTGCACACCTGTACTGAGAACATTACTGACAGCCGGTGGAGTTGAGCTAATAGAAAGTCCAGACAGACCCTGTTCAATTTCTGTAGTTCCCGGTGGTGACAAAGATGGAGGATTAACTGAGGACAGCTGGACCTACCAAAAAAAGAAGGAAAGAAAAAAATTACTCAAGTTTACTTGAAAGGACATACAGATATTGTCTCTGATTGTTCCTACAGATACTTTTTTTAAACAAAAGTTTTTATTTAAATCCCAGTTAATACACAGTGTAATATTAGTTTCAGTTGGAGAAAAGTGATTTAACACTTCTATACGTCACCTGGTGCTCATCATGAGTGCCCTCCTTAATCCCCATCACCTGTGTCACCCAACCTCCACCTTCCCCTCTGGTAACCATCTGTTTATTCTCTATAGTTAAGAGTCTGTTTCTCAGATTGCCTTTTTTTCTTTTTTGTTTGCTCATTTGTTTTATTTCTTAACAGATACCTTTTTTGATCAAACTAGCTGTCAGAAGTTTTACCTGGGACTTCTGCCTTCAGACACTCCTTCCTATTTCTGTTACATGTCAAAGCCCAATCTCCCCGTCGTGTCACTTCCAGTCTCTTGATAATGTGGCATCTCCCCCCTCACACACACTACTCTAGACGGAGATTCTCCTCTTTCCTCCTTCATAGCTGTCCCCAAATCATTTTACTCCACCTTTCCTTTACTCTGAGTTCTCAGCCAGTTTTTAACTTTCACTGTTCACGGAAGAAATCAGCTCAGAAGTCTTAATACCATGATAGCATCCTTGGAAGTTTCTCAAGATTCTAACCTCGTGAGTCCATCTTATCTTCTCTCACCAGTGAATGAATGTGGCAGCCAGACCTCTACCTTCCGGGGTGCAGGAGGGTTAAGTAAGTCTACATGGATTCTACAGATGGGTGGTTTCACCTCTGGATACTCCCAACTTCTGCCAACTCCAGTGCCCCCTGGCACAATCCAACACAACTTGCATTCTGGCTCTTTTCCCTAGCTGCCATTTCACCCTCTGGTCTTCTCAAACTCCCCACAAGCTTAAAACTGGGGCAGAAACCACTGATGAGGAGCAGCAGACACGGTGGTAGGAATCTAAGCATGAAATGACATGGGCTCTGGCCATCGGCCAAAGGCAGGGGTGGAGAGTGAGGAAAGGTTCCACTTCTCTAGCTCCTCTTCACTTTCTCTAGAACTCGGGATGGCCAAACCGTGTACCAGAAAATGAGAGTGGTGGCAGCACTGTCTTTACAATGGTAGCATTCCCTTCCCGATGTTCGGTTCTTACTTATTCATGCAGACAAGAAAGTTAATGTCCTGTGAGACTTGCATAGAAAACACTTTAAAAGTCTATAAGCCTGTGCAAATATCTTATTCCTTAAAAAGCCTCACTTTGATCCTGTAATAGTTCCCACACAGCATCTTGCTCTGCTTTCTCATTTAAGTTTCTTGAAACACTAAGCACCAGCTCTCATCATCACCTTATCACCCATGTTTGCCCTCCGTCCCCTGTGGTCTGGTAACTGCACCCTGCCAGTCTCTGAAATGCTCTCACCCAGGACATGTGTTTTTCAGTCCTCTCACCTGACTTCTCTCAGCACCTCAGAGTCGACATGCCTTCTTTCTTGAAGCTCTGTCCTTCCTTAGGATTTCTTCTGAGCTCCCTTTGCTGAATCCCCTTTCTGCCCATCCATTTAAATATTAGGAATGTTCAAGATTCCAGACTCAGTCCTCTGACCACCCGTGCCCAATCCCTTGACAATTTTTATCACTGTTCACATTAAGCTAAATTACCCTCCCTTTGCTGAGGATTGCCAAATCTATATCTCTAGTCTTATCCTTGTTCCTGAAATCCAAATCCACAGACTAGCCATCTGGCTATCATACAGGAACTTCATATTTACCTCCTCATCTGCCCTATCGCCTTCAGGGCTACCCCCCCCACCGCCCCCCACAGACACCTGATTTGTTTTACTGGAAATTGTGTGATGTCACCAGTAGTGAAGTTATCTTACCTCTGTAAACCCATCTTTAAGAGGAGTAATAGGTGTACCAGTCATCTGTCCGGGAAGAGAAATTTTCTTCCCTTCTTCAAATGGGCGTGTTGGTATTCGATGCAAATAACCATATCCAATGCCGCATCCTAGGCTACGAAAATATTTTTTTTTTCTTGAAGTTATTGTTATCAACCATAGCTTGCATTTCTCTGAGGTTTTGAAATACAAAACCGATTTCCATTCTTTTAAATAACGTCATCCTATCAGAGCTCTTTCCTGACCACCCTTTATAAACAGCACCCTTCCCTCCACCAGACATTACCCTTACTTTCCTTTATTTTTCTTATTTATTTATTTATTTGACAGATAGAGATCACAAGTAGGCAGAGAGGCAGGCAGAGAGAGAGGGGGAAGCAGGTTCCCTAAGCAGAGAGCCCGATGCGGGGCTCGATCCCAGGACCCTGGGATCATGACCTGAGCCGAAGGCAGAGGCTTTAACCCACTGAGCCACCCAGGTGCCCCTCCTTTATTTTTCTTCAAGCATTTATCATCATCTAACACACTGCACATTTATTTATTTTTTGTCTCCCCCAATAAAATGTTAAGGTCCTTCAGGGCAGAGACCTCATCTTGTTTACTGCCGTAACAGTTCCTGGCACACGGCAGACAGTCATTATTTGCCTAATGAATGACATATAGCCTTTCCACTGAAGAGCTCCAAGCACTTCTGTACGATGATGTCATTTACACAGCCCGAAGTTCTATTTCAGAACCTGACACAAATCAATCCAAATTAATCCAGATTCCTTCTACTTCATCCTCCCACTGCCACCAGAGGCATCTTTTTAATAAGACATAATCACACTGCTTCTTTTCATAGTCTGCTGGCCTCCCAAGATTCTGTTTTCCTTCTTTCCTTTGGAGAATACGTCTCTGTGTTCTGTGCAGTGCTGGTGGGACTGCCCATCAGGGGGCCTTGTCCAAACCAAGGAATGGTTCATAACCCAAAGCAGGCCAATCTACCTCTCCTGCCCATGGCTGCAAAACTTGGGAGTGACAGAAAAAACAGAAATGGCTTCATCGCTTCAGAAGAATACTAATGAAAACTGCTCATTTCCTTCCTCTGTAACTCCCCAGCGGTGCTGAGTTCTGTCATTCCCATGTCTGATACTTTAGCTGTTTCTCTGATTATACGAGCAACTCCACAGCAGTAAACTCATGTTTGCTTATGACAACAACAGTTGGTTTCTTCTGTTTGGAACCAACGACCGCCTCCACAGGTACAGTGATTTAGAGTCCCACTGCCCGGGGTATATCCAAATTTTTGTCCATGGTAAGTTCTTCACAATCAGATTCCACCTTAGGTTTCTACCAAGATTGCTTTTATCTCCCAAACTACTTGATACTTTCTGAGAGGGCCACGCACAGTTATCTTTGTGCCTCTCTCCTGCCAAGGCATCTATTATTTCTGTGGATACTACCACCACCAAAAGCTGGGAGAGCATGCAGTGGCCAACTCCAGCTCTTCCTAATCCAAATCTGATTTTACAATGATGTTTCATATTACAAAATTACTTACTTCTTGGCTCACTTTTCATCCTTTCTACCATCAAATCTGCAAAACTGAACTAGACTTGGACTGAGAGGAAGAAAGTAAGATTAAATAATTTAAACTCATCAATGATAGCCTTTCAGAGGCAGGCATTTAAAAACAAGGTTCTTGGAATTAGTGATGTTCTTTGCATCTGGACTTCACCATCTTCAGAATCTCTTCCTTGCACTTTTGATTCTGTTTACCAAGTACTCTTGTGATTTTAATCTGACCTGAGTATTCTTCTAACTGGAGAGGGGAAATATTTCTATTATAAACCAAATATTTGCCATGCTAATAAACACAGCAGCTTCTCTACAAATTTGGTTTAAATATGAGGCAGTCCCTCTGAAATGAGTCGATTTTGAATGCCCTGAGATCATATTTCTGTGTGTTTACAAACCTGGACAATGGAAAATAACTTGATCAAGAATTGCCCCAGACAGTCCAGATTCTTAAGGTGATACCTCTATCTATTTTCTCAAATTACAACAAGCTAGCATTCTGGTTGCAACATATAGTCAGCTACAGAATCTCAGGTAGTGTGGGGAAAGATATTATGAACAAACAGTTTCTTTCTCTGCCTGTCTCAACTAAGTCACTCTCTCCCCAGCAAATGCTAGAACTTTTATAAAGTATTTAGAAGGTTTCCAAACCCTAGGCTTTCCTCTAATTATGGCTTATACTCAATAATTCCTCAATTAAACAAGGCTTTCAATAATGAAAAACTTGTACAATTTAAACAACAGCTGAAAGACCTGAAGAAGCGACGTCAAGTCCTCATATTTGCTTCGCTTTGGCTTTTTGAAATTAGGGAAAATGACTTGATGAATGGTCCTGGAAAAATGATTTTCTACAGTTTGCTTCTCTGCTTGGCTTGATAATCTTTTTAAGCTACTTTTCTTCTTTTTTTTCTTTTAATATTTTATTTATTTGTCAGAGAGAGAGTGCACAAGCAGGGGGAGTGGCAGGCAGAGGGAGCAGCAGGCTACTCACTGAGCAAGGAGCCTGAATGTGGGGCTCTATTCCAGGACCCCATGATCATGACTTGAGATGAAGGCAAATGCTTAACCAACTGAGCCACCCAGGCATCCCTCTAAGTTGCTTTTTGTTGTTGTTGCAATTCTGTCTAATTTTTGCTTGAAATCAGTCATTTTTGAAAGCCAACAGTTTCCACAAATGGCTAAGAAATTTCCCCAACAGCTAGAGAAAGTTACACCTGTGTTACCCCATTGTTGGGGAAGGGAACTAGGAAAATAAAACTGAAAACTATTTTATTAAATGAAACAAGGCTGTTCGCTCTTAGATCAGTAAAGAAAGGACCGTAGTGTATACACATACCACACTACCTAAATATATGCTTTAAAAAAAAGGATTACTAGTTGATTACCAGTTTCAGGATTCTAGGTTAGCTCTTTCCTTTTCTCAACAGAAATCTTTTAATAAACGAATAACGTGTTTCAAAATAAAAGCAATGATTTTATAATATCTACTGGTAAGTTTAAGAAATCATAACTTTGTCTGAAAAATGGCCTTACCTGCCTTCTCCACCCCATGCAGAATTCGGTGTAATAATCACTTCTCGACAGTTATCAGTGTCTGTATTATACACATAAAGTTTCAGTGGTTTTGCTTCATGTGTTTCAATAAGGCTGAACAGATCTTCAGACTGTAGAAGCATCACAGGAGGAAAACATATTTATGTTACTCAACTTCAGAACAGTGAGTCTCAAACCTGGCTAATAGCAGAATAACCTGGAAAACTTTTAAAAAGTACAGATTGTAGGCCCTGCTGCTAGACATAAAATTCATTCCTTAAAACCAATACTCCAAACAAGATTTCAAATATTTTACCTATCTCCTATGTGCAGTGCTTTATCTCCACTTCCTTAAGACCTGGTCAGCAATTTTAGTAAAACTCTTCTACACCCAAATTCTATATATTCTGCTTTTACTTTTTATTATCTTCTTTTAAACATTTATTTCTTCATTTGAGAGAGAGCACAAGCGAGTGTGCACACAGGGTGGGAGGGAGGAGGGAGAGAATCTCAAGCAGACTCCCTGGGGAGCCTGACACAGGGTTCGATCTCACAACCCTGAAATCATGAGATCATGACGTGAACCAAAATTAAGACTCAGATGTTCAACTGACTGAGCCACCCAGGTGCCCCTACTCTTCATTATTAAGACCTGGTTATCTGGGCCTCTTATTTTTTTCTCATTTTCCATTTAGCAATATATACTTCCACTACCTAACAGACAAGGAAAGGGATCTAAAATAGCTGAGCCAAATTTGTTCCCGTAAAATAAGGGGAAGAGAAAATGAAATCAATAACCAAAATGGGCATCTGCTTTAGTCCTGAGGTACATGTAAGAGACTTTTATTTTTCAAGATTTATTTATTTGAGAGTGTGCTCACAAGAGTGAGAGGAGCAAAAGAGGGAGAGAATCTTCAAGGAGACTCCCCACTGAGCACAGAGCCCCACTTGGGGCTCCATCCCACGATCCCAAGATCATGACCTGGGCCAAAATCAAGAGCTGGACACTCAACTGACTGAGCCACCCAGGAACTCCTAGAAGAGATTTCTGTATATCATATACAAAATCTGTGCAATTGCCACATGGTATGTATTTTTCCCTACAGCTATACCTTATAGGACACCTCCCAGATGTTCTGTTTAACATCTATTTAACAGATGCATAAGTTATCTTGATTAGCAAAGACCTAAATTTCAACTCTAAATGTGAAGTATGTAAATACACTTCTGAACGTACACATTAATGAGGAAACGTTATGTAACTTTCATTATTAATAAACACACCAATTACCTCATTCATGACTGTATCTGCTCCAATGATATAATCACTGTGAGGTCTAAGACCTGCCAGTGCTGCGGGAGAATTTGATTCTACTTCCTAGAATAACACAAAAACACACCCCAAAATTAATGTACATAAAACAATCTTCCAAATTTACATTTCATAGTCCTTAACTTTAGTGATTTAAAAACCCCTTGTATTTCCTTTTCTTTTTTTTTTTAAGATTTTCTTTTATTTACTTTAAAGGGTGTACAAGTGGGGTAAGGAGCAGAGGGAGAAGCAGACTCGAGCAGGGAGAGAGAGAGCAGCAGGCTCCCTACTGAGCAGGGAGCCCAATGTGGGGCTTGATCTTGAGACTCTGGGATCATGACCTGAGCCGAAGGCAGACACTTAACTGAGCCACCCAGGCGCCCCATAAAACCCTTATGTTTCTATCTTGTTAGACATATCACATATCAGAAGCTATGGAAAAAATACATTTAAATCACAAGCATTAAGAATCACATATTTAATAAAAATTTAAAATATTTATTAATCTATTTCATTTTTTAAAAATATTTATTATTTCAGCTATCTGTAGCTATCTGCTTTGACATTTGTCCTTCTAATGGAGGAATCATGAGAAAAATAGTTCTTAGGCATCTGTATTTGTTTCTCTTCCAAAATCATTAAAATCTGTTAACCTACAGGAATGAATTCTAATTTTCAGAAACCAAAAATAGCCTAATAATAACACCTCTACAATCCAACTAAGATGGAGACAGCACCCTTCTACATCGTTTCGTAAACTGTAAGTAACAGCTCAGAGCTAATACCTACCAATACGTGCCAAACATTTTCATTTGCCCCATCAAAGCTGCAGAAACGAATGCTCACTCCCAGCAAGCCCTGGCCGCCCCACATGTTGCTGGGGGTGACAGATGTCTCTCGCAGCTCCAGTGTTTTACTACTGTAAATCAGCATTTTTACAGGCTTTTCAACATTTGCTTTCAGTAGATCCTTTAGAGTGTCATTGTCTTTATTCTGTGAAGACAAAGAAATCATTTTTCTTAATAAATAAAAACTTAATTAGCTTAAGCTAAGGCCCTATGGGAGTAATATTAATAATCAACATAAATAAAACATCCAACAGGTAAAGCTGCCACTAACATTCAAATGTTCCTTGAGGTGAAAGAATGTTGAAAATTAAGAATTCCTATGTTACCAACTTCAGACTTTCTTCTAATAGCAGACTATGGATTATGAATTTTGCAACCCAACATTATTTGAAGTGATCTAGGGTTTTAGTGCTAAAAAAACCAAAATATTCCATAAGAAGTCATATTACTAACAGAGTTGGTATGACTTTGATTTTAAAATCTAAGACATTTGCTGATGTTGTGGTTTAATTCTGGACAGCACTCCCAAATACACGTCTTATTTATTTACTGGAAACTGGCAGGAAAGAAAAATAGAAGCAGCATGTTAAATATTTCATTACATAAATGAATAAAGGCCCTTACATAGGAGATGCTGATAAATAATGAACAAAATCTTAAAACTGCTATAGAAAAAAAAAAAAGACAAGTAGCCATTGTTGTAAGAATTTCCTTTGGTGAAATTATAATTTTTTTCCTTTAAGATTTTACTACAAGTAAACTAAAAGCAACTTATAAAAGGTGGTTTTAATTCTGTACTTTTGGAACACACCTCTCTATCTGGTTCTAAAAACATTATTTATATATCATGAAATTTAGCTCCAAGCAAATTGATATGTTATTTGAGAAGGTGTCTTTACTAATTCAAGCATACAAAGGTCTGAAATCATTGAAAAAGCAAACTTTTTCATCTTATTTCTGCTTAAAAAAATGAAATATTCAACATAGAAAAGTGTCCTAATAAAAATATTAGGAGCTATTTTATTCTCCTACAATAATCACTGAAGGGTGAGGTATAGTATTCTGTATTAGACATTTTCATATTTCCTTACATAAGTTTTATAAACTGGTATCATACTCCATATAATGTTTATAACTAATATACAACCACCACAGATAATCTGAAAAAATTCCATTTTCAAAGGATTACAACACATTATAGTTGAAACTACAAAAAGCTTAACTTACTAATCTCGAACCATTAATAGAAACAATAAAATCAAAGAATGGCTCCAGTCCAGCTCTATGTCCTGGGGAATTTTCTTGTACCTGTAAAAACAAAGTGCCAAAAATGTAAAATACAAAGCTTAACTAAAAACTGTAAGCTAAATTTTAATACCTATCTATTTTCAGTAAAAATAGACTAATTTCACTGATAAGGAAATATAGGTAAAAACACATGAATTCTCTCATTTCTCGTCATCTCTCCCAGATGTGGCCCTTGTACCTCCCTAAATTCTACCCATTCTTCAAATTCATCCCATATATGAGGTTCTTTCTCTACAGTTCTATTTCACACCACCTACTTTTGGGGTGTCAACCTTTCTAGGATATAGCACATAACAGTCATCACAACTAAGGGACAAATTCAAATTAATTTAGCAAGCATTTATTCCACAACTACTACTGGTAAGGCACCATTCAATTACAAAACTAACAGGAACATAATTGCTGATGTCAAGATATTCACAATCTGTCAAGGAACAGAAAAGAAGAAGGGAAAACAGAGGACACGCAGCCCTCTAATAACTGTAATACAAGACCAACGAGTTTAAGAGCTATGATGGAGTTACAAAGTTCTAAGGAGAAAATTAATTCTGACTGAAGAAGCTTCACAGAAAAAAAAAAGAGATATCTGAACTGCGCTTTAAGTTGAGGGTTTTAAAGGTGAGGATAGATAAGAGGGACAAGTTGAAATATTGAGTAAAAATCTAGGAGTCTGAAAAAATGAAGTTAATATAATACAGCTAGACAACAGGATGGTGTGGGATAGAAATACAGAATTACAGATTTTGAAAATCAGAAAATCTACAATCCAGGGGGATCTTTAAACTGAAGTCTGTGTGGATGGCTTCGGGAACACTGCAGCTCCTGTAGTTATATGCAACATTTTATATGAATCAGCAGTTTTCTGGGTATAAAGATCCACAGCTTTCATTAGACTTTCAAAGGTCTTCTCCAAATAAAGTGCTAATACCACAGAATTTGTGTTGTTCCTTTATTTACAGGTGAAGAAACCATCCCATGATCTGCCTGTGGTCCTGCTGGCTCATGGTAGAGGTTAAACTCAGAAGTGTATCTTGCAACTATTAGTTCAGTATGAAGGCTGGAAAGAAAGCATGGAGCCAAACTTATACGGGACTTTTTTTTTTTTTTTGTACGATTTATTTATTTATTTGACAGAGAGAGAGAGAGAGAAAGCACAAGTATGCAGAGAGGCAGGCAGAGGGAGAGGGAGAAGCAGGCTCTCCACTGAGCAGGGAGCCCCATGTGGGGCTCGATCCCAGGACCCTGGGATCATGACCCGAGTTGAAGGCAGCCACTTAACCAACTGAGCCACCCAGGCAACGCTAGAGGGGACTTTAAATGGAAGACTAAGATTACTTAGATTCTCAACCACTCAAATATTTAGCATCCCAATTTTGAAACAGACTAAAATTTAACTATTAGGGACGCCTGGGTGGCTCAGTTGGTTAAGCAGCTGCCTTCGGCTCAGGTCATGATCCCAGAGTCCTGGGATCGAGTCCCGCATCGGGCTTCTTGCTCGGCAGGGAGCCTGCTTCTCCCTCTCCCTCTGCCTGCCTCTCTATCTGCCTGTGCTCATTCTCTCTGACAAATAAATAAAATCTTTAAACAAACAAACAAAAAATTTTAACTATTAAATTTTCTGAATTTACAGTAATAAAAATATTAGGCGCTATTAAGAGTAGTAATGACAGAACAACAAAAAATTTAAACAATACACTTTGCATTTCCTCTAAAATATTTTCATGTTTTAAGGACTTTTTGTTCTGACTGACATTATTTTATACTGTCAATACTATCCTATGAAAGCAAGGTTTGCCTTGATATTTGCAGGCTGATGATCTGTAATAGTCCTAACAATTCTAACAGTGAATTCTTAAGTTATCAAAATGATACACATTCATCCATACATAAATCTGTAGCTATCTGCACAGTAACAAATCATTTTAATGCTTTCAAAATGGAACCCAGATTGTTCCCAGAATCTGTTCCTCTAATACCAAACTTCTTGGAATAATGATACTTAATCTTGGATTAATAATACATTCATTAGTTCTTGAACTGATGCTACCTTTTATTTATTTAAAACCAAATTATACTATCATTACTTCTGAAGAAGTAAAACTAGGTCGTCTTCATCTGTCACAGTAAGAAACAGTTGTCCATTACAAAGATGGTTCAACGCTTAACGTACTTCAACCGTTTAATCTTGCTTTACATAAATTTTCCTGCAAATTTGGGACTACATCACTTTTGTAAATTAAACAAGTTAAATATCAAAGGGATTTATTCTTTACAAGTGTTAGCTCTAATGAAAATAATCAGCACATACTTGTTTAGTTTCCTTATAAGCACTTTTCTTAAATGAGGGATATTTTACATTCTACGTATTACCAAGCAAAACGTCTAGAACTCAAAGTAGCAGGCAGATTTCTCCTCAAAAGGCAACTCTGAAAGGGAAACAGTAGCTGTCTGGAGCTATTATGAGAAGAAAAGTGAGGTCAAGTCACTGCTAGCTGGGAAAGAGTCATCATCTACTAGGTGTGAAATGCCTATTAGGTGCCTAGCAATCAGGTGTGAAATGCCTTGGGTTTGAAAAGAGGATAATTACCTCTTTTAGATAGAGGTATGATTTAGACGGATCCATGGAGCCCTCTCACCGTGGAGTTTCTCATTTAGTAAGGTCCTTATCTAATCATCTAATTCTCTGAATATTTCCAAATGACCTTTTTCTAGAAACCAACTAGTCCATTGAGCAGTTTCAGAATTCTCCACTAAGGCTGCCAAAAGTTCATCTTTTAGTTAACAAGGACCAAAGACAGTACTTTTGTAATATTATCACCACCTAAGAAAGTTGATCCCACACACTGATGCCTATCATGCCACCCTTCGAGTCTAAAGTTTTACCACTATTTGTTTGAAATGGAAAGTTTCCAATGCCATTAGAAGTGTTCTGCCCCATAACTCAAGAGATTCAATAGCCAAATAAGAATTCTAAAATAAATAAGCTTAGAGTTCCCTAACTCTATTTTTCTATTTGCATTTGCTACAAACATCGATCTCGTCTAATAGACCTTGAAATTAATTTCTTTCCTAAATTACTTACATCATTAGTACCAGCATCATTCTGGCAACTAGGTATCTTAATTACTAATAGAAAGCCAGCAGAGGGAGCCCTAGAAAATGCTCTTTGACCCTAATATACTTAAAAGAAATTTCCCACATTTCATAGCATGGAAAATAAGATCTACAACACAGGAAATTAAACATCCACAGAGGTAAGTTTTTCTGGCCATATTATCCACTGACAAGAATCTCTTAGGCACCCAGTTTTTCAAGTATCATATTGTTACTTCAATTCTTTCTGTCCACTCTAATACCTTTTAATTGTTGATTCATTGCCAGCTTCCTTCAAACCACGTTAAATTAAAAAACAAAACAAAACGAAAACCCATCTATCTACCTGCCTACCTGGTTCTACAGGTCATTAGCCTTTATTATTGGGACAGATACTACAGCAATTTAAGATGAATAGGTTAAACTGGTTAAGTTTAATAGTTAAGATTTTACAAGATTTTGAAAAAATGCACAATGAAAAGACAGAATTCTAGAACTCTTAAATTCTAGAATTCTAGAATCCTTAAATTCTAGAATTCAAGACTGATGTGGTTTGAGGCATGATTTTACCTATTTATTAGCTGCGTGAGCTTGGGAAAGTATATTTATCTTTCTGGGCCTCAGTTTTTTTATTTGCAAGTAAACGATAATGTCACCTACTTTACAAGAATACTGTAGAGATTGAATGAGATTATGAAACACTGAGCTAAGGCTGACATATGATAGGAGTCATACAAACCTTTTTTTAAAATTATGTACCGGCATGTTTGATGCTTGGAAGAAATTTTTTTTTTTAAGTTTATTTATTTATTTAAGTAATCTCTACACCAACATGGGGCTGGAACTCATGACCCCAAGACCAAGAGTAGCAGGCTCTTTTGACTGAACCAGCCAGGCACCCCAGGAGTCCTACAAATCTTAAAGTTTACTTCCTAACTCTGCAATCACCACCTGAGGGCAAATTTTTATAACCAACAAATTCCTGGACACTACATTATATTTCTAATCAGATATTAATGTCTCTCACCCCTTTTGGGAAAAAAAAAAAGGAAAGAAAAAGACCTAAGATGTTAAGAGAAACCATTTTTCAAAATGTGTCTCTCAAAAATCAATTCCAGATGGACAACAGACAACAGAAGATCAAATAATAAAAGAATAAAAAGAATAAAACAATAAAACCATAAAGGTAAAAATGACAGAGCCTTTAGAGAAATACATAAGAGAATATCTTTCAAGATTTTCAAATATGAAAAGATAAACTAAACAAATTTATAAACTAAACTATACTAAAATTACAAACTTCTGCTTATCAAAAGACAATTAAGACACTGGAAAGATATAATACACGTCCAACAAAGGAACTGTATTCAGAACAGCTTTAGAACTACGCAAATCATTAAGAGACAGTAAAACCACAATGACATAGGACTTCAAAACCACAAAGTTGGCTAAAATAAAGACAATAACAAAGGCTGGAAACAAACCCTCAAACATTAATGGTAGGAATGTAGAATGGTGCAGTCACTGTGGAAAAAGTTTGGCAGATCCTCAAGTGTTAATGAGTTATTGTATGACCCAGCAATTCTACTCCTAGATATATAAACAAGAGAAATGAAAGCATGTCCACATAAAAATCTGTACACAAATTTCACAGTTACATTTTTCACAGCAGCCAGAAAGTGGAAACAACCCAAATGTCTTTTAACTGATGAATGAATAAACAAAATGTGGCACACCCATAGAATGAAATATTATTTGGCAACAAAAAGGAATGAAGTATTCATGTTACAACATGAATGAACCTTGAAGACATAATGCTAAATCATGAAGACCACAGATTGTATGATTCCATTTATATGAAATGTTCAGAGAAGGCAAATCCACAGAAACAGCAGATTAGTGGCTGCCAGGGGTTAGGAGTAGGAGGAATGTGAAGTAGTTGCTAATGGGTACAGAGGTTCTTTCTGGGGGTAATAAAAAGGTTCTGGAATTAGCTACTGGTGATGATGGCCTAACTGTGAATATACTAAAAAAAAAACAAAACAAAACAAAACAAACAAACAAAAAAACCCCCAGTGAACTATATACCTTAAAAGATTGAATTTAATGGTAGGTAAATTATATCTCAATGAAGCTACTAAAAAAACCCCAATATATAACATAATGGGGAAATGGGGAAAGATTTTAGTTGACCCTAAGAAAAAAGGATACTGATGTGACCAATAAATAAGAAAATATGCTCAACTTCAACAGTCATCAAGAAAATGCAAATTAAAACCACAACGTGATACCACTACACACCTACCAGAATGGCCAAAATGAAAAAGATGGAAAATATTGATACAGAACAACTGGAAATCTCAATTGCTGCTGGTGGAAATATAAGGAGCAAACTATTTGGCAGTATCTGTTAATATTGAAATATTCGACCAAATACTGTATTTTGTATTGTACTGAATATTGTATATATAAATTTAGTATACCCAAGAAACATGGGTACACATATGTTCTCCCAACACAGTTAACGTTCACAACAGCACTAGCTCTACTAGCCCTGAACTAAAAACTACACAATGCCCATGGACAGCAGAATACATAAACAAATCCTGGTATATTCTCTCAATGGCATGAAATATATTAATAAAATGAGAGACCTACAACAATATACATTTCACAAGCAGCATCTGAGCAAAAGAGGCCAGACACAAATGAGTACATATGATTCCATTTATATAAATCTAAGAACAGGTCAACTTAATCTATGCTGTTAGAAATCAGGACAGTATACACTCTTGTTTTTTGCTGTTTCCTTTGCTGTGCAAAAGCTTTTTATTTTGATGATGTCCCAATAGTTCATTTTTGCCTTTGTTTCCCTTGCCTTTGGAGACCTGTCTAGCAATATGGTGCTGCAGTTGAGGACGAAGAGGTTGCTGCCTGTGTTCTCCTCTAAGATTCCTCTCTCACATTTAGACCTTACATCTATTTTGAGTCTATTTCTGTGTATGGTGTAAGAGAATGGTCCATTTTCATTCTTCTGCATGTGGTTGTCCAATTTTCCCAACACCATTTGTTGAGGAGACTTTTTTCCACTGGATATTCTTTCCTGCTTTGTCAAAGATTAGTTGACCATAGAGTGGAGGGTCCATTTCTGGGCTCTCTATTCTGTTCCACTAATCTATGTGTGTGTCTGTGTGCCAATACCATACTGTCTTGATGATTACAGCTTTGTAACAGAGCTTGAAGTCTGGAATTGTGATGCCACCAGTTTTGGTTTCCTTTTTTAAAACATTCCTTTGGTTATTTGGGGTCTTTTCTGGTTCCATACAAATTTTAGGATTATTTTTGCCAGCTGAAAAAAGTTGATGGTATTTTGATAGGGATTGCACTGAATGTGTAGACTGTTCTAGGTAACAAAGACATTTTAACAATATTTGTTCTTTCAATCCATGAGCATGGGACATTTTTCCATTTCTTTGTGTCTTCCTCGATTTCTTTCATGAGTGTTGTATATTTTTCTGAGTACAGATTCTTTACCTCTTTGGTGAGATTTATTCCTGGGTATCTTATAGTTTTCGGTGCAATTGTATATGGGATCGACTCCTTAATTTCTTTCTTCTGTCTCATTGTTAGTGTATAGAAATGCAACTGATTTCTGTGCATTGATTTTTATATCCTGTTACTTTGGTGAATTCCTGTATGAGTTCTAGCGATTTTGGGGTGAGTCTTTTGGGTTTTCCACAGAGTATATCATATCATCCGCAAGGAGTGGCAGTTTGATGACTTCTTTGCCAATTCAGATGCCTTGAATTTCTTTTTGTTGTCTGATTGCTGAGGCTAGAACTTCTAGTACTATGCTGAACAGCAGTGGTGAGAGTGGATATCCCTGCTGTGTTCCTGACCTTAGTTTTCTGAAAACTGAAAAAAAGTTCTGGTTTTCCCTACTGAAAATGATATTAATGTGGGCTTTCATATATGGCTTTTATGGTATCTAGGTATGTTCCCTCTATCCCTACGCTGTGAAGAGTTTTAATCAAAAAAGGATGCTGTACTTTGTGAAATGTTTTTTCTGCATCCATTGAGGGTATCATATGATTCTTGTCCTTTTACTTATGTAGTGTATCACACTGACTGATTTGTGGATGCTGAACCACCCTTGCAGCCCAGGAATAAATACCACTTGGTGGTAGTGAATAATCCTTTTAATGTACTATTGGAGCCTATTGGCTAGTATCCTGGTGAGAATTTTTGCATTCATGTTCATCAGGGATATTATTAATTCTCCCTTTTGGTGGGTTCTTTGTTTGGTTTTGGGATCAAGGTAATGCTGCCCTCATAGGAAGAGTCTGGAGGTTTTCCTTCCATTTCTATTTTTTGAAATAGCTTCAAAAGAATAGGTATTAATTCTGCTTTAAATGTTTGGCAGAATTCCCCTGGGAAGCCATCTGGCCCTGGATTCTTTGGGGGGGGGGGTTGATTACTGCTTCAACTTCCTTGCTGGTTATAGGTCTGTTCAGGTTTCCTATTTCTTCCTGTTTTAGTTTTGGTAGTTTATACTTCTCTAGGAATGTCTCCATTTCTTCCAGACTGCCTAATTTGTTGATATGTAGATGCTCATAATATGTTCTTTTAACTGTATTTCTTTCGTGTTGGTTGTGATTTCTCCTCTTCCATTCATGATTTTTATTTACTTGGGTCCTTTCACTCTTCTTTTGGATAAGTCTGGCCAGTGGTTTATCAATCTCATTCTTTCAAAGAACCAGCTCCTAGTTTCGTTGGTCTGTTCTACTGTTCTTTTGGTTTCTATTTCCTTGATTTCTGCTCTAATCTTTATCAATTCTCTTCTCTTGGTGGGTTTAGGCTTTATTCACTGTTCTTTCTCCAGCAAATTCTCCAGATGTTCTTTCAGCTCCTTTAGGTAAAAGGTTAGGTTGTGTATTTGAGACCTTTCCTGTTTCTTGAGAAAAGCTTGTGTTGTTATATACTTCCCTCTTGGGACTGTCTTTGCTGCAACCCAAAGGTTTTGAACAATTGTGTTTTCTTTTCTTTTTTTAAAGATTTTTTTTTTTTAATTTATTTGACAGAGATCACAGGTAGGTGGAGAGGCAGGCAGAGAGAGAGGGGGAAGCAGGCTCCCCGCTGAGTGGAGAGCCCAATACGGGACTCGATCCCAGGACCCTGAGATCATGACCTGAGCCGAAGGCAGAGGCTTTAACCCACTGAGCCACCCAGGCGCCCCTGTGTTTTCATTTTCATATGCTTCCACAAATTTTTTAAATTATTTTTTTAATCTCCTGGTTGACCCATTCATTCTTTAGTAGGATCCTCTTTAGTTTAAGGACCACTCTTATAATTTATTTATAGTTACATGGTTTAGCTACTTGATTTCCACACCATCAATAGACAGAGAATAGCCAAAAGAACCGAAAGAGATGCTACTGCCACTTGATTACAGCGAAAAATGATAGCTGGCAGAAAATGAGAATAAAAATTTCAAAAATAAAAAGCACTGGTGTTAAGCCACTTACCAAATTCTACGAGTAGGTACAATGCATTTATGAAAAAGCTGTAATAGTGGGGTGCCTGGGTGGCTCAGTCAGTTAAGTGTTTGACTCTTGATTTCGGCTCAGTTCATAATCTCAGGGTTGTGAGACTGAGCCCTGTGGGGAATCTGCTTGAGATTCTCTCCCTCTCCCAATCCCATCCCACGGGCTCGCGCTCTCTCTCTCATAAAATAAATCTTTAAAAAAAAGTTGTGATTGTGTCTAGTTGTAGGGAACGCAAAAATTAAAAAAAAGCTCTGCCATTAAGCCGTTTTTAGAAGTTTTTACAATTATGAAAATCCGCACATGTGCTGTCCAAATACAACAGCCACTAGCCACACGTGAAAATGTGGCTTGTGTGACTGTGGAACTCAATTTTTAACTTCATTTAACATGAATAATTTATATCTAAGTTTAAACAGCCATATGTGGCTGGAGGCTACCATACTGTACACCGAAAGCCTAGGTGATTAAGTACATGATTTGTATTCAAATACAAATATAATACAGCATATGGATACCATCACAACAATTAAGATACAAAAAGGCTAAAATATATTTATCATCTGTGAGTGATGCTGGGAAGCATGAAATACATTTTAAAAATAGATTCACATATAACATATTCTTGATACTGAAAGCAGTAAATAATCCATTTTAAATAAGAAATTGACTCCATACAAATCCATTCCCTGAGAGTTCTAATAAGCATGCTGAAGTTCCACTTTTTCCAATTCTTCTCAGGCCTCATAGTTTACTTTGAACAATTAAGAAATACAATGCAGCAGCTGAAAATAGTAAAGAGTATTTATACTTACAAATGAATGATAAAAATAAACGTTATCAAAACACGGACAGATAAAATAAATTATGAATACAATTACTGGCACTTACAGAAGTTGAACTTTACACTTGGAGGTTATCTTACGAAAATAAAAATCACATCAGAAAAATACTTCCTTCATAAACACTCTAGAAAAAACAGCTACAATAAGCAAGACAAAACTTGTGAGACTTTTTTTTACTCAAGAAGCAAAAAATGAGAACCTTATGACAGAAACTGCACAGTGAAGGGGTATCCATAAAAAGAAATTAGCATCCATGATTAGGAGCTGGATTTGGAATCACCAACTATATTTAAATTCTTCTTAAAGTGTTGTCATTCAGTTACTACAGGGAGTTTCAGTGGGTTCTGAAATTAATTTAGTGGGTCATTAATGAACAAATGCCAAAATAAAATATCAGAATAGATAAAATATAAAAAACTCAGGACTTAATAATGATCATTATTTTTCATGAAATGTAGTAGGACACACCAGTTGCAGATCTAAGTTGTACTTAGATCTGTAATAAGAATAAAGTTTGAAAGACAGCCCTAAGAGATACATTAACTGCTTTGTCCAAACAGCTAACCGCAATTAAACTTTTGGCTTTTCTCTCACCTTCTGATCCTAGATCATTAGAAAGTTTTACCAGATTTATCATGGATTTTTCTTTGTGTACAGACCTTATTGTTTTTTCTATACTGGTTGCTTTCCAGTGAAGCATCATTCTCTTCTGGGATTAAAAGTACAATAGTACTTTATACTAGGTTTGGGTCATTTCACATGAACCACTCTCTGTTTTAAATCTTGGCTTGGGGGGGCGCCTGGGTGGCTCAGTGGGTTAAAGCCTCTGCCTTTGGCTCAGGTCATGATCCCAGGGTCCTGGGATCCAGCCCCACATGGGCTCTCTGCTCAGTGGGAAGCCTGCTTCCTCCTCTCTCTCTCTCTCTGCCTCTCTGCCTACTTGTGATCTCTGTCAAATAAATAAATAAATAAAATCTTAAAAAAAAAAAAAAATCTTGGCTTGGGGACAGAGGAACAGCAGAGTAGAATGGAAGAAAAGTTTGTGTGGACTCAAGGAAAGGCATTCTCCCAATTCCATCAGTCATATATATATTTCCAGCTGAGGAAACGCCACAGAACTGCCACCTTAATGTAACACAGAAAGGACACTGCAAAGCTACTTTTGGAACACAGGATATCATCAAAGTAGGCATTTTATAAGGTGGTATACATTACCCACATTTCTGACTAGTATGTGAATTATTTCTCTTAAGTTTTCTAACCATGGAGACGTTTCCATAAAATGGGCTCAGTGGAATGTGTAACTGTCTCTTTAGCACTGCACCACCAATTCCTTCACACATGAAAGTTAAGTCCCTCTGAAAGACTTTCTGTCTACACCATTATCTCCTCTCTCATGTTAACATTCTCACTTTTGTATTATTTTTAAAAAGAGCAGGGATGTTAAATAAGGCTAAAAATTAAGTTCAATCCAAGTATTAATGATGACTCATTCCAACCATACACATAAAGCCTCATTTGTATGTATATGCTTGGGTGATCAAAATGATGGGGTAAGACTTAGGAATGTGATATATAAAAATAAACCCTAACTCCTTCAGTTATTTTTTTAAAAAAAGTACTTTTGGAGTTGGGGGGGGAGCTCTTCTATGTCTGAAAAGGGCCAGTTTTCCTCTTTGGGACTTGACACAAATTATGTGCAAATTATTTTGACTAGAAGAGTTCAAGCTTTACTTGCTAAAACATTCTCACATGTTCTACCAAAATAACTCAGAGTTATGTTTTTCTGACTGACCCTATGGTGTAATTTATAACATATGAAGCAATCTGAAATAAAATTCTAATGATAACTAAAAGGAAATTAAAACCTATCAGTATACAGTACCTTCTCAGAAAAGGTTGTGTATCAGGAAAATGATGTTGAAAGAAACTGAAAGTCTGCTCCAAAAGAAGCAAAAATTCTGACGACCTGTCACCAAATTTTACATCAAATACCAACTTAGGTATTTGTTTCTTAGGGAAAGAAAACCTGCTGCGTGACCTTAGGCAATAATCCTTCTGTACTCCTTTTCTTTAGCTGCAAAGTGAGGAGGTTGACAAGATAGTTTCTAAAACTGAATGACTCACCATGAAATAAGTCTAACTGTCGCCAAGCTATCTACAGCTTCTACAGTGCAGATCAAACCTAACAACAGCTTTTTAATTACAGAGACTCTCTTAGGCATTTTAATTAACATGCTTAGTATCACTGTGATGCTAAGCAGTGAAAAGGATAGGGGTACCACTTACCTTTTAAAGACAAAATTTCCTTAAAAATGAGGATCCTTGGGGTGCCTGGGTGGCTCAGTGGGTTAAAGCCTCTGCCTTCGGCTCAGGTCATGATCCCAGGGTACTGGGAAGAGCCTCTCTGCTCGGTGGGGAGCCTGCTTCCCCCTCTCTCTCTGCCTGTCTCTTTGCCTACTTGTGATCTGTCTGTCAAACAAATAAATAAAATCTTAAAAAAAAAAAAGAGGATCCTTAAAAATTAGCAGGCACATAAATAAAATTAATGGGTCAGATATGATCCCAAACTTGTGCGTTAGTTGTTTTTTTTTTTTTTCTTAAATTTATTTAAGTAATCTCTGAACCCCACATGGGGCTGGAACTTACAACCCAAGATCAGGAGTCACATGCTTTTCCCACTGAGCCAGCCAGGTGCCCCAAAACTTAAGCAGTAAAGTATTGGGTTAGGTAATGGACAAGAAGTAGCCACTGAATGATCAACTAAATGTAAATGCTACCTAATATGCTTAGAGGTCTATTTTAACTAGTACTGCCACTATAATAGTGGTTCTCACTGGGTGATACAATAACACAGATGCTAATAATAAAGGCATCTGCTAACATTTACTGAGTCTTTATCATATTCCAGACGCTATGCTAAGGTAAATGGTTTTATTATGGAATATCTCATTTAATCCTCGGGATAACCAATGAGGTAGATAGCACTGTTTTATTTTTTTTTCACATTTTCCAATTTTAATTTTCAAATTATTTTTTATTATTTGTTTACTTTTAACTTTTATTTATTTTTTAAATTAACATACAATGTGTTATTGGTTTCGGAGGTACAGGTTTGTGATTCGTCTTATATAATACCCAGTGACAACACTATTTTAATAAAGAAGTTGAAGGGCAAGGTCTTCTGTATGGTGGCAGTGGGCCAGAAAAAAAATATTCACGTGCTCAATTCTTTCCAAAATATATCATATACAATATCTAATATGGTTTTTAGTACAAAAGGTATAAGACGTACTACTATTATCCTTACTTTTCAGATAAAAATAATAAAGCTCAAAAAAAGTTAAAAGGCTTGTCTAAGAAAACACAATGATGGAGCCAACACTAGGATCCAGTGATTCCTGTGCTCGCTTCGGCAGCACATATAGGATCCAGTGATTCCCAAGAGTGGTCTCGGGTGGTCTACTCTGAAGTCTCTCAATGCATTTATGTCTACCAGATAACAAGGTTCCTTATTGCGGATCATGTGCTGGAATGCTCTCTCACTGGTGCTTAGAACAAAAACAATCTTTAGCATCATTCTGCTTATGCTGCAGTAAATTTATTTGCAATGCCAAGAGGGACAATGTACAGTCTCTCAGAGTAACTATTTTGGTTCTGCATACTGTTTGGAGGAAAAAAAAAGTCATCTTACTTAATCACACCTCTGAAGGCAATCTACAGTTAAATCTACAATCTTCAGATACATACTGAAGTATGTATCAAACCTTTACAGATAAGTATTTTCTAGATTAACTAGTATTAGTGAATCAATCAAAATAACATAATCCTTTCAGCATAGTATGAAAGCCAGCAAAATAAATGTACTGAAATTAATGGTTATTCTATGGTCAATTCTTTTTTTCCCCTAAATTCTGTTCTTACGAAAATTTCAGCAGTATCATTTAAAAAAGCCCTGTCAGTATGTGACCCAGAGACTACAGAGCTACAGTCAGCGCTGTGTACTCTACTACTTACTGACCAGAACAGAAACTGTAATTACACACCAACTGTAGGTTTCCCCAAATAAGGATCCTGAGGATGACAGCCCATACACCGAACCACACTTCATCACAAAATATGAAAGTGTACACAGTGTAACACTGATTTGTTCGAGGTCTAGTAACAGTAGGAAAAATTTATGTTCAATGATAATTATAAGTCCTAAAAATGTGTAAGGTTCACATACATTGTATTCCATAGTATTTATGAACTGAAATAATCTGATTCCCACACTTGAAAGGAATTTCAAAGAATGTTTATTAAACTTCATAGTCTTTCTTTAAGATTTTATTTTTAAGTAATCTCTATACACCCAATGTGAGGCTCAAACCCACAACCCAGAATCAAGAGTTACATGCTCTACCAACTAAGACAGCCAGGTACCCCAAATGCCCAACGTGGGGCTTGAACTCATAACCCTGACATCAAGAGTCACGTGCTGTAGACTGAGCCAGCTGGGCACCTGTATTCATAGTCTTTTAATAGGAGTGATCACTTTTGGGGGGTCACAATCTTTTGGAGGGTGTTTATAAAGCTTTTTCCATTATAACTTTATATCTGAGAAACATCAAATAACCCAGCGGTTTTCCTTTTATACCCACTGTTTTCAGAGCGAGTGAGGAGAGAAGAGGGGAGTAGTGAGATTTTTGTTTTTCAAATGGGGGCATGAATTTAAGTTTGAGAAACACTGTGTTAGTGGAAAAAATTATGACTATCAAATATTAGGAATTCCCTTTCTCAAAATAAGTACCAAGTTGAAATCCTGCAGGATTTCATCTAGATTAGTGAGACACCATTAAAAAAAGGACGGATCCATGTAATAGTAACTATGTCTAGATATTCCATTTTCTTTTTAAAAAATATTTTATTTATTTGAGAGCGAGAGCATAACCAGGGGGGAGGAACAGAGGGGGAGGGAGAGAGAGAGAAGCTGAATCCCTGCTAAGCAGGGAGCCCAACATGGGAGTCATCCCAGGACACTGGAATCATGACCTGACCCAAAGTGAGACACCCAACTGAAAGAGCTACCCAGGCATCCTCCTTTTTCTATGGAAATAATTCTACTGTCACTTTCTCCTCTAAGAAGAGTATTTAATGCCACCCAGTCTGCAGCAAATAGCTCTGGAGATAAAGGCCTATTATTATACTGGACACATACTTCGTCTCAATGACCTTTCCTTTAAAACATGCATCATCTCAGAATCTCTCTTGAAGGAAATGACAAAGAATAGTGAACATGACATTTTCCATGTCCCCATAGTGGTGCAAACATTGGTTCCAGAATGTCCTCAGATAAGCCCTATCTCAAAGAATATTAAGTATAGAATGCAATTAATTTGAATAATTAAATTTAGAAACAAAGCTTGTAATGGTATCATGAGGCGACTCCAAAATGTAATTTTAAAAATGGCCTTGTGTGGTTTACTTAGTCATTAAAAGAGAACCTAGGCAAGAATTCTGTACTCAACATACTTCAACTGTAGTAACTTATAATAACTTTTAACAAACCTAAGAAGCCCTGGCTAACATTTTTCCTGCCTGATGTTAAGATTGGCGAGTGGGAATAAAAGTGGTACTCATGATGGACATGGAATTGGACTTACTACATAAGTGAATCTGAAATATAATGCTATTTTTAAAAGAAGGCTTCTGGGAGCATCTGGGTGGTTCAGATGGTTAAGCACCTGCCTTTGGCTCAGGTCATGTTCTCAGGGTCCTGGGATCGAGCCCTACATCAGGTTCCCTGCTCAGTGGGGAGCCTGCTTCTCCCTCTCCCTCTGCTGATCCCCCTGCTCATGCTCTGTCTCTTTCAAGTAAATAAATTCATTAAAAAAAAAAAAAGGCTTCTAAACAAATTTAAAAATTTCCAATAGTTCACCTTTAAAAATATCTTTCAATTATTTTTTGTGAATATACAAATATTTCATGACCACTGTGGAAATTTTAGAAAATATACTGAAGTTTAAAAGGAATATAAAAATGTCACCATTAACCAATAATCCTTTTTAATATCCTGGCTTATTACCTTTCCATTTTATTTTCCTTGGCACTTGACTGTACATGCACCTACACAGAGAGGAACACCTACAGCCACAGAGTTTTGAAACACCATTTTCATTAATGTATAGCATTCCAATCTATGGTTAGGGCCTGATTTATCTACCAGTTCCTCAGCTATTGGATATGCAGGTAGTGACTAACATCTTAGGGTAACTTCAGCCCATACTGTACTGGAGTATGTCTATCATTCACAATCTTTGTGAAAGATGGCTAAGGAGCATGGTTAGGCACAGGAGAAATACTTCTGCAGTATTTACCTTAAGAGGATAGAACTATAGATAATTTATACCTTTTTATAACTTATACTTTATTATTTAAATTTATAATTTATACTTTTTTAACTTATCTGAAAGATCTGTAATGAGCGCATGTTGATTATCAGAAAACAATGCAGTAATCTACTAAAATGAAGATCAATGTTTGTATAAATAGACATTAAGTTTCAGTAAGTTAGGAAAATGTACATTTTAAGTGAAAACAAAGGTAGGGTTTAAGGTGAACAGGTACTGGTGACAGCAAAGACTGGAAAAACTAAATGATCATCACCAGGAGGTGCTGTTTAACTAAACTATGGTACAACAAACTACTATGGAGCTAAGTGAAACCAAGAGGCGGATCTCTATGTGCTGCTATGGAAAGACTGCCAAGATGATTATCAAGTAAGACAGGAGGGGAGTAATAGTATGTATCTTATGATTCCAACAGATACAAAAGGAAACAGAAAGAGTGAAGGGGAGCAGAATTCTTTTACATGTATAAAACATTTTTGAAAAGATATGTAAGAAACTACAGTAGTTACTTCTAGGGTAGGAATGGGGAATTGGATATACAATATGATCACAACCTGAGAATGTTCACTGATACATAAATGCATAATACATAAAAAGGAAAGTATACTGCTCACAGCAGAGACTCTGAAACTAATTCAAGGTTGTCCCCTAAAAAATTTTAAAAGCAGAATCTACCAATGGATATGGAAAATAGAATAAAATGTAAAGTTCAATCTATGAGAATGTAAGGACTTGGAAATAACAATAGCAAAACAGCAGTGGATATGCGTGTCACCATAATTATTATTTCAAAACCCAAACAAGTTTTTATTACTAACAAGGAAATGGCCAGGGAACTGATTATTAAAGAAAACAAACTTCTAATGAAATCATTCTAGAACTTGTTAACATGAGTGACTTTATTCAAACATTATCTTACAATATTTATTCTAGTTTACAAGCTCAGTAATCCAGCGGTGGAATATATCACTGCATATTTAGGCCATAATAAACGAAAGGAAGATTTTTCTGTATGTTCAGATTTAACATAGTACTTTCCCTTCTGAAAACAAAGATAACTGGAAACCAATTACCGAATCAAGGACAGAGTGGGTTAGGAACTCAAACACATTTAAAAAATTCTCCTAAGTTAGATAGTCATTACTATTTTAAAGCTCCCTCTAATAAAACCTGAGTAAGATTTCATCTTTTGCAACATTTATGCTCCAGATGCAGACTGAAAACTAAGGTTGTCCCTAGTGCTTCTGAAAATCAGATTTATACATTTATAACATAACTACACTAATGAATATACAGGAGTGATTTACAGAGGTGCACCAATGTAAAGAAAATATACTTCAACTTATTTCATGTGAAACACAGTCATTAGCAGAATCATTCAATTGCTATCCTTTTGATGTGTACATCTTTCTGAAGACTTTTAAAACTCAATTACGCTGTTTTACTGAGCACATGTATCATTAAAATATCACGAATCCCCAAAGATTCACGACCACAATCAGCCACTGTGAGAACCAGCTGGTAATATTGGATATCACGCCCCAGGGTGGAATACTCAAAATCAAACCAGATAATAGAAAAGTACTGCCACTAAATTTCACTTTACATTTGGATCTGGCATTTCTCCTTCAATTTGTCCCACTGGTGTGGCTCTTGGGATTGGCTTAGCTGAAGGAAATATGCTTTGTTTATTTTCTGGGAAAATCATCCTTTCCTACCAACAGCGTGGCTTCAAGAGATTTTTAGTAGAGTGGAGAGGCAACAAGACAGCATAATCCCGAAGATCAGAAAGGTGATCAATCACAGTGCTATCACACCCACAGCTGGCTAATTCACTGTAAGAACATCCTCTCCCCTAAAACATGGGATCTAAGGCATAAAATGACTATAAGTACCAGAAAGTATACTTCCTCACTTTCAGTTAAAACGTTCTTGCCTGTGAGCAGCTAACATTTAGTGACCCTCTATTATGTCCGGAAATGGTGCTGCAGATTGGGGCCACCTTGCTGACAATCCATCATGTTACCACTCACGCAGGTGTCACAGCACATAACCATCAATACTACTTTTAAAGACTTCCAGTTCTACAAGAACCACATGCTTTACAACAACTTAGGTTGCTCATAAGCAGGGGCTTACCTAATGCTTTTTGAGATACTATGTTCCTCCATCCTGGTGACAGAGGTTGCCTTCCTTTGTTTATCTAGGTTGTTTTTTTTTTTTTTTAAACAAAACAAAACAAAACAAACATTTCTCTCCATTACCTTTTTACCACTGTGGATCTAAACCTTAATCTGCACCACACCCTGAGCAATCTTAGAACAACGGAAGCTCCCCCCTACCAGGAAATGTGGAAAAGGAGGGTTGGAAAGGTCAGGAGCGACCCAGGAGAGAAAAAACTCCTGCAATATCAAGTAAATTTACGTCCGTCAAACCTACTTCTGGGCCATTTTATTTTGTTTGCCTAATTGGCTTTTCCGGACATCCAGACAGCGCCGAGGTGAATTATCACCTGCCCGTCGCATCCCCCGCCTCTAGCCTGTGAGCTCCAGACTTCGTTTTCTCAGAAACTCAAACGCTGCCTTCACCATCACCTCTTCTGCAGACTTTGCTCCAAGCCTTTCCTAACTTTGTAAGCTAAGAATTTAGAGACAAGGGACAGAGAAGGCCGAGGAGAAAAAGATTATCCCTCCTGCCCCCCTGGCTGGGCCGCCCCCCGATCAAAGGGCCAGCTGCCGCCCTGGCTCCACCCGGTCCTCCCGGAGCGGCAGACCCCGGGCCCGGAGCGCTCCGGGGAAAGGGATGCGAGCGGCCTCCTGAACCGGCCTCGGCTAAGGCAGAGCTCGCGGTCGCCGCTCTTCTTCGCGGTCGGGCCTGGCTGTCCCGGGAAGGGCCCCGCCTCCAGCCCGCCCTTCCCAAGCCGTCGTCGGAGCCCTTACCCGAAGGACGTGATAGCCTTCCGTCCCCCCGCCAGGGATCTCGACGCTCTGCGAGGACCCCATGGCGGCGGGCGATCAGTGTGGCCGGGACGGGATCCGCGTTGCTCCCCGCCCCCCCCACGCACCGCCCGCTCCGCTCCTCCGCGTAGCACTTGGGACGTGGCACTCGCTGCCGCTGGAGAGCCGGGCCGCACTGCCCGCCGGGAGAGCGTCGCCGCGGCACCCACGGCCGCTGCGACGCCGCAGACAGCGCCACCTGCCGTATATCACCGGAAGGGGCCTGAACACGCACGGGCGGGGAGGGGCTTACTCGTGCTCGCGAGACCACAGAGATACAGTTCCTCCAGCCTCCGCATCAAGTTACGAATCCTTGGGTTGGACAAGCTTTATCGAGACGCGTTCCCGCTCGCCCGAAGGAACGATTGCTTTGTCGTAGCTCCCCCTGGTGGCGAGAGACCGTGAAAGGGCTGCTACTGAAAAGAATAGGGGTGGGTATGAGCTGCATTCTGTTCTCCATGTTTATGGGTCTTGTCCCAGATTGTAGAGAGGGTGATGGTGCTTCTCTGTGGGCTGAATCCCGCATCCGCTCAGCTCAACTCGGTTTTATGAAGGAAAACGTTCTGTCTCTGTTTTTGCCTTCCTAAGTATAAGAACAAGATCAGAGGATTGGTTACATTCTGAGCGATATCAGAGTGGGAAGCACAATTGGATGTCCTGGGTGTCCTGTTTCCTGCTGCTGGGTTTCCCACTTCCTTTGGGTAGCCAAGTTGTATTCACACTTTTCCTATTCCGTTTCTCCTTTTGCCCTTTCCCTCTAAAGTCTCTAATTATGGCCATTGCCCAAGGGTCAATTTGATCATCACTAATGGTTTGTCAACCAGGTTTTCAGACAATGTATATTCTGATGTGAAGGAATGTAAAGTACATATTACCACCTGTGAAATATTCTAGCCCAAAATGTCTAACGTGCTTCTACCACGTCTTTAGCTAGATCTTCCAGTTGTAGACAGAGGTTAGAGGAAAATGTAAGTAAAATGATATCACAAGGAAACAACCAGTCAAGTAAAAGAGGTGGACGGTCCCGCAGAACAGCTCACCAGTTCTTTTCATCAAGTCAGAACGATAAGAAAGGGACTATACTGGATTAAAAGAGATAGGAAGGATGTAATCAAGAGATGCAATGTAAGGGCTTGAGTGGAAGGCTGATTTGGAGAAATTAACTGGAAAGGACATTTTTGGCTCAGGTGGGAAAATTTGAATATGTGCTGAGTATTTGAAGCATTTGCTGATATGGAAAAGTGGAAATTATTGACTGAAAAAAAGCAGGTGACAAGATACAGTATGTCTGTAAACAATATGAAAACCTTTTCATGAGCAAAATATGTAATACACACACACGTATATGAAGATGTGAAAGGATATGAACCAAGGATTACAGTGATGATTTCTGGGTGTGCCAGAGATGTTTTACTTTTTGTTTTTGCTGGTTCTCTATTTTCTAATGCTCATGGACTGCTTCTGTAACAATAAGAGTATTTAAAATTTAAAAATAAAAAGTCATTTATCTTTCTTTGCTGTCAATAAATCAACAGCAGGTTTTTAGGAGGCCTAATCAACACATAAATACACAAATGAATCTCTAGTTATTAGGTTCCTCAAGGGCAGGGACTGCAGTGGAATTAGCTCTATGTTCCTAATACTTAGCAGAGTGCCTGGCAGCTAAGTCATTAATGAATTTAATGTAAAGAAAAACATATAAGAACTAGATTTGATAACGTTCTTGTTTTGCTTGACAATTATAATCTTCCTCATGGTGGTGTGATAAGCTGTTGTTATGTTCGGTGGTCAGATTTTTGTTTCCCAGACGTTTGGCACTAGCTGTGGTTTGCAGAACCCAGGATGTGGACCTTTGGTAGTCCATCAGCAACTCTGGCCCTTCCTTAGAGCTATATTTTGCTCCAATCATATGAGTGACTATCTGCTATGCTCCACACAGGCCATTTATTTTCTTCCCTTCTTTACTTTATTCATGCTGATCCATACATCTGGAGTGCTGCTTCTTCAATTTACACTTAGAAAAATTCTAACTATCCAGTTAGGTCCATCTCAAATATTACTTACAGATCCTTAAATTCAGAGGAATGCCTCTCCTCAGTTTTTAGTTCCTAGAATAGTTAGTTCCTTCATTTCTGGAAACATCATCTTCATCATAGACCTGTCTTACACTCTTTGTGGTCCATTCATTCAGGGTGAGGGTCAGGTTTTTTTCATTTTCAGACCCCTTGTTCCTGGCTGAGTCTTGGAAACATGGTAGTAAAGTCTGTTGATTTGAACTGAATGTGTGAAATAGCCTCAAAGCCTTTTCTTTTTCAGGATCAGTTAACAAGTTCCCTCTGCTGCTCCGCTTTGTGCCTTATCAAGATCTGTGTTATTTTTTAGTGGCAGTTGGTAGTGGGTAAGGTGCAAGGCTCACCGGATTTGGGACTAAAAATGTGCAAACCATTGTTCCAATTTTCCCGGTGCTAGTTGTTTCCCTCTTATAGTTACGGAATATGCTCAGAGGGCAATGAATAAAATCCTAAGTATGTGGCCAAAGCTAAGATAAATAAATATAACATGATGGAGGGGGAATGCATGGGAGATTATTGTCTAAGACAGTTTCAACTGAGGTAGGACTCTGCTGCAGGCAAGCTGGTATTCTAAAACATTACAAGGAGTAGAAAAGTGAAAACCCATAAATAGTTTGTGATGGAAGGATCTCTGTATCATATTGACCAGTGCAGCCTAAATATTTTTGCCTCCAGACTGCCCTGGGAAAGTTTGGCTCCCGCCGCATTTGGATAACAACCACCCTTCATGGTCACACACCAGGGTCTCCTTAACCTATGGACCCTTCCTGACCTAGTTAGTTTTGCTGAAGAACCAAACTTCAGGAGGGGTCAAGTTTCAGAGCATGGAACCCCAGCCATAGCTGACTGCAGTAGAGGGGAACCCCCGACTTACTGGAAACCAACACCTACACTAACTAATAACCCATGAAGTAGCCTGTTAAGAAAAGCTTTGTGGCCCCTTCCCCCCCAAAACAAACAGCAGATGGTAAATGATTAGCTAGGCCGATCAGATTTTTTCTCTGGGGACTTGAACTGGGTCATACAAGAGACTCAGTGTAGGTTTATATGTGTATTAGAATATAAGCCCCATGAGGTCTTTGCCTGTGTGTCTACTACTGTATACTTGGTACTAAGAATGGGCTGGCATAGAATAGTTGCTCAATAAATAGTTATTGAATGAATAAATGATTGAATGAATGGATGGATGGATGGCCCTGGTAGTAGAAAAGTGCTAGAGCTGTGGTTCTCGGGCTTGGGTATGTATCAGAATCAGGGAGCTCTGTGAAAATACAGTAGTCCAATGTTAGTTTATTTCAACGAATCTAGGCCCTAGTAGTCTTTATTAAATTTCCAGGATTCTGATACACACAAAATCTGAGAACTGCCATGCTAGAATAATGCTCAATGGGTGCAGTTTTGTGGGCAGATAACCAACAAGAATCTCTAGAGTTGAAAGGGATCCTTCCAGCAATCAATCACAGCCCCAAGGCCCAATTTATACCAATGTTGCTACGTTTCTTTGACATTCCCATCACCTTTATTGCCAAACTTTTTAATTTATTTTTAAACAAAATTTTGTTTTGGAATTTTTGGAAGATTTACAGAAAGATTGCAGATAGCACTGAGAGTTCCCATATGACTTTACCCGTTTTCTCCTACTGTTAGCATCTCACATAGCCACAGTACGTTTGTCAAAACCAAGAAACCAACATTTGAACCCTAGCATTAACTAAATTCTAAACTTTGTTTAAATTTCTCCAGTATTTCCCTGACATTTTTCTGTTCTGGGATGCAGTTCAGGATCCTATATCACAGTAAGTTGTCCTATCTCCATAAACTCTTTAGTCCTCTTTGGTTTGTGCAGTGTCTCAGACTTTCCTGATTTTCAGGACCTTGACAGTTTCAAAGAGTGCTCTGGTCAGGTATTTTGCAGAATATACCAGCATTTGGGTGTGTCTCATGTTTCTCTCGTGATTAGACTGGGCTTATAGGTTGGGGAGGAAGACCATAGAGGTGAAGTGCCCTCTTCATTACATTATATCAGGAGTGCCTGCCACTAACATGACCCATTACTGGTGATGTTAACCTTGATCACCTTTTAAGGTACTGTCTTAATAGTAAAATTACCATTTTTCCCCTTCCCCTGGAAGCAAGTTGCTAAGTCACTGGAGCCCACCCTCAAGCTCCATCTCCTGGAAGAGAGTATCCCAAAGATAGAATTTGGAATTCTTCTATAAGAAATTTTGCTTCTTCGCTCCTATTTATTTATTTAATAATTATATTTATATTAGTATGGACTCATGTATACTCATTTTGTACTTTGGTTATAATCCAATACTACATTATTCAATGCTGATGGGAATGCAAAATGACATATTTTGTTGTTCAAATTCTTCCAGCTTTGCCCTATTGAGAGCACTCTCAGTTTAAGCTTCTGTGTCCTTTTGGCAGGCTCTTGTCTTTTTTGTCTGTGGTAAAATACATAAAACATAAAGCCTACTATATTAACCATTTCTAAGTGTACTGCTCAGTGATACTAAGTATAGTCACGCTGTTGTGCAACCATTCCTTTATTGAGTATTTCTGTACTTTCTGGCACTACAAAATGCTCCAGGCTCATCTTCTATTTTTTCCGTTCCAACCCTAGAATCAGCCATTTCTCCAAGAAGCCCAGCTTCCTTTAATTGCAGAATGACATTTAGAAACCAAGATCTGGGCTCTGGGTGTGCTCATTGCTATTGAAATGTCACTGCTTTTAGACATTCTCAGCAGACAAAGCTAGGAAACATGAATATAAATTGATCTAATGTATATACACATATCTATAATTATTTCTATATCCATCTGTGTATATATTAAACTAAATATGAGTTCACACCATCTCTGACTCTAATTGAGCCCCACAGAATTCATTTTAGAATTCTCCTTTTACTCATTCATAACTTCTTTCTCTGACAGTGAGAAACTTAGCTCTAATTATCAACTATTACATACTACACACAAAATACTTTCAAAATTGTTAAAATGTACTCCTGTAAGAAGCAAATTTCTCAACTGGAGTACCATATTTGTATAGTTTTCTGTCTTTAGTTTTATTTATTTATTTGAGAGAGAGAGAGTGTGTGTGTGTGTGTGTGTGTGTGTGTGTAGGGGGAGGGGCAGAAGGAGAAAATCTTTAAGCAGACTCCCCACTGAGCAGGTAGCCTGACAGGGGCCTAGATCCTGTGACCCATGAGATCATGACCTGAGCCAAAACCAAGAGTCAGATGCTTACCCAACTGAGACACCCAGGCACCCCACTATCTTTAGCTTTGTGGTTTCCAGTCAAAACACCATTTTCCAAAGTCACTTAGGTCAACTCTATTTTCCCCCTACCCTCTTCAGTGTAATATATGAATATATATATATATATATATATATATATATATATGTCAGATATATACAATTTTCACTTGTGTAATACAGTTAGATTCATTGGTTCCAGTCTGCATTCCATCCCAGGGATACCTGACATTCTGACATTCCTTTCTTTCCTTCCTTCCTTCCTTTCTTTTTTAAAAAAAGATTTTATTTACTTATTTGAGAGAGAACATGAGCAGAGAGGGAAGGAAGAAGCAGGCTCACCACTGAGCAGGGAGCCCGATGTGGGACTAGATCCCAGGACTCTGGGATCTTGACCTGAGCTGAAGGCAGACACTTAGCTGACTGAGCCACCCATAAGCCCCTGGTTGATTTTCTTTTAATTTGCACACATTACTGTTCACTCTTTGTGATGTACTATTCTATGGGATTTTTACAAATGCATGCACCTACCACCCTATAACCATACAGAACATTTCCAACACCTGAAAAATTTCCCTGTGTGTCCCCCCTTGTGATGAACCATTGCTCCTTCTTTTAACCCTGGGCAACCGCTAATCTGTTTTCCAACCTTATAGTTTTGCCTTTCCCAGAATGTCATATGAACAGAATTACATAATATGTAGACCTTTGGGTCTGGCTTTTTTCACTTAGCAAAATGCATTTAAGATTCATGCATGCTGTGTGTGTCTGTAACTCATTCCTTTTTATTAATGAACAGTATTCCATTGTATGGATGTACAAATCATGTACCATGATTTGTTTTCCATTTATTTGTTAAAGAACATCTTGGTTGCTTCCAGTTTTTGACAAGTATCAATAAAGTTGCTATAAACATTCACATAGAGATTTTGCCTGAACATAAAGTTTTAATTCACTTGGGTAAATACCTAGGAGTGGATTTGCTCTGTTGCATGGTAGGTTTGTGTTTAGCTGTATAAGCATCTGCTAAACTGTATTCCAAAGTGTCTGCACTATTTTGCATTCCCACCAGCAATGAACATGCATTCCTACTGCTCTGCATCCTCACCAGCGTCTAGTATTATCCGTTTTGGGTTTGTTGGGTTTTTTTCGGTTTGGGGTTTTAAACATTCTGTTAGTTATGTAGTAGTATCTCATTATGGTTTTAATTTGCATTTCCCTAATGACAAATGCTATTTGCTATTTGCTCTATTCATATACTTATATACCATCCATATATCTTTCTTGGCAAAGTGTCTGTTCATATATTTTGCCCATTTTAAAATTGGATTATTTATTTCCATACTGTTGAGTTTTAAGAGTTCCCTATATGTTCTGGATATGAATCCTTCACAAATATGTGATTTACACTCACGTTTGGCTTTTCATTCTCTTAACACTACCAATCACGAATATTTATAATTTTTATAAAGTCCAATTTATCATTTTTTCAGGTATTGCATTTTTGGTATTATATCTAAAATTATCACCAAATCCAAGATCACACAGATTTCCTGCTATATTTTCTTCTAGAAGTTTCATAGTTTTATATTTTACATCTAGGTCTCTGATCCATTCTGCGTTACATGCAGCGTGTGCTAAGGCTCACTTTTTGTGTGTGTATGCATGTCCCAATGCCCCAGCATCTTGTGTTGAAGCAACTATCCTCTCTCCACTGAATTGTCTCTGCATCTTTGTCAAAGAGAATCTCTACAGCTGGGTGTGATCTTCCCAGCAAGCAAACTCAGTAATAAGGCCCAAGATGTACTAATGCTCTCACTTTTCTTCGAGACTTCCATCACCTTTATTACAGCATGTATTTTTAATAAAAACCTCTATTTTTCAAGGTAGGCTGTTTTTTGATGGGGTGTTTGTTTGTTTGTTTGTTTGTTCAGATAAAAGAGCCTGCTTAAATAGCTTTCCCAGGTCTACTTCTTTCAACGGTCTCCTAGCCCCCGAATCTTTCTGGCAACTGTTGTGGGTCTCTAACTTTAGGGAATGAGTGATTACGTTAATTATCACCTGTTGACCCTTTGAAGATAAAAGGTGCTGGTAGGGCCAGTTAGTAGAGCAGTTAGAACAATATTGACTTCCTGATACTTGCTTTCCTTTCCTGATGGGGTTTTTTCCCTTGATATTGTGGAGAGATGGAAGTTCATGAGTTGCTCCAAATTACTCCCTCGGAATGTGGAAGAGGTTGGTGGAATTCTCCATGGTCCTAGGTGATAGAAACCAAACTTGCCATCCCAGGTAATTTATTTCTCCTTGTCCCTGTTCTGGATCATGGGACAATGTAAATCATGTTGTCAAAGCAAAATGTGTACAGATGTTAGGGTGATTGTTGACAGTCTCTGTGCAAAGATCAGAGTGTGCTTTCAGAAACTTGCAAAGGGCTTGATAACACATTATTCCTCATTCCCCCTGGAAATTACCCCAAGGGGATAGCTGTTTCATGTGAAGACAAATTCTTTCCCCCCCACACTTAAATAACGTGTGGGTGAGATAGTCATCCTTCACCAAATTGCATTTCTAGCTGTGGACCTGTGAAATCAAACTGTCATATGCTTCCAAAATATAATCAAGGATCATCAAACTTTTTCTGTGAAAGACCAGATAGCAGATACTTTAGGCTTTGCAGCCGCTACATCTCCATGGCAATTACTAATCTCTGCCATTGTATGTAGTGAGAGCAGCAACTAACAGTAAGTGAGTGGGTGTGGCTGTGTCCTAATAAAACTTTATTCACAAAAAACCAGGATGCGCTGAACTTGGCCTATAGGCCCTAGTTCACTGACCCCTGAACTAGACAAATCAATTTGTGTAGTTAACAAAAGGTCTTAGTGTTTTTATTGGGATCTTGTTAAACTCATTATTTAGCGAGAACTGACAGCTTTATGATGTTGAGTCTTTCTATCTTAGAATAGGAATGATTTCCCATTTGGTTAATGCTTATGTGGTATCTGTCCTTAGTAGTTAATTTTTCCTCTATTTATTCAAGTATATGCTCAGATTCAATATTTTAGTTCTCATTTTTAGGGATAATGTTTATATGTTTAGATATTCCTTAGCTATTTTCTTTCTCTATAATTTTTTTCTCTAATCCTCTTTATCTCTGTTCATCTGTTTTATTTTTCTTGCTTTTCTTAATCCTGTCCTCCTTGTTTCTTATTGTGTTTTCAACAAAATCTGTTCTCCTTTGTCTTGCCTTCAATGTGGGCTGTAATAGAAAGCATTCAGGGCAAGTAACATAAACCAACTAAAAGTGGCTTATACATTGAGGTAATTTTATTATTTCACATAACAAGAAGCTTGGAAGCAGTGAAATTCCAGAATTGGTTAACCCACGGTCTCCATGAGGTCAGGGTACAGGGAGGGTGACCTTCCCTCCGCTTCTCTTAGCTCTTCACACATGAAAACCAGATGGCTATAGCAGCTCCACACATTACATTGTCATGTGACAGTGTATGAGAAGAGAATACATTTGTGGCTTTGTATCTTTTTTCAGACCGAGGAACACTTCCTCAGAAGCCATGCAGAACACTTACACTTTATCCACCAAGGTTGTATCATATGCTCATGCCTAAATCAGACTCTGACAAAGGGAATAGAATTACCAGGCTTAACTTGTGATATTTAACCTTGGGACTATTTAACCATGGGAGGGGCCCATGAGGCACAACATATAGTTTTAGTAATCAAGTCATGCTGATATTGGCTATAGTACAGACACATAGATCAGTGGTATAGATACTTATAAGGTTAATGATTTTTGGCCAAGATACTCAGGCAATTCAACGGAGAAGGGATAGTCTTTTCACCAAATGGTGCTGGAATAATTGGACACACATATTTTAAAAAAGACAAGAAAAGATAAAAAGAAAAGAAATCTCAATCCATACTCCACATCATATATAAAAATTAACTCAAAAAATGCATAACTTAAAATATTTAAGCTTCTAGAAGAAATTATAGGAAAAGTTTTTTCTATATGGGACACAGAAATATAAACCATAAAAGAAAAACTGACATATAACATTTTAATTTTATAAATTTTAACTCTGCAAAAGACAGGTACTAAGAAAAAAAGGAAAGCTAACCATGCACTAGAAGAAAATATCTGCAAAACACATATCTAACAAATGTATATATAATATATAAAGGACTTTCATAACTCAACATAATAACTCAAAAAAATTTTTTTTAGTGGGGGTGACAGGCAGAGGGAGAGGGAGAGAGAATCCTAAGCAGGCTCCATACCTAGTGTGGAGTCCGACACAGGGCTCAATCTCACAACCCTGAGATCATGACCCGAACCAAAATCCAGAGTCGAATGCTTAACCAACTGAGGCACCCAGGTGCCCCAAAACAACTCAATTTTTTTTAAATGGACAAAAAGGATTCAACAGGCATTTCACACACACAAAGACATATGGATGACACATAAGGACATGAGAAGATGTTTAACCTCATAAGCTTCAGGAGGTGAAAACTAAAATCACAGTGAGACACCACTATCTGAAATTTCAGTAGCTGAAATAAAAAGAGCAGACAACACGAGGCATCAGCAAGGGTGCAAAGTAACTTCAGTGCTGAAATGTTGCTGATGGAAACGCAGAGTAGCACAGCTACCTTGGAGAACCATTGGCAGTTTCTTATGAAGTTAAACACCACACCATCCAGTGATCTCACTCTTGGATCTCTACAGAAAATGAACATGCAAAAACCTACAGACACATGTTTACAACACTTTATTTATAATACCAAGATCAGAAACAACCCAACATCCATCAACTAATGAATGAATAAACTGGGGTGCCTCCAAATAAAGGAACATTACTCAGAAAAAAGAACTACTGCTACAGCATAGACAGCTCTCAAAACATTATGTCAAGAGAAAGAAGCCAGACAGAAAAGGCTACATCCTGCAGATCTTATTTATAGATCATTCTGGATAAAGCAGAATTACAGGGAGAGAAAACATAGCAGTCCTTGCAGGGGCATGGGAATGAGGGAAGGGAATTGATTATAATTCCTGATGAAAGGGTCACCTTGGCCACAGGCATATCCATTTCCATCTCGTATGAATCTAACCATGCAGGAAGATACTTTATAACCTATCAGTTGGACTTTTTTGACTGAGACTTATTGTTTTACTAGAAAATTAAAATTCTTCCATGAAATACATGATTTGAAAATAATAAAAAGTGCTGAGAGGCCAATAGAGATTTTGGCGAAAAGACAGAAAGTAGATAGGAAAAATCACAGAGGAAGTGAACATAGTTTGATTTGAAACAAGCCAAATGTATTGCTTTATGTAATTTCAGATGTGTCTCTGTAAGAGTTTGTGTTATGCCTCTGTGACTTCCCAAATCAGGATGAGGTTGAGTGTGTGGGTTGGGGTGGGGGGAACTTGGGAGAGGTGAATTTTTCTGGGTAATGAGGTGAAGGATTAGAACACTGGGGAGGGGTGGGGAGTAGGAAGAGAAAAGAGAGCAACACTGGCATGGGGGCGTGTACATGGCGGAGCAGAAAGAGTTGAGAGCCCTCAGGTAAAGCACCCTATAAAGGGTCTCCCTTTGACTCCAACACACATGCATGCACACACACACAGATACACACAGAGCTTGACCCAGGCCTTTCCTCCTGGAGACTGATCAGGAAGGTGCAGTCTCAGTAGAAGTGATTAGGGCTTCTCTTTGATCATAAAGAGAATGTGTGATCATAAAGGAATGTTGTTAGGCCATCAGCTTCTTTGGGGAGGGTACCTTTAGTGCCTTCCTTCCAGCTATTACACTAAAGGAGATGAGAATTTGCTGAATTTGGTTACTGCTTTTTAGTTAGGACCAACCACCCCACATGTAAACCCATAAATGTCAGAGTCTGGTGATGACGGAGATGACTCATATGTACCATCTTTGCTCTAGCTGTTCTCTGCTGAGAAGAGCCCTCTTACTGATTCTGTCTTCAGTAAACACTGCTCATCTTTCAAACGGAGCTCGGGCATCACTACAGGAGTCCCTAACCATCTGATTAAAAATTAAAAATTCTGTTTTAGATGATAAAAGGGACTGATTTTAAAATAATACAAAGATATATAATTAAAGCAATAAAAAGTCCACTAACTCTTACTCTCTAACTCTACTTCTCTGAGATAACCAATGTGGAGTTTGAGTACGTATAGTTGAGTTGAGTATGTATAGTTCCACTTCTTTCCCTCGCCAACTACAAACTGATACACACCTATGTACAAAGACGTGCCTGTTCTTCCCACCTACCCTGCCCCACCACCACATACACAAGACTCTGCAATTTGCTTTCCCTTCTCCTTTTATTTAATAATATATCATGGACAGGGGCACCTGGCTCAGTTGGTTGAGCATCCGACTCTTGACTTCAACTCAGGTCATGATCTCAGTGTCCTGGGACTGAGCCCTGTGTTGGGCTTTGCACTCAGTGGGGAGTCTGCTTGAGGATTCCCTCCCTCTCTCTCTGCCTCTCCCCCCATTCATGCATGCTCTCTCAAATAAATAAATCATATATATATATACATATACATATATACATATATAACAGATAATTTTCTATTTTAATAGCAATATCATAGTTTATAATTTGATACTTGCTACAATACCTAAATTTATTTTTTTAAAAGATTTTATTTATTTATCAGAGAGAGAGATAGAGAATGCACAAGCAGGCAGAGGCAGAGAGAGAAGCAGGTTCCCTGCTGAGCAAGGAGCCCGAAGTGGGACTCGATGCCAGGACCCTGGGATCATGACCTGAGCCAAAGGCAGCGGCTTAACTGACTGAGCCACCCAGGTGTCCCTCCTAATTTTAATTTTTTAAAAAATAAATTTGTTTTATTATCTAAGGCTTCCTTGGAATTATCAAAATCATCAAAACAAGATGATTGCTATGGTATCTTACTCCTGCTTTACAGGGAAATGTGGTAAACAATTTACTTACTATGGTGTTTGTTTTCAGTTTTTGTTAACTAATCTTTATGATGTTGAGATGGGATCCTGCTAATCTGACCTCAAGCTTTTATTAGGAGAAGCTGCTGAATTTTTTTCAAATGACTTTTTGACATGTTTCCCTTTAATCCATGACTTTTCTCATTTAACCAATTTTAAGTTTTTTTTTTTTTTAAATGTTGAAGCATTTTGCATTCCTTTGGTCATGGTATCATTTTTTTCACTATACTGCTGAATTTCATTTGCAATACAGTATTTTACTTATTTAGAAATTTTAAGCCTATATAACTGAAATTTCTCTTTAATTTCTTTTTTCTATTTATCAAGCTCTGTGCCCGTATAGCACCATAGTCATAACTCCATCATAGTATTTATTACCTTTATGAAAATCGTGTATCTAATTGTCTATGCATTGGCAACCAGAGAGCAGGGGACGAGGTCATATTCAATTTTCTGTCCTTTGTGTCAAGCACAATGCCTAGGACATGGTAGAAGCTCAAAGCATCTGTGTTGAATAAAGGAATGAAAAGATTTTAGAAATGTTTTCCTTTAATTTTACCTGTTGGTAGTTTGCCATATATTATCTTTATATCTCTTTTATTCTAATGCCAGTAATGTCCATGTTTCTATCTCCACTAGTTCCCTTGTGGAAATACCATTACTGAATACAACATTGCAGTTAAAATGAATAAACCAGAGCCACATGCATCAACATGGACAGATCTCAAAGGATAAGGTTAAACAAAGAAGCAAGGAGACGTAGAGCATGACACTATCTATACAGAGTTTTAAAAATGCAAACAATACTGTGCCCTCGTGTGGGTTATGTGCTGTTGGCTCTCAAGCCCACTCCAGCCTTTCTGTGCACTCTTCTGTGTTGCAAGGGGTTGACAACCGGGGAACTCCAGGTCACAGGCTCTGGTTAGGTGTTGCCAGTGCAAAGCATTGACAGGAGATTAGAAAACGGATGAGGGTCACCTGAGTAGCTCAGTGGGTTAAGCCTCTGCCTTCTGCTCAGGTCATGATCTCGGGTCCTGGGATCGAGCCCCGCATCGGGCTCTCTGCTCAGCAGGGAGCCTGCTTCCCCCCCCCCCCCCCCCGTCTCTCTGCCTGCCTCTCTGCCTACTTGTGATCTCTCTCTCTCTCTGTGTCAAATAAATAAATAAATAAAATCTTAAAAAAAAAAAAAAAGAAAAGAAAACGGATGAAAGGGAGAAGCCATTTTCCTGTCTGTTCCAGTTGTGCTTTGGGCAATGGCAGCAGGAACAAGTGTAGGAAGTGACTGAAAATGAGCATTTTGGTGGTATCAGTGGCTCTTTTAGCAGCCGTGGTGCCAACGTGCTAGTAACCCAACAAGAAGAAAGCCAAGGGAATAGCTCCTCTGATCCCATTCTCCTCTTCCCCTCAACCTCTTGCCAGTAGTTCCCATGGTGGCAAAACCAACCAGAAGTCAGAAGCCAAGAGAGTACAGGGAGACAGTCTGTGTGGCCCTGTTTCCTGAGCCCAAAGAAGGATGGAGAATTGATCTGGGGAGGCAAATGGATGAAACTAAACATCATCCCATTTGCTTCTCCAGCCCTTTCTCTACCTCTGTAATTCTTAGTATTAAATCTCCCTTTGTGTGTAATACATAGAGTGGTTCCTATTTTCCTGACTGGACAGTGACTGATTCAGTCTAGTTTATGAATACCAACACATGTAGCAAAGGAACAATAATTTGCATAGGAATGATAAACTCCATACTCAAGATAATGTTTATCTCTCTCTTTTTCTTTTTAGAAATTGTATTTATTTGTCAGAGAGAGAAAGAGCACAAGCAGGGGAGCCACAGGCAGAGAGAGAAGCAGACACCCCGCTGAGCAGGGAGCCCAATGCCGTACTCGATCCCAGGACCCCAGGATCATAACCTGAGCTGAAGGTGGATGCTTACTGGACTGAGCCACCCAGGCATCCCAACATTGGTTACTTCTCTATGGAAGAAAATAGAATGGCACTGGGGATAAGTAAACAGGCAGCATCCTCTGTGTTGGAAATTTTTAATTTCTTAAGCTGGATGCTGAATATATGGATATTTTTAATGTTATTCTCTATGCTTGTTATGTTAGTCTCTATTTTTCCTATTCCAGAACTATTTAGCCATCCTCATGATTATATGTGTGTACAAATAGAATAAGCTGATGAATAAACAAATAGATAAGACCTGACTCTGAATTCTGATTTTGTCACTTAATAGTTATTTGAGCTAAGTTATGCTATTTAAGTCTGTATCTCTGTATCCTCACCCATAAAGCTAAAGATAATAGTACATGCCTTATAGGACTATTCTGATGATTAAGTGGAATGATATATGTAAAAAGGTCCTAGCACAGTGCTTAATACTTGACAAGGCCTTAGAAAATCAGAGTTTCCTTTTCCCGAACTTTCAGGAAGAGTAAGGCCTTGATTTTGATAAACTTTTAATTTCAACAATTACACTATGCCTCAAGGAGGTGCTTTCTTTCTTTTGTTTTTTAAAGCCTTTCATGTTCCTTCACTGATTATAAGAGTGGTTCAATGTAGAAAGTTTGAAAAACACAGAAACAGATAGGGATGAAAATAAAAAGTACACTGTAATTCTTCCCCTCATAAACTGCTGTCACTACATAAAAATATTAAAATTAGAATAACACTGGATAGTTCTGGGACATGGTTCTTTAACTTTGTAATATAAGATAAACATTCTTCTGTATCAAATACCCTATGATGTCACTTCTGCCAGCTGCATATTATTAAAGCAGTTGGGATGCTTAGGTTTCTCTAATATTTCACTACTATAATTAATGGTGCAATGAACGTCTCTGTTGAGAAGTGTTTGTCCACGTTTCTTACTATTTCCTTGAACATAACAGTTGTGGAAATTTTGGTCAAACCGTATGTGCATCTGATGACATCTTATGGTTATGGCTATTTTGCTTTCCAGAAAGACTGTAAAGAAAGAAAAGTTGTACCAATTTATACTGCCTCTAGCAATGCTGGAGTGCACTACTCTTCCATGTCAGGAGGGTACTTATTACAAGAGAAATAGGAACAGACATGGACTTCATAGCAGACTCTACAGCAATAGAGTCTAACTGGTTTGGTGTTTAAAGACTACCCACAAAGGGCCATACCTTCGTGGAGCAGAGGACTTCCGTGGGCCCCTGAAGTCTAATTTAAACAGGATACCATGCAGAGGGATTCCTGTCAAGTTTCTAAGTGTCAACTTCTATCTGAAATCAACTAAACATAGACACCAGTTGGACGTGATTTGGGAACCAGTGGATCTGTGGGTTTTCTAAATCCAGACCCGACAGTGATGTAGCTGAAATATAATGCAAACAAGCCAATCACTCTGCTCCTGGCCAAGGCCCACGACTTTAATTTCTTGTGTCTTGAACATTCAGCTCTAACCTTTCCCCCGCCTCTAGTCTGAAGGGTCTGAGACCCACTCTGAAGTGGTTAAATGAAAAAGAAAAGAAAGGAAGATAGCAAAAAGCGTCGGCTAATAAGAGCTTCCACTCTTTGTTAATTAATTTCTGCAACTCTAGCCCTCTGGGATTTGCCAGCTTCACTCTGTATTGGAGCCAATGAATTTCAAAAATAATTAAAGTTAATGAACTGCTCTTTGTGATAGGACCCTGAAAACTTAACAGCCATAATTAGTGGGAAGTGCAAAGTGGGGTAAAGTGTCACTTGCTGATAAACAGAATTTCCTCATCTTGTTGATACAAGAGTCCTGCCCATATATGGAAGTGATGCTCTATTGAGTCAAAGAAGACATATGACTGGGTTTACACATTGAAAGTAAATGAAGGACAAGTACTGATCTTGAAAATGATTTCCCTAGGCTAAAAGCAGACCCCTCTCCCAAAGTTCCACAATTATTATATCAAAATGTTGGTAAGAACTCATGACAAAATGTCCAACAACCTTAGAGGGTGGGTCAGGCGTCACGGCCAAAGTAAGGCATCAAACTTTATATTCCTGAGTAACAAAAATAAACATGGAAATTAATGGGTGCTGAGAAGTCAAACTCTAAGTTGATGGTAGCTCTCTGATTTCAGTTTGGGAAGGATTTTTCAGTGTGAATTTCCTTCTTTCTTTCTGTTTCTTTTTCTTTTTAAGGACTTTATTTACTTATTTGACAGAGAATGAGACAAAGCGAGAGAGGCAACACAAGCAGGGGGAGCAGCAGCGGAAGAGGGAGAAACGGTCTTCTCACCCAGGGAGCCCGATGTGGGGCTGGATCCCAGGACTCTGGGATCATGACCTGAGCCAAAGGCAGAGGCTTAACCCATTGAGCCACCCAGGTGCCCCACAGTGTGAATTTCTTGAAAGCAAATGCAAATGAGGAGCTGGAACAGTGGCAATGGCTTAGTGGCTGGAAGGAAGTGATGGAACCTCACCTAAATGTGGGGTGTCCCACGGAATTCTGCACGTCTGCATTCTACTGTAAGATGATTTTATTTATTTATTTATTTTAAGATTTTTATTTCTTTATTTCACAGAGAGAAGAGAAAGAGCACACAAGCAGGGGGAGCTACTGGCAGAGGGAGAGAGAGAAGCAGGTTCTCTGCCAAGCAGGGAGCCCAATGTGGGGCTCAATCCCAGGACCCTGGGATCATGACCTGAGCCGAAGGCAGACACTTAAACAACTGAGCCACCCAGGCGTCCCTCAAGATTTTAAGTAATCTTTACACCCGACGTGAGGCTTCAACTCACAACCCTGAGATCAAGATTTGCACACTCTACCAACTGAGCCACTCAGGTGCCCCAGTAAGATGATTTTAGATGGTAAATGGTCAAACATGTTTTTTTAGCTTAATGGTTATAGATTAATTGTAATTCATATTTAAGCCATTCAACGAGCCCTGTAAAACCTTCATTTCACAAGTGTATACTTTTTCTTTCAAAAGAAATGTATTTAAGTTTAAACAATGAGAGGAGTTTAAAAATTAAATATGAATGTAGGTAGAGCCTGGTTTTGCCAAAAACTGAACATTTGGAATGTTGCGGAGAATGTCAAGGTAGCTATTTCATGATCTTCCTTCTTGAGCTTTAAGATGTACATTTCAACAAATCTAAGAAAATTTTAATTATAAAATGAACCATTGTTTTATGTACCATGAAGAAACAAAAGGCTGCCAACTGAACTATGGCCCATGCTTTCTTACCACTTAGAGTTTTATTTTATGTTTAACGAAAGTGCTCTTTTAGACTTACCAGTCACATTTTTTTTTTTTTTTTTTTTTTTTTTAAATAGGGAACGCTTCACGAATTTTCCTGTCATCCTTGCTCTGGGGCCATGTAATCTTCTCTGTATCGTTCCAACTTTAGTACAAAGTGAGCACAGTCATCATTTTTTTTTTTTAATCACATATTACAGGACTGTTTCTGCGCCCTCCTGCATGTAAAGTAAGTTTTCACTTCAGTTCATAGCACAGTGGCATCATCTGGAAGGTATTTTTACGACAATAAATCTCAAGTCCTGTGGTTTTGACATTGCACATCACTCACGTGAAGTGGCGGCCGAGGACCTACGACTACATTTTTGCATGTAGAGCCAATGGTGCCCACAATACCTTTTTGCTGCATCTGATTTCAGAAGAATAAAAAGGTGGGGAAAAATGTGCATCTTAGAATCAGTAACATACAATAACACCTTCTTCAGGAGTCTTCTCACAGGTCACTGGGAATTGTTTCCTTTCTTGTGTCCTAGACTTCTTCCAGGAGCAGAGATCACCACCAAAGCTGAGGTCATTCCGAAAGCCTTAGAGGACAGAATGAGCTGGATATCAGAAGGCAGTGAGACTTCACATTATCCTGGCCGGGACAGGGTCCTAACTCAGTCACTAGCCAGGCTGTGGCAACAAGGTGACTTGGTCATGCAGCAAATCGTCACACGATTGTGATGTCTGTGCAAAATTCCCAATCAAGTCCAGAGTAAAGTTTATGTAGGACTCACCTCTGTGACTTCATTACCCACAGGCCTTGCACAAAACCCACATGCCTTTCACCTTGCACAGGTGAAAAACAGTTGATAGGACAGTTAACTGTAGATACTTAATCTCATTCCTCAGTAAAATAATACTGATCTTTCAGTAGTGATAGCCTCTAACATGAGGAGTTACTATCAGTCCAAGCACTGTTATAACTGCTTTACTTTCCTTAATTAATTCACTCTTCAACAAGCACAAAAGTAGATACCGTTATTATCCTGACATTACATATGAGGAAGCTGAGGCATGGCGTCATCACTTAACTTGCCTAGGATCACACAGCTGGGAAATGTCAGAGCCAGATTGGAACTCAGGCAATTTGGCTTAGCATTCATGCACTTAACCATTTCACTTCATCGCCTCTACCACGTAATACTGAAAAGTTGTCATAAAAGAATAAAAACAAATACGATTACTAAATTTGCAGATAGAAAATGTATGACGTAAACCATGCTTTCTGGATTTTCAAGAAACGCTTGTTTATTGATTGTTCAAAGAATGAGCAGAAAGAAGTACTCCACAGTATGTTGATATTAACAGTAACAAAACCCACATGATCAGCAAATGCACTGAAGAGGGGAAGGGAAGACTGATCTTAAGACTGTGACCATGAAGTTGAGGCAAAATGTCAAACCAAAGCAAGAAGTTTCAGGCTCTCCAAAGAGCACCTACAGTGGATACACTAACTCAGTGTGAAAGTCCTCACGCAGGCCGGTCAAGGATTAAGTTCAGGCCTTATTTTGACCACACAAGCCATGAGACAACATTTGGAAATCAGTGAGCTATGACAATGAATTACCTTGAACTGAAATCAAGGATTACGAAGTCTTGTCATTGTCTGGACCCCGGCAGGCTGTGGTGAGTACTGCATTAGGAAAGCTAATTAAGCCAAGGAATTGAATTTTTCTTTTCTAAAGAAATGGCCATTGGGTGTTAATCAGCTGTAAAGAAGAAATCAGAAAGCAAAGGGTATCCATAAAAGAGCTTTGCCCTATAAGCACAGTTGCCTCCCCTCTGACCTCCATAACTGGGAAAGAATTTGGCTCTGGCAATATTCTCTGTGAAGTTAGCAGCTTGAATCACTGCCACCAGCAAATGAGTTTTCTCTCCTTAGAATGAATTTTCCTGAGCTGCTGAAACACAGGTCTATATGTTCCAGGATGGCTACTGTTTGGAAGATTGCTAGAGATACTGCAAAATCTGTCCTCTTACCCCACCCCCTTGCCTAGAAGCTGTGAGTTGGGGTATTTAGCCTCTGGTCCTGTGGAACAAAATTCACAGAAAGGAAAAACTGGTTGGGCAAGCAGGTGATACGCCCAAGGTGAAAAGTAAAGACGGCCTCACAAATAGGAAGACACAGAAGACAAAGGAGGAGGGACTTATTTATTGTGCTATCTCTTACCTTTGAGATAATCCACATGACTGAATTACTGATTTTTGATGGCCCCAGAAAGCAATATTTGGGACAGGCAAGGAACAGCAGCTGAATTCTACTGAGTCTGAAATCTTCTCTGAGTCAGCTGTAGTGAATGACTGACCGGCTGGCACGGGGTCCATCATATTAGGAAACTTCCACTTCTCCCATGTCAATAGTCTGGAGATTTTCACATTCACATTCACATATAACATATGTTATATAACATATATGCTAACACATATTAACATATAACATTAAAATGTTATAATATACATTTCTGTAAAAACTGATAGATGTTCCACTACCACTGCTGGTTCTACTACTTCTATCACTACTCGAAACAATCTCTTGATTGTTTGCCTTTTGTGAAAACACGTTCCCATGTGGTGAGTTGGCTGGCCATAACGTTCTATCACTCTCTCCAGAGCCAAGGAAACCATTTAAGGCATTGTTGCAAATCCTCTTGTCAATGCCAGGCCCTGTTTAGTCACGTGGTTCTATAAAAACAACATATCATTTGGAGAAGTACTCTAGCTCATCCATTCAGATCCTATCCCATTTAGTGTTCTATGCATGCTAACTGTTTCAAATGAAATACCCCCTAACTGGGGTACCTAGGTGGCTCAGTCAGTTAGGCGCCTGCCTTTGGTTCAGGTCATGATCCCAGGGTCCTGGGATGGAGCCCCGTGTGGGCCTCCCTGCTTGGCAGGGAGGCTGCTTCTCGCTCTCCCACTTCCCCTACTTGTGTTCCCTCTCGCTGAGTCTCTGTCAAATAAATAAATAAAGTATTCAAAAAAAAGAAAAAAAAATACCCCCTAGTCTACTGAATGTTGAAAAATGGAGTCCTTTTGAAGAAGCAAAAACCAGTAGTAATATTCCTGTAGTATAAGTATAGTAGTATAAGTAGTAATATTACTATAGTATATTTATTTATTTTGGCAAGTACCATTTCTGGCTCATAGTAAATACTCAATGAATATATATCAAATAACTAAAGCATAAATATGTGGTGGATACTGAATGCAGCTGGGTGTTTTGTGTATCTCCCCCACCTTATGCTATCACTTACTGTCTTCCAGTTGTTTTTTCTACGTCTTGGCTCCTGGACTGTTCCAGATCTCCTCGTGTCCTGGCCCTACTGTGACAAGCAAGGTGCAAGTAGTCACCTGAGGGCTGCCTCAATTCCCCCCACATTCTTAGGGGCACAATTTCTAGAACTCCCTCCTCTCTGTGTCTGCAGCATGTTACCTAGGGGCTGGGGGTGCAGGGTGGGCACGTGGGAGCACATGGGCTTGTCTGCCAGCTCCAGGGACTCCTAGAGGCCTTCCTGGAGGACTCCCTCTCTCTTTGCCCCTTCACCTGTCACGTGTCACCCATCTGTTATATGAAGGTGGCAGCAGCTATGCCTATACAAGAGAGCCCAGGGATAGTCCCAACAGAGAAAATGGACACGGGACATAGACGGACAGCTTTCTAGGGAAAATACACAGAGCTCTAGGAAAAAGAAACAAAAAGAACAAATCCCACTTGTTGCCAAAGAATGCGAAATTAAAAGGATTTATATATACCTGTTGGAAAGACAAAAAGTAAAAAGAATGAGAGAGAGGATGGGGAAAGGCATTCTTACTGTTGGGGGAAAATAAATTCATACAACTCACTGGAGGACAATTTGCAGTATGTATAAAACCCTTAAAAGAAGGATAGTGTCAAATTCAGGAATTTCACTTCTAGGAATTTTCCAAAGGAAAATGAAATTAGACAAGATGTACAGCTGACCCTTGAATAACACTGGGTTGAAACGCATAGATCCACTTACATGTGTATTTTTTGTTTTGTAAACACAATACAATTCTGTAAATGTACTTTCTCTTCCTAATGATTTTCCCAATAACATTTTCTTCCCTCTAGCTTACTGTAAGAATACAGTGTCTAATGCATATAATATAAATGTGTTAACTGTTTACATTATCAATAAGGTTTCCAGTCAACAGGAGACTATTAGTAATTAGCCTTGGGGGAAGCCAAAAATGATATATGTGGATTTTTGATTGAACAAGGAATCAGTGCCCCTAACTCCTACATTGGTCAGGGTCAACTGTATATACAGGGATGTTCAATATAGCACTATTTATAATAGCAAAGCAGGAGCTTGATGAAAGAAATTGTACTCCATTCTTAGAATTGTGTGTGATCATTAACATGGTGTGTGTGTGTGTGTGTGTGTGTGTGTGTCTGTTTGACATAGGAAGGTTTGAATATGGTGTTCAGTGAAAAAGCAGACCACAGGACAGGTGATTGGATGTGATATTTTTTGCAAAAAGATTTCTAGCATGCTTACGCTTTAAGTCTGTAGGGATATGTACAAAATAGTAACGGCGGTGAGAATATGGACAATTTACACTTTAATCTTTCTTCCAATATACATTTGTGCTTTTTGGCAAAGTAAGTGTGTTATTTCAGTAATAAAAAATAATTGTTCATGTGAAGTCAAAAAACAAAAGGGAGGTTTTCATTTTTCTATTCCCAGTAAAAAAACCCACAAAAGTTATAACATTTTGGGGCACCTGGGAGGCTCAGATGGTTGAGCATCTGCCTTTGGCTCAGGTCATGATCTCAGGTCCTGGAATCGAGCCCCACGTCAGGCTCCCAGCTCAACGGGAAATCTGCTTCTCCCTCTCCCTCTGCCTCTCCCCCCTGCTCCTGCTCTCTCTCAAATGAGTAAATCAAATCTTTAAAAAAATTGCAACATTTAAAGCTGAAAGCGTTCTTAAAAAATACTTTAACCCCTTATTTTACTAATAAGTGGACTGAGGCCGTGGGAGATTAACTGACTTTCCCAAAGGTGTCCCCCCAGGCCACTTCTGAGTGAGGGACAGAGTCAGAATCAGAACCCAGAACGGCAGTTCATTGTGCTTTCCAAAGCAACACGGTCCTTCTGAAGGGGACCCGAGGTGAACGGCAGCCCAGTCTGTGGGCACAGCCAGTCACTGGCACTCAGTAGAACTTGAAAATGGCCCAGAGCACGGCTGGCTGAACAGCTGAAAGAAAACTTTCAGAGCATGAAAAATGTTCCACCCATCTGCCTGACAAGCTGTAATTTCCCATTTGGTCGGTGTAATCCTCTCCAGAAAGTGCTACACGGTAAAGAGCTTGTTTCTCAAGGTGTGAATGACATCTTTCATAAGGAAGGCTCTGAGGTGATCAGCTGGATGCTGGGAATAATAAAGCAAGCCCCACAGCCAGAGGAAGATTAATGCAGGGCATCCATTCAGGGTAGGTTGTACCGCATGACCAGATTGGCTGAGATCAATTAAAAAATATGTAATTAGAGATTCTTATTTGTGTGTGCTGCCCTTGCCACAGGGTTTGTTCTTGAGGTGACACTGAGAAGCCTTACCTCCTCAGTTTTGGGATCTGGGTAACACTCTGGATTAATTCTCGCATCTTTACATCTATCTGAGGAGGCAGTTAGCCTGCGTGCAATGGAGTTCTTCGACAGTGCTCGTTCCCCTGGTCCCTTCACCCAGCCTCCCTTAAGTGTCCTCAAGGGACTTGGACCAAAATCCAGTGAGACTTAAAATCATTTTCTTCTGGTCAGGCCAAGGCTATATTATCACCTTTGAGCTGGTTAGCAGAGTGTTTTCTGTTTGGTAACACCCTCTAGCACTTATATATTTTTCCTGAACTGGTCTTAGGTACCTTTTCCTTGAATTGGTCATTTCTCTTTGCTTTCCAGGGGGTCCTGGGCTAGGAAAGCTCAAGAGCTTATCAAAATGTGAACCCCACTTCCATTAGCAGGGATTAGGCTGGGCTCTATACCACAGAAGAATGCGTAACATCAGGCTAACCTGGAGAAGTTTCTGTTCTGGAAGCGGACCCCCTAGGTGTGGTGTTAGAGCCACTTTCTGTGTCCTCAGTGACTCAGCCTGCCATTTTTTATTTGCTATATTCACCAAAGTGGCTTCTATTCTCAATGCCATCTCTCATGATCCAATATAACTGAGGGTTCCAGCCATTTCAACCCATTCCAGGCAGCAAAAGGGTGAAGAGCAGAAATGACATGACAACAGGTTCTAACAAGCCTCGCCAGCCTGGGAGGCATTGTCTACTTGAGGTGACTGCGATCCCATGTACTCTGATCCAGAATGCATTTCTCTGGCATTTTAACTTTTAAAAGGCAGGCATTTCCCTCACTTTCCATGTCTGGCACCGTATAGTAGTCCTAAACTATTATAACCAGGATTATCTTAGAGTGAATGATCTCCCTTGGCCTCTCTCTAGGTTCCAGGCCAGGATTCCTCCAACTTGTCCTAATGCATCTCAAACAGCCCGGACCTGCCAGTGCAAAATAAATGATGCCTGAAGAAGCAGCATGTGATTCCTCCTCTCTCCACTTCTAGGTCCTGACTTTACTGATCAAGCCTCTTAGAGATGGACAGGTAACTGCCTTTTCCCCATACTTAACATTATAAAGAACTCCCTTATATTTAATCTAAGTGCCTCAAATATAACTCAAATCCATTCTATGTTTTACCTTCTTCGGAAATGGAGACCAATTAGCTGTATTATGCCTAAATCTAAGACTATACTTTCGGGGATCATTTCTATGGTTTGTATTATGCCCAAATCTTGGAAATAAGAGAAGACTTTAGTTAACAGGTAAGATATGGTGGATTTATTTAGATTTCTATTTTGGGGGAGAGGATGGCAAGGAATTATAACATTTTTAAAAATGATTTTATTTGAGAGAGAGAGAAAGCTCACAGAGGGAGAGTGAGAGTGAGAAGCAGACTTCCTGCTGAGCAGGGAGCCCGATACTGGACTGGATCGCAGGACTCAGAGATCATGACCTGAGCAGAAGGCAGACTCTTAACCAAAGGAGCCACTCAGGTGCCCCAGGAACTGTAGCATTTTTAAAATACTATTTAACAAGCTAGAAAATACTTTGGAAATACAGTGGTCTATAAGCACTGTACTTCCAGGGCTCAAAAACTCATGCACACATTTGAAGATATCAAGGTCCAATATTGTGACTATGACTTGTAGAAAGGGATAAACTAATCCCTTTCTACAAGTCACACTAATATAGCTCATCTAGGAATCAGTGACAGATATTCCATGCCTGGTCTTATTTATCTGTGGTAAGAATTTAGTATACCGGAAAATTTCTCAATACCTGCAGCAACCCTTTGTAAATCCAAGATTTTAATTAAAAATAAAATTCTGAAAATTTTCAGAAAAAAACTTGAGAGGAACCATGCCATATTAAAAAGAGTATGATCTATAGAGCCAAGGAAACCTGGATTCAAATCATAGTTCTGTCACTTAATGGCTACATAGTTCTGAATAAGTCACTTAGTTTTTCTGAGCCTCAGTTTCTTCATCTGCCTAATGGAGTCAATCACACCTGTCCTGCAGGCGGGGGTGGGGGGGTGGGGCACGGGGCAGGGGGTAGAGGAAAGTCTGGGAAGGATATTGCACTAAGCTGGTGGACTGTAAATTGCTTATTCCATCAATGTTTCTAGATTTGAAAAGTAGGGACATGGTAGGTTTCGTGAGGACTTGACAGGTTTTTTTTTTTAAGGGACAAGCTGGTCAATCAAGATTTCAGTTGTTGGGCACCTGAGTGGCTCAGTTGGTTGAGCTTCTGAATCTTAGTTTCCGCTCAGGTCATGATCTCAGGGTCGTGGGATTGTGTCCCTGAGTCAGCTCTGAGCTCAGCAGGGGGTCTGCTTGAGATTCCCTCCTTCTGCTCCTCCCCCAACTGGTGCAGGTGCACACACACACACACGCACGCACACACACACACACTCGCTCTCATAAATAAATTAAAAAAAAAAAGAAAAGATTTTAAACTGTAGTGAGAGGGAAAGAAAGAAAAGCCAAGACAAAACTGTAAAACTCTGTGAAAGACCTCAGGAACTTCTTTTGTTCTGAATTTCTTCGTCAAGGAGAATTCCCTTCAGACAGGGAAAAGAAGGATGGGACAAGTTCTGACACGAGGAAACGAGCTCAAAGAGGGGAGAAGAGTTTATGGGCTCACCCAGCTCAGTGGTTCTGTGTGCCGCTGCATCCGAGTATCATCTCAGGGCCTTCCAACTGTTGATCCCTGATCCAACTATCTGATCCCAGAACCACAGAGATTCTGATTCGGTGGGCCCTGGGAATTAGGGTTTTAAAACCCTCAACCCTCTCTTCAATGGCTCTTGAGACTGCAGGCACACTACAATCACCCAAAGCAACACCCTGCCGCGCTCCTCCCCCGAGATGCTGATCCAGTCGGCCTGCGGAGGGACCCACGCTCTGCTAGTGTTGAGCCTGTGCTTCTGATGATTCAGGTGATTCTAAGGTGCAGCCAGTGAAATCCAGTGACCCAGATGCTCTAAATTAGTTCGAGTGACCTAACCCCGATGAGCTCCACAGTGCTGAAAACACTTGCAAATGAAATCGCTGAACCCCTTCGATCATCTTTAAGGAACTGTGAAGAAGGTGTTGGAAGAATATTTGGGGCAGTTTTGGAAAGACTCGAGATGGGGAAATAGGATTCCAATTTTCAAAAAAGCCCCCCCCCCCAATACTCTCATCTGTGTTTCTGGCAACTTGGTATTAAGCCCAGGCAATATTTCTTTTTATTAAAATACTAAAATAGCAATTTTAATATTTTATTAAAATATTAAAATAGCAATCAATATGAGCTTGCACAGGTTCAACAAGAGACACATGAAACTAACTGTATTCCTTATTTCAACAGTAGTACCTGACTTCCAGATAAGGGGCAGGTAATGAATAAATTCATTAAAGGTACAGTCCTCCTTATCCGCAGGGCAATGTTCCAAGGCTCCCAGGGACACCCAATACTGTGGATAGTCCTAAATCCTATATATGCTATGTTTTTTCCTCTACATCCACACCTATGACAAAAAGTAATTTATAAATTAGGTGCAATAGAAGGTTAACATATCTAATAATAAAATAGAACAATTATAGCAATATACCATAATACAAGTTATGTGCATGTGGTCTCTCTCCCTCTCAAAGTATCCTCCTGTACGGTACTCACCCTTGTGATGATGAGAGCTGACAAAATGCCTGTGTGATGAGATGAAGTGAAGTGAACGAATGATGTAGGCTTTGTGATGTAGCGTTAGGTTGCTGTTGACCTGACAATATGTCATTAGGAGGGTCCTCTGCTTCTGGACCATAGTTGACTGCCAGTAACTGAAATTACAAAAAGCCAATTCTCAGGTAAGTGGGGACTACTATATGTGGCAAAATTGTGTGTATGTTTGTGTGTGTCTGTGTTAAGGTACAGAACCAAGATCCATGCTTCTCAAACATTATTATGCAGTGATTCCCCTGAGCGTCTTGTTAAAATGCAGATTCTGGTTTCTGTAGATCTGGAGTGGGGCCTGAGAATCTGCCTTTCAGTGAGCTCCCCAGTGTTGCACTAGCCCCCATGCCGCACTTTAAGCGCAAGAGTGTAGACTGCATAACAGTAGTGAGGTGCACTAGTAAGCAACTGAACAACTATATGAAAAGAAGCTTGGGGCACCTGGGTGGCTCAGTTGGTTGAGCATCCATCCGACTCTTGGTTTCAGCCCAGGTCACAGTCTCAGGGTTGTGGGATCAAGCCCCTGTGTCGGGCTCCCGGCTCAGTGCGGAATCCACTTGGGTTTCTCTCCCTCTGCTCCTCCCCCTGCTTGTGCCCTCTTGTGTTCTCTCTCTCTCTCTCAAATAAATAAGTCTAAAGAAAAAAAAGATTCGTCAGTGGGCTAGTGTCATTCTGGAGGAAGGTTTCTGCAGTTGGGATACAGTTTTGTTTTAAGAATATTAATAGTGGCTTAGACATTTCCTGGCTATTTATCAAATTTTCAGATGACATAAGGAGAGCTGGTTGGCATGGAACTGGAAGAGCTGATGACAGAATTAGCATCCAAATAGCTTTCAACGGGGCATTCTTCTCTGACCCAGCAAGAAGAGATGGTTCATGTCACCGTCTTTTAAAGCCTGCTTTCCAACTAGCCACATTACTAACTAGATGCGTGGACTTGGGTAAGTCAGTTAACCTCTTGGACTCCTGGGCTCCTCATCTGTTAAAATGAGTGGGATTATTGGCTCGAATTCTGGTAATGGCATGTGACAGGAAACACACTCAAATTAGTTTAAGAAAAGAACAAACAAACATGTATTGGCTTCTTTGGGCACAGTTACATCCAGGAGGTCAAACTATGTTATGAAGGTACTCTCTTTCTCCCCCACTCTGTTCTTTTTTTTTTTTTTGAGATTTTATTTATTTATTTGACAGAGATCACAAGTAGACAGAGAGGCAGGTGGGGCGGGGGGCGGGGTGGGGGGCAGGTGGGAAGCAGGCCCCCTGCTGAGCAGAGGCTTGATCCCAGGACACTGAGATCATGACCTGAGCTGTAGGCAGAGGCTTAACCCACTGAGACACCCAGGCAGCCCTCTCCCCCACTCTGTTCTATAAGACCTCTTGTTCCTCAGGTTGCCCACAGGCTTTGTCAGACCATGGGAAGAGGGCCCCTGGCAGCCTCAGGGCTTGCTAGTTCAACAAGTTCTAGCCATCACAGAAAGACTCTAGAGAGTCTAGAGAAACTCTACAGATCCACTTCTGCACCAACTACTGAGGCCAGACGGATGGTGGACTAGAACTGATCCAGCTGTCAGCGGCCTAACTCTGGAAAAGTGTGAGGAAGAAGTTTCCCGAGAGAGGGACAGCGGGGCAGTATCCCTGTGGGTCTACTTGGACTTTCTACCCATCCTTATCAGTCTGTCATTTCATCCATCCAGCTCACAGAGTTTCTACAGGCAGTATTTCCCACCTGGAGTCCACCAGATGTACAGGAGACTTTGGCCATGGTAATTTTGAAAGTCTAGTAGATCTTGCTACAATGGCCCCAAGAAAGGACTCATGAAGCATTTTATGGGGTGCTTTTGGAGACCATTAAATAAAATGGTTGTGTCATAAAGCAGTTGGGAGTTTATCAGTTGAATAAAAATATAAGAGGGCCATTTCAACGAGCCAGCTGGTAGAAGTCTTATTAAAATGAGCACTAGGAGCAATACTAGCAGCGAGACAAAATATGAACAAAGATCTTAATAGACTTCCGTACAGTGGTTCCCAGGACAACATACCAGGGAAAGGCATGGAGCTATTACTTTGGAAGAGCTGCAGAGCAAATGAAGCTGTCTTGAAGCTGTCATTGTGCCTGTTTTCGGGCAAGGACTTCCATCCCGCCGACAGGGCAGTCAGGGCAGTGGGCACTTTCTCTGGCTTATACCCACAGCTGTGGGAAGGTAACTTGACAAGGTACAGCCTACGACATCAGATTTCAGAAGCCCTGGGCCTTTGCCCTGACTGAGGTATTTAAGATGTGGAGAAAACCTTTCATTCACTCCCTAGAGGTAATTTTACAGAGCACCCATCACCGGGAAATGTAACACAGGGATGGCCCAAGATCCTATCATAAAAATAAGCTTTGCTCAGACACGTTCTGAATGTCTAAAGGTGAGAGGGGGAGAAAGGGAAGAGGTTAATGGGACCAAAAGCAAACTTTGAATCCCTGACACTTCAGCCTGGGGTCCGTTCTTAGGAGAAGTGGTTCCCTGCATAAAAAATATGTCTGGGAAAAGATTACTGTGGCCTAGCTTAAAAGGGAAGAAAAAGTATAGAAGAAATAATGTTTTCGAGTACTTACATGTAAGAAATCTTTTAATGGGATCCATCCATAGAAAATAAAGATTTTTCTGAGAAGTGGGACCACAGTAATATCTTCTGCTCCAGGGTCTAGTTTCAGGTTACTGAAAGGAGATGTTGGGATGATCAGAGCACCATATTCAAGGAACACTTTGAAGGAAGATAGAGCTAGGTTTGTTATGGGTGAGGCGAGGGGGCTGCCTTCTTTTGAGTCATCTTTGTGGCCTATTGTACTTTCACATGATAAACAATATCTCAGAAACCTTCCCTTTAATTTCACTTATTGTTCTTCTAATGCCATTCATGAGGCAAGGCAATCCATCTAATTAAGTGTACTTGTATACGCAGGTGTTCCCATTACAGAAATAAAAATCAATGGCAGATTGTGCTAATTTTCACAGCCAACAATATTGGCCCACATTATTGGACTGTCATTATAGTTAGTGTGCTGTCTGTTTATCTGTCGCTGACTTTTTTTTTTTTTTAATGATTGCGTCAAGTGTAATTATCAAGTAATCTTCAGGGCATAGAAAGGAACTTCATTCAACTCCTCAGTAATAACAGTCATTACTGTACTCTCTAAAAACAATTGGCTAGTTACTTGCAGCTTCCAAAGAGCTCCCCAATCCGGAAAACTGCAAATTACATAGTAATGATTATTGAGGTTCTGTGGTAACTCCAGTCATAATTTCAATGTAATTGGTAGAGCACAAATAACTATGAATTATGTCATATATACAACCTATTTACAGGGAACTCACAGTTATGTGCGGTATGCATAATAAAGCAAAACTTAAACTGAATGTTAATTTTAATAAAAATCACTTTTATACCTCATTTTCATTTGAATGGATACCATCTGTTTTTAAGGTGCTAGCAAGGAGCAAGGGGAAAAAAATGAACTTTGAACATACAATTATTCGGTGTTCCCATCTTTTCGAATTTCATGCCAAAAGCCCATGGGTGAAACAAGAGACTTTGACACAGATTATTCTTCACCGCAAGGGGTTATCAAAGGCATTAATAGGCATTAATTAAGAATATTGAGTTATTTTTCCCAAGCATATGGAGAAAGCTCTTGGATTTCAGTTTGGTGTCAGATTTGTGGTCATTTTCTAAGTTTAGGAATGTCTAGCAGCAAACCCTCAAGCCAGGGTTTGATCACAAGTGGTAACCCCAAGAAACACCAGTGAGGGAGTGGAGATGCAAGGTTGGGAGGGGACGGAAGCCAATAAATAAGGGCATGCATTACCACTGTGGGAAGCTGGTGGTCAATGCTCGTGGGGCATCTGAAGATGACAAGAGGGACACACCTCAGAACTGTCCCAACCAGGGCGCAAGGAAGTTGTATTTATCTACCCACATGTCATCATCTGGAAATGGCTGAGGGATGCTTCAGGGGCATTTACACTCTAGGCTTGCTTTGAGAGTGCACCAGAGTGGATAAGCGGCCAAGAGTGCTTCCTCGGACAGAGAATCACATTCTCCAAAGTGCCCCTAACATATGTGGCAGACTTTCAGCTGAAGATCTGGAGTAACAGAGGAGGCTTACATCTAAATGAACATATTCATTCTAAATGAACATTTAAACCGAAGAGTAAACATTGCTATTCATCAGCGTCCTTGCCATCCCTCCCCTCACCATTTGCTATGGGTTGAACTATGTCCCCCCCACCCAAAATATATGTTGGAATCCTAATTTCCAGTACCTCAGAATGTAATCTAATTTAAAGATAATGTCTATACAGAAGAAATCAAGTTAAAATGAGGTCACCAGGATAAGCCCTAATCTAATGTGACACAATCCTTATAAGAAAGGAGACATTTGGACACAGAGATAGACGTGTGGAGGGAAGATGATAAGAAGAGACACAGGCAGAAGACAGCCATCTGTAAGCCAGAGAGATAGGCCTGAAACAGATCCTTCCCTCAGAGCCTTGGGGAGGAACCAACCCTGCCTACACCTTGATCTTGGACTTTGAGCCTCTAGAACTGGGAGACAACACATTTCTCTTGTTCAAGCCCCTCAGTTTGTCGTATTTTGTTACAGCAATCCTAAGAAACCAATGCTCTGTTATACCAGATACCTACTCCACCAAGACCTTTCTCTTTCTGTCCTGTATTCCCACTATCATGCTCTTTTGCAGAACAGGAAAAAATTCAAAATCTCTGATTTTACTGTGAAGCTATGAATGCTCTTTAATTCTTTCTCATCAAGGTTAATCTGCAAGGAGCCTAGATGTTCATGACCAATCCCATTCATTAGGCTTTCTTAAAAGAAAAAAAAAAAAGCAAAAAAAAAAAGAGCAATTCTTTCTCTACCACTTAGCTTGTTACACAGATAGCTGGACATGGGATCGTCACTGGGGCTCAGGAAGAAGGCATTCCTTGGGAATGGAGGCCATGCTATCTAAAACAGGATAGAAGAAGCCTTGATCCCTGAGATCTTTATGGAGCAAGCCGCAATACTCGCCCTGGGATTCTGATTTTTGGACTTTTACATTATATTAAAAAAATATAAACTTCTTTTTAAAGCTGCTATCTCCCTCTCCCATTCACAACTCAACCGAATCCTAACATATATTCCTTTAGCTACAGCTCCATCACAAATTGGAAAATTCCTTTAGTGTTTGCTAGCTGAAATTATCCAAGAGAAAGATCTTTCTAGCCTCATTTTTTTAATGCTTAGAGCTGAGATGGCTGCCTTCCACCAGAGGTTTTGTTCCCTTTCCAGTGTAGAGTCATGTCTGGGAAGTAGTTTTATGCTCTAAGAATACAGTCAGTCTCATATGTAGGTGAAACTGTGTGTCTCATTTCTGAACCAAAGTTCTTCAGAAGCACCTGTTCTCACGTCTCCATCCTCTCTTTCTCCATTAGCCAGCTGGAAGAGAATTCTAAGGCCATAAGGACTAGTAGAGTAATTACATGGAAGGAGACTGGAATCCTGAATTGCCATGTAAAAAGCTACTTGCCAAATATGTTAAATTATAAGGTGAAAAGGAAATAAGCATTCTTTGTTGTAAACACCTGAAATTGAGAGCTTTATCTGTTTCAGGAATTAACATTACCCTAATACAAGGCAAATCTGTATGTCAGGGTCCCCCTCTTGGACTGTGGATTGGCTGCCTGTGGTCAACTGTCTAACTGTTCAGTAATTTCTGGTTCCCCTCCCTGAGGAAGGATTATATTCCCCATCATCCTGATCCCAGGCTTGGCCATGTGACTTGTGTTAGCCAGTGGAATCTGAATAGAAGTGAAAAGCTTAATTTCCATATAGAAGCCTTCACAAGCCAAAGGATGACTCATCACTGGAAAAGAAGAGGTTAACAACTGGCCTGCAACCAGTTCTCCTTCTCCTTCTGATACAAACAGGTAGTAGGTGGGATTAAAAGAAAGAAATTATTCTTTGTAAAAGAAAGAAATTATTCTTTGTAAATGCGCTAAGTAGGCCTCCTGGTGACAGATAATAGAGAATCATGCCTAGGGAATGCTTTCAGCAGGAGATTTATCTAGGTTGCTGAAGGTAAACAAATCTGAAATTTACACATTTATGGGGTATGGCCCACTGGAAAACTGTCAGTCGGCTATGTAACTATTAACTGTAGATATTTCATAACCAAAACTCCCTTTTTCTAAGTGAAGCCTTCCTTAAAACTTTAAATCTGAACAAGAATGTGTTCTAATGAGAAAGGGAGAACCACACTGGCTGTCCCAAGTTTCTCATGTTTCATTTAATCTTGGGATTGCCTGTATCTTTTGAATTATTAATACATTTTAGTACCAAGTAAGATCTATGATCCCTGTGAGTCTGAATTCAACAATTCAACCTTTTGTATTATCTTGGCCATTTTGTTCCTCTGCTGTAGTGACCAGCAATCCCCAGTAGGTAGGTGCCCCTTCAACCCATTTGGAATTGAAGACAGTTAGAAGAGGAACACGACCTGGCTTGTCATGGACAATAACCCCATGTTCATCACCCCTCTCCCCACCATATTCTTCTAAGCCACTAATACTGAGGGTGTTACTTGTTAAGGCAACATAACCTAACCTATCCTGACTATCTTGGGGGCCAGCATCTGTTCTCAGCCCAGTTTTAGGTTGGAATAACATGCTTAGATCCACACCTTCATCAGGATATTCTAGGCAGGACAGTCCCTTAGAAGGGGCTACAGGCATGTAGGTAGAGTGATCATGTTTACTGCCTTACTGCCACTTTATTTCTGACCACTGGCCCTTCCCATAATCCTTTGCAATAGGTTGAGCAACTATATTATTTAGGATTCTTTTGATTGTAAATGTCCAACTCAGTCCAAATAACACTGGCCCAATCTCTTACACCATACACAAAAATTAACTAAAAATGAATTGAAGGTTTGAATGTGAGATCTGAAACCATAAAACTCCTAGAAAAAAATACAGGCAGTAAGCTCTTTTATGTAAGTCTTGGCAATGAGTTTTTAGATTTGACATCAAAAGCAAAGGTGACAAAAGCAAAAACAAAGCGGGACTGCATCAAACTAAAAAGCTCCTGCTCCGCAAAAGAAACCAACAACAAAATGAAAAGGCAACCTACCAAATGGGAGAAAATATTTGCAAATCATATATTTGATAAGGCGTTAATATACAAAATATATAAATAACTCATACATCACAATAGCAAAAAAAAAAAAAAAAAAAAAAAAAAAAAAACAACCACCCAAAACACCACAACCAGATTTAAAACTATGCAGAAGAGGGGCACCTGGGTGGCTCAGTCTGTTGAGTGTCTGACTCTTTTGATTTTAGCTCAGGTCATGATTTCAGGGTCATCAGATTGAGCCCTGCATTGGGCTCCCCGCTTGGTGGGGAGTCTGCTTCTCATCTTCTCTTTCCCTCTTCTTCTGCGGCTCCCCACCACTCATGTGCTCACTCTCTAAAATGAATAAATAAATCTTAAAAAAAAAAAAAAGGCAGAAGACCTAAAAAGATGTTTTCCCAAAGAACACATACAGGTGGCCAACAGGTATATGAAAAGATGCTCAACATCACTCATCATGAGGGAAATGCAAAGCAAAACCATAACAAGAGATCACATGACACCTGTTGGCATGGCTACTATCAAAAAGATAAGAAATAACAGGGGTTGGCAAGGATATAGAGAAAAGGGAAACCTCATGCACTGCTGGTGGAAATGTAAATTGGAGCAGCCACTATGAAAACAGAATGGAGGTGACTCAAAAAAAAAAAAAAAAATTTGACGGTATAACTACCATATGACCCAGCAATTCCAACTTCTAGATACTTATACAAAGAAAATGAAAACACTAACTCAAATGCATATACCTATATGCATTCCCATGGTCACTGCAATATTATTAACAATAGCCAGGACATGGAAGCAACCTACAACATGGAAATGTCCATCAGTGGATGAATGGATAAAGAAACTGTAGTATATATACACAATGGAATTTTATTCAGCCATAAAAAAGAGGTAATCTTGCCATTTGCAATGACATGGATGGACCTTGAGGTCATTATGCTAAGTGAAGTCAGACAGAGAAAGATACTGTATGTGGAATCTTAAAATAAAAACGAGATCCAAGCTCATAAATAGAGAGAGCAGATTGGTGGCTGTCAGTGGCAGTGGGCCGGGAGGTGGGAAAAAATGTAAAGGGGGTCATAAGGTACGAGCTTCCAGGTATAAAATAAATCAGCCTTGGAATGTAAGGTACAGTATAGTGACTATAGTTAATAATACTGTATTGCATATTTGAAGATGGCTGAGAGAATAAAACTTAAAATTTCTCATCACAAGAAAAACGTTGTAACAGATGTTAACTAGACTTACTGCATTGTCTGCAACATATACAAATACCAAATCATGTGCTCCATCTGAAACTAACATGTTACAATTATACCTCAACTTGAAAAAAATTCAGACTGAAATATTCCTTAGACTCCTGTGGTCCCCCAAAATCTTCTCCAGGACCAGAATGCACCTGCAGTGGAATAAAATACAGAATGGTCAGAGGACAGACGGTCTCTGCCTAGAAGGAATCTCACCACCCTATTTCTGCTAACCGTCTTGAATAATAATGACCTTCTAAATGTCAGACTTTGGTCTTGAGGACCAGAATTCCAACCTGCCTTATCAGATCAGATGCCCCCAGTTCCAGGCCCTCGCTTCTTGCTAACCACCCATCGCCGTAGCCCACCCCCCAGTCTTCTACCTCTTTGGTTCTAGACTCCTAAGTCCGGCAGCTGCTGAGATCCCCGCGGTCTAACCTGGCTCTCAGGGGTCCCTGGCCCTCCTGGCCACTTTCCACCCGCGTAAATTATCTGCTGCCTCTACCCCGCTGTGATGGCTGCCTGGGAGGGACTAAAACACCATTCACACCCCTGCCTTTGGCAAGCGAAGCAAAGCGGGTTAGAAAGGTCAGAGTCGGTCGGGCCGCTCCTGCGGCGGGGCGGAGCCGGTGTTTGCCCACTAGGTGGCGCCGACCGAGCCTGAAGAGAGCAAGCGAGCCTGTTCACAAAGAAGCACAAAGGCGGTGTTCCTTCGCTTCTCTTCTTCCTTTCCCTTTATTCCACTCACCGCCATCCCCACCCCACTGCCTCCAAACCTAAAAGTAACAGTAAAACAAGGCGCCTTTCTACTTCCTCCCTGAAGGATTCCAGCTTCTCTCAGACTCCCCTGACTGCAGTAACGCAAGAAGGGGCTGCTTTTACCTCAAGTCCGCCATGATCGCCAAACTAGTTTTGCCACTGGGTGGTAACCGGAGCCTGCTGAGTGCCAGGAACCTTACCTCCTCCCATTCCTTCCTTTCAGCTGCTTTTCTCCAAAGCCCACAACCAAGCTTTGCCAAGCGTTTTCTTTTCTTCTTTTCTTCTTTCCCCCTTTCTCTGTGTTATGCCCCCCCCCCCCAAATGGGTCCGTGATTAAAGGAGGGAGACTGATATAAAGGGAAGGTCAAGCAAAGCTTTATTCCACGCCAAGCATCAAGAATCAGACCAAGCGTTCGCGATGCACCTCTTACAAGAGAGGGCGACCCATCTCTGTTTCACAGGCCAGCTTTTAAGGGCAAAGGCCATGTGGTTGGGCCTGGCCATGCACAGGTGGCCAATGAAATCGTAACACACAGAGAAAGATGCACAGTGATGCTCGGTGACCAATTGAATTACAATTTACTCTAGTAGACATTTGGCCCAGCCTATCACCTTGGTTAGAATAGGCGCCCAAAAAGGCTCTCAAAGGGCAGGGCCCATACTCCTTGGTAGCTAGGGAGACAGTATGCAACCACCCACTGATCGGATGTCTCCACCTGGCCTGACCCACCCTTGTATCTGGGCTTTGTTACGTGGGGCTGATTTCCGGGACTTGTTTTTAAGTAAGTCCCCTGGGGGAAGGGGAGCAGGGATAGTTTAAGGGTTAAACATTATTGTTTCAACCTTGATGGAAGCCTCTGGCTAAATAGGTCCTTACACTCTGTCTTCTTTTACATTAGCTCCATTTTAAATTTACTTCAGAAGACAGTGCAGCGGAGGTAGAAAATGGCTACTATCACCTCAGCAAGACTCAACTACAGGCCCTTTGTGGGGGGAGCATGAGTATCCATGCGGGCACACGTACACCGGGGTGCAGCCTGTGAATTTGCTCCCACAAAGTAAAAACTGAAGCTATGCTGATAAAACACGTTGCTATCTCGAGGTTGGACTTGTGGCTCGAGTTCTTTATAGCGTCTGATTGTCTATAACCCATTTTCCTAGGACACCTGCACATGGAAGTAAAAATAGGGTCATAGCATTAGGGGCAAAACCCTTTATCCGTTGGGCTACCCCCATCTGTTCTCAGAGGGCACTCCAGGCCTGCTCAAATTCTCCTTAGCTAGTTCAGAAAGCCCCAGGAGTGCAGGTGGGGTGCTGTCCTTTGGGTATGGGGGGAGATGGGGGAGGACTCACCATTTCCTCTGGCCATGCTGGGATGCAGTCGCCACTGCCTCCTTCCTGCTGCAGCTCTTGCTGGGAGGCAGGCACCGAAGGCTCAGGTAGGGGCTGCCCAGCCAGGCCTGGCGTGGGATATGCTCTCCTGCATCTGCAGGCCATCTCCACTTCACTAAATCAGGGAAGAACCTGATGCCCAGGCACACCTGGAGCCATTTCCTTGATTGGGCCCCATGCAGATTCCTTTCGCGCCTTCCTTCCCATGTGTAAGGACTTAAGAAGTCTACTGGAAGTTCTCTGACTTCATCTGCTGACAAATCAGTCCAGCCAGCTTCGTGCTCGTTCCTTTGTTGTGGTTCTCCAAAGTCGTTTGGGGAGATAGTCATCTCTCCAGGTGGTTTCTACCTTCTAGGAAAGGGTAGGGCAGCTTGCCTACTGTTAGCAGAGCGGAAGATCTTTGGCGCTTAATCTGTTATTACTATAAATTCACTGTAAGCATTCTTGAATAATTCTGAGTGTGTGGAGTAAAACATGAAACTGTTTTATCTTCTAGTCTCTGGTCCCAAATGTTGAACCTCTTTTTCTCACTATGCAGTGAACACTTCAGCGGCAGCTTATACGCCATACGCCATAATGGTCTTATCACTCTTGATTAGTAAATGACAGTCCTGCTTTTTTTTTTAAGCACTAAAAAGGTCACTTTTAAATGTCATCTAAAAATAACCACTGTTTACCAGTTGGCATATTTTTCCCCGGAGACTTTATTTTACACGGTGATGTATTTTCAACTAGGGCTCACCACTAAGAGGCAAAGTCAGTTTTATTTTTATTTATTTATTTATTTTTAAAGATTTTTAAAATTTATTTGAGAGAGAGATTGAGAGAATGAGTTGGGGGAGGGGTAGAGGGAGAAGCAGACTCCCCGCGGAGCAGGGAGCCCATCGTGGGACCCAATCCCAGGACTCTGGGATCATGACCTGAGCTGAAGGCAGAGGCTTAACCGACTGAGCCACCCAGGTGCCCAGGCAGTTTTAAAACCCACATTTAATCCACAGCAGGCCTCAAGACTTCAGCGACCTTCCCACCTTCTCTACACACCACACACTCCAACCGACATCCAGAGTTGCTCCTGAGAGTGAGATGGGGTGGGAACACACATGTCTTCCCACCAGGTGTGGGCCACCCTGTGCACCATCCCACCATCCCCACGTACTCTGTGACATCTTCCAGAACCTTCTACATGGGTTCGCTGCAGGCATCCATCAGGTTGTCAGGTCGCTGCACAACAGTGGCTCTCCCATGTCCCCAGACCCCGAGGCCAGGCCTGAGGTGGTCAGAGAAGCCCTGTCCCCTCACACTCCTCACCCCTAGATTCCCTCACCGCCCAGTCTTGGGACGCAGGATACCTGCCCAGGTCAAGCTCTTCAGTCCATTTCCCCATCTGTCCTGCCTTTGCACCTCCAGGGATCTGAGGTTGGAGAGGTGGGGGGTGAGCTGGGGCCGTCCTCTAGTGGAGGGGGCTCTGGCTTCTCTGGGATGCCTCCTCCCCCTTGACTGCCAGGGTCCAGTGGCTCTGGGGTGTTTGGCCCCAACTCACAATCCTAACCAAGTGTTTCTGTTCTCTCTGGTGAGGAGGTGAGGTTGGAAGTCTGGTTTGAGGCCACGACTAGGGTTGGAAGGGCCAGTTCTACCACCTCGAAGTAAGCTGTGAGCCAGGAGAGTAGCTTAATGGTGGTTAGTTCTCTTTAGAACGTGGTCTTACTGCTTTTTGATTCCCTAATTGGATCTAAGCACCAGTCTGGGGACAAACAGAAAAACGTCACTCAGACACATACTACGGAGTACAAAACCATCCCTCAGGCCCCCATTCCCTCATACACACGTGCTCTGAGGACCAGGAGCGCAGGCAAAGTCTTAAACAGCTCACCAAGCCATATCCTTCTGCCATTGGGTCTGCCTGTTGTTCCTCCACTCAGGCCTGCTGGAGTGACCTGAGGAGCACCATGATGGCCTAGGAGTCCCGGCACTGGAGCAGACATCTGCACTCCTGGCAGCGGGCTAGTTTTGTCCCTTTTGCCCTCTTCTCTTCCCTTGAGACCTTGAAATGTATTTATGGCTGGGGGAAAAAAATACCCTGGAAAGTTAACCACTTGGAAGCCATTATCATTAGAATCTTTTTTTTCAAGCCAAATTTAATCCAATAATGTGAAATCTAGACATAAGGCATGGCCCTTTCCCCAAAAATCCCCATGTGGATTCCACTCTGTTAGGTGGCTACAAAGCCATACCAGCTTGTGTTCTGCGTGCCTCACAGTTTGTAGTGAAACAGCTTCTCTTCTTACCACCTCCTCTTCAGATTCCTGACACTAGTTCTTGGGAATAATCCAAGGGCTGCCTCTTCAAAAATTAAAATCTCAACAAGACCTTACCTGCTGAACTTAAGAGATTCCTGTTCATACCAAATTGTTGTCCTTAAACCATTAATGGTCTCTTTTCTTCCAGTGAAGTTTTTGTTGGGAGGTACCTTGGCCTCCAATGCGAATTTAACTCATGGTGGAGCCTACCCTTAGCACTCCTGCCCCCCACGCCCACGCCAAGATGTCTTTGTGCCTTCTACTCCCAACCAGAACTGATGAATGAATACGTTACCTTACATAGTAAAAAAAAAAAAAAAAAAAAAAAAGTTTGCGGGTGTGATGAGATTATGGATCTTGAGATGGGTAGATTATGCTGCATTACTTAAGTAGACCCAATGTAGTCACGAGGGTCTTTGCAATGGAAAGAAGGGGGCAGGATGGTCAAAGATGAAGATGCAAAGTAGGGCTATGAGCCAAGGAATTCAGACAGCCTCTAGAAACTGGAAAAGTCAAGGGAATAGAGTCTCCCCTAGAGTCTCCGGAAGGAATTCAGCTCCATCTCCAGGACTGTAAGAACATAAATTTATGTTGTTTTAAGCCACTAAATTTGTGGTAGTTAGAGCAGCAATAGGAAACTAATATAGCCCTTTGGACAAACTGAGCCCTTATGAAACAATCTTAGTGTGAACACAGCGTAGGCTTCTAAGGTGGGGCCCTCCCTGTCTCATCTGTTATAATACAGCCAAGATTGCCTAGGCTTCTTACATGTTGCCTTACTTGTGGAATCCTTATTGTCTATGGCTTTATAATCTCACTTAAGGAATATCTTGACCCTTCTAGGGTCAAGTCTCCATTTCCTATGGTCCAGGGGATGGAATGTCCTGATTTGCCACACCCAAGTCAGGCAATCTCTAGTATCCGGGAGTGGGCTCATCCCTTCAAATTACACTGGGCAAGAATAAAGAAAGGATATTCTGTCAAAGGAAAATTAGAGTAATATGATCAGAAAAGGGAAGACTAGATGCCAGGCAGGCATAAAACGCAGACGTTTATTATGGAGGCCAAGGGAATTAAGAAGAGACGTTTTGGAAGTGGTTTTATTAGATGTTAAAGCAACCTTGTATTATAAAAAATTCCAGTTTTCAGCCCCAATATAGTAAGATGCCTTTTGTTAAATTGCTTTATATCATTTGGTCAGATTAAAGGATTTTAAGATTCTTGCAGGTAAATTTGATGCATGTATCTGGTTTCCTTTATCTGTAAGGGATAACAGATTCCCCATAATGCCTAGGAACAGAGCCCCTTGATGTGACTGAAACATTTCCTGTTTAACAAAGTCACCTTATCTAATAGTTACCCTTTCCAGCTTCAAGGCAGCAAATCACACAAATGATGCCCAGGAATAAATTTAGAGAGCCCATTCTCAGAGAGTGGCTATTAAAAGGCTTCAGTAAAGAAAAGTTCAAACACATGCAGATCAAGGAAAAAGAAAATTACTCAAATGGAAGGTCTGAGATGTGAGAACATATGATGCATAAATAGAGTGGTAAATATGTGGGTATAACTAGGCAAAAATCTATTGAATAAAACTATTAATAATATACAGATTGTACAGTTAAAAAAGAGAGACCTAAAATACTGGAAAACAATGGCATGTATACTGGGTGGATGATGGTCAGAGTCAAAGTGATCTAAGGTTCTTAGATGATTTATGAGGAAAGTAAAATTATTAACTTTTGAGATGGTATAGTATTTGTGCTAATACAGTTAGGGTAAGCGATGAAAAATAGACATAAAGACAGTAACTTATGAGTAGTTATAGTCTCATAAGTTAAAATCCAAGAATAACAGAAACCTCAATTAATTAAAATCTTTTACAAGAAAAAGAAAAAACATAAAAGGAAAGGACAAATAGCACAAAATAACATAGTAGAATTAATCCAAATATAATAATAATCACAAGAAATGAAATCCTTCAGTTAAATAACAAAGATGGAAAAGGTAATATAATGTAGCTATATGAGATGCAACTGAAACATGAGGATATGTAAATATTATAATTCAAAGAGGAAAAGGCATATATTAGGCAAAGACTAAAGAAATGTGGCATAGCTGTATTAATAACAGACAAAATAGAAAAGAAGGCAAAAAAAAGTGGATCAGCATGTAATGGTAAAAGTTATGAATGACCAGAAAAATATGACAATTATAAATTTGTTTATACCCAATAACAGCAAAAATTAAACTACAAGGGACAAATCAACAAATCCATCACATTTAGAATTGAGTGACAACAAAATATTGTGTGTCAAACTTGTGGTATATAGCTAAAGGGATGGATGCTTGAGGGAACTATCCATCCTTAGATACTTCATTAGAAAAGATGAAATGCTCAAAATTAATGACCCAAGCATAGAATTTGAGAATTTAGAAAAAGTTACAACAGATAAAACTTAAAAAAAAAAAAAGTAGAGGAAAGGAAATCATAAACACAGAAGAAGAAATTAATGAGGTAAAAGCAATCATACAATAGAAAGTATTGACCAAGACATTCTCTGAAGAGTTTAATGAAACTGACAAGCCCCTGCTGATATTAACCAATTAAAAAAAAAAAAAAAGCAGGGTGCCTGGCTGGCCCAGTTGGAAGAGCATGTGACTCTTGATCTTAAGGTTGTGAGTTCAAGCCCCATGTTGGCTTTAGCAATTACTTACAAATAAAATCCTAAAAAAAAAAAAAAAAAAAGCAGACACAAATTACCTTATAAGGAAGAAAGTGAAGACTTTAAATATGGATGCAACAGATTAAAAAAAGGACAGGTTATTATGGACACCTTTATGCCAATAAATCTGAAAACTTAAAAATATGTAAAAATTCCTGAAGATTGTAACTTGCAAAAATGGACTCAAAAAGATAGGGAGGTCATTTCCAGGTGGCACAGGACAGAGTGGCCAATGGCCTACAGAGCAACATGTCTAGGTTTTAACGTGACGGCTGTGACACATTCCTCACCCATGATTCTTCATCTGTGAGGAGGACACACTGCAGTGGTAGGAAACAAAGAGAATGTGAAAGACTATTAGGAGAAATGGACAGAAGAGCAGGCTCAGAGCTTGATCAACAAAACGAGTCCTGCTTTTCAATAAAGAAATCTACCTCCTTCTCCATTTGCTGTTTCTCCTCCTGCAGGGACAATGATCCTACCACCCCCAGTCTTCTGGGTCCTCCTCACCCTGGTATGATGCCAGCACCCTATATGGGGGGCCCTCCCATGATGCCAATGATGGGTCCTCCTCCTCCTGGGATGATGCCAGTGGGACCTGCTCCTGGAATGAGGCTGCATGTGGCTATGGGAGGCCACATGCCAATGATAAGACCTCCCACCTATACCATTATGGTGTCCACTTAAGTAGTGGGACCAAAAAAAAAAAAAAAAGTAATTTTCATTTGTATTGTGAAATGTGGAAATAAAATTGCCAAATCATTTCATTAAAAAAAAAGCAAAGACATGGAAAACAAATTGTTTATGAGTAATACTACATGAATTAAACATTTCTTTATTGCAGAAACTTAGCAAACTAGGAATAAAAAGAAATTTCTTTACCCCAGTTAAGGGCATCTATGTAAAAACCTAAAGGAAATGTAAAACTGAATGATGACTTGTGCAACCATTCCCTCTAATATCAGGATTAAGGCCAGGGTGCCTGCTACCAACACTTCTTTTCTGCATTGTACTGCATATCTTGACCAGTGCAGCATACCAAGAAAAAGGGGTGGGGGAAGGTAGAAGAATCAAAAAAAGAATAAATAAAGCTGTCATTATCTATAGATGGTATATTTCCCTATTTGGAAAACACCAGAGAACCAAAATCATTTGAGTTTTAGCAAGCTTTCTGGATACAAAAATCATCACCCTAAAGACAATTACATTTGCATACCTCAGCAACAGTCAGTTAGAAAATGGAATTTTAAAATAAAAGTTTTATTTATTTATTTTAGAAAGAGAGAGCAAGCATGCATGAGCAGGAGAGGGACCCACGGGGAGGGAGAGAGAGAGAATATAAAGCAGATTCTGCTGAGTGTGGAGCGCGACATGGGGTCAGTCTCACAACCTTGAAATCATTGCCTGAGCCCAAACCGAGTTGGATGCCCAAGTAACTGAGCTATCTGGGTGCCCCTGGAAAATGCAGTTTTTAAAAGATGCCATTTTTGAGTGAAATAGATCAAGGGGGGTTAAGAATACACTTATCATGATGAGCACTGAGTAACGTATAGAATTATTGAACCATATATTGTACACCTGAAGCTAGTAAAATACCATATGTTAATTATACTTCAATTTAAAAAATGCCATTTCAAATAACAACAATATAGAGCACCGAGGAATAAACCTATCAAAAATTGTGCATATCCATTGTGAAACTTTATTGAAAGACATTGAAGATGACCTAGTTAAATGGAGATATGTACTATAATTATGATTACTTACATTCAATATTGAAAATATACTGATTTTCTTCAAACCAACCCACAGATTCAATAAAATTCCAGTAGGATTTTTTTGTGGAACTTGATGTATGTATTGATTCTAAAATTATATGAAAATTTATATGGGAGAGTCAAGAGCTAATAATAGCTCTCACTCTTGAAGGAGAACCAAATATTTAAAAAAAATCAATTCAAGACAAATAGAGAGTTAAATGTGAAAGGAATAAAACCATAAAACTTAGAAGCCAATATATATATGAAAATATCTTTATGACTTTAGGATAGGGAAGAATTTCTTAAGACACACAAAAAAGTAGAAAATATAATGATAAATACTGATATGTTTTACTACATTAAATTTAAGAACTTACATTTTCAAAAAAGAGCATTAATCAGATAAAAATTCAAGCTCCAAATTAGGAGAAGATATTTGCCAAACCTGTAATCAAAAAGAATTAGTAATTGGAACATATAAAGAACTCCTAAATATCATAAGAAAAAGACAAACAACTCAATTGAAAATTGGACAAAGGGCATGATTTAGGCATTTCCTAGAAGAGAGAACACAAATGATTCATAAAAATGTGAAAAGATGCCTCATTTTTAATCAGGGTAAGACAAAACCACAATGAGACAGCATTTCATATGCACTAAACTGGCAAAATTATTAGGCCAAGTGATGGTGAGGTTATGGAACAATGTGTCCCTGGTTAATGTGAAACCTGGTATGACCACTCTCCTTTACTCAGTGAAGTTCAACAACATGACCCAGTCATTTCACTTCTGGACATAAACCTTAGAAAAATATTTCTTACACATGCATCTGCCAGCAAGTACAGAATGCTCATAGCGACACTGGCCCTAAAGGTAGGAAACTAGAAAAAAATCCATATATCCACCCCTGATAAAATGGATAAACCATGGGGCACCTGGGTGGCTCAGTGGGTTAAAGCTTCTGCCTTCAGCTCAGGTCATGATCCCAGGGTCCTGGGATCGAGCCCCGCATCGGGCTCTCTGCTCCATGGAGAGCCTGCTTTCTCCTCTCTCTCTGCCTGCCTCTCTGCCTACTTGTGATCTCTGTCTGTCAAATAAATAAATAAAATCTTTTAAAAAAATGGATAAACCAGCTAAAGTATATTTATGCAATGAAACAGCCATAAAAATGAATTCATCCTGACTGGAATCATCATCAAAGGTAAATCTCAAAAACATGAGGCTACCACATAAGACTGTGGCTGCAGGCCGTGGCAATGGGTTCAGTAGGCATGGCAATCTACTCTATGCTCCATGTGCCAAGCTATACATGCTGGCACAGGGGATGCCTGTCCCCGAAGGGAGAGGGAAGGTCTTTTTAATTTTTTTAACTGCACAAAGACCTTCTACAGGTTAGCTCCGGTCCTACAAAATCATAAGGTTGAATAGAAAGACAAATGACAGAAGTACATATATTCTGTATTATTGTATTTCTATATAGTGTGAAACCAGGTAAAAGTAAACAATAATGATTCATATATATGTGGTAAAACTATATAGAAAAACAAGAGAGTAATTAACACAACATTCAGAATAGTGATTACTTCTTGGGAAAAGGGAAGCATCCTGTTAGGAAGGGTTCATGATGGGTTGGACAGCTCTAAGGTACTGAGAATATTCCATTTCTTTGGCGGAGTAGTGGGTACTCAAGTATCATGTTGTCATTCTTTATCCTTTACATGCCCGTTTTTAAAAAAAAAAATACCCTCCTTATATACTCCACGTCATGATTTTAAATAAAAGGGGCTCCACCCAAGAGTACTGCCTGAGGAGAAGGGCTTCCAATAAAAGTTAGGACAGGGTAGATTGCCAAGGGGCTCAGAGCTGAGGGTCTGAGTCCTAAGTGGTCGCAGGAGAGACCCTGATGGCCTCATGTGCGATGAAGTGGGAGAGCATCAGTGGGATGCTTCAAAAGTGTTTCATGAAAAAGCAAATTAAAACTACAGCAAGAAACCACTATTAGAATGAAAACATGCTCATATAAAAATTTGTATACAAAGGCTCATAGTAGTAGTATTTATAATAACCAAAAAATGGAAACAACCCCAATGTCCATTAACTGATGAATGGGCAAATAAAATGTAGTCTATCTCCAACTGGAATATTATTCAACAATAAAGGGAATGAGGTTTTGATAAATGCTACAGCATGGATGAACCTTGAAAACATGCTCGGTGAAACAAACCAGTCACAAAAACCCACAGATCATGTGATTTCATTTATATGAAGTGTCTAGAAAACGCAGATCTGTAGACAGAAAGTAGATGAGTGGTTTCCAGGGGGTAGTGGGAGTGTTTGTGTGGGAATGAAGAGAGACTGCTAATCGGTATAAGGTTTCATTTTAGGATGATGAAAATGTTCTAAAATTTATTGTGGTAATGGATATACAGCTCTGTGAATCTACTCCAGGCCAGGGAATTGTACATGTTAAATGGTGAATTACATGGTCATGTAAATTATATCTCAACAAAACTATAACCAAAAAAAAAAGAAAGGCTAAAATTTTTTAAAAATTGAAAATACCAACAATCGGTGAGAATACGGAGTGACTGGAAAATGTGTACATTGCTGGTGAGAATGCAAAATAGTACAACCACCCAGGAAAATAGTATAGCAGCTTCTTGGAAAGTTAAACACACTCTATACTGTATGGTTTAGCATTTCTATACCAAGGTATTTATCCAGGTTAAACGAAAACCTATGTTCACACACAAGTCTGCATACAAACATTTACAGTGACTTAATTTTACTTGCCCCAAAGTGCAAACAACCCAAATTTCCCTCTGTGAGGAAATGGAGAAACACATTGGTATATCCATAGGAACAGAACACTATGTGATAAAAGGAACCAGCAACTGATGCAGACAATGGCAGGATGAACTTCAAATGCATTGTGTTAAGTGACACAAACCAGACTCAAAAGGCTGCACGTTACATGATTCAATTTACACGATAGGAAAGGCACAACTCTAGGGACAGAAAACAAACCAGAAGTAGCCAGGAATTAGGGACTGGGAAAGGTGCTGCATATAAGGGGACAGGGGGACATTTATTGGTGTGACAGACTGTTCTAGATCTTGACTGTGGTGGTGGTTACAGGACTGAATGGGTTCATCAGAACTCACAGAATACTGTGTACAGTATATTATAAAGAATGGATTATGTTGTATCTTAGACTTTACCTTGATAAAAGAAAAATTGCCGTCCTACCCCCACTCCCAAATGGTCCCATGAGAAAAAAAATCTCATGGACCAGAGGCCCTCATGCTAGATAAGAATTTATCAGCTACCTAAAACTGTGCCTTTCTTACTTTAACCCTCTGCCCCTAGGGGAAATGCGGTGGCTAGGGAGCAGAGATGAGCCGGAAGAGTAAAAAAGGAAGCTGACCTTGTCCCACCACCAGCCTCTCTCCCCCTACCACTATAGGATTGCAGCCTAAGACAGCACCAGACCCAGGGAAGGGAGAAACTCTGGTGTATAAAAATTTGAAGTCTTCCCTTATTACATTGAGCTGGACATTTGATTGCTAAAATGAAACTGTTCTTGTAACTGAGAGGCCAGAAATCTATAGGATTGACCTGAATTCAGACAGGGGCGTGGAAAGAATCATACCACAGAGGGGACTGGAAGGAACAGGGGCAGAAAGAATCAAGTGACTTTATGAACATCTCCCTGGGGCACCTGGTCTTACGACAAGTCATGCGTGCAGTCAGTATGCTAATTACAAAGGACTCTTATCTAATCCCTCCATGTGCTGAATAAGAGAGCTCCTTGTATCCCAAATGAGTGAAATAGTATTATTATAGCTTAATAGAATGTAGAAAGTAGACCTATTTCCTAATGATCCAGCACCAAGACATATTTCCTGAAAAAGTGAATTGGGCCCACCGTACAAGCACGAGTCTGTGATCTTAGAGGTATTCAGATACTACAGATGCCAGATGCTCTAAGATCCCCATTAGAAGGAATATTTGTCTGCCATGCATGTCACTGTAATCCCAGTGCCTAGAACAGTGCCTGTGACAGAGGAAGAAAACAGGTTTTGAATGGCTGCACGAATGAAACGCCAAGATACAAACAGGAAAATGAGAAACAGGGATGGCTTCTCTTTCTCTGGGCTCGAGTTGCAAATTTTATTTAACTGCAGTCAGAATGATTTTACAGATCAGGGGTTTGGGCACCTGTGACAGTGCATTGAGTCCCAGCTTAAGAACGGTAATGACCATCACCTAAAGGCAGCTGGTGGAAAGGGGATGGGCTGGGTGGTGATATGTAACTGTCACTGGAAAGCTCTGTGTAGGAAACACAAACTAAAAGAAAATTTTGCTCAAATTCTCCATGGAGAATATTTTTATTTATTTATATTCTTCTTGCATACTCTAAAACGCACAGTGTGAATTTTTCTTTCCTCAGAAACAGTTGTCAGCCTGGTCATTTTATGGAGCTCTTCAGAAGGTCTTCGGAAACGTTGCCTTAGGTTTGAGCTAAGCGAGTCACAGAGATTGGTCATGAACTACTACAAAATTATAGGAGATCTAGTTACTATCCAACAGTTACTAGAAAAGCATTGAGAACACCAGACATATAGCCAGACAGAGAGCATAATAGAAGAGCAGATGTTATTGAAGTCATGGGATTTCCATATAGATGATTCTATGTACAGTATCAGAATTCTCTTACAGGCAGCAAACTTATGCTTCGATCATTATTTTAAGAGCACTCTAATATAAATACAAGTCTCACTAATTTTAATCTTTTTTCTTTGGCTCACAAATGCACGAAAATACCATAAACAGTTTCCTGAACTTACTGCATTGATATATAAATAAGATACATTACAAATGGGAAGAAAATACAAGACGTCTCTTTAGCATGGTAAATCTCTGAATATAAATAAGCAATTATCTCATTTACCTACAATTTAAACAGTTCATTGAAATCATTACATGTGTTCTTCCCCTACCCCCCAAAGGTCAGACAACAGAAATATACACAATCTACACAAATTAGTCCTTAAAAATACAACAACAGCACACCTGTAACAATGACTCGGCTATGATTTTCCCCAACCAGGATACTAATGGAGAGGGTGTGACTCTTGTCATCTACTGGTACTTTGTCTCATTCATCATCACCTCAGGTAGGAGAAACACTGATAACGAGGTCAACTCTCACCAACAGTATGTCCCTTGGTCCCTATGACACAACATCTTGAAAAACATCTTTCCTGGGATTCTTGGGCAAGCTGGTTTGCAGCATGTTTGGCCCATCGGTAACTGCTGAAGGGAAAGTTAATTCTCTGGGAGTGGGAGACATGCTGTGATCTGTCACAAGTCACACTCACGACACATACATATACATATATAGAGAGAGGTATATATAACTGTACATATATACTGTGTTCCTAGTGGGCAACTTTTTAAAAAGAACAGTATTTCCTACGAACTCTAACAAGCTTAAGTAAGTTTTAAACAATATTTTTCGAGATATTATATTTTTCCCTCAGTGAAATAGCCTATGTGGTTTAGCCATTTACAGAGGTGGTTCTAGAGAGCCAGAAGGAAAGGGAATCCCCATAAACTCGTGTTCTGTGGAGGGCAGTTACAGATCCTGGCCCAGTCTTTCTATCTCCTCAATGAGGAAGTCAATATCAGACTGCGTTGCAGCTGGGTTCGAGATGACCATCCGGAAAAAGTTGGCCTTGTCCCCCTGAGGCTGGTAGCCAACCATGGTCGTGCCAGACTCCATCATCAGTGCTTTGATTTTGGGGGCAACCTTGTGATGGAAAACACAAAACAAAACTTAAGACCAGTATTAACACTGCTCTCTTTTAAACAACGCGACCCACTTCTTAGTTGAAAAAAAAGAGCCATTTGCTTTTCACTATCCGTATCCACACTGGCATAAAGGCAAACACTTTGTATCTGAGTCTCTTCAGTGGTTACTCTCCAATAACTGAGGCCACCCGATCATAAATTCCCTCAGAAACTACTGTGTGGCTGACTTTTGAAAGTCAGCCCTGGAACAATGATAAAATAAAAAACAAAAACGAAAAACTCTTATACGCTGCAACACAAATTAAGGCTTCTGAATAATCCAGAGCCCAGGTTCCACCTGGCACACAGACTATGCTCAATGAGTATTTGTTAGATGAATGAAATATTATATAAATTCAATACAAATACCAACAACTACAAATACTATAATGGATGTAGAAATCAACAACTACAATGAATCAGCATTAGAGTGGACTTGAACTTTGTAAAAGACATTTTAATAGACACAGTTTAATATGGAAGTTCCTAGAAATATGTGTATCATTCAACTGCCCTGCATACAGCAACCTACGACAGGGCTGCATCCCCCTCCCCTCCCCACCCCGCCGCCCCACAAAGGGACAATCCAGATTCAAAAAGAGTGTAACAAGATGGTTTCCTAGCACCCCAAGTCTTTATTTTTTATTTCTTCCCCATTAGAAAGACACATTAAAGTGTTGGTGTTCTGACCAGTTAGAGAAATTGCATAGGGTTAGATGAGACAAGGAGAGATTCCGTACGTACCCTGTGTAGTTTTTCCCGTCGTTCAGGGCTATCCGGAATGCCCCTGAGGCTTTGTGGAATATACCAGAAACAGACGTTTGTATGCTCAGGCTGCAGAAATTTTCACAAACAAACAAACCAGAAAATTATGAGAACTTGAAAGAAAGCTTTTCCCAAAGCTCTATGTACCTTTGGCAGAAGGCTCTCAGACTGAAAAATTTCTTTTTCTAAAAAGGGCTTCAAGAGGCACCTAAGTGACTCAGTCAGTTAAGTGTCTGCTTAGGTCATGACCCCAGGGTCCTGGGATCTCCCTTCCCCTCTGTTGCTCCCCCTGCTTGTGCTCTCTTCCTCTCTCTGTCAAATAAATAAATAAAATCATTTAAAAAAGGGGGGGGGGCTCCAAGTCCATCTTGAAGACAATGTTACTTCTATACCAGGGGGAACAATGCCTAGTTTATCCAGTCATATCTGGCCAGAGAACTGCTTCCTCTAACCAATTTTCTAGATGATGTAGGTGGTGTTACACGGTTTATGGGTGGATTTTCTTTTATTGAACACTGGCTCCTATTCTTTTGGTGACTACTATACAACCCAGCTCATGACATGGGATGTAGCCCACAGCAAGCATTCAGTCAATACTAGTATGACAAGTACCTTATTGTGTGCAATGTACACACAGAAACAAAAAAAAAAAAAAAAATTTAAGAGTGGGGGAGGGGAAGGGGAGCGAGAGAGAGAGAGAATGTTAAGCAGGCTCCATGCCCAGTGCATGAGCCCAAAGCAGGGCTCAAACTCACAATCCTGAGGTCATGACCTGAATGGAAATCAAGAGTAGGATGCTTAACCAACTCAGGAGCGTGCCAGGTAAAGTCCTCTTATCTACAAAGGGCTGGTCAAGAGTTGTACCATTTTAGAAAAGGCAAAGGGCAGAAGTCTTCCCAATGCTATCGAAAGAGAAGTGCCTAGACACAGAGGGAATTAAATTAAGCGTACATAAAAATAAAAATTCAGAAGCACCTTCTGGCAATGTGGGAAAATATGGCTTCAGGAGCAACCCTCAGTAGATTTTCTGGAAATGCTATGCATCAAGTCCATGATGACAACTTACCTCCCCATCAAAAACCATCTCAAATTCTTCTCTGTTTTTAATCTTGGCATAGAGGTATTCAGCCAGTTCTAAGCATTTGTTGATCTGATTTTCAAATCCCACTGTGCCCTGGTTTAGAAAAAGAAAAGTCATGTTGGTTAGCGATGGGTTGCATGTTCCTGTGACGAGCATTTGAGAAGGCTGTGCTGACCTTGTCTATTGGAAATCCACCTAAGAGTTTTCTTGGAGAGGGTTAGGAAGAACTACCTAATTAAATGAGTACGGTTTCTTCACGGCGTCACAAACAATAAAAGGAAGCATGTCTACTCTCTTTTGAAGACACTCTAGTCTCTGGGCACGTGGTCTCTTTAGGGCTCTTAGCTCCCTCCAGGTACTCACAGCCTGGACCTGAAGCCTGTTGTTCGTTTGCCTTAGGATAGCGGTACTCAAAGTGTAGCTAGCTGTCCGCAAGCTGTAACTGGTGCGTACAAATACGAGAACAGAAATTGAGATTCAGCAGTAAGAAATTCTAACAGCATTTTGACAGTAATTTTATGTCTGCTGACTCTAGTTTGACAAATTGATGTCTAAGCTTTACACAGTTTTTTACTTCATTTTTCTACCAATTCATCATTTATTGTATTGGTCCATGATAGGTTAACAAACAATAACAACTGGTTCTTCATGGCGGAGCTGGTGAAATACTACTTTAGAACCCACCTTCCCTGGCCCTAAGTCCTGGCCAAGCATGTCCCTATACTCCCCAGCAGGCTACCTTCCACAGAACACAGTATCATCGCTTTCTGGGGCCAGCCAGGCAGGCAGGTGGGGAAGCCACCGGTCTCAGTACATGCCCTGAGATTGCAATAGCTCTAGCTCTTGGCAAACTGGTTGAGCACGAGTTTCAAAAGGCAGCAAGGCTGATTAATAACAGCAGCATGGGGGCTGTCGAGTGGGTTGGTGTCAACAAGGCAAGCAGATGCGCAAGGCTGGCCTGTGGATCATCAGTAGGCCTGGGCAGGGCCCAGCAAAGGCAAAGCATGAGCCTCCCCAAGTAGTCACTGCTGAGTGTGATACCTTGGCCAGTCCACTTTCTATTTTTCTTATTTTTAAAGATTTTATTTATTTGTCAGACAAAGAGAGAGAGAAAAAGAAAGAGAGAGAGGAGTGCGCATGTGCATAAGCAAGGGGAGCAGTGGGCAAGGGGAGAAGGAGAAGCAGACCCCCCGCTGAGCAAGGAGCCCGATGCAGGGCTGGATCCCAGGACCCTGGGATCATGACCTGAGTGGAAGGCAGATGCTCAACTGACTGAGCCCCCCAGGCATCCCTTGGTCAGTCCACTTTCCACTTGAGAAAGAAGCCTGCACTAGGGTCCCACCTCAGCACCAATTCACTATGAGCCAAACTCCTGGCAGATGGTTCAAGAGTTTATTGTTGGGCAAAATGAAGACGTAAATTACTGATGTAGGCCACGTGGTCATTATATTTCTAAAATATAGGGCTCTTTCTCTTGTTGCAATTCATGGCTACTTATATGCTTAAAATACCTATGATTACTTTGTGGTAGAAATCAGACTATTTCTGTATTAAGACAAAATGACTTAATGAAGGAAAAAAACTAATAATCTATCAAATCCATCCTACAGAAAAAAACACTTGACTAGATGTCTTGCTGGAAAACTTTGTTGTTTTGGTACTAGTAGACACAATCTTAAGTGTGGAAATTATTAAAATTAATTTATAGTCGATAAATAAAAACAATGGTTGCACTATAAAGCTATGAAATCAAATTGCCTTAGTTGATTACATACTTTTGAAACAAATAATCAAAATGGCAATCCTTTTCCTCACCCATATTTAGGGGGAGATTCTACTAGTTGTTTTTTTTTTTTTTTCTAGACACACAAATGCAACCCAAAAGGTTGATGAATGCAGACGCAGCATGACTTAGTCTAACAGTAGGATTTCTCGGAATAAAGTATGCAATTTTCCAGAATAGCATATAAAGTATGAATGATGGGAAAGCCATTATTTAAAAAGAACTAAAAATTGTCCCATATAGCCTATGATTTGAGGCCTCATAAAGAACTTCAGGGTTCTGCACAGAATAATGCAGCAATTTCTTTACATCTGCACTAAATAGTTTCAGCATCCCTAAGGACGACGGAGAAAGTCCTCATCTTGGTAAAATTTTTAGTTGTTATAAGAGAAAGTTACAAGGAAACTTCATGTTAATTCCAACTGAGAAGACTGAATGAAAAGAAGGGAGATTTTGACATAAGGGATAAAGTGATCTCGTTTGCAAACAAAGAACATACAGTTAACTCAATTATCTAGATATTGATTACACACATATTAAATTATCTGTGATATATCTTTGTCTCCCTTCTGCCAGCCAGCCTGTGCACACTGCATTTCTGTCCTATGTCCTGAATTCTCTCCTTCATACCTTTGCTTTCCACATCAGCCAGAACTTAAAAATGTCCACGTGGCGGCCACACTGGATCGCCTTGTCCCCGGTGTCATAGGAGACATCATACTGCTTGTCTGGCTGGAAAAGGTAGCCGGCACACATCTGGTTGCATCCTTGGAGTATACCCTATCATGAAAATCAAGACAAGCTTGTATCTGTATTCGTAGGTCAGAGATGGGAATGGCTTTGAAATGGGGCTGGTAGGGGAAGGAGTGACTTGGGATCCCATGCAACCTTTCTTCTAATGTCTTTATAAGGCCTTGTGTTTGTTCTGGTATCCTTCTCGAAAACCACCCTTGGAAAAACTTTTGCCCCCTTCTCTCTGTCCCTCTGATTAGAAAATGATTTTTTTTTAGTCTCCGATGTTTACAAGAAGGGACCCACCGTCCCCTCTAGGGGGCATTTAGAAATGTGTGGGGTGTTTCAGCTTGTTTCCAAGATTGGGACGTACTGTGGTGTTCAGTAGACAAGGGTTGGGGATATGAACTCCCTGCAGTGGGTGGAATGGTCTCATGTTGTGAAGAATTTTCTTCACCCAAGTGACCCCCTCCCCAAAGTCTAGTCTTTTCCAGGATCTCCTGTAATGTTAACAGACACTATTAGGAAAGTAGTAAAAAGCCTGGGCAGGTTCTGGATCCTACAAGCTGGAGATCAATTTTTGGAACGCCTCAGTGTACCCACATTTTACTGGCGCAACAATGCTTTTGAAAGCAGGGTCCTATTATTAGACACTTCAAGAACTAACTTATTTCCAGACGCTTTTCAGTCAACACTCCTTGTTTTCCTAAGTTGACATTTGCAGATGTTGTTCTGCCTAATTTACTTCAGCTCTAGGGACCGCAGATTCATGCAAAGAACTTGTGGTATGTTCCAGGGAGCACTTCTACTCACTAAGGTGAGAGGGGGTCGCTCACCCGATGGCTCTCACATTTGCTCATACAAACATGGAGGAGTGGGCAACGAAATGATGCCCTTATAGTTTCCATCGTTGACAGGGCCCTGAGCGCTGAGCAGTAGGAAGGGCAGTAGAGGGCAAAGCCGAGAGGAGGCACAAGGGCAGGGAAGAACGGCCCTGTCGTTTCAACGGGGCTGGCAATCTTGTGTGTTTGTCAAGTACAGTTAAAAAACAAAACAACAAAACAAACCCCAAACCGAACAAAACCACACGTTTCCCTTCTCACGCCTCGTAAAGGACACCGAGGCTGCCAGCTCCTCTTTGGTACAGACCTTTTCCTTGACAAGAACGGCAGAGCACTGCAAGAGCACGCCCATCATCTTGTGAGGGTTCCAGGTGACTGAGTTGGCCCTGAAAGAAGCACATGATACACTCTGAGGAGAAGGTGCAGGAGTCAGCAGGAGGCACCTGTCCTCTTGAGGAAAATGCCACCCATCGCAACTGCAGTGGTATGCGCTGCCGCTGCCTTGCCACCCGGGTAGGCTAACCAAATAGTAAACTAATATTTTGTGGGCAGTCTCAGGGCCTTACGTTGCTGACTGGCTCTTCTAGATGATTGCTGTTAAGAATAGCTCTCATTTATGAAGAGTGTTTATTACGTGTCCTACTATTCCAAGAGCTTTACTGAATCCTGGCTCTGACATTTGCGAGTTTGGGCAAGGAACCTAACTCCCCTGTGCCTCAGTGTTCCCATCGGTGAAATGGGGACAATTGTGTCTACTCCCCAGAGGTTAATAAAGGATAAATGAGTAGATACATACAAAAGGCTCATAGGTATTCCTGGAATATCTAATTCTCACAACAACGCTCTGATGTAGGGACTCTCACTCCCTCTCTTTTACATGGAGAAACTGAGGCATGAAAGGGTTAAATGCGACACCCAAAGGCAAACAGCTGGGCAGTGCCTGAGCCTCCAGTCAAGTCCCGGAGAGCCAAGTCCAGGAGCCAGACTGCAGAGCCAGTGCTCATAACCCTTCCACCAGCCTGCCTCCCTCTAGGCGACAGACCCTGGCTTCCCTCTGCCTTCCTGTTCTTATTAATAAAACGGGCTGGTGATGCTGACCTACCTGCTTATGAGATAGTGTGAACAGCGACCCCTAAAAGCAGGGCTCATCTGGATAACTCTAGATTTTGACTCCTTTGCAACATTATTTATGAGCCAAATGAACACAATGTTGCCAGTGTAGGCTGCCATGATGGCTGAACAAGCATGGTTTCCTAGCAACCATATCAGTCGTTCAGACACAATGACCGGTTAAGCAGCACACTGGCTGAGCCATCACAGAGACGACTGAGTCAAGTACCCGATGACTGAAACGGGGTAATCTTCCGTGGTTTACAGACTCCTTCCCAACAGCCTGGCCCAGCACTGGGCTCTGCACTTTCATACCTGAGAAGGAGGCTTTCCCCAGACCCAGGAACTGGCTCTGAATTATACTGCCTCTGTTCTCCCTAGAGCTAAATCCTTGCTGTGAATGTTTAACCTCTTCATCTTGCTGAGGTCCGTTAGATGGAGAATAATTTAGTGTCTAGGTGGTGATAGGCTGAGTACTGTGTTTCAAGGAGAAGTAAGTCCTGAAGTACTTTTCCCTTTGGACATAGTACAATAACCTTTGTGAAAGAGACCTGTGAGGAACTCTTTAAAAAGGTGACTAAATGTTTGGTCATCAGTGTCAGGCCATCTTTAAAAGGTAGTGGATTTAATTAATTTTCTCATAGCTATCATTCACTGAGTCATTAAAAGGTTTTATTTAGGTCTCATAAAATGTCTTAAATGGTTTTTTGAATGCCTTCGAGGTCTGAAATGAATGGTTCTCTGCTATTCCAAATGTAAAGTAACAAGACATGATATGGATTCGATTTCTTTTAGAAGACATATGTGCTTTAAAATGTTAGAAAAATCTGTGCAAAATGTTTCAGGTTTTCCTGGATTCAAAGGCAGAAAATGGAAAATGCCCGATAAATCTAAAGTACAGTTGGATTGGCTCATCTACATTGAGTATATTATCCTCTGAGTCATAGGATCGTGTAATTATGCTTCAAAGAGTCAGTCCCACTCAAGTCAGTCCCACTCACCTTGACACTGGCCTTCCAGAACTGAACAAGAAGGGAAGAGTGCAGTAGAGATAACTGACACTCAAGCCAGAGTCCTTGCTGTGAGAGAAGCTGCTGTGTAGTTTTCCCTCTCCCCATTCACCTCTCCACCTCAGTCTGCTCTCACCTCTTTCTACTTTGCTCCAGCCACACTGGCCTCTTGGATGGTTCTCCAAGTTGCCAAGAACAGTCCTACCCTAGGGCCTTCATACTTGCCCTCCACTATCTGGAATATTCTTTTAGGTATCCTTGCTTCCTGTCTCCCTTTATCCCTATATCTGTTGAAATGTCACATCCTCAGAAGGCCTCTGACTGGGGACCTGTGTGGTTCAGTCTGTTGAGCAACTGCTTTTGGCTCAGGTGGCGATCCTGGAGTCCCAGGATTGAGTCCCACGCGGGGCCTCCCTGCTCAATGGGGAGTCTGTTTCTCCCTCGGACCCTCCCTTGTCATGCTCTCTGTCTCTCTCAGATAAATACATAGAATCTTAAGAAAAAAAAGGCCTCTGACTACTCCATCTCAAATGGCATACCTTAGTCTTCACTGTTACCTAACCCTGCTTCATTTTTTTTTACTATGAGACAGACTAAATATCTCCTTATTTATGAACATCTAGCTCACTGGACAATAAGCTTCAGGAAGGTAAATCTCCCAGTTGATAATACCTTCTAGATACCGCCTTATTTTTCCTACATGTACCAGATACCCATTTTTCAGAAAAGTGCCACAGATGGCTGGACTGAAGGTGGGTGATCGACTGTTCACATCCATGCCTGCCTGGCTCATGACAGGTGCTCAGTAAATATTTGCTGAATGAATACATGAGGTGAATTTGGATTAAAGTGTTGGAGTCACGATAAAATCATGTTTGGTTTATGACTGCATTGTGTCTGATCAGAAGCTTCTGTTCCTGACACAAAATGTGCCAGGTTAGCAAGTGAACACAAGAAATGGTTCTAATTCTAGCTGGCAGGGTAGGCGCCTGGTTCTCCTAGGCCGAGGGGGGATGTCCTGGCATCAATGAGTGAATTGGGAAAAGGCCAGATGAGCTTTGATGCCTCAGTGCTCCTCTGGGTAATCTTCTTTGCCTCTTCAGCCACTGTAGGCGACAGAAGAGGGGACCGCCATTTGCAATGGGTGCAAGATCCAAACATGCCAAAGGCTTTGACCACCAACCAAGTAAACTCAGTGACTGAGAAGAACAGGGAACAAGGTGGCGGGGGTTGGGGGGGGGTCAGTTTGGGAGCCTGTGCAGAAACGGCTCAGTTCCTGGGGAAGAAAAAATAAAAAGTAGGACCCCTCCCCCTGCCAGTGAACTTCAACGGTGAGCAAGAAAATAAATTAGTTAGATCAACCAGTCAACTGAGTTAGGTCAACGAAATTAGAACTACTCCATTCTCAGCAGTAAATTTAATGAGAAGAGCGGACTGAATCTGAGCCCCTTTCTGTGCCCTTGGCAAATACCCTCCTTTAACGTCGAGATCCCTGCACGGCTTACGTTCTCTTCTTGACCAGCCGACCACGCAGCAATCACGTCTGTCGTTGTGTTCACTGTGTTGTGTTGTCACTGTTCGCTTGTCTTTCTCTCTTTCTCAATGGTGAACTCACTGAGGACTCATCTGACCGGGAATCATTTTTGATTTCCCAGTGCCTAGCATACGGTCATTCCTCAGTAACTGCCTCCTGAACAGGTGGATGTAGTCTGATGGATGTAAGACATTGGGACTCAGGGAGGGACCATCCGTGGATGGGGTGGCACAGCCTGGGTGGCTGCAGGTGAAAGGCCTGGACGGAGGGCGGCCCCGAGCTCGGGCCCTTACCTTTCTATGCCACTGAGTTTGTGGCGGTGCTTCCTGGACATGAGCAGCCCGCCGCCCCAGGCAGCCTGCGAGGACAGAGACAGGAGGGGGAGGGGGGCAGTGACATTGTAGAATCGCAAACCAATCACTCCACACGGCTAATAAACTATGAGAGAGAACGTAAATGGTGACAAGCATGAGTTTGTTTGACAAAAGGAACCCACACTGATTGTTCTGCCAGTGGCAGTTGTAATTATTATTTGTCTCTTCTGCAAAACTCCCTCCAGGTTAACCTCACAGGGGCTGTGCAAATGATGCGGGTAAATTGGGTCTGAGCCTCTGGTGCTGAGACCCAAAGGCCCAGAGTCCTGTGTTAACGGAGCCACCATGGCTCTGGAAATGACCCAACGGACTGGAGCCTGCCATCTGATTTTCCCTGGGGTAGAGTTCTAAGGGCTCCTGGAAAAAACTCAGAAAACAACAGCTCTGCCGGGTTTGGAGGTCCCCCAACAGCGAGACATTTTGGTGGGTACCTTGATGCCTGTTTACGGAACAGCTTGGGACACCACATGACACAACAGCCTTTGTTGGTCATGGGCTCAATAGTTGGGCACATTACCCACCTGTCCGGTTGTGAGAACTTATACCCATAAGAGAATGGAGAGAGAAAAAGAAGAAAATACATCCGATGTCCCATGTGGAAAATGTACCATTTATGTTCCTGGGAAATTTGGGGACTAAATCTCTCAGTTGATAACACCTTCTTTATAGGGCCTATTTTTCCTACATGTACCAGATGCATGGGTTTTTTGAAAAGTGTCATAGATGGCTGGACGGAAAGCAGGCAGCTGAGTGTCTAGATTCATGGCTACTCTCCACACATTGGAGCTTATACATTTTTCCCTCTGAAACCAGCTATACTCCCCTCTGTAACCATTTGTCTAGACAAAAGCTTCCTGGAAGGGTGAGGGGGACCAAACTCTCACGAGGACCACAGAAGACAGTGGCAGGCGAGGGATGAGTCCTAGAAGATGTCCAGGCCTGTAGCACGTGCCATCATGAATGGCGGGCTGGAGGCCACAGGAGGGCGAGCTGACCAGGATGGGGACAGAGGGCCGGCTGGGGCGTGGGGAGGAGCTGGCAGCAAATGGTAAAGCAGAGCGTTTCCACCCCCCAACACGCTGGCTGCTCTGTGAGTTATAGCACTTACGTCGACGTGGAGCCATAGGTTGTATTTCTCACATATATCCGCAATCTCCTGTATGGGGTCAAAAGCTCCGTACACTGTCGTGCCGGCAGTTGCGTTGACATAAAGAGGAATAAACCCCTACAAGGGAAGAGAGACGGGCAGATGAGACTTTCCACCCTCCCCGTCCACATGCAGTAGAAGAACTGCAGGAGCCTTCCTCTGTAACAGAGATTGGCAAGGTGGCTGTGCTGTCAGGTACGGTATCTGGGAGAATTCTTTGTTGGTCCATCGACTCATTCATTCAACAAATAGTTTTTGAGTGACATTTACGTGCCAGGCCCTGTTTCAGAGCTGTGGGGGAATAGAGCAGTGAGAGCAACAGATGGAGACTTCTGTCCTCATGGAGTTAACATCCGAGTGGGGAGTGACAGACAACAAACAAAATTCAAGAAGCAAAATACACAGTATGTTCGACGGCAGTAAGTTCTATGGAAAGCAGGAAAGAGGAATCCTAAGTGTTTGGAGTGATGAGCAGGGAGCTCTGAACATTGTCTGGGTACTATACATTTTAGAAGCTGTATTACTCTAAGTGTATTGATGTAATCATGATCCTGAAGCATTGTTTGCTTATTTAAAACACGATGGAAGCTGGAACATTCATGAATAGTGGACACAGTAATATGTTCATGTGAACAAGAAACACATGAGTAAGTAGAGTAATAGGGTGAAGACAGGCTTGGGGGAACCTAGGAGTCCTAGGTTTTTTTTTCAAGCTCAGTTCCTTCCATGCCCCTTGTTCGGTCCTAGTGACATTTCCATCCATCTCCTCCACTGACCAGCAAACAGTTAAGCTAGAGAATGAGGTTTGAGGATGTAACCAAAACAATGAGTTGGTAAATGCCAGATAGCTACCTGGGACTGCCTTGTGGATACATCTCATCTGTGAGGTTGTTTTGTTTTGTTTAATAGAATTTATTGAGGCTGGATTCACCAAGTACCATGGGCCATCTGCCAAAGCATAGAAGCACTCTGCTAAACAGAAGCCTAAGCTAAAATGGTATTTGTTAAAATAAGATTATACCTAACACGCAGCAAATAAAAAGCTCAATTAGGCTGTATTTTCTTGATGCTTGGGTAGTAGATTTATTGAAGTACATCAAACTAATCACTTGGCAAAGAAAAGATAGGACAAGTGGCTTAATTAAGACTGAATTTCTCTTTTTTTTTTTTTTTTTTTTTTTTTTTTTTTTTTTTTTTTTTTTAAAGATTTTATTTATTTATTTGACAGATCACAAGTAGGCAGAGAGGCAGGCAGAGAGAGAAGGGAGGAAGCAAGCTCCCTGCTGAGCAGAGAGCCTGATGCGGGGCTCGATCCCAGGACGCTGGGATCATGACCTGAGCCGAAGGCAGAGGCTTTAACCCACTGAGCCACCCAGGCGCCCCATGAATTTCTCTTTTTTTTAAAAAAAATGACAATGTATAGACACAGCTTTAAAGTGAAATCATCTCAAATTGGAAATAAGCAAATATCTGAGATTATAATCTTAAGAAACACAATTAAAATTCCCTCTCATATTATCAGAGACTTTTATTATCTAGGACAGAAAGAAGATATTTTTAAAAATTTGTATTCACCAGACTTTAGGTGCACCACAGAATACATACCTTTTGCTTGGCATCAAGAATTTTTGCCTCTAGATCAGCTGGAATTATCTTCCCCCTGTAATTATTAAAAGGGAAGAGAAATTAAAATGAAGAATCAATGAGATTGCACATGAAAAAAACTTTAGCAGCAGCAAAAAGTAATTTAATCGGATATTTTCAACAGACCATTAGCAGCTTGGCATACTGTACTGAGTCAGTGCTTAAGCACAATAAAACAGATTTAACAGATGAACACATTCAATACGTCAAGAACCTAATGCTTACTCTCCCCTCCCTACCTTTCATTGCATTTTATCAAAATCACGTTGTCAGTTCCAAAGCCAAGTGCAGCTCCAGCCTTCTTGATGGAATAGTGACTCTGCAACAAACAGAGGGTTGGGGTTAGAGATGAGACAGGCCCTTGTAAAACACCATAAGCCACAAGCAAGAACATCCAACTCACATGTTCTGAGGTGAAGAGGACCAGTCTGGGAACGGCTGCCATGCCCTTTGTCTTAACTTCCGGGAAGAACTTGTAGCGAGCGGCCATGATGCTGTACATGTTGGAGATAGCTCCACCTAGGAGCAAGCAGATACATTGGGAGGTATGAAGCTCCATTATTATTGTTTCTAATAATAAAGACTGAGCTAGTGTCTTAAGAGGCAACGGAGGCAGAAAGGGGAGGGACAATATCCTGTTAGGATTTGCTGGCTTCCCTATTGCCAGGACTTCCTTGGGAATACGAGTAGTCACTCTCATTACCAGAGCCATCTAGGCAGTTTGGCTGGAGGTGATTCATGTACTCCAATGCCCATTCCACCTGAAGCCTAGACAGAAATATAAGAGGTGGCAACGGCAGTGGCTGCAAAGAGACAGGTGAGTTACAACAGATCTCCTTTCACTTTCTGCTCCATCTATTTCCTGAACAAAGATGAATCTATTCTCTGAATTAGAAAGACAGAAAAAAGCAAGAGTAATGGAGCCTACAGAAGGAAACAGTGACATTGCCTGGATACTCTCCTCAAAAAATAGCTCAACTGAGTTATCGAGTCATTTGGGAGAGCTCTAAGTTTATTAAAATAAAACTAAACCTGTGTTTACTTAAATAAAGATTATTTAAACAAGGAAATTACTTAGACACAAAGATTACTTAAACAAGGAGAATGGAGGTAACTATCTAGGTATGTCTGGCCAATACAAACTAATCACTTTTGTATCAATTCCTTGACAATTAAACAGGCAAATTTATGGCCAACTTGAATTGCCTGGACAATTGTCCTTCTTATTCTTCTCTTCCCCTTGTATATAATCATGCTGTCCCTGACACTATCCCACAATGCTTCTTAACCTCCAAGAATATTTGTCCTTGTTTTAAAGATTCTTACTGTATCTACATTAAACGAAAAACTCAAAGTAGATATACTATTTTGGTTGAAATCAATTAGCCAACTGATAATGTTGATTTACTGATTCCCCGGAATAAGCAAATTGCTGTTGACAGACTAGAGTTGTTTAGCATGATTTGAACACATCCTCTGTCAGTTTTTATAGGCGAGGCACAGGCTCTGTTAGGTAATACACACAGAACGCAGCATTCTTGCTAGACTTCACCCTGACAAAGATAAGGCAGGAGAATTGAAAAAAAAATTTTTTTAAGGTCATTGGTCTTCCACGAACTCACTTTATGTTTAGTGTTCTCAAGGATCCCAAGGATCTATACTACAAATCTTGAGGAGAGTCAGGGAAAGAGAGAGAAACATACCAGGAGAAAATATCCCATCACCGTCTTTACTTGACCACCCAATTATCTCTCTCATCTTCTTAAGTGTTATTTGCTCCATGAGGACAAATACTGGTGCAATTTCATATGTAAACCTGGATAGGTGGTGAGAAAAAAATGAACATACAGAAGTCAAACCACTTGTTTGGAGAACACAGATGATTGGTTTAGTATTTGTACTTGGGTTCTAAAAAAAGGTGTATTCGAAACCTCTAAAACATTTATTTCCTGGAAATGCAGTAAGGCACCAATCATAAAATATCAGAAACCAGCTTGGGTTACCTAGAGAGGTGGTGGAAGTTCCTGCTCTGTGCTTTCTCATCAACAAAATAGATTTTTATCTGAATGGAATGTCTTAGATGTGGTCCACCCAGAGAAATAGAAGGAAAAGAAAATGACTTTCCTGGGTCTCATTCACCCCTAAGATCTAAGATGATGCAAATACTAATTAAAAAAATGTATTCTAAGTTCTATGTAAAATTGGTTTGCCACTGACCAAAACTGATGGCCAGTTTCATACTTGTAGAATCTATAAAACTCAGAGCCAAAATTTATCTTTTAAAAACAATGTAAACATCTGAAATCTAACTGTGAATCTAATTGGAAATATTGACCCAGGTTTTAGAGATCTCAATATAATTATCTACATGGTTTTTCTACTGATAATCCCCAAGGACAGCTATGTTTCTATATTTCTCTGAAGTCAATATCCATCAAGAATAATTATGTGATGATTTTCTAATTACCAATTATAAATAATAAGAAGATAGTCAACTGGCATCCATAGCTAACTGTAGGCTCTCAGATATCCTGGTAGGCTAGCTTTCTTTGTCTTCTAACAAACTGATTTGGAAGTAGCAAGCCATACTCTTCTCAATGCAATTAAGAATGGAAGCACAGTCAAGTGGACTAGTCACTGAAACAAGATTGTGGTACCAAGGATAGGGATTAAGAGAAATCAGAGAAGGTCCATCCATAGAAAATTAAGTCAGAAAACAAAAAGATATTTACTGACCCTGAGGCTCTTTGTCTTTCTGCTTTTTGCTTGGTCTCCTTAAGCATTAGAGCCTGTGGGCTCAGCTCAGACCATGCTTGCTGAAGAGATTCCTAGATTGACTCAGCCAAGTGATATATGGAGACTTTATCATTGATTAGGGGGTTTGGACTAAATGCCAATCCTGAGGACTAATGGGAATTCTTGCTGGTTTAATGATTTAGAAAAGCTATTTGCAAGGATGAGATAACAATTGTACAATAAGACACAGGTGAAGCTACTAAGTTTTAATCATGGGGGGAAAGCAACAAATTAATCACTTGGTGGTAAAAGAGGACAAAGAGATCCTGGAGGACCCTCAGGATATATTTGTTGGTAGAAGAATTTTGTTTCCAAAAAGAATATGTCCATTTTCCTTGGGAGGACCCTTGAAATTTAGGAGGAAGACCCTTGGAAATCATGTGTTCAGTTACCATCACCTCTGGAGGTCACAATCATGCTTTGGTTCTGCTCTGAGCCCCATCACCGTAGCAACCAACACTCCCTCATGTCTGATGGCCTGATAAAGGAAGAAGAAGAGAAGGATTCCTGGTTTAGCCTGTGCTGTTGAGTGTATCCAAGAGGAAAACTCATGATGTGCTTCCAACCATTCTTGAACAAATGTGGTATCAATAGTGCCACTGGTTTTTGGAAATGTTGGAATGGCAAAAGTGTTTGCATGGTGGAGAGGTACTGGCAGCAGTATGTGTGCTGGAATTTCATGATACCAAGTGAGAAGGCTTTCTGGCAAAAGTCAAGGAACAAATGGAATCACACACCATAATATCAGAACCTTATCCAGGATTAGATGAAAACTGAGCTGGAGTCAAATCAGTGTTAGATGGCCAGGCAGGAACCACATGGAGAAGGGAGAAATGATGGCACTGAAGGCCAGTGGTTGGTCCACTTCATGATTTAAATTAATTTAGGCCCCATGTTTATATGAATTAGTGATTCTACCTAAGGACTGGGAACATGGCCATTACTCTCAGGATTAGAAGGAAGAGTCTAGAGAGTTTGATCATGAGACCATTTGATCTCATCTGTTCCAGTTTCCTTTTCTGTGCCAGGTACCCAGTTCCTAAACTTGTCTTCCAGTTTTGCTCAATAAATACATATTGAGTAGTTATTCTCTGCTGGGTAGCATCTTACACACTGAGGAGACAAAGATGTTATAAGACATCATTCCCAACCTTGAGGAGGAAGCTTACTAGGATGAATCCAGCATCTGTTTCTTGGCCTTGCTGCATCCTTTTTGACAGTCCCTCCTGGGACCTGAAGGACCAGTTATCCCACAGCTAACACCAAGCTTATCCTGATTCACGACTCTAGTCCTAACATCCTCTTCCTGAAGCTGTTAGAATGGTCTAAGGTTGCTGATCCTCAGCCAAGCCTGACAAATGGGCTAACATAGTGTTCCCTGTTCCTGATACTTCTCTGATCGTGCCTTCCCATCCTGGACTATGTTAACAACAGGGAGTCTGCCTATACCCAACGCTTGAAGTTTACCCTAGAGCAGTGGTTCTTAACTGGGGTCATGGAAGCCTCTAGAAATCCTAGGAAAGCTACTGTCTCTCTCTCCAGGAAGAAAATGAGGATAAGGACATCATTTTTGTATTATAGGAGATTCTCTTCTCGCAGCATGAACTCCACGTTAGGTACCCCTTCACTAAATGACAGATAAAAGCAAATGAAGCCAAGAGATCAAAGGTCAAATATGGATTCAAAAGAAGCAGGTTAGATGCTAAAGTCAGAGTACAAGATGACATTTCAGAATCAGAGAACAAGAAGCTAAAAGTGCAAAAGGCTGTGGGGTGAAATTAAGAACATGGGATTGGAAATAAGCATTCAAAACAGGATGGTGAAGATCATGAGGGACACTAAAGGAGAGTTCCGAGACTTTCTCTGTTCTGAGTAGGGTAGTGAGTCTGCCCCTTTGTAGTGGTTCAGTTCTACTTCTTAGTGGGATTCACTTCAAACTAAGGCAAACTGTTAAGAAGCTCTATTTCTCTTGTGGCAGAGTCTGCTTGTTGCTAACCAGTATCAATTTCCCCCTACTTCATTCGATTTTATTCAGGGTTGCAATTCACCTAGCTCAAATACTACATTTTCTAGCCTCCCTAGGTATGGCCATGGGACTAAGTTCTGGCTAGAGAATGCTATGGGAAATGTTATGTGGAGCTTCTGAAAAGGTTTCTTAGAAGGCAAGAGTGTGTTCCCCTTTTGACTGCTTGCCCTCCCTCCCTCCTCTTCTTTCTTTCCTCCATCTCCCTCTCTCCCCTTCCTCCCTCCCTCCCTTCCTCTCTCTCAATCCTAATTCTGGAACACATAAGTAATGGCTAGAGCTCTAGCAGCCAGTCTGCACCATGAGGTGATTCTGAATATGAGAGAGCCACGTGCTACAATATGGATTAGAAAGTCACAAGGAACCTGGGTCCCTGGTGACTGTCAAACTGGGAACTTCTTTAATGAGAGAAATAAACAATTTTCCATGTGGACTCTCTAACTTTACACTCCTCTTAGATTTCTGCTTCTTACAGATGTGGCAGATGGCCCATCATCACCTTAAAAGATAACATATCTGAGGGGAAACTTAGTGAGCCCCTCTGGCATCCAGAGATGATGAGAGACAGAAACAAAAGAGCTGGGAGCCATCTCAAATGGTGACAGTAACCTATGCAGTGGCTGCCTCTCTTAGGTGTGTTCACTGCTCCTTGCATACACTGGGCACTTAAGACTGGCACCTTCTCCAATCTTCAGAGCCACTCTGTAGGATGGATATTATTATCTCCCATTATCTGAAGACGGAAGTGAGGCTCAAAGGAGTCCAGTGATCAGCTTTAAGATCTCAGTATGTTTCAGAGTCAGAATTCTGAGCCTTTTTACCTCCCAGCTGCTTCTCTGTGACAAACGAGACAGGCTTGCTCCAGATTCCTCTGTGACAACCTGCCTACCAGTACAAAGTGACTGATGACTCCCACAGAAAATTTCTCCCGTGTAATTTTTATGAAAATAAAGCACGGGATACTTGAAACCATAACCTCATAACAAAGGGCTGTGCTAGATCTTGCCATTAAGATTATGTATTGTCATCAGGTGCTTGAGGGAAGGCTGTTGTTCGCACTTGGGTGCCGTTCAGCCTGCACGGTTGTGCTCGGGAGCCCCATTTTGGAAGAGAAGAGCTGGGCATGCCCCAGGAAGCTACAGATCTGTGAGGCCTTCTTTGGGTCTTCACTAGGTCCTTGCCTGGAAGAACAGACTTCAAAGCTATATGCACAGGCAGGTGTGAAAGCATGAACACCACCGTTCTTTCTATTTTCTGTTAGCAGTCCCATCCCTTATAACTTTGCCACTTGAATTGGGAGACTGGGTCATTCTTTTTTGAAAGACTATACCGAGGACTATAGTTCTTACTATTACCAGTGCACCGAAATGCAACAACAGTGCAGGTCATCAACAGGAGTATATTACTAATTAACTCCTCCTCCTTTTGTCATTCTTTCCCAGGTTTATTTTTAACACCAACCCAGTCGGAGAGGGAACTTTCCCAAGGGAGCAAATTTCTGCATCAGCTTCTGACAGTGCCACCACATTTCATGATGTTCCAGGGGAACGGACTTAGAACAATTTCTAGATAATAGTTATTACTTCTTCAGACAGTGCCTTGTCTCTAGAACTGACAGAAACTATTTCACTATTTTAAATAACCTTCTCTATTGATCTGCGGGAATCGGGTCATATTTTATAAATATCCACTGTGTTCAGTACAGCTGCAATTACTATGTGCCATTTAGTTGGACTGGCCTTGACCTCAGATGGCTGGGACATATTTTAGTGTTTCATGGCTGAGCTGAGGTAAGGAGAGAGTAAGGAACTTGATTTTATGAACACACACAAAAAGGAGAATTTGTGAGATCTCTCTGATTGAAGAAAAGCCTTTTAGAAGAATATCTGGTCAGGAACGGTTCAAAAGAGTTCCTTTTATTTACCTTGAGATTGGGCTACATGTACTAGGGAATTGCAGCTGAGAATCCCCCAGAATACACACTTACAGATGCGGGGTGAATTCAGAGCCTATGTTAATAGGAGTACTTGGGCTTTAATGGATATATACCTTTCACTCTATTTTTCTCATTTACTTTCCAAACAGTTAAGTTTGTAAAAAGTTGTACTTCCCAATTTAAAATTGTTTCTTAGTGTGAGATGTTCCAATTAAGCATTAGTGTCTTTTTTCAAGTTATAATTAGTACATTATGAGTCTGGGCTTGCTGATATATTTTTATCTCACAAATCATGCCAGAGTGAAGGTTGCAAAGGCAAGTTTGTGTTTTTTTTTGTTGTTAGAGGAGGACATATAAGCAACTGCATCTTTGGCCCCAATTCCTCTTGGCTCTTCATAACCTCAGTGCTCCAACACAGACACTCCATGAAGTTAACCATGACTAGCAAACAGGGAGCATGAAAACCATTTTTGTTTTCCATCAATTTAATCTTTTGTGTCTTTTAGCACTAAAGGCTTCACTTGTCACATTTGCTTTTTAAAAATTTGTCACTGTTGTTTTAAATTAGCAAACAAAGCAGGAATCCTTAGTTAATAGAAACCAACCTTCCTTTCTTTCTTCCTTCCTTCCTTCCTTCCTTCCTTTCTTTCTTTCTAAGATTTTATGTATTTATTTCAGGTAGAGAGAGAGAGTGAGAGAAAGAGAGAGCACAAGCCGGGGGAGGGGGGGTGGGGACAGAGGGAGAGGGAGGCACCCCACTGAGCAGGGAGCTGGACACCAGCTCAATTCCAGGAGGCAGGGCTCAGTTCCAGGACCCTGGGATCAGGACCTCAGCCAAAGGCAGATGCTTAATCAACTGAGCCACCCAGATGCCTCAATGGAAACTTTTCTGAATGGAGTTAGATATTTTGAGTCACAGCATTAAATAGCTTTGGCACATACACGTATCAATGTATAATTTTTTAAAAAGATGTATTTATTTATTTGAGAGAGGGAAGGAGAGCATGGGAGGGAGGTAGAGGGTAGACAGAGAGGGAGAGAGAGTCTTGGGGCTTGATCTCACAACCCTGAGATCACAACCTGAGTCGACACCAAGAGTTGGATGGATGCTTCCTCAAATGTGTGACTCAGGCAACCCAATGTATAATATTAAAGTGGCTTTTCAGGTTTTGGGGCTGGTAGCAGTTTGTTTAAGAAAAATAGAATACCTGGAACTTTAATAACTTACATTCAATCTTGATGTCAAATGGAATTTCTCATTTTCAGCAATACCCCCTTTCACCTAAACTCATTTTTCAAATCTACTTTACCATGAACTTAAAAAGTGGATGATTATTTTCTAAGTATTTCCACAGTAACTACAACCCATATAATTCTTATATAGCTATTTAAAAAATTATTGTTAGAAACTTGTTCGATTATTTTCCCCTGGATACTTTAGTAGAATGTGGTTCCATGAGCTGGGTGTGTAGGTAGTGCTAAAACATTATCGCAGTGTTGAGAGAAAAGACAGTACTCAGTAGGCTATAACGACCCTCCATCAACTTGTCCCTGTCCTTGTCTCCAAATAGGGCATGTGTGTGTAGAGGAAACTGTGGAGCTATCACAAGACTACCCAAGAAGTACTTGTACCCCAGGGTCTTAGAGTCACTTTCATATAAATTTGTAAGAAACTGGAAACAAATGAAGGCTTTGCTGACTCAAACAAGTATGGAAAAAATTTTAAATTCAGAGAAACAATGAGTTCCCTTGAAAAGAGTATGTATCACTACCAGGTGAATTTTGTTTTAGAATTTTTAGGTAAGCAATAGGTTGATCAAATTAGTTTGTGGCTCTCTGGCAGCTTTAACTGTGAAGGAAATATGCCCTAAATGATGAGGACAAATGTGCTTAGAAGGAAAACAGACCAAGATCATATTCCAAAACGTGACCTCTTTAAGATCCATCATTAAGAGACATGGAATCTTTTAACACGAAATTTCACACTAAATTCTGAAAGCTAGAATTATTCTTTCTTACAACTGTGTTCTTATTAAATTGCATTATTCATTAAAAATATCTTATTGAGTGTTTACTATTAAATCAGAACTGTAATAAACTGAAAGATTTTAAGAGAAAAGAGGACTAAGACAATTGTAATAAAATTATTATAGAACCATTGGAAGTGGACTTTTAAAGCAACAAGCCATAATCACATATCATGGCTGCTTATATGAAGATAATATGTGGAACTTACATATTGGTATTAGCAGTTGATGTCAGCCATTCGCCAGCTAAACCAATGATATCCAATCCAGTGGAGAGCTGGTTGAAAAATCGAGGATGACCTGGGGAGATGAATAAGAGGCAAGCATCAAGGCAAACCCAAATTTTTCAAGCTGTCTCCAAAGCAGAAGTCTGGCCATATAGATCGTGCCTCCATCCCAAGAGTCTAACAGAAGGAAGGGCAGGTTGACCCACGCTATACTAACCTTTAGCATTACTGAGGGTCCCCAAGCTTATGCTTCTGAAGCAGAATGTTTTTTAAGTTAAAAAAAAAAATCCTATGTCATGACACTAATAATCTTTCCGGTATCTAATTTGTTGATTTTCAGATGAACTTCTCTGTCATAATAATTTTTAAAATTATAAATCAGGATGTGGTGTTCCTAGTTTTATCTATAAATATTTCAACTTCTAATTTAACATTTCAAGGATTCAAGATCAAGTGGGTCAACATTAACTGATGGAGGAGAACCTGCAGGTCTCAGAGAGGGCCTGTGGCTCTGTGGACCAAACCAAGCCTGTGCAAAGTGCCAGACTGTTGCTGATGCTGGGGGCATGCCATCTCTGGATCTCCGTGTCACTCAAATATGACGTCAAGCATTGGCGTCTTTTGCCCCTACAGTCAGGTGACCATTAAAATAAATTTATTTCTGAGATGACCCAGCACTTCCTCTGTGAAACAGAGGCAAATATAGTCTCCTTTATGCATCAAATTGTTGGTAAAATAATTGTTACTACTTTATAACTCTAAAAGCCTTTGCAACACAGAGTATGCTTTAATGGGGTTTGTTCTCAGCAAATTCAGGATTATTGCCAAGTTTTGGCCAACTTGGCGTTCACAGGAAAACTCGATCCCACATCAGCAGGCTTGGCTAGGCTGTCACGAAGGTGTCAATGCAATAGATTATCTAGGGGTGTGTGACAGAGAGCTGGTGTTAGAGAGATATGCTGACTGCTCTGTTTCCAGTAGAAATTGCTTTTGCCTCTGAAATGACTGTCCGAGAGCTACTGTTTGAATGGTCCTGGTCTGAGCCTGCTCTCTGAAAATGTCTGCTCTTCCTCATATGTAATGGAGACTCATTTAGAACATCCAGACTACGACTTCCTATATCAGAATATACTAATCACCATATCTCAAGAGTACTCAAAACATAATACTGATCTTCAGGGAAAAAAGTGAAAGAAGCATAAGCAGTAAGCTTAGTGTAATTTTGGGCCCAGATTCCAGACATTCGTGCAGATTACTCTCAATAGCTTAGACTAGTTCCCTTTATTCTACTTTGCTCAGTGCCAACAGAATCTATGAGATCTCCTGCAACATGACAAATTTTGTTGCTGTCTGTTAAAAAATACACAATATCCTTTTGAAAAATTTTAATGATAAATATATTTTTAGAAGATTTTATTTATTTATTTGAGATAGACAGAGATAGAGACAGAGAGAGTCAAAGAGAGCACAAGTGGGGAGGAGAGGGAGAAGCAGCCTCCCTGGTGAGCAAGAGCCCAATGTGGGACTCAATCCCAGGACCCTAGGATCATGACCTGAGCCGAAGGCAGATGATCAACTGACTGAGCCACCCAGGCACCCCTTAACAATAAACATCTCAAGACAAGACCAAATATATATGTATATAGTTATCATAAATAAAAGGAATCGCACTATTTGACAATGCATCAAAGCCACTTAATATGGCAGAGACAAAAGACGGACAAAGACAGACAGACAGACTGACAAAAATGCCCTCAAATAAACATGAAACAGTATCTCTTTGTCCATTGAATACATAATGGATACAAAGTTGTCTAAAACCTTGCTTTTATCTTACGACTACAGTATATGGCCCCAAAATCTTATACCAGAATTTCTATCAAGTAACAAAATGACCTCTTTTAAATTTAAGTTTCAATTTGCTATATTCGATGAAATAACAGATGATAGATGTGCTAGTAAGTCAGGTAGGGGGAGAAAGAGTCACTGTTCAAAGTTAACTTTTTCAACAAATAAACTTCAAGGAAAAAAATGGAGGGGGAATCTATGAAGAGATACTAAGCAATTACAATGTGGAAAACTTGCTTGGATCCTGTATCAAATGAATCGTAACATTCGTGAGACCATTGGGAATTTGAGCACTGACTGAATATTTGATATTAAGGAACAGTAAATTTTGTATTTTTTTGATCTAACAATGATATTGTGGTTATTTATTTATTTTTAAAGATATATTTCTTATTTGAGAGAGAAAGTACATGCATGAGTGGAGGGGGAAGGGGCAGAGGCAGAAAGAGAGAGAGAATCTCAAGCAGACTCCCCACTGAGTGCTGAGCCTGCCCCAGGCTCGAGCTCATGACCCTGAGATCATGATCTGAGATGAAGCCAAGAGTTGACTGACTGACTAAGCCATCCAGGTGCCCCAAGTGGTTATTTATTTTTTAAGGAGTTCTTGAGGAGGCATCTGGGTGGCTCGACTCTTGATTTCAGCTCAGATCAAGATCTCAGAGTCATGAGATTGCGCCTGAGTCGAGCTCCACACTGTGAATGGAAGTACCTGCTCCCAGAAGTGGTGCTGAAGGGCAGGGATGATTGGCTGCAGGCTAACTATCTAAGTGGTGTCCCACGTGGGACCCACGGGGCCCATGCTCCTATGACCATGTGATGCTTCTGTTTTGTAGGCAATAGGAGCTACTAGTTATGACAAACTGCTGTGTTTTTCTTTGAAAGACAACACTATTCTGAGCTTTAATGATCCAAGTACATGGTCTCATCTCTCTGAGAGAGTGCACACAGAAAGGCCTGACGAAACAAAACAAAAGCCACTGGACTAAAGCAAACCCAGCTAAGACATCCAGGGAGAATCGGGACCCTTCTTTGATCTAGCTGTGTAATACTACTTGATCTCCATCAGGAATAGGTTAGCCATCAGGCCAAGGTGAGCCGTAACTAAATCGATGCACGTGCTTTTCTTTAAAAATCAAACACAGACCTTATAACATAATTAAGCCTTGTCCATTCTGCAGTTAATCAAGGAAGCTACACTTATTTCCGTGGCCTTGGCAGACCTCAAAAGAAGTCTGGGATTCTTTATTTAAAAATGCCTCTTTGACCGGCCTCATTATTTTATTACAACACTTTGTATTTGACACCTAAGAACTTTACCCAGCTCTGTCACCACCAAGCTCCCTAGTCTCGGCCTTAAATCTGTCTTCATGTGAAAGGGGTCACAGAGGAGAGGGAGAGAGAAAGAAGAAAAAAGAATGAGGGGCTACCAGGGGCTCCTCTGTGGGGGCAACTTGGCCAAGCCCTGCCAGTTCCTGCAGCACTGTGTGCCCAAGGGCTCAGGGAAGCCAGGCTGCTTCTGGGGAAAGACAGCAGTGAGAAGAAAGACTTGTTTCCCTCCTAGGCTTAGAAATAGCAGGATAGAGATCTAGAAAGTCCTTGAACCTGAGCCACTTCACCTGAGGCACCTGGGAAGTAAGCACTTTGGCCAAGACCACTGGTCAGAGAGGGTTCCTGTAACATGAAAAGGAGGCAAGAGGGCTTCCTCAAGAGCCCCCTGTTAAAGATATGATTCAGAGAGTCTGAACTCCAGAAACTGGAGTAGGATGCAAATGGTGTATGCGTATGTGACGCTTTTGCCTAGCCAGCAGAAGGTGCTGTGGGTTGCACTGTGTCCCTCAGAAAGATATGTTCAGGGCACCTGGGTGGCTCAGTGGGTTAAAGCCTCTGCCTTCAGCTCGGGCCATGATCCCAGGGTCCTGGGATCCAGCCCCGAATCGGGCTCTCTGCTCCACGGAGAGCCTGCTTCCTCCTCTCTGCCTGCTTCTCTGCCTACTTGTGATCTCCGTCTTTCAAATAAATAAACAAAATCTTAAAAAAAAAAAAAAAAAGATATGTTCAAGTCCTAACCTCTGATTCCTGTGAGCGTGACATTATTTGGAAAGAGGGCCTTTGCAGATGTCATCAAGTTAGGGTGAGGCCATAACTGAATGCAGCAGGCCTAGTCCAAAGATTGGTGTACTCATAGGAAGAGAAAACTTTGGACACCATCACAGGAGGCCAAGGGAAGGTGAAGGCAGGGATTAGAGTGATGCACGTGCAAGCCAAGGAATGACCTCAACCACCAGATGCAGGGACAGGCAAGGACAGACCTTCCCCAAGAGTCTTCAGAGACAGTATGGCCCGGCGCACCTAAATTTCAAAATTCCAGCCTCCAGAACTGTGAGAGAATACATTTCTGTTGTTTTGAGTCCCCCAGTGTGTGGTAATTTGGTGCAGCAGCCCTAGAAAACTAACATAGAAAGGGAAGGCACTGGGCCCAATCCTCCCCACTGTTAGGGAAAGGCAAGAGTAGGATTTATCAGAATGAAACAGGCCTGAAACAGAGGAGAGAAAAGAAATAGGGGGCAGGTCATTCTGCTCTTTTTAGATTGTGAATAGATCCAAAGAATGAAAACTCTTTATACAGAACTTGACACAACCCCGGGTGTTTGCATTTTTAAATGTATGTTTACAACAAAAAATGATGATGAGCTCTTGCCCAGGTTGGGCTCTCCATCCCCGGGCACTGCCCAAGGTTGTTCTGTGGTCACTGAACACACTGCTGCCTTCCCTCACCGCCATTTGAGTTTCACCTTCCACACGGGTTTCCCCTAGTGAACGGCAAGGGTGTGACGGAGGGCAAGCCTCCTCCCACATGTCCCTCTGGCTCTCACCCTTACCTGTACGGACCCCATACTTCAGGGTGTCTCTGCAGTCAACCAAGATCTGCTCCAGGGACTCGGGATGGTCCGACAGCTCCAAGTTGAAGCCCTCCATGCCTTCCAGCAGCTGGTGTGGGTGATGGAAGTCCAGCACCTTGGTGGAGCGGTCGAATGTCTTACGGACATAGTTGAGGAGTATGTCTACCACTTCCAGTAGGAACTGCACAGTTTGCTCCTCCCCATTCTTAGCCGGAAGCAGATCTGAATGGGGTGGGCGGAGGGGGGGGATCCAACAAGTGGTTATCGCCTGGCTCCTGTCTAGGTTTCCTCAGTCCAGAAATCCCAAATACCAGACACGGTATCTCTACAGACCTAATTTACTCCGGGTTATGTATACACATGGGTAATCTGACACACCATCTCCCCAGAAAAATACACATATGCGGGCACACAGAGGTTTTGCATACACTTTCTGAAGGTTGACAGACTTTCTGGTAGTTAGGCTGCTCATAAAAGGAGAGCTTTCAGAAGCCATGAGCGGCCAGTCACAGCTGTTGTCCACTTCAGAATGACTGGGCACCCATCAGGAGCGTGATGGAGGCCTCTGCCCCCTGCGACCAGGTGTATCTCACTACATCTGATTCATACACTGGCTTTCTGGTTGACCATTATAATACACTTGATCATTGATGGTAGAGGCTGAGATCCCCCTTGCAGAGTGGTCCTCTGTAGTGTCCTTAGAAAATAAGAGCTCAAAGGTGGGCCTCAGAAAGGTGGGAGAGGGAACTCCCACATCTCTCTCTCTCTCAACCTCATCCTTTGGGCTTGGGCTTTAGGATGTCCAGGGGTGATTTTGGGATCCAGCCTCCGGTAGACATACTCAGGCTGGGTTAACCAGGGAGGAAAACCAGAGGGGGCACGACTGAAGTTTTCGGCCCTAACTCAAGAGCAGATTGGCTTTACATGATGCTCTGTGTAGCTTCCCTGGATTATCTCTGAGGATTAATGAAGTCTGACTGACTGTTTGGGCCTGGCCTATAGGGAGTTAGTGGAAGGGGACAAAAAGGGATTTATTTTCAAGCTGTTCAGGAGAGATGAGGCAAGAAAGCTCTCCTCCTCAGATCAGGGTTGTTGGGAACAGCAGTAATAATGAAAGATATCCAAAAGGAAAACGAGTTTCAGAACAACACTTGGTCATTGGGCCCAGGCACACAGCTTCCCCCAGAGTGATTCTGTCATTGTTGCTGACCTTGGAAGATAAATTCTATTATGGGAATCACTGGATTTTCCTCATATGTGAGATTCCTTCGGATTCTGAGAGTCTATGAAACCATATTTGTCCCTGCAAGTGTCCCGAGTTGCCTGTTTTTATCGACTGCCCTCATCCAGCTTCCAAAATGATGAAGTCCTGGGCCATACGGAAGGAAGGAGGATATTATATTTAAATACTAGAAAAACAGTTTCATGACAGTTCAGAAGGAGTAATGATAGTTTTGGTCAAAGAAGTAAATTTCAGGAAAAAGTCAAGAAACCCAGATAAGAAACCTACTGGATAGAACTGGACAGGACAGGGGAAGGTTGGGGGGTGGGGAGAAAGTTGGGGGGTGGGGAGAGTAGGAGGTGGGGACTACCTCGAGCAAACAGGTTGGAGAAGTCAGTCTCTGTGCGCCGGAAACGGCCATCCCTGTCACTGTTTTCACAGGAAAGCAGGTTCTTGGAGGACTGCCTCTCCTTGAAGGCGCTCACAAGCCGGCTCTTCTCTTCCAGGCTATTGGTCCTTTGCAAGAAGCCTAGAGCACAAGAAGCTAGGTCAGAGAGAATGCACTGAATTCCCAGCCTCGGAGGGTCAGCTGCCAGGCCAGGTCCACTGTTCAAGCAGCGTTCTTGCTTCCTGAGAAGAAGCTGAGTGTCTGCATTTTATACATAAGGGCTCTGGCACTGCTGGCCTTCAGGCAGGGAAGGGGCAGTGCCAAGTGTCATCAGTGGCACAGACCCAGTCATGCAAGAGAGAAAAACAGTAAGCAAAGCCCATTCCCCTCTCTGACCATGACTCTGAACTCAGAATTAAGTCAATTGGACAGCTTCCACTCCAGTAACCAGCCCCAGGATGGGGCTTTAAGGGGAAGGACACAATTGGAGAGGATGCCACTGGCACTGGGTTTATGGGCTGTGCAGCCAGAGAAAGGAGGGGGCCAGGACCAGTAGAGGGAGGAGGCTGTGAGCACCAGCACTGGGGGTTAGGGAAGATGCTTTCCTTGGGTACCAGGTAACACTCACGGGGTTGAATATAAGTGTGATTTTTCTGACCCATGCCTGAAGTGAAGTTGTCTCCATACCACCCCCCTCTCCTTGAATAAAGGTATTGGGGAAAGAGACAAGGAAGCCTACAACCCCATGTGTGGTGACATTTCATCCTGGAAATACTTACTGAGCCCCTAGTGTGGAAAAGCACTTTGCTAAACATCTAGGACAGGGGACAGATGAAGATAAATGAGACAGATCTTCTACCCTCCAGGAACTTAACAGTTTGGCAGATGGGAACCAGTGTTGTAACAAAGCCAGAAAGCCTCCCAGAACCCCACAGAGCTGAACTCGGAGCCCAGGGCGGGGTACGGAGCACCTCACCTCTGCCCCTCAGAAGGAGTAGAAATCTCTCCTGCCTGAGGTGAGCAACACAGACACCACTGGTGGCAAACACAGAAGCAGGTTGAGGCAAAAAGGCTGGAGACTCTGCCAACGAGGAGCAAACTCCTTCCCCTAGTACCTACACCCATTCCGTCTGGGGTTCAGGACCTGCTGACCCACTCCTTCCCTCAGCATCTCTTCCAATTATGCCTCAAGCTTAGCCCAAAATGCAACACACTGAAAAGAAGAAGAAAGTTCTAAGCTTCTGAGTGACCCCAAAGCTGTCTTTGTAGGTACCAAGATCCTTGGGGAGTCATGCACATCACAAGACAGGCTTGGAAGAAAGTCCCAGGAGGTTCAAGGAGAGGCAAGTTAATCTGGGGAATTCAGCTTTACTTCCCCAGGACTGCAATTCAGCGGCAAGGCGTGGAGGAAGGAGGGACGCAGGGGGAAGGCTGCAGTGATTGGACTCCTCCCACGCACAGGAGCAGGGTCTATTTTTGGAAGGAAGAAAGGTAGAGGCACCAGGCCTTTCATTGTTCCCAGCACCTTGTAAACTTATCGCTGAAGCCCCCAAGGACAGCGGGAGGGGGGAAGACACTGTAATAGAGTCTCTGCACTTGGCGGTAAAGGTGGGGGCTTGTATCCTGGCCCTCACCTTTCCCCCTGCTTTCTGAATTCCCCATACAAACCCCAGAGTCCCAAACCAGGAGCCAGCCCTCATTTGCTAGAGGCATGTAGGAGCACTCGGCTCCTGAATTCCAGGACTGCTCCCTGGCTTCTGGAACAGTGAGCTATGGAATTTGCCAGGCTGAAAAGACCAAATCCATGGGGCCTAATGGAGGTGGGGTCCCACCCGCTGAACTCCTACTCTTCAGGTGTCTGACCTCTGGTAGGCTCTGTCTCATTCCTTGGGAAAGCCTTGAGTCTCTACCGTGAAACCCCTTAGAATGCCTTTCCTCTGGGCAGCAGCAGGAACTATGACCTATGACCTATGACTTTGGATATTAGCTTCCAATCTGACAGAGGCAGTCCCAGAGGTGTCCTGATAGGATTGAGAGATAACAATTATGACCCAACTTTAAATCTGCATCTCATTCCTGGACCGTACTGCTTGGGGTGCACTAGGAATCTGTATTTCCTCTAAATCCTACATTTACCTTTTGAAAAGCATACTTACATTGCATTATAAATTGTGTTCCAAACCATTAATTTGCTAATATAAAGACTTAATGCATATTATTATCAGAATAACAATGTCTTGGAAGATATTTGTTTTCTAAAATATCGGACCCCTCAAGAAAAGGTAAATGACCAAGGTCTCTCAAGGCTCTGAGAGGCTCTGGAAAGAAACATATGCTTCTCCAAGGATGACCAGGTGGTGGATGACATTGAAGTCAGTGCTTTGAACAACTTCCCTGGCTAGCCAGGGGCCCTGGAAGCATGGGTCTCTGAGACTGAAGCAGACTGTATTTTCTCCTGCTCTGCATGCCACCTGTGAGGACCTAGTTTCAACAACCAGTGACTGGTAACCCAGCATATGTTGAGCATAACTCAACATTCCCAAGAGGCAAAAGGAAAAGCAGAGGGAAGCCAAAGCTGCACCTGACTTTGGTCAGCTTGTCGCACCCCAGCTAGCTTTAAGGGGAGAACAGGAGGCAAACCCTGTCATGACTGCTCCTCTGGGCAGAGGGGAGATCCTGAGGCTGGTTCCTCACCCCTGCTCGCAAACTCAAAGGCCTGGGGTCCCAGTGAGTGGGGAGGAGTGAAGGGAACTTGGGAGCACTTGGCTTGAGCAGTTCTATGAGCTGTGCATGGCAGAGGGGAACATGGTCAAGGGGGGAGGTAGGGGCTGAAGCTCATCACCCCTGCACTTGCTCAGCAAGAAGTAGAATGGAACCGCATTTTCCTAGAGGAAGGAATTTTTTTTTCTTGATTTTTATGTGCTGAAAATACCTTGCCAGATCTCCCCCATACCCACCCCAACTTATTTCAAGAGAAGCCAGAAATACAGAATATTTGAAGTCTTTCTCTGTTTGAAAGTTATACCACAACTGACACATCATTAAACGCGCGCGCGCGCGCGCACACACGCACACACACACACACACTGCATGGGCTCAATAAAACAGCTCATAGGCTGTGGCTGGCAGCCAGTTTGGGACCTCTGCATGTATAAGTGACGGAGGACCAAGGACACACTGGGAAGTTAGCAGAACCCAGGACCCCTGCATCTCCCTCTATTTAAGTCGGCACCATGCTTATAGCTACTGTACTCTACCTCTTGGCAAACCCTGGGTTTCTTTTACCTGATTATTTTCCCAGGGGATTCTGCCTCCCAAGCAAAGAGTACCACTGGTGACACCCAGAGCCTTCTTTGCAGCGTTCTTCCCTGGCTTCCAGAAAAGGGAGGTAGGAGAGGGGCTGGGAATTGAATCGTGGCAAGGCACTGAAGGTGTTTATGGGGGTCACCCAGGGCAATGGATTTGGAGGTGAGAAGAGGACAATTAATTCCATTGGAGTCTTAATGTGAAAGCTCAAACCAACCTGGAGAGTGTGAAGGCATCACCCAGGCTCCTGAATGTCTGGGATGAAGGGAGTTGGGATGTCCATGTGTGGAGGTGGGGGGCGGCTGGTGGATTCAGGTCTAAACCAAAGACCACACTTTGGAAAGCCAGAGTTCCCCCAAGGCCCAGGGTGGAAAGTAAATCCGTCATCCACCTGCTGTTTTTGTTTCCTTTCAGAATCAAGCCTAATGTGAAGCCGCCTAACCTGTGGCCCCCAAATCTTGCATTTTAGTGGAAAGCAATTTCCCCCTTGACAGACTACCAGCCCTTCCTCCTGTCAACGGGTCGTGGCTTTCCTGAAATTAGTCGAAACCCCTGAAATTGGGGGGTGGGGGGACGGTGTTTACAAACAAGGAAGAAACTCTGAGGATGGCAGCCCCCAGATGTTCAAGAGCTCCCCCTCATAATAAGTTGATGCAAACTCGGGGACCCCTATTTCCAGACCCAACGAAGCTCAACTCTTTTTTGCCCGTTTACCCTTTGGGGGCACTTAGGGCGTGTTTTCGGAGGGGGCAGTAGATCTTTTCTTCCCCTAACTCGGAAGGGGGTCTCGGGGTACACGGCCTGCGGCATGAGGCGGCGCCCAGGGAGTGCGGGCGGACGAAGGTTGCGCTCCGGGCAGGCCCAGCACCGCGGGGAAGGCAGCCCTCACCCCAAGTCTCCCCCACCCCGCCGGCGACCGCAGCGGGCGCCTTGGGCTCGCTCAGTTCTGCTTGCCCGCCCGCATGACAATGACGGCTGCAGAAGCCGAGCGCCGTGGCCGCCGAAGGGACCGGGCGCGAAACGGGCCATTAAGCCGGGAATGGCGGCTGGGGGAGGGGGCTATTTATAGAACAAAGCTCAGCCACGGCCGGCTGCCCGCGGACGCCGCCGCGACCCCGGCCTAGCCTCGCGGGCCTCGCGGGCCGGGAAAGGGCCAAACCGGGGGCCGCCCCGAGGCCGGGCTGGGCTCTCCCCAGGGGATGGCTGCGTCGAGGAGCTGAGCAGCGATTTCTCACCGTGATCAGGAGGACAGAGCCCCAGAAGCGTAGCGAGGGCGCCTCGCGGCAAAGCCGGGAAGGGAGGGTGGTTCCCAGGAGACGCTAAATCCCCCCGTCCGCTCCCGCCCCGGCCGCCGCCTTCCTCGGGTCCCCGGGCGCAGAGAAGCTGGAGGAGCAGGCCCGGGAACGCGGAGCGGCCGGCTCGCGCTGGGCGCTCGGGGCGGGGGCGGGCGAGCCCCGCGCCCGCTCGGCCGCTATCTCCCGCGAGCAGCCGCTGACGGATGGCTCTTTAATAAGCCCCTCGTTAATCTTCCCCCGCCCCTCCACCCCCTGCCCGGGGACGTCCGTATTTTCTGGCCCGATAAGGCTAGAGATTTTAGACGGTGAAATGTAGCCAGGAAAGCAAGTGCTCATTGTTCAGCCGGAGCCACTCAGCTGTGTCCCTTCGAACAAATCTCCTTTTTTGCTTTTAAAAAAATGACATCCCTTGGGCGTTTTCATTTCAGACCCTCGCGTCTCCGGAGAACGGTTCTTTTTCCTCTCCAGCTCCCAGATCTATTTGTCTTCCTCTCCGCGGCAAGTCGTGCCCGACAACCCCTTCCTCCTCTGGCGGCCCCACGCCCCCGCCTGCCCCCTTTTCCTTCCTCCTCCTTCAAGGGCAAGCTCGGCAAACCCTCTGGCCCGCGCGCCGCGCCTCCCCCAGGCAGGCAACTGAGGGCTGCAGGCAAAGAATGAAAGAAGGAAATCTGAATCCGTTATGACATCTCGGGGCACATTCTCCAGCTGGGGAGGCCACGTACGCTGGCGGGTAGCGGGGAGGTGACGTGCCAGCCCGCACCTCAGGCGGAACCCATGCCTTAGGCCTGCTCTCCAGGAAAACCAGTGCTCGTCTTAACCGGACCTTCCCCACGCAGGTAGAGCACACGCTTAGGATCGGCCCGAAGCCGGCAAGAAGAGCGGGGCTGCCGCGCGGGGGCGCTATGCTCGCGCTCTCGCGCCTAGACCGGGGAAGCCCCGCGGTCTCCTGGTAGTCCCGGACTCCAGCGGAAAATGCACCCCCCCAGCCAGGTCAAGGGAAGGCGGAGGAGGTTAAGACTTGTATACGGGCGTCTCGCCAGGCGTCGGGGCTGTAGGTACTTTAGAAAGCCAAACCCAAGAGCCGGGATCGCCTTCCTCTGGCACCCCACTGTCCCAAACCCTCAAAGCCCCAGAGCTGCGCCGCCCTGCTGGGCCCCAGAGGGCCCTTCCACTCACCGCAGATCTTGAGCCCCAGCTTTCTGGTGCATCCATGGGCCACGCCGCACCAGGTGTCATAGGCTAGAAAGCAAAAGAGGTGCGATCAGTGAGGTTCGGAGCGTAGGGGACCGGCTCGAGGGCAAAGGTATTCTGGGGAGGAGAAGGCAGGTCTTTCGCCAGTGCTCCTCGATAAAAACTCCTTCTTAAAAGGAGCAAGAAACCAGATGCGTGGGCCGACGGGCAGACTCGTGCCCTTCGAGTGCCCATGACACTCCCTTCCTGCTCCCACTTTCAAGTCTAGAATGGTGTCTCTGAAAGGCCAAGCACTCACGCGGCCCCCAGGCCTCCAAGCAACCCCGGCGGGGGAGCTGGAGAGGCGAGATCCGAGTGGACCAAGTACCAAGGACCGGGCCAGGCCGCTCGTGTTACCCAGCACCCATCCGCCCGCCCCGTCCCCTGATCTCCGCTCTGCAGCCTCGAAGGGCGACCACAGCAGCCCGGAAAGGGAACACAGAGGCATCTGGGACCAAAACGTCTCATAATTTCTTGGCGGGTCTCCAACCGAGTGGCAGCTTAAAATAAACTGGCATGAAATGGGGTCGCGGAAGAGTTCAGGAATTAATTGGGTGAAAAATAGTATTTGACTAGATGATCGGGCTCGCATGGCTGCTCTTCAGTCGGACCCAGAGCTGGGAAACAATAGTGCGCCTCCGGTCCTCATCCGGGATCCCCTCTTCCCAACCTGCCCCTCATTAACCCTTCCCTCGGACGTCTCGGGTCTGGAGCGGGCGAAGGCAAAGGGAATCAGGAGCCTTTCCTCCGGGTCCGAATGGCAGACCTAGGAGCCGTTGTATTTTCCTTCTTTACCAGACTGTTCTCAGACTCCTCGGGGTCTATCCCACCCTCGGGATTCGGCTTGCAGGAAGGAGCACGGGGGTGCCTGTGGGGCCCGCGCGCGCTGGTGCGGTGGGACCAGCGTGAAATTCCCTTCGTATCTCTCAAAGCAAGGCCCTTCCAATCCCTCCCATCCCCCACCCCGCCGGGTCCGAGCTCTCGGCTCCGCGCGAATGTTGGCGGCGATAAGGAGAGTGACATCCATTAAACCCGAGGCACAACAGAGCCCCAGCGGGGAGAAGAAATAGACCGACGTTAGCGAGACAGCGTGTCACAGATGGAGTTCCTGCCACAGACAGGAAATCGGTGCGAAAGCAAAACCCTTGTAATAATACCTGGCGGGTAAAGAGTTATTTCCACTCAATAAAGTGCTTTCGCCTTAAACGCCATCTCAGCTAATCCACAGAACAACCCTAAGAAACAAGAAGAGTGTTCACCTAAGACTCATTTTACAAATAAAAACATAGAGACTCAGAGAGGTTACGCGATCTTTCCAAGGTTACTCAGCTGGGGCATTGGGGTTGAGACCCAATGCACCGCCTTTCAAAGATGGGGGTTACAGTAGGGCAGGGAGAAGGGGTCGCTGGAGCAAGAGGCTAATTAAGGTTGTGCAGTTTGATCGAGGCCACTGCCCAGGAGACCTTGAAGGGTGAGAAAGCGGAGCCCGCTGGGCGGGCGAGGGTGTGTCTGCAAGGGAGGACAAGAGCAGTAAAGAGCCCGGCATGCGCTTACAGGTTAGAGTCCCCAACCTACAGCTGGGCTGCTGGGGGCAGACGACGGCATTCTCGGGACGGGTGCTGCACGCTCTTCCCAGGCAGGGTCCTCGACCTCTGCCTCGGTGCCCTCCGTGCGCATCAGGCCATGTGCGAACTCAGGTCAGCGCCTCCACTGGTTCTCAGAATAGAGGTTAGGCGTCTGTGCTCTACCGCGCGCTGCCGTGGGGAGGTAAGGTTAACCTGGGTGGGGTGGTATGGGGGCAGGACTCTGAGGTGGGTGAACACAGCGGTCGCTCTGCCCTCTCGGGGCCAAAAGGGGGCGGGAAATGTCGGGAGGTCTGGAAAAGAAATCCATCAAGGCCAGAGCAACAGACAAAGGCGGGCAGGCCTCGCGTTCCTCCCGGTCTGATCAGGCCACCTCGGCAGCCAGTGCCCGGCTTGCGTGCCACCAGGGCTGGCTGCTCTCCCGAGACCCTCTTTGTTGTGTGGGTAATTGTAGCTCGCCTGGGGGGCGGGGAGAGGGAGCTGCAAAGGGAACTGAAACGCAACCTCAGGATTTAAGACAAGGCCTCCGGGGACCCGGGATCCAGTGGCAGCACCAAGGAGAGGGGACTCGAGGGATGACATTCTCCCATCTTCGTTGATGGGAACAACTGACATTTTCTCAAGCACACAGAAAGTGCCATAAAAGCATAGCAATAAGCCCTCCTAACCACACTGCCATTCCTAAGCCCCTCTTATAGAGAAAATCTGGGGCTGTTACTACTGGAGCTGATAGATTGAGGGGAGGGGACTTATTTCAATCCAAGTTGGAAAAAAAGAAAAATAATTCCTTCATTGCCAGGCTTCTACAGGAAGGGTAGGAAATAAATCTGAATTAAAGACAGATTCTGGAAATGGGCTGAAGAGCACACTGAGCTAGAGGTGGGGAAGCATAGAGCCCTCTTCCCTCCTTTTATCTGGTTCCCCTTTTCTTCTCTTTTGCGGACCTGTCAATTGCTGACAGATCTCCTACCCTGGAGAAAAAACAAGGGTGCTCTCTCCTCCCGCCCTGGCAAAGCTTCTTGTCGCTTCCTGGCTCCCAACCTCTCTCCACTCAGGTTGCTGCCGCTCCTTTTTCTTTCTTTTCTTTTTTCTTTTTCTTTTTCTTTTTTCTTTTTGTCTGAGATGTAATTAATTGTCTGAAATGTCGAGGCTCAGTCTCAAACCGTTTTATGCACCTTTCTCGCCCCTGGCTTCTCCCTCAATCGTCAATAGCTCGACGCAAATTTGGAGCAATTAGGGACCCCGAGTTTTCTAAAAGCTGCAATTAACGTCGCAATTTCCGCTGATTATAGACTTCGAGCACAGCGCAGGGGTAAAGGAGGGGGTCAGATCTCGGCTCAACGAGAGCAAGAGACAGAAAACTCTCTATTCCCCCCGAGACTACAGTCTCCTCACACCACCCTCTGCCCTGACCCCCGTCGTCCCACAAGCCAAAGAAAACACACACAACAAAAACAACACTCTCCCCTCTCGTCCCTCCCCGGAAGCGAAGCCCCCAAGGATCGCCGCTGCACGAACCTTGTGTGGCTCCCACTTTCCAGCGCCCCAGAATCGCCTGGCATTTCTGTCAGTCAAACGACCTCTGGCCGAGACCCAGGTCAGGGCCCCATTTCTTTCCAGCCTCCATCGTCTCCGCGCTCCCCCTTCCCTTTTCACCAGCGCAGCCTCCTCACGTCCCAGCGCCCCCATCTTCCCTGCAGTCCATTTGATAGGAAACTGGGGCAGAACCTACTTGTGGGGCGCAGGTTGGTAGTATTGGGGTCCGCTCCCGCATTCGAGGAGGTTGCGGACGAAGAAGGGGTCGAAGACGCCATCAGCTTGGTTGTCCCGGGGCCTCTGCTGTCCGGGGTCCTCCGCGAGTCGGGCGCAGGAACAGGCTGCAAAGAGAAGCGAGAGCAGTGCGGGGAGAGCTTCCGGGGTCCCGCGCAGGAGGCGACTGAGCAGTCGGGGGCACCGACGCTCCCCTCAGAAGTCTGGGCTTGGGACAGAGAGGCGGGAGGAAGGGCACCTAACAAGCTGAGTCGGGGTGCGCGGAGGGGAGGAGGAGACGTGCGCGCGAGCTCTGGGACTCCGGCGCGGGGAACGTAGCCCCGGGCTGCTCTCCAGTCTGGCGGCTGAGCGGGGTGACCTGGAGTGCAGCGCAGAGACTAGGGGAGCCCAAAGCCAGTTCAGGACGCAGGGGTGCGGGGGGTAGGGCTAGCAGGGCAAGGGAGGCTCAGTGCGCGATTTTCCAGCCGAGCCACGACAAGCCCCATTGGGCTCTCAGCAGCCGGAGGGCGGGCTGGCGGGGGGAGTGCGCACGGGGCGGGCACGTCTGGTTCGGTGTCTGGTTCCCGTTGTTGTGTCTGGTTAATTCCCTGGAAAGAAGGAGGCTAACTGCTCCGAGGGCCGGGGACTTTGGTGAGACAAGGTGAGAGGAAAAAAGGGTCCATATCTTTACGTTCTCTCTCGGATTTGGTCGGGGAAGAAGTACAGTCACCTTGCACTCTAGACAGCCAGAAAGCGGCGGATCGGAACCTTGTCTCCCTCTTGTCCCACCCTGTTTTGAGCTGTCTGGAAGCCTAGGATGAGGCTCAGTCCGGGTTTGTGTTCCCTCTCTACCCAGCTCTCTTGAGGTCCCCGGATTTTTCGCTGTACGAAGCCGAAGAGGTTGAGTGAGGCAAGAAAGGGAAACATTACTGGGGGAAACGAACTTGGCCTCTGCTCTCGGAAGGCGGCAGACTAGGATCGGTGCGCGACGCCGCTGTACTGCGCTCGGCGCTGGCGCGATGGCTACCGAAGGCCCCGGGACAGAGGTGCCGGCCAATCTAGGTAGATCTAAGACCCCGCAGAGTATCACCTGCTTGCCACCACCTTCACACGCACCCTGGGATCCCACACCTAGCCCTGCACGCGCACTTCTGCTGTAACGCGGGCCACGGTAGACCGCAGCTTCTGGGGAAGTAACAGGTTACTGCTCGGAGTCGCGCCTTTGGCTTTTGCTGCTCAGGAGCCCTCTGGTGAGACAGGCGCTCTCAGTCGGGAAAGGATGGGGAAAATCCTCTCGCCACCTCAGCGCGGGCGTCAACCTCTTGGCATCCCCAGGCGTGAATTTCGCTGGTGGGGGTAGGATGGCGGCGAGGTCGGGGGTCGCCGCGCCGCGCACCAAGGGAGAGCCGGGAGTCGGGCAGGCGGGATGCGTTCTGCTAGAGAGGGTAGATGGCGGTCGCTGGGAGTGGGGCTTGGCCAGGAAACCGCGGGTGAAGAGGAGGACCCAGCTGAACAGCCGAAGCCGGGCACTGGGAAGTCCAGGCGGCCGCGCGATTACCCACCTGGGCTAGGCAACAGCAAGCCGGGCGCTCCTGCCGCTCCTCTGCGCAGCGCGCAGAGATCCGCTCGGCCCCGGCCCTGCCACAGGCGTAATCTTCCCGGCGTCCCCTCCAGCTGCCGCCCGGCCCTCGCCAGCACCGTCCCGCACGCGAGCGCCGGGAGGAGAAGAGAGCGGTGGGGAGAGGCAGCTGGTAGGCTTCGGGGGAGGCGGGGGCGGAGTGGGGAGGCGGGGACCGCTCCGCGGGGGAATCACGAGGCCGTTTCTCGCGGGGGCAGCTCGTCGGCAGAGCGGTGGGGCTCCTTTGTAGGTGCCTGATCGCCTCTGGAGCTTTAAAGGGCGATTATAAATCCAGATCACGCTTTGGGGCCCGGAAAAAAAAGGGGGGGCCCTATGAGTAATCCAGAACGTACTCAACGTGCTCTATTTTTTTTTTTAATAGAGGGTGCGGATAAGACGAGGGAAAAGATAATTCTTATGAGGAGTTCTGCCTCATTGACTGCTTCTTTTTCATCTCTCCCCCTTCCCCTTCCCCTCCCATATCTTCGAGAAGACTAGAACAGTGGCTTTGCCTCAATTCCTTTCCTTGCGATTCCCCCAGATCTACCACCCGGCGACTCTTTCCCGAGTAACATCGAGCTCTGGCGTTGTGTCCTCGCTGGCTCTCTAGTGAGCCACGATTGTTGTAAAAGCGAGGGAGGCCGAGATGAGGGGGCACGCAGGAGACCCCATTCCTTTCACGTCAGTTTCTTCATCCAGCTCAGAGCCTCCCCAAAGTACTTCACCCGAGTACTGCTACCCACTGCCGCCAGCAGAGAAAAGGTCCCGTTTCCCGCCCACTATGCACTCCCTGCTAGCTTAGGTCCCCTAGGTAATGGGGGAAGAAGTCCTCCTGATTGATCACAGCTGAAGGTTAATAACACGCACGAGTGCTGCTCTAAACCAACGGGAAACCCCAGCACAGAGGCGGCCCCAGGGGGCGGGGGTGAGGGTGGGCAGCGGACCGTTCTTCCCTGCCCTGCCCTCTCTCCTCGCTCTCCCGACGATTTTGCCTTTTTGTTTTTTTTTTTTTTAAAGGATTCTCCCTTTGCGTTATTTAATCATATTTAATGAATTGCCGCGTTCGGAAAAGCCCCTCACAATAAGAAGGCGTTCACCGGAAACTTTCCACCAGGGGGCGCCAGGCACCCAGAGACCGCGAGGCCCTGTGCGGGCGGGGTCTTCTCTCCCCGCCGGAGCTAACACCTGGAAGGGCTGTCTGGACTCTTACTCTCCCGCCTCTTCAAGCCATCCCTTAGCCAGCCTCCTCACTAACGTTCTCCTCTTTCCTCTACCTCAGTTTCTTTTTCTTTGGGGGGGGGGGAGTTGATCTTTGTGTGTGCTGGATGATAACGTGTAACCAGTGATTCCTTCAGTCGTTTCACAGTGATTTTCCCCCTGTTGTGATGCAGCAGGCAGGGGTTATTTATGGACACGTATGCGGCCTTGCTGGTGCAACTGAAGCCCGTCCCTTCTTTCTGAATGTCTTATCTCCTTTCACCACGACACTGAGGGGATGCAGAAAATCTTACTAATAACAGAAAATTCCCTCATAAGATCGAAGATTCCGCCCCGAGAAGATACAGTCCCATTAGTAAGAGGACTCGCGCTCTGAGGTTTGAAATAACCGCGTTGCCCTTGATACTAAAGAAAATACTGTCGTCCTCTCTCCACCTCACAATAAAAGCTCGGGCACTTTTTAAGGACACAAAAGCATCCTGAACGGGCGGCGGGTAGTCACAGCAGCTCTGGGCGCCAGAGCTCCAAGCTGGGCAAGGTGGGCGTGCCCACTCCACGAGAAGGAAAGATCCCTTCAAAGCCTTGCACCGCTAGGCTTGAAATGTGCGGTTTACTCCGAAATAAGGCTCAGAATTCCACCCACGCCCCCTCCTCAAGCCTCCCTAAGTGAGATGGTTGCACCAATCAGAGAGCCCAGTGCCCGTGCTAAATCATGGAAGACGTAAGGAGCAAGGAGACTGACGGGGGGAGGCAACAAATCCCGATGCCCCTCAGGGTCCGTTGTTCCAGAAAGATGCCTGCTCGCTGTCTCTTCAACCCTCTCCCAAGACCTGAGATTCCCCGGAAAGGAAGATTCGTTTACTTTCACCTGTGGCTTGAGACTGAGAAATTTCCAACCACTCCCTCTTCTGACCCCACTGTCCAAAATGTTCACCCCAACGTTTTAGCTGAGGAAATGATCCTGTTGGTAAAAGAAATCTACGAAAAGCAGGTATTACAAATGAAAGTTGAGTCGATCCAACTGCGAGAACATCCCTCCCTTTCTCCTTTATGGAGGGGGAGGGAGTGAAGTCTCGTCCTTAATTTAAAAATGTTTAACTAAATATTAGAAATTAGGTAATTAAACGAATATTTATTAATCACTTACTATGTGACAGGCTGTGTTCTCAGGGAGTTTTACACTGTTCCAGCAAGTTATACTATCTCTGCACCAGTGGAGTTAACATTCCAGTTAGTCAGGGAAAGTAAGAGACTTGGGGACTTAAGGTTTTGGTTTAATTTCCAATTCTCTCCCATTCCAATCTAGACTCTTGGGCTCAGCGAGATGTTAAGGAACCAAGGGCCTGGAGTTACGGCCAGTTCCAGCACAGTGAGTTGGGAGACAGGGCAAGGCTTTGTCAGTACCAAGGACAGCACCCGCCGTCCTGTCCGTTAGGCCTTCCCTTAGTCGGTCTCACTCACCAGTTCTCAACCAACCCGCCCCACACACCCTGCCCGCCTCCCTCCCGACTGTAACTGCTGTGTTTTTCCCCTGTTGGATGGGGGGCTGGGAGAATAGAGTATTTCGTCCTATCCTTCTTGGTAAGAATTTGTAGTGAGGGTGGTTGTGGTTGTCTTTTGGCTCTTTAGAACATTTGGAATTCATATTTTTGTTTGGTTTTCACTATTCTTTTTAATCTGTTATTACTCCTGGGTGTGTGGGGAGGAGATGCTGTGGACAAAGGAGGTGGAAAATAGATATCCTCTACAGGGACTCGAACCGGTGATAAGGGGTGGTCCGGAAGGGAGTGGTGTCCGCCCAGCTGTTTCGTTTGCGTTTGATGTAAGGTTTAGAGCTTTGAAGAAATGGGAACCGGGAGCCCAGAGGCGGAAGGAGTGGGCGAGCACGAGCCCTCCGGTCTCTCCCGGGTGTTAGGGGTTTCCGAGCCTGCAGCCCCGGCTACTGGATCCTGTCCACCCAGAACAACCTTCCTTTAGGTCAGCGACGGCTGGGACTTGGGAACATGACCCTCCGCCCACAATGCCCTTTCCCAGGAATGTTTAAAGATATTCCAATCGGATTTGGAGCCAAGCCTTCCAGCAAAAGAAAAAAGGGAATGGGTGGGAGGAGAGTAAGGCGTGGAAGGGGGCCCGAACAGGCTGCGGGGGAGATTTTTATGCGTAAAATATGGTCCACGTCAAGGTGAGTAAATAAGAAATGTCACTCTTTTTTTTTTTTTTTTTGACGCATTTAGCGTTTTTAGCTTCCAGGAAAGGTAATTTGGAGCCACGGCGTTGGTTCATTTCAGCTGGTTCTTTAAGGTCTATTTTAAGTACCTAATTTATGACCAAAAAAGAGGGGGGGAAATGGCAGTGCTCACCGTTTAAACGTCTGTCTCTTGAGACGAGGGCTGTGGAAAGCGTTGTTAACCTCACACTTGGCTTTTCTTAAGTCGAGGCTAAAGCCTATTCGGTGTGTTTGTGTACTTTAAAGATAGTTCCCAAATTATTCTGGACTTTCTTTGAGGACCGTCGCTAAATCGACACCCCTACCTTAACAGATCACACCATACTCACTCCTGAGAGGCAAGAAAGGGTTAAAAGGGTGGTGGGGAAGTCAGGATTTCAGCCAGAACGCTGGAAAGGACTCCGGAAATTATAATCTTTTCTCCGAAAGAAGAGAGCTGAGCTCCTCAGATAATCGTCCAGTGGTTCCTTCCTCCTTGGTATTCAAAAGATGAAAATATTCTAATATTAAAGAAATTAATCAAGGAGGACACAGTGATTTGTATTGGGGCAAATTTTGGGTCGATCTTAAACCCGATTCCTGCTCTTCCAGACACGCAGACAGAGGGACCAGCAGGTGGCGATAGATTACAATTTCTGAGAGGAAATACAGCCCCCACAAGGGAGCAGTTCTTCAAGGAAAATTGCAGGCCCTTCCCGTTCACGTTCCTACCCTGCCATATTTCACAAAGCAGCCCTGTTTAATTAAAATGCTGAGAGATGCTGCCGGAAGTGGCCTGAAGCACCCAGGGTCTCTATCCCTTTGGTGAAAGAGAAGGGATGTGAATACCCATTTCTTTCCACAGAGCTTTACCCCAAAGGTGGGCTTAGGAAAGGAGCTCTTTGATAAAGGCAAGATATTTCACTGCAAAAGTGGAGACCAAAGAAGTAGCAAATCTGGACTGCAATTCTGACGGAGAGCTTTTAAGATGTATCTTATGTTTTGTGCTCTTCTCTCAGCAAAACCTAAGGCAAAAATCAGTCTTTTCTCAAAAGAGTGGGATGCAAGAAAGTTGATTTCCCACGTAAGATGATTTGGTGAAATGGTATAGAATGGGAGAATGGCTACAATATTTTATCCATTTCTTTCAGTGCAAAAGCTTGTAACTGTTTAACATAACAAGAAGTTAGCCTTTGTTTTTAGATGTAAGTGACCAGGACTATTGTTTATGAGAAGGTTCTGGAAGGTTCTGACTCAGTCATGGAAAATCCGAGAACTTAAATTTCTGTTTCAGATTGGGTTCGTTCCCTTATCCTGGCCAGTTACTCACGGAAGAAAACTGGAAATTTAGTCCCTTTTATGTCAAGAACTTACAAATAAGAACTCACTGGAATGTATGCCCAGCCAAAGTTCTCACCTGTATCATCTGCAAATCAGTACCATGGGTTTCTCCAAAGCAGTTAGTCACCTAGAGCTCATTCTTTCTATCTTACCTTCTGTTCCAAGACTGAAGTCCTGTTTTCTTTGTCTTAGGGTAAGTCGGGGACGCTTTAGATCTGCACAACCTGAAATATCAAGCAATGCCTAAATATGTGGGTTAAATGATAATCAACATCTTCTCACTGGGGCTATAGGAACATTATCTTAACTTCAAAGCCAGGAACAAATCATAGACAAGCAGCTGAATAGACAGTATATTCCTAAAATCTTCAGGTGGCCGTCTGGAAGGCACCTAGCAACTGAGGAATGAGTGTGCGGTCATTTTGCATCCGTTGTTTTTCTTGTTATATCTGGATTCAGATGAGTTGGATAGAAAATGTAGAGAAGGAAGAAATAAGTCTGAAAAAGTCAGAGTCATCTACAGGACCTCAACTAGCCTACGAAGAGCCACCAGTTACATTAGTATTTAAGCCATCACTTTAATGGTTGTAAAAGATCTCAACTTAGCAAGTTTTACTTTTACTTTGAGGCTTTCTCAAAGTGTTCTTTTAATTCTGTTTAGTACATTATTTTAAAAATATTTTTCTTCTTATTTTCTTTCACTGGTGGGTTACAAACTAAGAGAAGGTAGCTTTAGGATGATAATGCTACCTGCTGATTTGTGTATTCTGCCTCACCTTTGGGTAAGTTCTTCTGACACCAACAGGAAGAAACTGAATTTGGTGACTGTTAGGATGAAAAAGAGATTTTCCTTATAATACACTGTCCAGTGGTAGACAGGGTACAATGAAATTTATCAAGAGTTATCATTTTCAAATAATCCTTTTTATGGAAAGATGCTTAAAATAATTTTTATTAGAGGTGAAAATACACTTAGGGACCTGAGAGTATGAAACAGAAAAAACTTCATTTCAGAGTAGAAGAGGAGGCAAGTTAAAATATTAAAAAAGGAGGAAAGGGGCCCATGAAGTTAACCAGCTATTTGTTGGGAAGACCTTTTCAAGGTCTTTCTAGTTGGACAAAGAATCAAACTGATACAAGACAGATGAACAGGAGAAAATTAAATTTCATTTTGTACTTATAGGAAATCCACACAGACATGAAATTCCAAAGATAGGCAGGCAAAATGAGGAATATATATCATCATGAACTAAGGAGAAGAGATTAGGAGTCTGGGACCTCAAAGGGAAGGAATGCAATTCACAGGAAGGTGAAAAAGAGTAAACACTGTTTACCAACAAATGCTTGCTGAGCCACTTAGGAACAATGCGACATAGAAGATTTGATCAAATAGGCTTTGTTAGGTTCCTCCTTGTCTACAACACCTATTCCATATTATACTGTAGTTATGTATGGTGACAGCTCTCTTCTTGGAGTGGGCCCTCTATCTAAATTCTTTTTAGGCAGCTGATGAGGAGGTAAAGGGCTTTTTCTGAATCTGCTGGGGTTTTCTGTGGTTTTTTTTTTTTAATTGCTTTTTAACTCAAAAGAATCTTTATGCCAAAGTGACCTATCTTGGGGTGGACTGCCATTGGCCCCTACAATTGAAAATATATTTGTACAGTTATTCAGCAATAGAAGCTACATAATAAATTCTAAGAAAATAGGGACTTTGGGGGGGCACTATTGATGATAGATTGCAATTTTTGCTACTTAAATTATCCAATTAAGTGTAAGGGTAAGCAAGTTTGTGAGTGTATTAACTGTTCTATGAAGGTCAGCAAGTTTCTATATCAGATGACATTTCTTTTCTGGACATAATGAACTATTTATTTACTTATCAGTATTTATCCTCATTAGAAGCTTCTAGCATACCAAAAAGAATACTAAGGCCTGCTAAAATGGCTCACATACACAAATATTGATCTGTTGTTTCTTTTTGCCTTGTGTTAACTTTTCTATACCTCAGGTCAGTTTTACCTTAAATTTTTTAAAGTTTCTTTGTTTTAAACAATACATATTTTTTTCCCTTTAAGATAATATGTTATTGTTAAAGAAATTATGACTCTATAATGAAATAACTTCATCCATCATCCAAACACAACCGTAGTTAAACTTTTTATTAAAATTTTTCCAGATTTCCGTCTCCCCCCCCAACTTCATGTCTAGGCTTAATTAAAAAGTTTGTAGTATTGGACAGATATTTGTACACCCATGTTCATAACAACATCATTCACAATAGTCAAAATGTGGACCCAACCCAAGTGTCGATCAATGGAAGAATGGATAAACAAAATGTGATGTATACACAGTGGAATGTTATTTGTCTCTAACAAAGAATGAAGCATTGATACATACTATGAATGCTGATGAATCTTGAAGACGTTATGCTAAGTGAAATAAGCCAGTCACAAAAAAGGAAAAGGAAAATATTGTAAGATTCCATGTACATGTGGTTCCCACAATGGTCAAATTCATACTGATAGAAAGTAGAACAGTAGTTGTCTTGGGCTGGAGGGAGGGGGAATAGAAGTTATTATTTATTGGGCATAGAGTTTTAGTCTGAGAAAATGAAGAAGTTCTTGAGATGGATAGTGGTGATATTACAACAATATGAAAATACTAAATGCTACTTAACTATACACTTAAAAATGGTTAACATGGTAAAATGTATGTTATGAATATTTTATCACAATAAAAAAGTGATGCATGCCCATAAAAAAAAGAGGATAAATAAAAAGTATAAATTTAAAAATAAATTCTTTTACCTACCTCCCCTCCTCAACTATCTAACCCGGGGATAACCATTCAAACCAGTTTCACCAGGTATACCTTGGAGATATTGAGGGTTCAGGTTCAGACCACCGCACTATAGCAAATATCACAATAAGCAAGTCAAATGAATTTTTTTGCTTCCCAGCACATATAACAGTTATGTTTACATTATACTGTAGTCTATTAAGTGTTAGTATTATATCTAAAAAATCTAACATACAACCTTTAACTCAAAAATACTTTGTTAAAAAATGCTAACCATCATCTGAGCTTTCAGTGAGTCATAATCTTTTTTTTTAAAGACTTTATTTATTTATTTGACAGAGAGAGAGATCACAAGTAGGCAGAGCAGCAGGCAGAGTGAGAAGGGGAAGTAGGATCCCCGCTGAGCGGAGAGCCGATGCGGGGCTCGATCCCAGGACCCCGAGATCATGACCTGAGCTGAAGGCAGAGGCTTAACCTACTGAGCCACCCAGGCACCCCTGAGTCATAATCTTTTTGCTGGTGAAGGTTCCTGCCTAGATGTTGACAGCTGCTAACTAATCAGTTGTAGTTGGTGAAGGTTAAGGTGACAATGGCAATTTCTTAAAATAAAACTGTAATGAAATTTGCTGCATTGATTGACTCTTCCTTTCACGAACAACTTCTCTGTAGCATGCAATGTTGTTCCATGGCATTTTACCCAAAGCAGAACTTCTTTCAAAACTGGAGTCAATCTATCGAGCTCTGCCATTGCTTCTTCAACTAAATTTATATAATATTCTAAATCCTTGTTTGTTATTTGAACAATCTTCATACCATCTTCATCAGGAATAGATACCATCCCAAGAGACCACTTTGGTTGCTTAGCCAAAGGAGCAACTCCCCAGGGGCACCTGGGTGGCTCAGTTGGTTAAACATGTGCCTTCAGCTCAGGTCATGATCCCAGGACCCTGAGACCCCGCATCAGGCTGCCTGCTCAGTGGGGAGTCTGCTTTTCCCTCTTTTCTCTGGCTCTCCTCCCTGCTTGTGCTCTCAGTCTGTCTCTCAAATACAAAATCTTAAAAAAAAAAAAAAAAAAAAGGAACTCTTCATCTGTTCAAGATTTATCATGAAATTGCAGCAATACAGTCACATTTTTAGGCTTCACTTCTAGTCCTCTTGCTATTTCTATCACATCTGCAATTACTTCCTCCACTGAGTCTCGAACCCCTCAAAGTCATCCACAAGGGTTGGAATCAACTTCTTTCAAACTCCCGTTAATGTTGATATTTTTACTTCTTCTCATGAATCACACATGTTCTTAATGACATCTACAATGGTGAATCCTTACCAGAAGGTTTTCGATTTACTTTGCCCAGATCCATCAGAAGAATCACTATCAATGGCAGGCAACTATAGTCCGTAAGATGTATTTGTTATACAATAAGGCTTGAAAGTTAAAAGTTCCTCTTTTATCCCTGGACTGCAAATTGGATGTGTTAGTAGGCATGAAAGCAACAATAATCTCACTATACATCTCCATCAGAGCTCTTGGGGAACCAGGTGCATTGTCAATGAGCGGTAATATTTTGAAAGTATTTTTTTTCTGAGCAGTAGGTCTCAACAGTAGGCTTAAAATATTCAGTAATCCATATTATAAACAGATATGCTGTCATTCAGGCTTGGTTGTTCCATTTATAGAGCATAGGCAGAGTAGATTTAGCATAATTCTTAAAGGCCCTTATTTTTTTCAAGTTTTAATTTAAATTCCTATTAATTAACATGCAGTGTAATATTAGTTTAGGTGTAGAATTTAGTGATTCAACACTTCCATACGTCACCCGGTGCTCATTACAGCAAGTGCACGCCTTAATCCCCATCACCTATTTGACCCATCCCTCCAACTACCTCCCCTTTGGTAACCAGCTATTTGTTCTCTATCATTAAGAGTCTGTTCTTGGGGGGCGCCTGGGTGGCTCAGTGGGTTAAAGCCTCTGCCTTCGGCTCAGGTCATGATCCCAGGGTCCTGGGATGGAGCCCCACATTGGGCTCTCTGCTCGGCAGGGAGCCTGCTTTACCCTCTCTCTCTGCCTGCCTCTCTGCCTACTTGTGATCTCTGTCAAAAAAAAAAAAAAAAAAAAAAAAGAGTCTGTTCTTGGTTTTCCTCTCTTTATTTCCCCCTATGTCTGTCTGTTTTGTTTCTTAAGTTCCACATATGAGTGAAATCATATGGTGTTTATCTTTCTCTATTTTGCTTAGTTTTATATTCTCTAGCTCCACCCACATCATTGCACATGGCAAGATTTCATTCTTTTTGATGGCTGAGTAATATTCCAGTATGTGTGTGTACATCTTTATCCACTCATCAGTCAATGGACATTTGCATACTTTCCATAATTTGACTATTGTTGCTAATGCTACTATAAACATAGGTGTTTATGTATCCCTTTGAATTATTTTTGTATCCTTCGGGTAAATACTTAGTAGTGTAATTGATGGGTTGTAGGGTCGTTCTACTTTTAACTTTCTGAGACAATTCCATACTGTTTTCCAAATGGCTACATCAGTTTGCATTCCCACCAACAGCATAAGAGGATTCCCCTTCCTCGGTATCCTCGCCAGCTAAGGCCCCTTAGGTTTTCAGAATGGTGAGCGAGCATGGGCTTCAGCTTCAAGCCACCAGCTTCATTAGCCCCTGATAAGAGGGTCAGCCTTTTCTTTGAAGGTTTGAAGCCAGGCATTGACTTCTCTCTAGCTATGGAAGTGCTAGATGGCATCTTCTTCCTATAGAAGGCTGCTTTGTCTACATTGAAAATCTGTTGTTTAGTGTAGCCATCTTCATTATCTTAGCCAGATCTTCTGGATAACTTGCTGCAGCTTCTACACAAGTACTTGCTGCTTCATTTTGCACTTTTATGCTGTGGAGATGGCTTTTTCCTTAACCTTGTGAACCAGCCTCTGCTAGCTTCCAACTCGTCTTCTGCAGTCTCCTCACCTCTCTCGGCCTTCAGAGACTTGGAGAGAGTTATGGCCTCACTCTGGGTTAGGCTTTGACTTAGGGGAATGTTGTGGCTGGTTTGATCTTCTATCCAGACCACTAAAACCTTCTCCATATCAGCAAGAAGGCTGTTGCACTCTCTTATCGTTTGTATGTTCACTGAATTAGCACTTTTAATTTCCTTTAAGAACTTTTCCTTTGTATTCACAACTTGGCCTAACTGGTGCAAGAGGCTTAACTTTTAGCCCATCTCAGCCTTCAACATGCCTTCCTCAGTAAGCCCAATCATTTCTAGCTTTTGACTTAAAGTGTGAGCTATGTGACTCTTCTTTTCACTTGGACACTTAGAGGCCATCGTGGGTTATTAATTGGTTTAGTTTCAACATTATTGTGTCTCAAGGAATAGGGGGGCCTGAGGACAGGGAGAGAGAGAGAAGGGTAGGTCATCAGAGGAGTCAAAACATACACATTTATCGATTAAGTTCACTGTCTTATATGGGCAAAGTTCATGGCACCCCAAAATAATTACAATATTGACACCAAATCACACACAGATCACCATAACAAATATAATAATAACGAAAAAGTTTAAAATATTGTGGGAATTACCAAAAAGGCACCAAGAGACCTGTTCAATGCAGGGTTCCCACAAACCTACAATTTGTAAAAAACTGCAGTATCTGCACAGTGCAATAAAGCAAAGCACGCTAAAATGAGGTAGGCCTATATTTCTATTTTACACATACTATGAACTGGCACAAGGATCCACCAATTCCCCTTTCTCGGCTTTGAGTAACCATGATTCCTTGGAGACCTGAGGGTAACCTTAAGAGCCCAGTTTGGCTTAAGAGGATTCTGTTGTTCTCACGCTTGTTATGCTGTGGCATGGGCATTGGGTAGGACTCTCTTGACTGCAATAGAAAATCTGAAACAAATGGGATTGAATGGTAAGAAAATACATTGTCTTACTTAGGACATTCAGAGATACGGCAGGTATTAAACCGAAGTTAGCCCCATTACAACTCCTATCCCATGGCAGCTGGGGAGTTCATTAGGAAAGCCAATCAGAGAGAATGTTCTCTCCTTAGACTGGCCTTGGCAGCCTCATCCTACCTGCCTCCTGTGAACTCTCATTTCCTCATGATATAGGACACTTGTCCAGAAACCCAAAACATTCCCAGTAGATCTAGGCTTCCTTCGCATCTGGCACTATGAGTTATGTTCAAGCATTCAATCTTATTGAACATCAGTATTTTAGGCAAATACCAAAATGACATATACTTTACAGATCAAGCAGGGTAAAATTAAAAGGAAAAAACCCACACTTCAGTGAAAGGAATGCAGGTTGTCACCTTGTTTAATATATAAAGAACTAAAGGATAACTGAAGGGTTTATAAGGACCAATACTGGAGAGAGGAGGAGGCGCATCTCTGGTTCCATGCTTGGACTGCTGGGGCACCCGAACCAACCACCACACAATAAGGTTATGTTACATGCATTTTCGGAGATATTAGATGGGCTTTACTTCACAAATCATCTCCCTTTCTTCAAACTGTTTCTCCCTACTGACCTTTTAGGGAGGAAAGCACAGGCATGAAGGGTAGGGCAGTGTTAGATTAATATAACCTGGTCTTGGAATACCTTGCACTCTCCCTTTCCAACCTGGACCCAGCAGAATGGCTCTCTCACAAAGAAGAGCAGTGAGGCAGTGAGAAGGGCGCCTCTGCCACCAGTGAGCTAGTGACCAGACCACGGAACACAGCATCAAAGTTCACAAGTGCTTCATCCACGTAGTAAGCTTTAAGAGGTATGTTCTTCAGGCCTTCATAGAGATCTGGAAATCTGCCATGGAGGAGATGGGAATTCCTGATGTACTCATCGACACGAGACTCAACAAAGAAAATAGGGAATGCCCCATAAAGGAATATACTGTATTTACGTGCAATCTGCCAGAAAATGGAATGAGGATGAAGATTTGAACATAAACTCTAAATACATTAGATACTTATGTACCTACCACCACTTTCAAAAACCTAGTCAGTGTGGATAAGAAATGACCAGATGGCCAAACGTCATGAAACCACCACACACACCCAAAAAGATCCCCTAGATTTGAATCTGTTAATTCCCAGGTATGTGATCTTGAGAGAGTTACTCTCAATTTCTCTAGACCCCAGTTACTTCAAATGTAAATGGGAGATAATAATGCCCACCCTGTACAGGTAATATAAAGATGAAAAACATTAACGTATGGAATGCTTAGTACAGTGCCTAATGCATAATGGTTAATCAGTACATGTAATCATCATCCTTCCTACTAAACCTGCTCATCTTAAACATAAAAAAAAAATTCCTTTTCCCTTGTGTCTTCCAACAATTTTTCATCATTTCCTTTATAATCAGACTCCTTGGTTTCCTTTTCCTCAACTCCAGGGAAATCTCCCTGAAACATGGCTCTCCCCCACCCTGCTGGACTGACACTACTCTCCCCAAAGTCCCCAACTGACTCTTTGTTGCTCTCCAACACCTTGTTTAGTTTTTATCTTACTTGTCCTCTTTACGACGTTTGGCCAAGCAGGTCTTTCTGGACCTAGACGTTCTGCTGCATTTCTATGGCAGTACTCATAAGCAGTTAGGATGTTTTTGGCAGCAAATTAAAAAGCCTCAATCCAAACCAGTTTAAATAATAAGAAAGCTCTCTCACCTAACAGAGAGAGGGTTCTAGAGCAGTTAATTGTGTGGCTGAACATCACCGGAAGTCTAGGTTCTTCTTGCTCTACCGTCCACAGCATCAGCTTCATCCTAAGATTCAGTCCCCTCATCATCACCAAGTCACTGCCAGCAGTAAGTAGGGTGGCATGCTTCCCAGTTCCTAACCAGAGGGATGGAGGACTCTCTCCTCTCAATCATGAAATAAAGTCCTTGGTCTGGTTGGGCCAATGTAGGTCACGTGTCCCCCTTTGGAACAGTAACAGTTACCAAAAAGATGCCATGTACTGACTGGCTGAGACCATCCTTCCTGAGTCCCATGGCTATGTGTGTGTGGAGTGAAGACCCTAACAGAATCAGGGCTCTCTCAGCAAAGATGCAGGGAGGGAGAGATGCTGAGTGGGCAACCGTAGCACCCACTATATTCACTTTCTTGATTTTCCTGCTGGCTCTTCTTTTCTCTCCTTTGTGCACTTCTCTTTCTTGGACTACCACTTTAATGTTGTTTATCATTTAAGATAATTGTATTTTCAGTCCTCCTCTAGTCAGACTATACTTTCTCTGTGAGCCATCACTTCCTTATCTTTCATTACTATCTCTAATCAAAGAGATACTTCCCTTATGTGTTATCTAATCGAGTCTAAACTGATGACTCCTAATTAGGGCATCTATTTCCAACCAAAGTGTTTCTTCCAACTCCATACCATGAATTCCAAAAAATGAATACTTACCCAATGCTTCCTATGGTAGGCAGAATAATGCCCCCCCCAGAACTCTCAAAGATGTGTATGTCCTAATCCCCAGAACTCCTAAGTATATGAGGTTACATGGCAAATGGCAATTAAGATTACAGGTTGAATTAAAGTTGCTAATCAGCTGACTGGAAAATAGGGAAGATTACAGATTATCCTGGATTATTTAGATGTGACCAATGGAATTACAAGTGTCTTTGAAAATGGAAGGTGGAGCACCTGGGTGACTCAGTCAGCAGAGCATCTGTCTCTTGATTTCAGCTCAGGTTATGATCTCAGGGTCATAAGATCAAGCCCCATGTCAAGCCCCTAGTCTGGCTCCTCCCTTAGCAGTGAGTCTGTTTCTCTCCCTCTGCCCCTCCCCCATAATTTTTTTTTTTTTTTAAGATTTTTATTTGAGAGAGAGACAGAGAGAGCATGAGCAGGGGGTTGGGGCAGAGGGAGAAGGACAAGCAGACTCCCCATTGAGCATGGAGCCAGATGTGGGGCTCAATCCCAGGACCCTGAGACCATGACCTCAGCTGAAGGCAGATGGTTAACCAACTGAGTCACCCAGGTAGCCCCAAATAAATCTTTAAAAGTGGAAGGAGGAGGCAGAGTGTTGAGAGTTTAACTAAACTATTCCATATTATTGCTGCCTTCATATTCATTTTGAAGCACACTAGTCCCCTCTCAAGCACATAACCACCCATGCACTAGATACTAGCTTGCAGAATCACAAGTGTAAACGGATACAACTTCCCCAATGCCCCTGGTGATAATCTGTCCTACCTCCCAACTGCTTCCCCTGTGCACCCCTTAGATAAGACTCCCACGGAGCTTACCAAAACCCTGATCTTTTTTGTTTGGTCAATCCAACCTTAGCCTGGGAACCCCAAAATCACCCCACTCAAGGCCCTACTAAAGGCATGCCCCAGGTCCTGCTGTCCACTTCTGGTCTGCAACTTGACCTCCCTAAGTAGCCCCTCTGATGCATGCCATGTCCTTCCCCCAGGACCTGTCATAAACTTCTCTATTTCACATTCCCTTATGGTCTTTCTGGAAGCATCATCTGACACACCAGGGCTCTCCTTAACAGATGTTAATTTAGCAAAAATGACAACACAAGGGAGCGAGGATTAAAGAGAAGATAACAGGGGCGCCTGGGTGGCTCAGTGGGTTAAAGCCTCTGCCTTCGGCTCGGGTCATGATCCCAGGGTCCTGGGATCGAGCCCCGCATCGGGCTCTCTGCTCAGCGGGGAGCCTGCTTCCTCTTCTCTCTGCCTGCCTCTCTGCCTACTTGTGATCTTCCTGTCAAATAAATAAAATATTTAAAAAAAAAGTATAATAAAAAAAAAAAAGAGAGAGAAGGTAACATAAGGAGGTCTCAGCGAGATGTTGCTGGTTTTGAAGATGTAGGAAGGGGCCTTGAGCCAAGACTGTGCATAAGCTCTAGAAGTTGGAAAAAGCAAGCAAAGAGATGGTCTCCTAGGGTCTCCAGAGAGTGCAGCCTTGCCGACACCCTGATTTTGGCTGAGTGAGGCTCATTTTGGATTTCTGACCTCCAGAACTGTAAGATAATAAATTTGTGTTGTTTTAAGCTGAATGGATTAAGTGCACTAATGTGTGCAGAACAGTACCTGGCACACAATGAGTGCTATGTAAGCATTTTCAATTATTAATTTCCTCTCTGAGTAACTCACATAGAGGAAGAACCTAAATATTAGGAAGGAGCTCAAACCAATATGGATAAAATTATAACTGTGTGACAAATAAGGATCAAATTAAAATGCAGCTTTGTCCTTTATATTTCCATGGTATTCGGTAATGAAAATACATGAAGACTGAACCACAGCAGCAACTTTCATCACCCTTCTTCACATTCGTCAGAGCTTTCTTCACTTAGCTCCTCACTGGTTTCTCCTTCACTCTCACCGCTACTGTCTTCTTCACTATCTTCATCATCTTCCTCAGGATTCTGAGATTTCTCTGCCATGGAAAGGAAGAGAATTGCTTAAAATGTTCCTGACATTACTACTCTTTCAAAATCTTAACTCTTCTTGCTTCTCCCTCTACTAAGAAATATCTATCTTTGGAACACGAGGACTGAGATGAACTTTGCTGACTGGATGTAGGGTCAAAGTAGGTAGTGGTACGAAGAAGAATATAGTCTTACTGGTATAAAGATGTTTATGGATTTAGAGTAAATTTAAAACATAGGTCTATACAAAAAATTTTTTTTTTACTATTGTCACCATAATTCTTAATTAAATAGAATAGGAGTGAGATGTAGGGTAATTTAGAGGGTATTGGTTTTCCTTGGAATTGTGGGATAGCTCCTCTAACATGTGCAGCAGTTAGTATGTTCTATTCCTTGTGAAGACTCTGCCAGTGCCTGATGCCTGGTGACCAGGGGGTCTGCTTGACTTGGGCAGTTCTACCCCACAATGGGGGAAGGGGAGTTACCTGGGCCACCCATAAAGGACCACTCACAAAGGTTCATTAAACCATCCCAAGACAATAGTTAGCCTTTTCTTAACCACTTCCTGAGGGTGTGCTTCACCAATTCCCTGGGATGATTGGTTTTTAAATAGTGACTGCTCATAGTTCTCTGAGAAAGAAGGAACTTCAGTTTTTAAAATTTACCCATCAGCAACATTTCTTCGATAAGTGAGAAAAACTCCTTGGCCTCAGGATTTTCTGGTTCATAGATTAGGACTGAAAATAAACAACAGAATATTTGTTAATAATCTTCAAAGTATTTCAGCAAAAAGGCTCCTCAGAGTGAGACTGGAGCTGTCAATCAGAGTAAGTGAACACACATAAGCAATAAATACCAACAATTATTCTGCAGGAATACCTAAGTGCAAATAGAGGAAATGCTCTACTTATCATAGCTGCATTGTAAGAGAAAGAATTCTCATTATATTTTCTACCTCCTGTCTCAAAAATGCAATCTCCATCACATAAGGCTTTCCTCACATGCCTTGTAGACGAAGTGTTTTTTGACTATAGCCAAACAAGGGACATATCAGGCAAAATGTGGAGGCTTCACTAATGAGAAGACTGTGTGCCTTGAGTAGTATTCATAATTCTGCTTTATCCACTTAATGTTGTGACTCCCATGTAATATCTTAATGGCCCCCAGGGGGCACTGAAACATCAAGTGTGCCATTCACCTGGCTAACAGTAAGACAAATAATCGTGGATGGTTCATCCAGGCTCTGGTGCTTCTAGGACATCATCCCATATGGCTTTCATTCTGACACACCAAACCAGTATCTCTCTTAATCTACCTACATAACTTTACCATTGATCTAGGTTAGCATGACTGTGCGCCTGCTCAGAAGCTGCTTTTAAGGATCCTATAGGTATTTAGACACCTTTTAAGGTTTCTAATAAAAGTATCTTTCAATTCATTTTAAGTTGGACTAAAATATGCTTATCATTAGCAGTCTAAATCTTGCTCCGAGCCTTTTTACAGAGCAGTTTCTCCAACTCGCCCCTTGAGATACTAGGTTCTTAAGATACTAATACATATTTGGGAAACTAGGTCAAATGAGGTTAATCAGGGAAAGTTTACAGTAGAAGCAACGGCAGGATTTTACAGAACCATTAATATGTTCATAACTATTATGAATCTTATAAAGTGGAAAATGTGGTCTCCCCAACTTATTATTCCCATGGAATCCTTTTTGATGGAACACTTAATAAGAAATCTTAAATATAGTTTAGAAAATTTCATGTTGGAATTAGGATTATTCCATGAAACTAGAGTATGGGATCAGCTACTCTTATGGTTTAACAAAAACCACTGGCAAATGTCAATTTTCCCAAAGTGAGGGAAAGGTATCTGCTTTGAAACTTAGCCCAGAAGTGTATGTATTCTAGGTGATGAATAAAAAATTCTCCTTACTCTTTCACAGGCTAGTAGGGTTTGTAAAAGGGTAAGAAAAGCCTCTAGCACATTCAGGTAGTGTCCTGGGAGCTGTTCCCAACCTGAGCCCATAAGCAGATCCCAGTATGGGCCCTGCAGAAAGACTGTCAGATGTGAATCCTGGTGCTGCCACTGTCTAGTTGGGTCTCCTTGGGGAAAATATTTAATATCTCTGTATCTCAGTTTCTTTATCTGTAATAACACCATTGGCGACTTAAGGCTGTTTTGATGAATCAATGAGATAATGTAGATAAAGTACTTAGTCCAGTCCTTGGTTCATGGTGAGTGCCCAGATAACTGCTGGTTATCATGAGTTTTCTGGAAATGGTTTTGGATCTAGAGAAAGGCTTGGCTCCTTCCTAAACATTCAGTGAATGTTTCCTTCTGGCTAAAGAGCCAGGGCAGGAGCTGGGGGATTCTGCTGTTCGACTGCTCTCAATTGCTCTCAATCCCTCAGACTGGAGGCTGTTCTAGGCTAGACAGAACATTGGTCTTGTTTACTGTGGCATGCCTAGGAGAGTGCATGACACAGAGCTGGAGCTCTCAAAACATTAAAAAATGGAATAAGTGCATAATAGAAAGCAGTCCTTTCATGCCTAGATAAAATTATACCCTAGGTTAATAGGAAAAAGTGATTTATTTTACTCAAAAAAAGATGAGACGCCTGGGTGGCTCAGTGGGTTAAGCGTCTGCCTGCAGCTCAGGTCATGATCCTAGGGTCCTGGGATCAGGTCCTGCATCCAGCTCCTTGCTCAGCAGGAAGCCTGCTTTTCCCTCTGCCTGTGCTCTCTCTCTGACAAATGGATAAATAAAATCTTGAAAGGAAGGAAGGAAGGAAGGAAAAGAGAGAGAAAGGAAGAAAGAAAACAAACTTCATTGTATTTATCCTTCTGAAGATACATCTATCTGTATTTGTGTAAGACCAAAGTGATAAGAAATATTTTGGCTTTGAGGCCATTATTTTATATACTTACAATTATAATTGATGAAGTAGGTCTTCCAGGCCTAAATGATTTTTGTGTGTAAAATGTTGTGCTGCCTGTGAGCAGCACTGCTGTGCCCTGAAGAGAGTGAGCTTCAGGTTCCCTTCTTTTAGGTGAAGAGAACAATAAACAGATTGACTGGCACAAATCTCATAGTCAATCATGAGCTGAACTAAGAAAAGTACTTGGGACTCTTGACTTTCAGTCTAATTTAAAAACCACTTTTCCAGGATGCCTCCAATGCCTGGCAAGAAATGGCATATGGCTGGGATATCAGTTCTGCACCACACAGCAGGAAAACGGCTGAGGAAATATTGTGTGTGGAAAACAGATAAAATTCAAGCCTTCACTGACAAATAAAATTTCTTAGAGGAACCCAATATGTTTTTTTTTGTTTGTTTTTGTTTTTTTGTTTTTTTAAAATCAGGACAAAGAAAAGAAACCACAAGCACGTGGAATGCCAGGAGAGAAGCCCTGAAGCCCAATGGACCAATGGAGATATAAATGACTTTACTGTGATTGGATAGCAAGGAAACATACTAGCAACCAGTGGCTTTATTCAGAAAATGAGTTTATAAAACATTTCAGGAGGGACAAGTATGCATTATTTTATATAAATCAATTCCCTTAGATATAAAGAAAATATATTAGTTGACCACAGGAGACATTTTAAGCCTGATTGACCCAAAAAAGTATCCCCTTTCCAAATCCCTGCCTCCTCTACCAGAAATATAATTTTATTAACCAAGTGAGGAAATGGAAATATAGTAGGATATCAGAGGCTTTCAAGCCAGGCCTAGGATCTAATCCTAACTCTATCTCTTAGTAGTTGTGACTGGTGAATTAGTACTCCTCACTAAGACTCAGTTTTCTCTTCTGTAAAGTGGGGTTCATAAGTATCTGCCTCATAGAATTGTTTTAAGAATTAAACAAGGTGTTCAAGAATGCGCCCATTGTTAGTAAGTGCTCAATACATACATATACAAATACATAAATATATAAATAATCTGTTTACATACATAAATATACAAATAGAGAGAGAAAAAGGGAAATGTCTGGTAAAAGAGCTAGAAGATGGAAAAAAAAGACAAAACAATATACTGTAATCACATACATATACAATATTCTGGGGTCCATCCTAGATAAAAAAAAATTAATTTTGTCTGTTGTTCTGAATATAGAGAACAACTTCGGGCAGTCCTCAGCTAAGTGTTTCCTTTTAGCATCAAACTAGTACTTTCTAGAGTGTCTCCAACTCTCTGTTCTTTTTCTTTTTTCTTTCTTTTTTTAAGGTCTTATTTGACAGACAGAAAGAGAGCATAAGCAGGGGGAGCTGCAGGCAGAGGGAGAGGGAGAAGCAGGCTCCATGCTGAGCAGGGAGCCTGAGGAGGAAGCGGGGCTCAATCCCAGGACCTGAGCTGAAAGCAGACGCTCAAGGACAAAGCCACCCAGGAGCCCCAATTCTCTGTTCTTTCTTGAACTTGTTTGACATTGTTAATCCGGGGTCTCCCTAATTTCATACCATTGGCTAGAATCTGCCTCAGGGGTAGCCAATTCTATTTTTCATGCACCCACACCCTACTCCCATCTCTGGGCCTCTCTGCCCAAGTTTCTAATAATTCCTTCTTCTTGTAGGGAGCAGCGTTCTTTTCCAACTGGCTCCCTGGATCAGGGGCCTGTCTTAGGGCTCTCCATGCCTCCTTTCCTGTAGTCTAATCCTTAGTCTGAGGCACTGCTATTTGACACTGACAGAAAAGAGTGACTAGTGTTTCTGGATGAGCCAGTAGGAGTAAAATACCAAAGCAAACCATAGTTAATGTCAACCCCAAAATGGTTTAGAGCATGTGTGCTATGATTCCTGTTTCCTCTCCAGCTCCCAGCATAATGTCTGATACAGAGCTGGTGCTTGATGGGTAGTTGTTGGAAGGAAGGAAGGGAAGAAGGAAGAGACATGTTTTACAGGGACATAAACCCATTAGGATAGATCAGCTTGAACTTTTTCATCCCCACTGACCTGGCACTTAATGTGTGTTCACAGATTCTAGTCCAGTCAATAAGCATTTTATTGAGCACCTACTGTTTCTGTAGCATACTGCAGGCCAACAACCAAAACTGACCGATAGATGTGGTGATATCAGGGCATATATTTTGTAAGCTTCAGTCAGAGGCTTTCTAAAGTGATTGGTGGATATGGAAATACATATAAATTTTTCCATCATTAGGCTCCACAGGAGTCTCTGAGAACTGAAGGGGAAAGCTACAGACTCACCCACTTCTACTGCAGTCCTCAGGCAGGAAAGGTGCTATGGGAGGCAGCAGCTTGAGTTCTGATTCTGGCTGTACCACTAGCTCCCTGAAGAGTTGAAAAAGCTGCTTATCTTCTCTCTGCTTCTGCTTCTTCTTTTTTTTTTTTTTTGAGATTTTTATTATTTATTTATTTATTTATTTGACAGACAGAGATCACAAGTAGGCAGAGAGGCAGGCAGAGAGAGAGAGGAGGAAGCAGGCTCCCTGCTGAGCAGAGAGCCCAATGCGGGACTCGATTCCAGGATCCCGGGATCATGACCTGAGCTGAAGGCAGAGGCTTTAACCCACTGAGCCACCCAGGCGCCCCTGCTTCTGCTTCTATTTTATTTATAAAAATAGACAACTGGACACGATTCTCTTGAAGGATTCCTTCTGATCAGAAATTCTATGCTTATGTACCACCCCCAAATAGTTTTAATCAGGATATCTATTTGATGGCTCTAAAGGTCAAAGTGCTTGAAAGGATTATACAAGGCAAATTATTTTGGATAAGAGGATTATACAAGGCAAATTATTTTGGATAAAAAAATTAGTGTTAAAGCATTCAAGAAACCACTTTTAAAAATTAGCCAATGATTTAAGAAATACTGCATCCATAGTGGAGAATCTGTGTGAGGCAAGTGAGAGCAGATCCTCACAATCCTAATAGTAAGTTTTCACTCAAGGACTTTTTACTGTAAGACTTAGGTCTAACACTAGTTAATATTTTGAGTCCTATTATCAATAAAGTTTAATTGTAGAGTTGCCATTTGCTCTTTCAAAGTAATTTGACTAATATAGAAAAATGGGTAAAATAGTTAAAAAGACTGGATTTCAAAAGAGCAGGAATCTTTCAAAATCATTAAGTGGACTTTCTAAAATTGGAAATTAAAAACTTTGAAATTAAGAACTCACTGGGTAGTTTATTACTTTTAAAAAAACATTTATTTATTTATTTGAGAGAGAGATAGAGAGTGAGAGAGAGCACAAGCAGGAAGAGCAGCAGAGGCAGAGGGAGAAGCAGGCTCCCCGCTGAGCAGAGAGCCTGACATGGGGCTCCATCCAAGGACCCTGGGATCATGACCTGAGCCAAAGGCAGCCGCTTAACTGACTACCACTGGATAGTTTAAACAGCAGACTGAACACAGCAGAAGACAGGATAGGTTAACTCAAAAACAGGTAGGTCAATAGAAAAATTCCAAAATGAAGTATAGAAATAAAAAGAAATAGAAAAACAGGAGCTGAGTGTAAGACACATCAGTCAAATCACTAAAAACCAATGAAAGAAGGAAAAATAAGGTAGAGCTACTACTTTTCGACACTACTCGAAAAGTGTCTAATGATTTCCCACCTTGCTCAGAGAAAAAGCCAAAGTCCTTAAATTGTGGAAAGGTACTATGCAACCTACAGAACCTCCAAACTATAACCTCTTTGACTTCATCTCCTGTCACACTTCCCCTTGCATATTCTATGCTGGTTACATAGTCCTCCTCGCTGTTCCTCCTCAGGCACACTCACATCTCAGCATATATGCTATGAGTCCTGCCTTCCTGAACCATCTTACCCAAAACTGCTTTGCCTCTTTCTAGTACTTCTATTCTTTCTTCCCTACTTTATTTTTTCCCATGGTACCTCTCATTTATGACATGTTAATTATGTATGAATTTGTTATCTGCTGGACTAGATATCTTATTGACTGCTATATTTCCAGTGCCTAAAACAGTGCCTGGCACATGTAGGCACTCAAATATTTGTGGACTAAATGCATGTTAAGTAAAGTCTGCTGCACTCCCTGACACTTCTTTGAAACTAAAGGCATAAAGTTACTAACTATCATGAAGGTAAAGATTTTGACTTATTTTCCAGTGATGATTAGTTTTTGTTAGTTTATTCCACTCAAAGTTATTCTAGAAGTCTAAATTAGTCTTTATACCAATCAACTTACTAATAAGGAATCACTGAGACACTATCAAGGAATTCACCAGGCTACAATAATCAGGTCATCTTACATATTATGGAATGCATTTAGAAACAAAAAACATTAGAAAACAGAAGTATTTTGTACTTACTCATCTGACATAATTTTTTGGCCAAATGGTAGTCTTGGCCCATTTCTGCTCTCAGGAACTAGAAAACATTAAGAAATTCTTCAGATAAGTACTTCCAGAGAGAATTTAAATGTCAATTATAAACCCCCTAAAAAATATTCCATTAATGATGAACTATTTGGCTTTTAACATTTACAGGTTTTTCCAGGAGTGAATCTATAATCAATAAATCAATCCAAGAATATTTAAGGACTTCCCATGGCAAGGCCACAGAGAACAAGTACGATACCTCCATGTTGCTGCAGTCATACTACATATATACTACTTAACAATTTGAGAATACATAGGTTGATTCAACTGGCAGAGATAGTAAAGACATCTATCACTTAAATATCCCTTTGGTTCAGATACAACTTTTATTTGTAAACTTCATCCATGATTACATTATAATATTTAGTAAAAAAAAATTTACAATGATGTATATGTAATATTTTGCAGCTCTTTTACTGTCCAATTTTTGTTTTACTATTTTTATTGTTACAAAGTAGTACATATTTTTGTATGTAGGAAATTTAAAAACTAAATAAACACATTCTGTCCCCAATTAAAAAACATTTATATTTCTACCATCCAGAGATGTTTATTTTTAACATCTTCATGTGTACCATTTTAGTGTTTTTCCATCAATGAACACATATTTACAAAAATTAGCATTATTCGGTAACTTTTAAAAATAAACCACATATCATGATAATTTTCTCCCCATAAAATTAAACATTCTTATATTTTTTTTACTTAGGCTGTAGTTTATTAATCTAGTCTAACTTATTTAGACTGCTTCCATTAAAAAAAATAACCCTATACTTGGATGATTGTTGTTGCTTTTGCGAGATTTATTCTGAACACTGGCAGGTACGGTAGGCTTACTGGGCAAGAGACAGGGGCATGAATTATGAGAAAAGACACTTCCCACACATTTCCAGACATGTGATACATACCCAGGCACCATTTTAAGAAGTTCTTTACCAGTTTTCTTGGTTTCTTCCTTGAGTATTAGATTATTTACATTTTTCTAATGTAAACAGAATTCTTCTGAAGATTTTTCTACAAGCCATTACTTCACCACAATCCCCACTATTGTCATATTAATTAGTGCTCCATTAAACTCATTATACAGAATTCTGCATTTTTAAAATCTCTTTTTGTCTAAGGTTAAGATCCATCCATTTTTACTCCTATTTGTGGTTTCCTTCCATTTTAATTATGATACTTTGTGGTTTATCTATATTCTTTTCTCAAATATCCTGCTCTTAAACAGATACATTAATTTGGTTTTTACTTTGAATTTTGTTTGTTTAATTATTTTTCTTATTTACATTACATTTATTTTGTTCTTTTTCTAGCATTAATATTTCTGGCATTAATGTCATTAATGCCATTTCTGGCATTAATATTTAGTTCATTTGTTATCATTTCTCCTTTACTTTACCTTTTTAAATAGTATTATGTTTTAAGGATTTTATTTATTTGTCAGAGCGAGTGAGAGAGAGAGCAGAAGCAGGGGTTAGGGAGAGGGAGAAGCAGTGTCCCTACTGACCAGGAAACCTGATGCAGGACTGAATCTTAGAACCCTGGGGTCACGACAGGAGCCAAAGGCAGACACTTAATGACTGAACCACCCAGGAGCCCCAACTATTTTCTAAATAGTTTGTGTGTTTAGTTTTGATTTTGATTTTTTAATTCAAGTATCATCTGGAAGAATATCTTTTAGTTTTAAGTAGTTTTGCTTTTTTATTGTAGTTATTTTTGTTTTCAATGTGTAGTTTAATTGATCATAATCAGAGAATGTGACCAGTATAATATACAGCTTTGGTTTATGTTTTTATTTTGCTTATGTTAATGTTGTGTTTATGTTTATGTCCTTATTTGTTTGTGTTTATGCTTATTTTATCTTGTTTATGTTTAAATCATTTTGTTTATGTTTAAGTCATTTTGTTTATGTTTAAATCTTTACGGAAAATTTAAATATACACAGAAGTAGAAAAAATAGTAAAAGTAGTACGTGGCCCCAAATCTCACCTTCAAAAATTAATATTTTGTCAATCTGATTTTATCAATATCACTACATACTCTCTTTTCCCTACTTTGCCTAGATTATTTATTATTATTATTATTTTGCCAAATTATTTCAAAGCCTTTTACAGATATCATCTCATTTCACTTTAAATTAAAAACCCAATGACACTATGGCTATTACACCTAACAAAGTTAACAAGAATTTCTCAATATCGGCTAAGATCTAGTCTATTTAATGAAACATTATATTAACAGTACTAGCCTCAGAAAATGATAAGGAAAATGGAATCATTTTCAAAGTGTCTTTTGCATTGACCTATTTTGTTGTTGTTGTGTTAACAAAAATATACATAAATTCCTCTTAACAGTTCAAAATGCAGTGAAATTAAATTCATGCAATGGATATTTGGCTGAAGACTTTCATGAGAATTGCTTTAAACTTCAAAGTCAAGCTAAAATGAGAAGAAAGGTTTAAAAAATTGGTTTGAAATTATTTGTGACATTTAAAATAAAGAGTTAGGAATTTCAGGGAAGATGGCAGAGTAGGAGGACCCTAAACTCCTTCATCCCACAGATACAACTAGATAACACTCATAACTGCAACAACACATATAATGACCCAAAGACTGGCCAAACAAACTCCACAACTAGATGTAGAGAAGAGGCCACATCGACCAGGATTGAGAGGGCAAGGACTCAGTGGGAACCTAAACTCAATGGATCTGAATACTGGAGGGAGGTAGCCAAGGGAGATACGGGCATAAAGAGGGATGAGAAACAGATTTTCACATGGGGGAGCCTGCAAGGGGAAGAGGAATCCCCATAGCATTTGGCTTCAAAATTCAGAGGGGTTGAATTCTGTGAGTGCTTACAACCATTGGGACTTAAAGCCTGGAACTTTAAAAATCAGCAGGCTTGGCTCTGGGACAACCCAGAGGGCAAGAGGAAGTTGAGCCCCTACCATTAAAGAGAGAGCAGAGCAAAGAGCCTGCAGAGATACAGCTTGGAAACAGCAGTTTGAAAGGCACCTGGGGCTTATGGGAGGGAGAGTGAGTTAAGGAGCTGAGAGTTCGCTGAGGAACTTCTCCAGGAACAAAGGAGCTGGTAGGCTCCATTACCTCCCAACCCCATCATGAACACACAACCACCTGTGGGAACTGGCACAGCAGTGGCATTCTCTACCTAACTTGCTTACACCACATCCCCCCTGCAGCCAGGCATGCACTTAGTGCTGGTGCTGCAGATCCCCTCCTCCAGAAAACCCCTGCAAAACTTGCCAACACTGCCTCTCCTGGCCTCTCATGGAGGACCTGTGCACCTTTGTTAAAACAGCACCCCCTGCCCACGTGTGTTTTGTGGAGCACCCAGCTAGCCCTATATCCATGGTGGCTGTTCATCCCCCATGGAGGAGGGCCAGTGCCACCTAGTTAAAAGTGCACATCCTGCCCACTACTTTCAAGAGAAAGAGACTGTAGCTGATGTTCCTAACACAAAGAAACAGACACGGAGAGTTAGGCAAAATGAGGAGACAGAGGAATATGTCACAAATGAAAGAATAGGACAAAATCACAGCAAAAGACCTCAGTGGAACAGATATAAGTAATATGCCTGATAGAGAATTTAAAGAATGATCATAAAGATACTCACTGGACTTGAGAAAAGAGTGGAAGACATCAGTGAGATCTTTAACACAGAGATAATAAAGAACCAATCAGAGATAAAGAACATAATAAATGAAATTAAAAATATACTTGGTCTGGGGCGCCTGGGTGGCTCAGTGGGTTAAAGCCTCTGCTTTTGGCTCCAGTCATGATCCCAGGGTCCTGGGATCGAGCCCCACATTGGGCTCTCTGCTCAGCAGAGAGTCTGCTTCCTCCTCTCTCTCTCTCTCTGCCTACTTGTGATCTCTATCTGTCAAATAAATAAATAAAATCTTTTAAAAAAATACACTTGGAATAAATAGCATGCTGGACTAAGCAGAGGAATGAATTAATGAACCAGAAGACAGAGTAATGGAAAGTAATCAAGCTGAACAAATGAGAAAAAAAAGGACCATGTAAAATGAAAATAGACTTAGGGAAATCAGTGACTCGATCAAGTATAATGACATTCACATTACAGGGATCCCAGAAGAAGAAAGAGAAAAGGGGCAGAAATTTTATTTGAAGAAATAATAGCTGAAAATTTCCCTAATCTATAGAAGAAAACAGATACCTAGATCTAGGAGGCACAGAGACCTCCCCTATTAAAATCAACCAAAGGAGATCCACACCAAGACACACAGTAATCAAAATGGCAAAAAGTAGTGATAAAAAGGGTTTTTTTGAAGGAGCAAGAGAAAAGAAGACAGTTACATAGGGAAAACCCGTAAGGCTATCCGTAGATTTTTCAGCAGAAATTTCTGTAGGCCAGAAGAAAGTTGCACATTATACTCAAAGTGCCGAATGGGGAAAACTCGCTGCAAAGAATACTTTATCCAGAGCAAGGCTATCATGAAGAATAGAATGAGAGAAGAGTTTCTAAGACAAACAAAAACTGAAGGAGTTCAAGACCACTAAATCAGCCCTACAAGAAATATTAAGGGGAACTCTTTGAGTGGAAAGACCATAAGTGAGAGTATGAAAGTAGGAAACACAGAAGCAGTAAAATTAAATATTTCTATAAAAAATCAGTCAAGGGATTCACAAAATGGAAGGATGTAAAATATGATACCATATACTTAAAACATGGTGAGGAGAGGAGTAAATAATGGATTCAAACTTAAGTGACCATCAACTTAATATAGACTGCTATATTCAGAAGATGTTATAAATAAATCTAATAGTTACCATAAATCAAAAATCACTAATAGACAGATAGGCAAAGAATAAAGAAAAAGGAGTGCAAGTATACCATTAAAGAAAGTCAATGAACAATTAAAGAGAGCAAGAGAAGGATCAGCAAAAACTATAAAAACAACCATAAAACAAGTAACAAAATGGCAATAAATACATATCAATAATTACTTTGAATGGAAATGGACTTAGCACTCCAATCAAAAGACACAAGGTGACAGAGTGGATAAAAAACCAAACCCAAATCTATATGCTGCCTACAAGAGACTCATTTCAGACCTAAAGACACCTTCAGATTGAAAGTGAAGGGATGGAGAAACATTCTTCATGTAATTGGATGTCAACAACAACAACAAGAAGAACAAAAGGCCACAGTAGCAATACTTATAATGGACAACTAGACCTTATCAGACAAACAAGAGGCAAAGAAAGACACTTAATAATAAAAAGGGGACAATCCAACAAGAAGATATAACAATTGTAAATGCTTATGTACCCAATGTGGAGTACCCAAATACATAAAACAGTTAATAACAAATATAAAGAAACTAATCAACAGTAATACAATTATAGTAGGGAATGTAGGGGACTTTAACACCCCACTTACATCAATGTACAGATCATCCAAACAGAAAATCAACAAGGAAAGAGTGGCTTTGAAAGACACACTGGGCCAGATGGATTTAATGGATATATTCATAACATTCCATCCTAAACAACAGACTACACATTCTTTTCAAGTACACATGGAACATTCTCCAGAATAGATCACATATTATGCCAAAAACAAGCTTTAACAAATCCAAAAAGATCAAAATCATACCATGAATCTTTTCTGACCACAACACTATGTCTAGAAATCAGCCATAAGAAAAAATCTGGAAAATCCACAGATACATGGAGGTCAGGCAACATGCTGCTAAATAATGAACAGGTCAAACAAGAAATCAAATAAATCAAAAAGTACATGGAAACAAAGAAGAATGAAAACACAATGATCCAAAACTTTTGGGATGCAGCAGAAGCAGTTCTAAGAGGCAAGTTTATAGCAATAGAGGTCTACCTCAAGAAGCAAGAAAAATCTCAAATACACAACCTAAACTTACACCTAAAGGAGCTAGAAAAAGAACAACAAACAAAACCCAAAAGTAGCAGAAGGAAGGAAATGATAAAGATTGAGCACAAGTGATATAGAAACTAAAACAAAACAAAGCAAAAAACCCATAGAACAGATCAATGAAACCAGAAGCTGGTTCTTTGAAAAGAATAACAAAATTGATAAGCCTCTAGCCAGAGTCATAAAAAGAGAAAGAGAGAGAGAGAGAGAGAGAGGGGACTCAAATAAACAAATCAGAAATGAAAGAAGATAAATAACAACCAATACCACAGAAATACAAAGTATTATAATGAATATTATGAAACACTTTATGTCAACAAATCAGACAACCAAGAATAAATGGATAAATTCCTGGAAACATATAACCTACCAAAACTGAAGCAGGAAGAAATAGAAAATCTGAACAGACTGAGTACCAGCAATGAAATTGAATCAGTAATCAAAAAACTCCAAACAAACAAAAATCCAAGATGAGAGGCTTTGCAGGCTAATTCTACCAAACATTTAGAGTTAACACCTGTTCTTCTCAAACTATTCTAACAAGTACAAGAAGAAGGAAAACTTTCAAATTCACTCTAGGAAGCCAGCATTACTCTGATACCCAAACCAGAAAAAGACACCACAAAAAAAAAAAAAAAAAAAAAAGAGAGAGAGAGAGAGAGAGAGAGAGAGAGAACTGCAGGCCAATACCTCTGATGAATATAGATGCAAAAATCCTTAATAAAATACTAGCAAACCAAATCCAACAAGGCATTAAAAAAGCTATCACCACTATCAAGTGGGATTTATTCCCAGGATGCATGAGCGGTTTAATATTTGTAAATCAATGTGATACATCAAAAAGAGAAAGGATAAAAACTATATAACCATTTCAATAGATGCAGAAAAAGCATTTGACAAAGTATAACATCCATTCATGATAAAAGCCTGCAAAACAAAGTAGGTTTAGAGAGAACATACCTCAACATAATAAAGGCTATATATGAAAATCCATAGCGAACATCATCCTCAATGGGGAAAAATTGAAAGCTTTTCCCTTAAGGACAAGAACAAGACAAAAATGTCAACTCTTACCACTTTTATTCAACATAGTACTGGAAGTCCTAGCCACAGCAATCAGACAACAAAAAGAAATAAAAGGCATCCAAATCAGTTAAGGAAGAAGTAAAACTTTACTCGCAGATGACATTATACTAGATATAGAAAACCCAAAAGGCTCCACAAAAAAAACTGCTAGAACTGATAAATGAATTTAGTAAAGTCACAGTATACAAAACCAATGTACAGAAATCTGTTGCCCTTCTATACACTAACAACGAGGCAGCAGAAAGAGAAATTAAGAAAACAATCTCATTTATAATTGCACCAAAAATAATAAGATAATAGCAATAAACCTAACCAAAGAGGTGAAAGACATATACTCTGAAAACTACCAAACACTGATGAAAGAAATTGAAGACAATGCAAAGAAGTGGAAAGACATTCCATGGTCATGGATTGGAAGAATAAATACTATTAAAATGTCCATACTACCCAAAGCAATCTACACATTTAATGCAATCTGTATCAACATATCAAAAACACTTTCCACAGAACTAGAACAAATAATCCTAAAAGTCGTATGGAACCACAAAATATCCCAAATAGTCAAAGGAATCTTGAAAAAGAAAAACAAAGCTGGAGGTATCACAATTCCAGACTTCAAATTATATTACAAAGCTATAGAAATCAAAACAGTATGGAACTGGCACAAAAATAGACAAATAGATTAACAGAACAGAATAGAAAGCCAGGAACCAAATCCACCATTATATGGTCAATTAATCTTCAACAAAGTGGGAAAGAATAGCCAATGGGAAAAAGACAGTCTTCAACAAATGGCACTGGGAAAACCGGTCAGACACACATGCAAAAGAATGAAACTGGACCACTTTCTTACACTATACACAAAAATAAACTCAAAATAGATTAAAGACCTAAATGTGAGGCATGAAACCATAAAAATCCTAGAACAGAACACAAGCAATAATGTCTCTAACATCAGCCATAGCAACATTTTTCTAGGTATGTCTCGTGAGGAAAGGGAAACAAAAGCAAAAATAAACTACTGGGACTACATCCAAATAAAAAGCTTCTGTGCAGCAAAGGAAGCAATCAACACAATTAAAAGGTAACCTACTGATTGGAAGAAGATATTTGCAAATGACAAATCTGATAAAGGGTTAGTATCCAAAATCTATAAAGAACTTATACGACTCAACACCCAAAAACCAAATAATCCAATTAAAAAAATGGGCAGGACATGAACAAACATTTCTCCCAAGGAGACCTTTAGATGACCAAGATATACATGAAAAGATGCTCAGTATCACTCATCATCCCCTGGTGATACAAACTGCAAATCAAAATTATAATAAGATATCACCTCACACCTGTTGGAATGATAAAAACACAAGAAACAGCAAGCGTATGGAGGGAAAGGAACCCTCCGGCACTGTTGGTGGGAATGCAACCGGTGCTGCCGCTGGAAAACAGTACAGAGGTTCCTCAAAAAGTTAAAAAAAAGAACTACCCTATGATCCAGTAATTGCACTACTGGGTATTTGCCCCCAAAGCACAAAAACACTAATTCAAAGGGATGCATGCACCCCAATGTTTATTGCAGCATTATTTACAATAGCCAAATTACAGATGCAGACCCAAGTGTTCATTGATAGAAAAATGGCTAAAGAATGGAATATATATACACAATATATCATAATATATTATAATGTAACAAAATATAATTTATAATACTATATATTATAATACATAATAATAATATAAAATATTATAATATATATATGATGGAATATTATGGATTAAAGAATACACTTGCCATGACAAAAAAAAGGAAAGATTGTAACAATGAATATATGTACACATTTTACCTAGATTCAATGTTTCTTAACATTGTGCTACATTTGCTTTATCTCTCTCTTTTGATAAATAAGGTGTAGATATAGCCTACATATATATATTTTTCCAAGAAACATTTGAAAGTAAGTTTCAGACATCATAAAACTTCACCCTGAAATATTCGAGCATGGGTCTCCTAAGTTTATGCTTCACTGTAACATCATATCCTTACCACATCTAAGAAAATTAACAATAATTCTGTAATAAAATATTACATTTAAATTGAGCATTCCCAATTTGTCTATAACTATAAACTATAACTATAAACTATAACTATAAATGCTTCTATAGTTAGATTTTTTTCCGTCAGGATTCCACGAAAATTCATGTTTTTAGTTGTTAACCACTTTTATTTTTTTTTTTAAATCCAGTACAGATAACATACAGTGTTATATTAGTTTCAGGTATATAATATAGTGATTCAACAATTTCATACATCACCTACTGCTCATCACAAGTGCACTCCTTAATCCCCATCATCTCTTTCACCCATACCCCTCCTACCTCCCATCTGGTAATTGTCAGTTTATTCTCTATAGTTAACTGTTTGTTTCTTGGTTTGCGTCTAATCCTTCAAGTTTTCTATACGCTTGAAAATTTTCAAAATAAAAAATTGAGGGGTGCCTGGGTGGCTCAGTCTGTTAAGGGCCCATCTCTTGATTTCAGCTCAGGTCAAGATGTCATGGGTCATAAAACTGAGTCCTGTGTCAGGCTCCACACTCAGCAGAGTCTGCGTGAGATTCTCTCTCTTCCCCTCTGCCCCTCCCCCCAACTCTCTCACTCTCAAATAAATAAATCTTAAAAAAAAAATTATAAGTTGAGAAAATTAAAAAGGGATGCATTCTGAAAACAGAGTTTAAGCACAGGTATAGCCTAAGATATGACAATAAGCAATCTCATATTGTCTGGATATTTATCTGAAAATGAAGTCATGGATTACTTTTATAATTAAATGTCAAAAAGCAAATAGAAATAAAATGAACAACTCTAAAGAGTTGTTTGGTTATGGCAAATAGAATTTGAATGCCTTATGATTCATGAATGATTTAGATGTTCATTCAAAGGAAATGTGCTTAAGTAAAATCTTTCCAATACTGGCATCAATTTTTTTCTCCCTTGTTAAAAGCAACTTATAATATTAAGGAAGTTTCAAAACTCTCTCTATATGCTTTATTCTTTATTCCATATTCTTTATGTTTTATTCTTTCTATATGCTTTATTCTAGGAGGAAAATATAACAAATGTATCTGATTTCTTTATATGATTCCATGGCTAGCATTTGGGTTAAATTATATAAAAAGGCAAGCATAGGGGCACCTGGGAGGCCCAGTTGGTTAAGCAACTGCCTTGGGCTCAGGTCATGATCCCAGAGTCCTGGGATAGAGCCCTGCATCAGGCTCCCTACTCAGCAGGGAGGCTGCTTCTCCCTCTCCCTCTGTTGTTCCCCCTTTATGTGCTCCTGCTCCCCTTCTGTCAAATAAATATAAAATCTTAAAAAAAAAAAAAAAAGCAAGCAAGCACATCAGTATTTTTCTTTATGCGAAAACTCTAATTGAGGCTTCTAGCCGTGATGAAGTTAACGGAGACCAGATTTACTCTCCTTCCTAAAACAACCAGAAAATTGTACAAAATATATGAAACAAGAGTTTTCAGTAATTGACAGCAGCTGTCACAGGAGAGTGATCTGAGAGAAGGGAAACAGATGGGTCCTATGATTGCCTCAGTTTACAGCTGTGGGCTGTCTTCAGGTACCAGCACAGGCAGGCAGCATCCAGAGACCAGTGATCTGAGTTGAAATAAGACAGTCTGAAGTTCAGAAAGGCCAATATTATATTTTTAAGCAGCTCCAGCAATCTGCAGAGGTATCTTTTTGAGCCTTTGGCTGGAATTCATCTGCATATGAGTATGCAGAAATGATCTGAGGCTAGAAAAAGAACTTTTTGATGAGCAGGTAGAACAACCAATGGATCTCACACAGGGCTGAACAGAGATCAGGTTTTCTCCAGCCTGAGTGGAAAGTCATCTTAATACACAGATTAATGGGCAGAGTCCCCATTAGGGCATTGCCTTAGTCATCTCCCTATAATGTAAAGGCTGTTCTGGACCCTCCCAACAAAGCATAAAAAGCAAGACTCTAAAAGAAACCTGATTCCAAGAAACTCAACTATGTCTCAGTTCAAAAATCCAAAAATATTTAAAGGAAAACAACAAAACTTATATCAAAGAGCATAAAATTTATAATGTCTAGGGTTCAGTAAAAAATTACCAGGCATGCAAAGATGCAGAAAAATATGACCCATATACTGGAGAAAACTTAATCAATAGAAACTGACCCAGGATTAAAAAATTACAAAAATGACAGCACAGCTGAGAAGCATGTTAATATATGTCATTATTAATGTCTTATAAAATATGTCATTACAAATATGTCATATACTCAAAAGTAAAATATGAACATGATGAAAATAGATATAAAATATTTAAATAAAACTTGTAGAGATGATAAAATATGTGCAATTTTATATATACACACACAGAGAGAGAAAAAGAGAGGGAGAGAGAAAGGGTGGGAGGTTGGGATTAAATGGCAGATTATAACCACAAAGAAAAGATCGGAACTTGAAGACAGAGTAAGAGAAATTTCTAAAATGAAATATATAGAGAAAACAAACAAAAAAGGGACATCAGTGACCTTTGGGGCAACACTGGGTGATCTTACATGTAACTTGTAGCTCTCAGAAGAAGAAAGGGAGAGCAGAGTTCAAAAAAATGATTTGAAGACTTGATAACTGAATATTTTCCAAATCTGGTATAAACTATAAACTCATTGATCCAAGAATCTCAATGAACAGAAACAACATGAAGAATAGCACATCAAGGTACATCATAATCAAATTGCCAAAAATAACAATACAAAAGAAAAAAAATTATTAAAGTCTCAGAAAAAGACATATACAGTTGGACAAAAGTAGTAACAGCAGACATCTTGTCTGAAACAATGCAAACTATTTGACAACGAAGCAGTCTTTCGAAGTACAGATCTTCCTCAATTTACAATGGGGTTATAGCCCAATAAACGCTCATAAATTGAAATAAGTTGAAAATGCATTTAAGGTGCACCTGGGTGGCTCAGTCATTAAGTGTCTGCCTTCAGCTCAGGTCATGATCCCAGGGTCCTGGAATCGAGCCCCGCATTGGGGGGGGGTCCCTGCTCTGTGGGGGGCCTGTGTCCCCTCTCCCACTTCCCCTGCTTGTGTTCCCTCTCTCGCTGTGTCTCTCTGTCAAATGAGTAAATGAAATCTTTAAAAAAAATGCATTTAATACACCTAGTCCACCAAACATAACTTAGCCTAGCCTACCTTAAACATGCTCAGACCACTTATATTAGCCTACAGTAGGGCAAAATCATATATCAAAACCTATTTTATACTAAAGTATTGAGTATTTCTTGTAACTTACTGAATACTGTACTAAAAATGAAAAACATAATGATTGTAGTGTATCAGGATATAAACATATCCTCGTGATGGCTTGGCTGGCAGGGAGTTGCAGCTGCCCAGCATCATGAGAGAGTAATCATACCACACATCACTAGCTGAGAAGGAAATGAAAATTCAAATTTAAAACTTTTACTGAATACGTATCATTTTCACATAATTGTAAGGTAAAAAAATTCTAAGTTGAACCATTATAAGTCAGGGACCATCTATACTGAAAAATACCTGGTTACTTATAAATCTCTAGCTCATGCATCCTTTAAAAATGAAGATAAAATTAAGACTTTTTCAGACAAACAAAAGCTAACAGTATTCACTGCTGGCAGAACTGCATTATAAAAAAATACTATAGCAAGTTTTTCAGGTAAAAGGAAAATAATATCAGGTGAAAATTCAGATCAACAGAAAGCTATGTAGAACACCAGAAATGTGTTCCAAAAAAGATATTTTCCAATTCAAAAAACTTTTAAAAATATCGACAACTAAAACTAAAAATAATAACAATGTACTATAGGGTTTATAATATACATGGAAGTAAAATGTATGACAATAATATAAAGGATAAGAAGGGGGTTTTAAAATGTTCTGTTATAAAGTTCTTACAATATATATGAAGTTATATAATGTTAATTAGACTGTGATACCACAAGTGGGATAAAACTGTTTTGCTCTCCATAGAATTATCAGGAAATGTTTATGTACAGTTTTTGCATGTGATGTTTCAGGCTTCAGTGTCTTTGTACATATTGTTTCCTATGCCAGGAATGCCTTCTCCACTCTACCAGATGAATTCCTAAGCTTCCCTCTTCCTTCAGGAACCTAAGACTCCACGTCTCTTCTTCTAAAAATCCTTCCTTTATTCCGTTTCTCCTACTTCTATTCTCAATTAGTCATATTTAATCCTCCCTATCCCCAGGGAACCTCATAAATACTTCTGCTAGCACACGTTTCATTTTATTATAAAACTGTACTATATACATAATATTACCTGTTAGTTCTCAAGGGTAAAGACTTATCTTTCTTATTTATCTCTAAATATCCCTCCAAACTAGCACAGTTCCCAGTTAATGCAGAAAGCATTCCTTAAAGCAGTCCTTGCAGAGTTTTATGCCAAAACTTCTTTTATTTCTGCTTCTGCCTTTACCAGAATACTGTAAGCCACTTCCAGAATCTTCTCTCACCTCTAACCTCATGAAGGTAGTGAGAGAGATGAGAAGCTAGGTAAGCATCTGTATATGGGCAAGGATCTCTTTACTGTTTTTTAAATCTTCAAGGCTATACACTAGTAATTTTAGCATTTTTAAGTTTCTTAAATTACAATGCACAAGTTAAACTTACTTCTGCCATTAATTCTAATGGGGCATGAGTATCCTTACTAGGGTTACTCTCTTCATCATTATCTTCAGCATTGGTATCATCTTCACCATCACCGTCTGTTGATTCAGACAACTTGTCATCAATATCCTGAAGGCAATGTTCATTATTTTTCTCCCGCTCTGCAAGGACTGTATCTTTAACCACTTGACCTAAGATAGAATATACATAATTTAATCAATAAATATTGAAAAGTTAAAAAATTAAAAATGGTTACTCCTAAATTAAAATGTAACAAATGTACATGTTTACTATATGGTCTCCTGTAGTTTATTTTTTTCATGACTAAATGGCACAACGATCTTACGTGATTTCCATTTCCAAAAAAGGTAGTAAAACTGCCGTGAAGAAAAACCCAAACCAATAATGCTGAATTAATCTTAGTGTTGTTTGATGCTTAAAATTTTAATATACGGAAAACATTTGTTTATAAAAAATATGATTTCAAGGAAAAAGAAATTAATGCTATTCTATCTCCAGAAATACATTTGTATTATATACTATATATATTATAATATATAATATGTTATAATGTATTTCCAGAAATGCATTACCTTCACATAGGAAGGTAAATATGAAATAAAGCCTCTTGGAGAGTAAAATAAGACTGGAGAGGCTAAACAGTAAATAATTCTTAGGCAGGTCAGGTCACTGCTTGGACCTGAAAAATAAAAATAAGCACCAATGACTACCCATCCAGTGCTCAACACTAGGCGGAATCACAAGAACTCAAAAATGAACAGTTCTTGACCTCGGGTACTCATTCACACTCTAACTGGGGAGTCAGAAACATAAAGGATAACTATAAAACAGCATAGAAGTATGGTGACAGACATGTACTAGGTAAGTGATAGCAGAAAGGAGGACCCCATGCCACTCTGGAGAGTGGTCAGGAATCGTCCACTCTGAGCAGATCAGTTTTTCCAAGGGGAGAGGACAACACGAGGCAACACAGAAACAAGAATGTGTGTGGCGTTGAGAAAGCATTTTGATGCTGCTTAGGGGTCAAGGTTGAAAGTGCAATGGTGACAGATGTGTCTGGAAGGGTAGGTAGATCATGGGGTTTTGTGGACCAGGAGCCTTGAAGTTAGGACCATATTCTAAGAATAAAGGGGCTACTAATAAAGGATTTTGAGTAGGAAAACAAGTATGATCAATTCCGCATTTCTTTTTTTTTAATTTAAGTATTTTTTCTGTTTTTTTAATAGGTTTATTATTTACTTATTTGGCAGAGAGATACAGCGAGAGAGAGAGAGAGAGAGAGAGAGAGAGAGAGAGAACACAGGCAGGGGGAGTGGTAAAGGAAGAAGCAGGCTTCCTGCCGAGCAAGGAGCCCGATGCGGGGCTTGATCCCAGGACCCCGGGATCATGACCTGAGGTGAAGGCAGATGCTTAACAACTGAGCCACCCAGGTGCCCCCAATTCTGCATTTCTGAAGGAACACTTGGCTAGCACGGTGGAAATTATAGTTGAGGGGAGACCAAAAAAAAAAAAAAAAAAAGCAAGGAGAGAGAGAAGTCAGAGGTCTCTTTAAAAAGTCCAGGTGAGAGAGATGATTAATGATAGGGCACTGGTAAAATAGGGATGGAGAAGAGGGAGAGCTTATAGAAATATTTAAGAAGTAAAATCTCAGGGCACCTGGGTGCCTCAGTGGCTTTAAGCCTCTGCCTTTGGCTCTGGTCATGATCTCAGGGTCCTGGGATCAAGCCATTGGGCTCTCTGCTCAGCAGGGAGCCTGCCTCCCTCCCCCCCCCACCCCCGCCCGCCTCTCTGCCTACTTGTGATCTCTGTCAAATAAATAAACAAAATCTTAAAAAAAAAAAGGTAAAATCTCCATGATAGAATCTATTAGAACATTTTCCAATAGTATAATTCTTACACTATCTTCATTCACTTTGCCATATGAGTATCACCTAAACTATTTACTCAATATTTTTCCTTGAATCTACTTTAACATACAGATTTTATCAGGTCATAATATTACCATCCATGAAACTGATACATGTATGAATAAAAATAACATACAATTATCCTAACAAACATTATATACCATTACTCTTCTGAACATTATGTATATCAACTCATTTAATTCTCTCAGCATCTCAGTGAGGTATTACTCTGTTCACAGATGAAATTGAGGGACAGAGTGGTTAAATAACCTACCCGACTTCACACACTAATTAAGTGGCAGATCTGGGAGTCAGTTTGGCTCGAGTTCATATTCCTAACCGTGGCTTACCGTTTTCTGACACATATGGATATACAGTTCCATTAAACTAATCAATAAGAAAAAATGTGTGTTTCCTAAAATTCTCTCTTTGGGAAAGACTACTGAGTGAGCTTGTCAACTCCTCTGGCTCTCCTGATATCTTTCAAACAGAACTTGCATGATACCTTGCTTTCATGTAAGATTTTGAGTGTACAGGTCTTGTGACATGGGAGTTCGGCCATTAGCTACTCCAAATCATGTAGAGACACTTGTTAGAAAGAAAATGAGGAAATCCAGGAGAGCTTGAGAGAGGACAATGTTAAGAAAATGCAGGCAAAAAAAAAAAGAAAGAAAGAAAAAGAAAGAAAGAAGAAAAGAGAAAGCTGATAAAAATTCCCCACACTAAAGCAAACTCCTGACTAAGCAAAAAAATGCTACCCTGGAAAGGGTCACCAGTCCTTCCTAGAATGGCTAGGCTCTTCAGGACATCTACCTGCTTCTCTTTCATTTACAGTCTCCATTCAGCTCACAGCCACCCTGATCTTCTGGTGGGTACCCAGCCTGCTCACAGACTCATCACACTGATGTCATCAGGGGAAGGTCATAATAAGGAATTAAGGACTTTATGTGATGTCACAGGGTCTCCTTCAATTCACAAACACTGAGCATCAAGGGAAATTTCTGGATCCCTAGAGTTAAGATAGTCTTCCCCCAGGTGCAATTTATTTATATTATAGCACCTACCACAACGTGTCATTGTCTTACTTTTTATTATTATTTATTTTTAATAGTTGACTACCTCCCACTAGAATGTGAACTTCATAAAGGCAAGGATCTTGCCTATTGTGAACTATTGTATCTACAGCTTCTTTTTTTTTTTTTTAAGATTTTTTATTTATTATTTTGACAGACAGAGATCAGAAGCAGGCAGAGAGGCAGGCAGAGAGAGAGGGAGGAAGCAGGCTCCCTGCGGAGCAGAGAGCCCGATGCAGGGCTCGATCCCAGGACCCTGAGATCATGACCTGAGCCGAAGGCAGAGGCTTAACCCACTGAGCCACCCAGGCGCCCCAGTATCTACAGCTTCTAAAACAGTCCTGGGACTCAATAAACCATGTTGGATGAATGGAACTTAATGCTTTCACAAGTATTTTAGTTCATTTGAAAATTTAATACCTCATCATTATCATTTTATATAATGTACACCATGGATTCCATACCCAACTGCATATCAGAATCATGTGGTACATGAATTTCAAAAATTACTGGCTCCTATGACTTGCTCCAGACCTATAGAATTATCAATATCCCAAAGGTCACGGAGGAGGCCTCAATTAGAAGCTACATTTACTCACACAAAACAAATGTTATTTATCACCTGTGCTTTCCTTTAAGAAGGAAGATGACCATAGTTTAGACTGTAGATTCATTTCTGTATCTTTATTTTCAATACTCTTTGAAGATGCTCTATTTTCAGTGTTCTTTAAAGGAGCTGTATTTTCAATATTTTTTGAAGAGACTTCCTTCCTAAATGTTAACATAAATAGTGAAAAAATACTTTCCTAGGTCACAGTTCTATTTAAAGCTTCACAAGCATTCATACATACACACTTAATATAAACACAAAATATATCAACAATAAACTGTATAGCTAAAATGTAATTTTTTTTGTGGAAAAGTATTAAAAATAATTTTTACTGATGATTAGAATTCTATTTCTACTTGGCATTTGTCATTATGTAATGATCCTTAAAATCTTCTCAGGGTTCTTTAACATAGAGCATACAAGCAATCAATTATATGAATGTCTTTGGCACATCATTATAATATGTTGGAATAAAACTAGGAATATTAGCCTCGAGGTTTTTATAGATTTAGAAACCAATTCTCACCATTGCTAAATGCTACACTTATGGAGAGAGTCCAACACTAATATCAAACCTTGGTCATAACATAAAGTAGCCTGCTTTTTCATTAAGTAGCCGAAATAAAAGTGAGTTAATTTTCTCTTTTAGCCTTTAAGCCTGAAACTTCATGTCACTAATAATGCATTAAGACAGAGGATTTTTGTGTGGTGCACTCTGTTTACAGAGACAGATACTCCTGCTCCTGGAAAAATAATCCCAAGCCTCTTTTCTGTGTTTTTAAGATTCTTTTAATATGTCTCCTTTACCAAATTAAAAAAAAAAATTCAACTTCTACTTTGCATGTCAAGACATAAAAAGATGTGAAGCATTTTTCTTGCCCCAGTTATGGTGGCTCTTTTTCCCACTGACATATGAATCCAGAACATGAGTACAGTTAAGTCAGTGATCTTGTACAGTGACTTAGCAAACAGGCTGAACAGCCTATCATGGGAGGGAACGGAATCTCATTTCCTTAATATATACACCTAAAGCAAAACCCCTCTCTAGTAATGAAAAATACAAAGTTGATTTACATTTGTTCTACCTCTGCCCTCCTCGATTTTCTAATTTTGGAAAAAAAAAAAAAGCATCCGAGATGAAACTCTACATCTAAAAATTTGAGAAATCAGTTATTTAATTTCTAGTGAGATTCCTGTTATGTTACAGCTTGCCACAAGTGATTACTAGAATTTATATGCTCTAATATCTAATCTTAATAAAATAACTTTGCTGTCTCCCCCCAACAAATTAATGTTTAGTTGAATCCAAGATACCATGTATTTATTATAAGATATACTGTTATTTAAGAAAGAAGTTTAAGATGCCATCAATTGTAAGAGATGTTAAAATATGAAGAAAATATGTGTGCTTTAGAGTCTATGAGATATGGTACTTAGATATTCACTAATTATATCCCTAAAAGAGGGAATTTATCTGGTCTAGTTTTGAGTATTTAAATAATTGGAAATGCCTCTAATAAACCTTAATGATACAACATGGAGGAAACCAATGCCCAATATTAAATGGGATATTACTATTTGGAAGCAGTGAACATGTCATAAAAATACATATGAGAATCAACAAAATCATTTTAACAGTAAAATATGAATTCCTTTTCTGCTCACTTTCTGTAGTCTTTCTCATATCCAGTTTTAAAGAATCAAAGGCCCGAGGTCCAAACTCCGCTTCAACTACAATCTTTCGACTTCCATTTGAGAAAGTGACATTATTTATGGTAATGCTTCTAGCATTCAAGAAAAATACATAACTGAACTGGTATACTCTAAAAGATTTGTTTTCTTTAATTCAAATAGTTACAGTTGAGGAAAGATTCAAATTTTTACTTTATATAATATCCTTTGGAAATGGAAGATGTTTATTTTAATTTCTACTTAGGTTAGAGAGTCAGTCAAGTTAGATATCCTACTGAAACATATTTATGTTAGAACATAGATAACCTAGATTTTGGACTGTTCCTAAAAATCTGTTAAGAGTTTTAGGCATATTTATTTAGCCAAATTTCTATTGGGATAATTTTTTCAGTAAGTTTAGATTTCAAACTTTGTCTTAAAAATCATTTAAACTTGTCAAACATAGGCTTAAAACTGAAATTGATTAAAACTTACTTTTCTGAGAATATCCTAGCTACATTTAGAGAGACTTGTGTTGGTAAGGTACAAAGTTTGCTTGCCAATCCTGGTCTACGTCCAAAGAGGCATTTACTTAGTATAAAAATAGAAATAAAAAAACAGACTTGTCATTCATCTTAGAAGAGATAAAACATACGATTATGGAAAACCTATAGATACAATTTTTTCAATTGAATGCTGTGGATTTACTTCAGGCATTCCCCACCCCCCACATCTTTAATATGCTTGAAAGCTTGACCCCAAACCCAACAGATCAAAGGTCCAAGATCTATAAAACTTCATCAAGCCTTAAAAATATATTTTACTTTTATTGCTGAAAATTGTTAATTACATGCAATTTGTTGGGTAGACAAAATCTTTCACACATGGGATCCATGGGAAAAGAGGAAATAATAAATGTGGGCTTTGCAGCACAAAAATCTGAAACCCTTTGTTTATAAGTCCATGTACTCCTTATGCCTCAGAGTAGAATAAAGTGGTTGTCAGAAGATTAAGGCAAATCCACTGCCACTGCTTCACTTGACAAAGAAGATGCGGGGTTTGGGAGGACATAGGAGGAGGTGCCTCCAGAAGGAGGTGGAGAGTGGAATGAAAGCTATACTGAGAAAATGCATCAACTTTCCAGGTCACACTGCTCTTCAAGCAAAGGTCCTCCATGATTTTCTATTTTCCTACTTGATCATTTTTTTTCCAGGACTGGCCCTGTTTACTTTGAACTATGGGTATGGTACCCAGGTGACAAAGTCACATACCTGTGAAACTTATTGGCTACACTAACCATTCCTCCTCCTCCCTCCAAACAACAATCAAACCAAACCCAAACTATTCTCTGCAAGTGAACTGAAGGGAAGGTGATTTTTGTCCTTGTAAAAATTAATTTGATAAGCAGATGCAATTATTAATGAGATCAAGAGAACAAGTAATCACTCTGCTTTTCTATTTTGGCCAGGCTACATTTGATTTATCCCTGGGGTTTAACTCAGGATGTGGATTTCCCCTTGCTTCAGTTCCAACACTGCTTATCACAGTCTATGAACATCAGTATTCACAGACACAATAGTAATATATTTTCATTAATGACCTACTATTATTATTGAAAATTATATCATACTTCCTTCAAAGACTACTAAAATTTTCTTACATTTTTAAAATTTAAATATTTTTCAACCATGTAATTGGATATAGATACATATTCACATATAGATTAATATACTTAATGGGGCATTTATTTTTTCTGATTATCTATAATAATCTGTAATAAACATAGGTTCTCTGTCTTTGATCTGTTATACATTCTCTTTAATACAAAAATATGTAATTAAATATAATTTACAACAAAGGCCAAGGTGACTCTAATTTTAATTTTTAGCTTTGACAGCATGAAAATTAAAATGTATATTGCATAATATGAAAAATTTCCCAATTTTATTCAGAATAAACCAAAATAATATCAGTTTGGCACCATTCTACCAATCTGTCAATAATTGATCTCTATGAATGTGTTTTATGATCAACTTTCAAAGTATAATTTTTCATGGAATTAATAGAATTTTTTCCTCAGGAGGTAGGAGACGATCATATCAGGAAGGGTTTTGATGAATTCTCAGAATTAGTGCCTTGAACAAAGCAGGTACATAATATTTAGCTACTATACTGAAACTGGACTATGATTCTTTTTAACACTAGCCCCTTCAACTAATTGGGGTGATCAGTTTCCCTTATTTAGTAGTAATGATTCATCTCATAGTAAATAAAGAATCTATAATTTTAAAGTAAATATTCATTTAAAGGGAAATTCTGAAAGAAATGAGCAAGTACCAAAAGGAAATAGGAATGAACAATGAAAGTAATATAAGTAAAATACAGACTACTTGGTATTTCAGCATTTAAAAAGTAGAAATGACTATTATCTATACCTCTAAATTTTTATCAAAATTCATTTTTCATTAAATGTTCTTTTATCTAAGTAACAATTGCTTTCACTGAAGCAAAAGCTAAAGTGCTAATCCATGCATTTCTGGCCTTTCAAATTTAATTGGATGACAAATGATTGCATTATCTAGTTCTAATTGCTTAAAAGGCATGTGATAGATCAGCTGCACAACCAGAGACATCTTCTTACTCTGACATTGCTTCATTTGGTTCAATCATCACTTTTCCTGAAAGAGAAGAAAAAAACCAACTCAGTATTTCATCCGTCATGATGTTCCTAACAGAAATTCCTGATCCGCAAATACATTTCAGCGTTTTTTAAATGACAAGCAATATAATAAAGGATTTAACTACTAAGACTTCAACTATATTCAATCACTCCAGCAGACTATCTTCTTAATATTTAGGACCAAATGGTGATGAAACATGCTCTTTTTAAGTAATGAATCATTTACCCGTTGAGTCAAACACTAGCAATCTGCCATTCTGTTTATATTTTTGTACCTAAAATAGAAGCAAAAATAAAAACTAGCATTATTATTTTAGTTTGAGGTATTTGAAATAATTTATGCATAGCCTTTAAATAAACATTTCTATTATCTAGGCTAAAATATAATTTTATATTAAAGCCAATTTTTTAGAAACTATGTAAATTGGTAATAAAAGAGATTTAAAACATCCTAAAAATAATTTATATAGTCTTATCTTACAGCATCTGTCCTGTCTAGATAATTCTTGCAAAAAAAACCCCAACTTCCTAAGTCTTTAAATACTGTATAAATTTAGACTATAAATAAAACAATGCAGGACTCTGTCAGAAGGATATTTAATATTTTGGCTTTCTTATATAGTAGTGTCACTTCCATCCTAACTCTAAAACCTAATTCTTTTGGATTATGAAATTGGGTTGAAAAAAAAAAAAAAAGTCTAGAGAAAGTAGCCCTTCCCCTTCTCCCCATTTCACGTCAGAGCTTATGTAAAAAGAGCTATAGGAATGATTTTGCATGTTAGAAAAGTGATGTATTAAATAAGCCTCTAATTCTCTGCTTCTGTTTTGGTTTTACATAATTTGGACTCTAGATCCAGATCCAAATACAATCAACAGCAGGTTAAGGATTCCCCTTTCCTACTGAGCTGACCCCAGAAATCATAAATTCATCTTGGCTCATCCTTCTAACACCACTTTTCTCTCCTACTTCAGCAAAATAAAACAACATAAATCAAACTAACTGCCACATTCCAGTTCATCTGTGTTATGAAAAACTGTATTTAAGCCAGACAAGAAAATTTTTCATGGTATTTCAAGATAAGAGATATTTTAAATAAAATATTTTTATTTCAATAAATACATTTAGAAATGTTTTTTATTTTATCCAAAGATACATTTTATTTTATTTCAAGATTTTATTTATTTATTTGATAGAGAAACAGCGAGAGCAGAAACATAAGCAGGGGGAGTAGGAGAGGGCATGTGGGGCTCAATCCCAGGACTCTGGGATCATGACCTGAGTGGAAGGCAGATGCTTAATGACTGAACCACCCTGGCACCCCCCAAAGACACATTTTAAAATGCAATTCTTTTTTTTTTTTTTTAATTTATTTGATAGACAGAGATCACAAGTAGGCAGAGAGGCAGGCAGAGAGAGAGGAGGAAGCAGGCTCCCTGTGGAGCAGAGAGCCCGATGTGGGGCTCGATCTCAGGACCCTGGGATCATGACCTGGGCCGAAGGCAGAGGCTTTAACCCACTGAGCCACCCAGGCACCCCCTAAAATGCAATTCTTAAAAAAAAATGCAATTCTTACCTTATAAGTTCCCCTATATATTTATTAATACTTATAAATTACAATATTTTCTTTGTGAATGTTTGCCTTTCTTAGGTTACCCTAAATAGATTTTCCTATAATTAGCCCTTTACATATTTGGGTAAATTTAATTTTAATTGTAAAGACAAAAATCAACTTTTAGTGGTTTTTGTTTTAAGTATGAGAGAGACCACACTTAAATTTTTCATAAATAACAATTCACTTGCCCTCTCCTTCACCAACACTTGCTGTCCCCACATCCCAAGCAAGACTTAAAAAACTGGTGGTAGTAGTACATACTAGGGATTTCTGGAATACAAAATTCAGGGCCAAAACTGTGGACAATAAAAGAGAAGCTCCTATTTTGTATTAAGTTTTTCTCTTTTTAAATCTGTCTCCCTCGTACCGATTTGCACTCTGGAATAAAGCATGGGTACATAAATTTTTGCCCCAGGCTTTGTTTTCTGGGAAATCCTGATCAAGCCAGACATTATATATGTTATTTATTTATTTATTTATTTTATTATATATGTTATTAATCTGATTATCCTTCTAGGAAATTCAGAGACAGCTAAAGTCCATCATAAAAGCAAGGTATCTTTTCAGGAAATACAGTTGCAGAAGACCAGGGGTGCCTGGGTGGCTCAGTCAGTGAAGAATCTGACTCTTGGGTTGCCTGAGGTGGAGCCCAGAGGTGGTCAGCTCAGCATTCAGCACAGAATCTGCTTTGATATTCTCCCTCTCCCTCTGCTCTGCCCCACCCCGGGGACTCATAGGAGCACACTTTCCCTCTAAATAAATAAATACATAAAATCTTAAAAAAAAAAAAAGTTGCTGAAGACCATACTCTAGGATAAATGCTTCTCTAGGGCAGTAGAGCTCAAAGGCTGAAACAATAAAGTCCCTAACAAAAGAAATTCAAGATGACCTGTCGTGAGAGGTACTTTGCAGATTTCCACAATCCTGTGGTAACCCATATGTCTGAGTAGACATCCTCTTTATATTTATATTCTCTCCTTTCTAGCTCTAGGATCTTTATGAATTGCTACATTCTACCTTTTACCTGGATGAAACGTCAGGTAATATATAATATATAATGTATATATTATATAATGTATATATTATATATAATATATAATATATAAAATATATACATTATATATTATATATATTATATAATATATATAATATATATTATATAATATAATAGAATATAAAATATATATTATATTATATATATTATATTATATATATTATATATAATATATATAATATAATATATATAATATAATATATATAATATATATTATAATATATATTATATTATAATATAATAATGTATATATTATATAATGTATATATTATATACATTATATAATATATACATTATATATAATGTGTTTATAATTCTCTCATTTTCACCTGGTAAAAGAAAAACCTAGGATGGGCAGATCCCGGCCCTTGATGGAAACTCAAGCTCTGCTAGGTATGGATTTATCATTACCTAGGAAATGTCCATTTAATCTCCTTCCATAAAACTGAATTCTATGGGGGTGGGGGGCAGTACAGAGTGACACTCGAGAGTTGGGGCTCTTTAGTGAAAGAGACTGGATTCATGGCCCAGTTCTACCACTTCCCATGTAAATTTCAGCAGGTTACTTAACTTCTTCAGGCTTCAGTTCCTCCATCTGTAAAATGGGAATCACAATAGTGCCATCTCCACTGGATCACTGTATGAATTAAATAGGATGATCTGGTGTTTAGCATGGCACTAAGTGTTTAGCATGGCACTAAAGTGTTTAGCATGGCACCTGGCATATAGGAGGGATGCTGTAGAAACAATGTGATGTTTTATCTAAAGGAAAAGCTAGCAAGATGTCCTAGGGGGCTGGTTAAGATTGCTTAGGGAACAAAAAAGAAGGTTTTACTGTGATTGAGACAAGCAGACTAGCTCTGAAGACTTTTAATTAATTAATTAAAAAACCACATCAGCTCCAAAGTAATGATAGTTGCTTAAAAAAAGATCATTGACTGCAGGGAAAAAACAGGGTAATTGAGAACACAGGTAGAGTTAAGGCAGTGACTAATAAGTTGAGCAGAATGAGGTCCAACCGTTGTATAAGTAATACGTATTTTTCAAATAACTATTAGTATGCAAAAAAAATCTCAGAAAGGAAATGCTTTTACGAAAGAAACATAATAGTTGACTCTGAGTAGGAAAAAGGGATGGCTGCAGGACTGGGGTAGGCGGGAGTTTTTTTACTTTATGTCCATTTGTATCTCTTGACATTTGAACAAAATACATGTATTATCTATTAAAAAAAAAATACCATTTAGGGGCACCTGGGTGGCTCAGTGGGTTAAAGCCTCTGCCTTCGGCTCAGGTCATGATCCCAGGGTCCTGGGATCGAGCCCTGCATCAGGCTCTACTGCTCATCAGGGAACCTGCTTCCCTTCCTCTCCCTCTGCCTGCCTCTCTGCCTACTTGTGATCTCTGTCTTTCAAATAAATAAATAAAATCTTAAACAACAACAACAACAAAACAAATACCATTTAAAATTTGCAACACTGTTTTTATCTCTGTTTATCCGTCTCTTATAGGCATGTAAGCTGTATGTTGGCCTTGTGCTACTTTAATTCTTTTCTCCATCCAGTGGTCCCTATTCAAATTGGGGTCATGGTATCCAGAAAGAATAGTATAGAGATGCACACCTTGTATATTCATTACTATTGTATATGGTTAATGTTAACATCACAACATCCATTTAATCAGCCTCTGGAGTCTCTACCAAGTATACTCGCTGGTTTTTGGACATGGCAGACTCTTCTGATGTATTTCAACAGGCCCAGTGGTAATGGGAACAACACAGTTATGACGGTTCCTGATTTCCATGTCTATTTCATGTCCCGAAATTTAATGTCTATTTACAACAAATATTTGATGAGCACCTACCATGTACCTTAGCACAAATATGTCTGTGATACGCTCTGGGGATACAAGAGAAGCTCAGAATTTTACAGGGGAAACAAGTATTAACTTTCCATATACAGGACAGAACAAACTTCAAAGTATCGTACTAAATGCTTCCCTCTAATAAAATTTCCATACTGCCCAAACAGATCAGTCAAATCCCTTCTTTTGAGCTCATGGACTGGGGATGCCCAAGGAAACAGAACTGGAAAGACAAAGGAAGAGAGAGTCTAGTCAACAGAGCTGTCCCTGAACAACTCTGCAGTTCCAGAATACAGTTCTGAGGACTGTCTTCCAGGCTTGCTGTATTCCCACAGGTATGATTTCTACAAGTATCCCTAGAATATGATATTATTCTACCTGCTATGGGAAGCAAGAGTCAGGCTTCATAATGGAGGTGCTATTTATTTAGCCAAGTAGGCAGTCAACAGAAGGGGAAGAACAGCGGTGTCTTAGAAAAACGGTAATAGATGGAGTCGGATATATATGTGGGAGCAAACCTGGAAAGTCATTAATTACCATGTGTAAGGGATGTGGGGTTTTAACCAGTAGTCAATGGAAAGCAAACCGAGGCTCTGAAGAAGCCAATCATATGATTACATCTATCTTAGAAAAGAAAGTCTGTGGAGGGTAAACCTGAGAGAGAATGGGAGGTGGGGAAACCAGTTACAAGGCCAATGAAATAGTCCAGAGCAGGGACTGGAAAATTAAAGCTCATGAGCCAAATATGACTCATTGCCTACATTTTTTAAAAGATTTTATTTATTTATTTGACAGAGAGAGAGAGTACAAGCAGGCAGAGCCACAGGCAGAGAGAGAGGGGGAAGCAGCCCCCCCCGCCCCCGCTGGCAGGGAGCTTGCCAACATGGGCCCCATGGGGCTCAATCCCAGGACTCTGAGATCATGCCCTGAGGCCAAAGGCAGACACTCAACCAACTGAGCCACCCAGGCGCCCTCATTGCCTACTTTTATAAATGAAATTTCATTGGAATACAATGTTTGTACATTGTCAAGGGCAGCTTTCAGGCTACAGTGGCAGAGTTGACTGGTTACAACAAAGACTGTATGACCTACAAAGCCTAAAATACATGTTATCTGGCCCTCTATGGAAAAAATTTGCCAAACCCTAGTCCAGGGAAAAAAGTGGTGTACAAAGCCAGGAAGGTACACTTGGAACCAAAAGAGAGGTAAAACTGAGGATCACTAGACATAGAAGTGGGGGAGAAGAAAAGAAGTTGATGATTCTCGTGTGGATGATTAGGATGAGGGTACCAGGGGAGGAACGTTCTTGGGGGAGGTGTGGATAGTGAGTTTGTTTTGGGGAAATTCTGGGTTGGAGATGTCTGTAAGTCATCTGAAATCAAATGTTGTCCAGTTCTATTACAGAGAGTTAGAACTCAAGAGAAAAGATGATGTGTGGGATAGCTGTGAAAAAATGTGAATGGATGGCATCGCCCATGTAGAATAAGACAAGGCCCAGGAGAGAATCCTGGGAAATACCAACATTTAAGAAGCAAGTGGAGTAAAAGAATCAGTCAAGGACATGCCCATAAGCAATATGTAGACGGATAACTACAGAGTGGTGGAATGATTATATCACCAGGATAGAAGTTTCTGGAGAGCACAGACTGGTTCTTATTCATGAGTATGGGTCTCATATCATTTCAAAGGCACTCAGATATTGACTATATGAATAAAACCACTGGAATGATATAAGTAATTTAATTGGCTTAGAATACTCTTATATATAATAAAAAAGAAAGGCCCACAGAATTGGGAGGGATGATTCTGAGAAAAGAGTTGGGGAAAAGCAGGTATAGATTTATTTTTATTATGAAAAAAATTCTGAATGACTAATATAGAAAAATGGGTAGTATTCATCAGAAGATAAATGTATACCATTAAATATTAAAAATGTACATGACAAAGTGATTTATAAAGGCATAATTATGTGATCATATGTGTTTGAAAATATTCTGTTTATTTTGTAAATTAAAATGTACTTTGGGGGTCAGGGTAGGGGTCATTATGGGCTCATTTCTTTTTTTTTTTTTAAGATTTTATTTATTTATTTGAGAGAGAGCAAAAGAGAGAGTACAAGCAGAGGCGGGGTGCAGAAGGGCAGAAGGAGAAGCAGACTCGCCTCTGAGCAGGGAGCCCAACATGGAGTTCAATTCCAGGACCCTGGGATCATGATCTGGGTGGAAGGCAGACACTTAACTGACTGAGCCACCAGGTGCCCCAATTATGGGCTCATTTCTAAAAGAAAAGGATTAGTTCTTGACTTCTTCGCTATATTAGTCTGGACTCTTGGTTGCAAGTTACAGAAACCATACTCAAGTTAGCTTAGGCAAAAGAAGAAAAGGGTTGGCTCACAGAATCCAAGAGTTAAATACCCAAGTTCTGTGGAAGTCAGAACAGTGAATACAGCTGTGTTCAAGGAGGAGCATGGGGGTCTTCCCTGTTCATCTCAACTTCTCCCTGCAGGTGGACCTCATGCTTCTCTCATTGCAGACAGATTTTTTACACACGGTACAAAACATGACTTTTATGTGATATAGTTGTAGCCTTTTGGAAAAATTGACTCTCTCAAGAAAAACAAGAGTCAAAGGCCCAATTAGTTCAGCTAGGTTTTTTGTTTTGGGCTACAAAGAACAGAAAAACTCACATACCACATAAATTGGTGCTCAATAAATATTTGTTGAATAGGAAGGAAGAAAGCCCCTAGACATATGTGGCTGTGATGGGTTCAATTTAAGATATAATCACCCGATTATAAGGACTTAGTCCTTAAAAAAGAACAGAAAACATCTCATTCCCTTACTCCTCTAGGTAAATGTTCACTAACCAGCAGTCAACAGGCCACACAGGCTTTATTTGGATTTTCTAGGTTTCAAAAAACCTTTCATAAAATGAATTAAAGCATTCAAAATTCAATGGTTTCTCTTGTAATACTGGAAGATACGTACATGTTCCTCCATCCCATTTGTGCAATTATTTTATCCTTTTGGGCTATTTGTTTTTAAAAGTCACCTAGTATTCTAATAGGCAAAGAATGAATTAAGAAATAGCCACATGCTCAGGCCCTGCAACTGTGATGAGAGAGCTGATTAAGCACCGTCCTCCATCCTACGGGAGTCTACTGTGGACACAATAGGATTCAGGGGCAATCTTCATTGCATAGTCTCAAACGTGTATAAAAATGGTTTCAATGATCTTCTACCATTTACATTCATACATAAAAGTGATGACATGGGGCACCTGGGTGGCTCAGTCGTTAATCATCTGCCTTCGCCTTCAGCTCAGAGTCCTGGGATGGAGCCCCGAATCAGGCTCTCTGCTCAGCGGGAAGCCTGCTTCTCCCTCTCCCACTCCCCCTGCTTGTGTTCCCTATCTCTCTATCAAATAATAAATAAAATCTGTAAAAATAAACAAATAAAAGTGATGACATATAAATTTTATATATTTCCTTTACAGTATAATGTAGAGCTAGGAGCCCAGACTCCAGAGTCAGACTGTCTACGTCCAAACCTCAGCAAATTATTGTGAACTCGAGCCAGTTCCTTAACCTATTTTTCACTTTCCTCAACTGTAAAATGAGAACAAAATACTACCCACTTCATGGTTATGGTGAAGATTAATATAAATATCTAATAATAAATAACAGCACCTATCTCCTACTACAATTATAATTAGAAGGAAACAATTCAACAGACATTTTTAGTGCCTTTTTCAGGTTTATTTTTAAAAGCCACTTCCAGGGGTCTCTTGGGGTAAGAACAAACTGGCCCAATTCACCTATGCCCTTTGGGAAGGAAAATGATAAATTTATAATTTTGCCCTGCGTTAATTTAAGTGCCAGCGCAGCGCAGTGTAGTTTGAGTAATCAAAGGCCACACATCTTGATTTTGGAAATCTCAAGTCAATTTCGTCACCTCACAGAAGGCTGAAGACCGGACCTTAGAAGTGATTGATCCACTGTTAGCCCCTCATTTTACATAACATAAAAGCACGGACCAGGGAGGTTCAATGATTTACCCAAATTCCACAAGAATTTTTTATTTATGGTCGAGCAAGTTAAGTCTAGCAAGTAATGACATCTTTACAGTCAGTGAATGCTGGCTCCTACTGGTCATTAAGCTGTTTCCCAAAAAATGTAAGAAGAAAAAAACAGATAAAAGGGGCAAAAAGTTTTTTTTTTAAAAAGGAGGTGGGGGCTTGGGGGGTAAGGATGGAGCGAAGCAGCTGGAAGCTCTGAGATGCAACAAGGCTATTTTCACTGTTGGGTGGGGGGAGCAGTTTGCGCACGCGAATTGGCTGGTCCGAGAATGGTGGTCAGAACTGCCCAGTTATCACTCACACCCATGTACACACAAAGACTACACCCCTTCCCGAGTGCCTGACTACAGCCAAAGGAGGAAGCCAAGTCCCAGGTGCACCAGCAGCGGCGCGGAGCCTACCTTCTCACGCGCCGCCTCGGCAGCCGCGGAGCTCCGGAGCGCGAACCTGTAGGGGGCAGAGAAGTTTGCGCGTTCAGGCGCGCGGCCTGGGGGAGTCGGAAGCCAGGGCTGGGTCTGTCCGCACGCGAGGCTGGGGAGAGGGCGACCCTCAGTCGCCGCAGTGCCTCTTACCCGCTCGTGGTCCTCTCACACCGCCGGTCGTCAGGGCAGACACCGAAGGCCAGCCCAGCTCGCGGGTCGCGCGAAGTTCGGCGCGGGGAACCAGAGACACAGCGTCGCCATGGAGACGAGACCGCCGGCCGCTGGAGCCGGGGGAGCAGCGGAGGGCACAGGCGGAAGGAGCGCTCGGGTGGGGGCGGGGCAAGCTGGGAGAGCTGCTGAGGGGCGGGGAGGAGGCGGGACGCGCCGGGGTAGCGCTGGAGGACGCAACACCCGAGAAGCCGGGCGGGACGAGCCTCTGGCTGGCCCGCGAGGCAAGCCTGAGGAGGCGGTGCAAGCCCGGAACGGGGCAGAGGGGGTGGGGCGGTGCGAGCCTGGGGCGGGGCTGAGGGGCATGGCGGGGGCGGGGAGTGGGCGGAGCAAGCTCGGGGAATAACAAAGGGGGCGGGGCGAGAAACCCGGGTTCGGGACAGCCCAGATGTTCCGCCGCGCTGCGCATCAGGTGTACAAAATCTCGGACACACGTCCCCACTTGCACACGTTACTTTGACAAATGAAGAAAGGAGAGGGATTGGAATGTCGTCCATACCTGATCCTTTCCTTGTCAGGGAGAGGGAAAAGGCGGGGGGGGGGTGACCTCGTTCCTATTTTAAACTTGTGAAGTAAAAGAAGTCTTGAGTTGGGAGAGAGGTTTATCCCTAGATGTGGATGAACAAATGTCGCCTGCAGGACTTGGTCCCCAACTTGAGGTCACCCCAAGAAAATTAAGAATTTCCTGGGGGGTCTTGGACCCTTCTCTTCCACCAGCGGGGGGGCAAGTCCTAGGATGTGAAATTGACCTTAGCCAATGAGAGGTTTTATGTCCTAAATAACTGTTTGGGTCACAAAAGGAGGTGGGGGAGCACTTCTATTAGAAAATTCTAATTGTCCCTCAAGGTTGGCTTCTAGGAAAGAATTGTCTGCTTTTCTCCACTTGGGATGGGGAGGTCTCTAGGATCGATTTGTTGCTAGGCAATAGGTTTTAAAGGATGCCCGTTTCTTGGAAACAAATCTGTATTCGAATTTCACTAAGTAGCCACATGATCTGAGGTATAATAGGTATTTAGCCTCTGGGGTTAGGTACCTTTTTGGGAATATGTACTTTGGTAGATTGTGTGCTTCAAATAACAAAGTATATAAAGCTCTGACATGTAGAAGATGCTTTAAAAATGGTAAATTTTATCATCATCCTCATCAAAATTGAACAGCTTGGACCATTTCAGGAACCAAGGATATAGAGACTTAGTTATCTTTAAATTATCTTAATCATCTGTCCATGTTCACTCAATCTCCTTGGATTCCTGGATGAAGGGAAGGAGGCAAAGGGAAAAAAAAAGCCAGAATGGAAATTTTTTTAAGATTTCTTTTTTTAAAGATTTTATTTATTTATTTGATAGACAGAAATTACAAGTAGTCAGAGAGGCAGGCAGAGAGAGAGGAGGAAGCAGGTTCTCCACTGAGCAGAGAGCCTGATGTAGGGCTCGATCCCAGGACCCTGAGACCATGACCTGAGCCGAAGGCAGAGGCCTTAACCCACTGAGGCACCCAGGCGCCCCCAGAATGGAAATTTTTTAAGAGCTCAATAAGTTACTGACAAATACATACCCAGTTTGATAAAGACATAGAAAACTACTATCCCCACTATTGCAGGAACACCATTACATCACTGATGTATTAAGTTTGAAGCCTTTTTGTTCAAGCAAGACAAAGGGAAATTCATTATATTTTTCTATCAATACCCTTAAAACATTAGTTTTGATGAATTTGCTTAGTACTGATAAATGAGCAATGTCTGACTGGCCATCCCCATTATCCTACTTCACAGAGATGTTATGAAACCTCATATTTAACTGATCAAACTTCCTCTTCCTACCACTCTTTCCCCCAACAGAAGAGCTCAAGTCCATTTGTAGAATGCAGTGTTTTCAGTATTTATTTATTGTTTCTGAAAGAAGGGGCAAAAATAGTTTAACGACCTTGGAGAATAAATGTACTATCTCTTAAGTGATTACTTAAGGGGTGCCTGGGTGGCTCAGTCATTAAGCATCTGCCTTTGGCTCAGGTCATGAGTGCAGGGTCCTGGGATAGAACTGCATCAGTTGCTCAGCTGGAAGCCTGCTTCTCCCTCTCCCACTCCCCCTGCTTGTGTTCCCTCTCTCACTGTGTCTCTCTCTGTCAAATAGATAAATAAACATCTTTAATAAATAAATAAATAAATATATATATATTATCTCTGTGTGGAGGACGGGTTAGACAGATCTGGCTTCCACCTTGGGCCTCAAGGTCTTCAAATACAAAGTGCAGGATAATAACACTATTCGCCCTGGTAACTTAGAACATGAAATGAGAGAGAATAAGTCTCTGATAGAGCATGGCACATGGCAATTGATCAGTAACACTTAGCTATTACTACTTATACTATAATATTATGTATACGAATAAAAGTACCTATTTCCAGGATAGCTGTAAGGATTAAAGATCATTTAGGTAAAGTGCCTATTTGAACCCATGATGGTTATTTTGTTTCCCTCTGATGAAAAAATATCACATTTCATCTTTGCATAACTTTAGAAATAACTCACCTCCCTCTATAACCTCTGTGCAGAAGTAAGTTATCACTGGTGTAATACTCAGCAGTAGAGTATAGTTTAGTTCTGGCTCCTGCATTCAGGCCACAGAATAAATTGCTCAAAGTATCTATGTAGTAAGGATTTGTTCTGACAAAGCGAAGGAACAAAGTCAAACACCCATCCAAATACTGAATCGCCCCATAACAACGATCTCTTATTACACTCTATGTTTTTCACTTATTTTTTTTACATTCCATGTTTTTTAATGGCTAAATTTTTATTACAGATCTGAATGTTAGCAGAACATCATAAAAAGTTCAACATTTGATTTTTTCTGATTACAAAAGTAATACATGTTCATGATAGAAAATTTGCAACATAGAAGCACAAAGAAAAAAAATAAAAACCACTTCAGTCAGTAATTTTTTCCTTCTAGCCATTTCGTGTGCATATATTTGTAAAGTTTGTATTGTGCACACATTGTTAGCATTTCTCTTTGCTTAACATTCTCTCCAATTTCTTAACATTTCCCTGATATCTTTAAAAAGTCTTCAACTGGGGCACCTGGGTGGCTCAGTCGGTTAAGCAGCTGCCTTCGGCTCAGGTCATGATCCCAGGGTCCTGGGATCAAGCCCACATCGGGCTCCCTGCTCAGTGGAGAGCCTGCTTTTCCCTCTCCCTCTCCCTCTGCCTGCTGCTCTGCCTACCTGTTCTCTCTATCTCTCTGTCAAGTAGAAAAAAAAAAGTCTTAAAAAGTCTTCAAAACGTTTTTTAATGGCCATGTAATGTTATATAATACGTATAAGCCATAATTTATTCATAATTTATTCAATCAGTTCCCAATGTGGAAATTCCCAACTTTTCTCTGGTAATTCTTTAAGAACACTTATTGAGTGCTTGCTATATACTAGGCACTGTGCTAGGCATAAAACTCAAGTGGACAGTAACTATAAAAAGAAGGTTTTGATGAAAATCTTTGTAAATAAATCTTTGATAGCATCTTTCATTCTTAAACTAATTCCTAGGACAATGAAAACAGAACTTCAAAAAGCATTTTCCCAGCTTCAAAGGCAGACTTAAGAAATAAAATTCTGAACTGTAAAATATTAACTTTTTGGAAAACTACCAAAAACAGAATTAATATTTATTTTGTGCCAAGTGTGAACTTACTCAGAAGATGCTTTCTCATCAGTGGCTGTGAAACATCAAGGGTATTTGAAGTGTATTGACTTTGGCTTCTACCTCTAATTCTTTCCAGGATTTGCAGGTTTTCACAATAGTGTGAGATTGTTTGAAGTATATGCAAAGTGCCCTATTTCCTCCTTTCACTGTTAAAATGTTAACTATTTTATTTCCAGCTTTCCTCTTGTAAACATAAGGCTTTTTTTTTTTTTAACATCTGTTTCATTTACTTTCCCGTGTGAAACATTTTGTATCTTCACACTTTTTAACCTGAAAGCAGATTTCTTTCTTCTAAACCCAAGTTACAGGATATACTATATTATATGTAAAAGACACTGGATTTATCATATCCTTTAGTTAATTTTGGTAAGAAGTATCATGTAAATTAACCAATGTATTTAGGAGATTTCATAATAGAGATTAAAAGCAATAACCACTCCCCAACACACACACATACACAGCCCTTACTAATCTTTGACAATTGCAGTTTATCTATAAGGTGGATCCATGTGAAATAACCATTTGTGGATTAAACACAGTCAAATCATGACAACGTTATATGGTTCCATCTATGTAAATATTTCATTAACCAGTTTATAATTTTTCAACTCTCTCCAAATATTGAACTTCCTGACTGTTATACTGAGAATATCCTTTATCATTGTGCAAGGATTGTGTTTATTCGACTTTCACAAATATTGGAATCTAGTCCGGAGAGGGCCATAAAATGTTTGTCTATTATTGCAAAGACAGTAGAGGGAGCCTGGAGCCAAAACATTATTTTAAGCCTCACATTAATGATGATTGTCTTCCAATTCTTGACGTGTGGATGAATTTAAATACTAGTATATATGTGAATAGCAATCTTAAAAAAAAAAAAGGTTGTAGTTATCACTTTTTTTTTTTTTTAAGATTTTATTTATTTGACAGAGAGAGAGAGATAACAAGAGCAGGTACACAGCAGGGGGAAGTGGAAGAGGGAGAAGCAGGCTTCCCATGGAGCAGGGAGCCTGATGCAGGGCTCAATCACAGGACCCGGGGATCATGACCTGAGCTGAAGGCAGATGCTTAATGACTGAGCCACCAAGGTGCCCCTTAAGTAATGTAGGGCTCGATCCCAGGACCCTGAAATCATGACCTGAGCCAAAGGCAGAGGCTTAACCCACTGAGCCACCCAGGCGCCCCTAAATAATTACTTTAAAAGATGAGCAGGGTAAGGTTGGCTGCCAGTTCAGGCTAGGCCCCTTCAGGGTTCACACTGCGACCACCCTGAATCCCATTGCTTTCTGCTCTTCTCTGCATGATGCTGGAGCCTGCACATGCCACGATTACATATCTGGGCTCCACAGTTTTCCCCTTTTACTCCATAATTAGGTCACCCATTTCTGTGAGGATTCTATCATGATTATTTCATTGGAACCTCAAAATATGTTACCATCTCCAGTGGTAGGTCTTAATTTAAAGTAACTGTAGTTTAGCAGATCACTTCCTCCAGACATGTAAGGAGGCACTTTGATCCTGTCCTCAATCATATCTTTCTAGAAAAAAAATTTTCTAATAAATTATCAATTGTTTCGGGACGCCTGGGTGGCTCAGTTGGTTAAGCGGCTGCCTTCGGCTCAGGTCATGATCCCAGCGTCCTGGGATCGAGTCCCACATCGGGCTCCTTGCTCCGCAGGGAGCCTGCTTCTCCCTCTGCCACTCTGCCTGTGCTCGCTCGCTCGCGCTCTCTCTCTCTCTCTCACAAATAAATAAATAAAATCTTTAAAAAAAAAAAAAAAAAAAAAAAAAAAAAAAAAAAAAAAAAATTATCAATTGTTTCACAGAATGGGAAATTTCATTAACATTAATTAAAAATGTTGTCTCTTGCTGATCTCTCCTCAACCATCTTCATCCTCTGCCCAATCTTTTTTTTTTTTTTTAATTTTAAAAATTTATTTGAGAGAGAGCATGCATGAGGGAAGCGCATGGGGGAGGGGGAGGAGCAGAGGGAGAGGGACAAGTAGACTCTGCTTGGAGCACAGAGCTTGATGTGGGGCCTGATCTCAGGACCCTGAGATCATGACCTGAGCCAAAATCAAGAGTCAGATGCTCAACCAACTGAGCCACCCAAATGCCTCATGTCTGTCCAGTCTTTTGCTAATTCCCTTTACCATGGTGTTATAAAGGGGTCCCCAAGGTAACTGGTGGTGTCACTACCATTCACTGTAGAAAGTCCCTGAGGTAATGTGAATCCCTAAATATAGAGATAAAATGGAGAAGAACTTCTGTATTCTAAAACCTAACAGGAATCACAGAACATAGGTAGAATCAATTTGCTATGGGAGGGTTTCCTAAACTGGTGTTAAGGGGAAATTCTTCTGCCACGCTAACAACATACAGAATAAAAAGCCTTTCGCTGGGGGAAACTAGTCTGTTAAACTGTTAAACAGGTTTTGTTTGTTTGTTTGTTTTGCTTAACATAGGACTTCTCCAGGCTTTAATATGCTAATGTACTTTGTCAGTCTCTCAGAGGGAGATTTTAAATGTACAGCCTTTCTCAAATTTATTTGACCAGGGAATTTCACATCTTTTCTTAGTGTCATTTGGGAACTCTTGGAACACCAGACACTTCCTCTGTGACTTGAGAGGATAGCTCCAAGTGAGAAAAATCCCTTGTCCCTCCCCAAATTTCTTATTTTTCTAAGTAAACTCTGTGCCAAACATGAGGCTTGAACTCACAACCCTGAGATCAAAAGTCACATACTCTACCAACTGAGCCAGCCAGGCGCCCCTTATCCCTCTGCACTTTAATCAGGAATCAGCTAACCTAAAATTGTAATGGAAAAAGCAAACAAATCTGCGAATTTTAGCCAACTATATACTGAGATGAAGAGTGATACTGTAAAAACTAAATACAAATACGATTTTTCATGAAAGCTAGAAAAACAAATGTTGGAAAAAATCCCTTTAGATTATAACCTTCTATTGTTTTTTCTTAATTACATTTTTTCCCCTTCAGTTAATAAACAAGCTTAAGTCAAATATCTTAAAACAGAATGAGCCAAAACCCAAAACACTTGGCACTTAACACTGTCCTCTTTCTCTCTCTCGGATTCTCTTTGCACATCAGTCTTTGCTCAGCATGCTGCCGAAACTTCTCTGGGAAATGGGGTCATATTCAATGGGGGTGCCTTCCTGGTTCTTGTCTTACTAGAGCTCTCTGCTGCGTCTGACACAGCTACCTCTCACCCTCTTTGAAATACTAGTATTCTAGCTTTCACACACCTCTTTCTCCCAGTTCTCCTTATCCATGGGCTGCTTTATAGTGCTTTCTGCCTCTGCCTACCCTCCCAAATCTTGGTGTGCCCCCCACGATCCCCTCCCCATGCCAGGCTGCATGGGTTCTCTATGGATTTCATCTACCCACATGTGGACTAGTTCCTTTATCACCTACATGCTGACTAGTGGTAAACCTTCCACTGAGCTCCAAGCTCATATATTCTACCTATGCACTTGGACGTACCTTAGGCACCTCAGATATCGGTACCTGTCTAAAACCGAACTTACCAATTTTCCCTCTGCCCTCAATGTCTCTGAGTCTGGTTTTTTTTTTAAAGATTTTATTTATTTATTTGACAGACAGAGATCACAAGTAGGCAGAGAGGCAGGCAGAGAGAGAGGGGGAAGCAGGCTCTCTGCTCAGCAGGGATGCAGGCCTCGATCCCAGGACCCCGAGATTATAACCTGAGCTGAAGGCAGAGGCTTAACCCACTGAGCCACCCAGGTGCCCCTGTCTCTGAGTTTTTATGACTTTCATGTCATTAAATCCAATAGACCGTTTTCATCTCATCTTATTTGACCTGTCAGCCATATTTGATACCGTTGGCATTCCCTCATTCACAAAACACTCCTTGGTCTCTGCAGGTCTATTGCCTGTCGCTGTGGTGCAACACATTTCTGATTTTTCTCCCCATCTTTTTGGCTACCACTTTTGAGGGCGGCATCTATTGTTTCTTTGCCCATTATTTAAATATTGGAGTTTCTCAAGACTCTTTCCCGGGCTCCTGCATTGGTGGTCTACTGCCACACAGCAAACCACCCCAAAACTATATCAAAAACTAGTGATGTACTGTATGTTAATTGAACATAATAAAAAAAAAGCATAATGACTTAAAAATAGAATATGTTTTTTAAAAAAACAAAACAGCAAATATTTTATTTGTTCATGATTCTGTGGGTCAGCAATTTGGGCTTGGTTTGAGTAAGCAGTCATGATCTTCATGTCATTCTGCTCCTCTTACCTATGGTCACTCATGAAGCTATGTCATCTGATGGTGACCGGAGGCCCAAATAATCTAAAATGACCTCACTCACATGTGCGGTGGATAGTGATGGCTGTTGGCTGGGTCTCCCTCTCATCGTCAGTTATCCTCACGAAGGCTAGTCTGGCTTCCTAACATGGTAGTCTCAAAAGCAAGAGCAGAAGCTGCAAGCCCTGTTGATATCTAGGCTCAGATTCCCAAGTTATTGTCACTATATCCTATTTGTCAAAGCAAATGGGAAACAAAATCACATTATAAAGAATCACACAAACCAGGATGAGAGGAGCATATGGCTATTTTTTATAGTATACTGCAACCCCCTTCCCTTCTTACCCTGTGTTCATTTCCTAACAGATTTCATCCATTCATTTGGCTTGTTGTCCTTTGATACACCATCAGTAACTTCATAATATATGTCTCCTTCTCAGACCTCACCTCTAAACTCATATAGCATGTGCCTTCTTGACCTCTTCACTTGGATATATCAACGATACTTCAAGCTCAATAACTCTACTATAGAACCTGTCTTCCACCAGAAATGCACCCAGTGTTCCCTTCTTAGTGAGTACAGCCCTTCTCAAGAAGCCTGGGAAAATTCCTCTTTTTTATTCCCCATTTCCATTCCATAACCCAGTCATGTCAATTTTATATCCTGAGCAACTCCACATCATGTCTTTTTTTCCATTTCCATGTCTACCACCTTTGACCAAGTTACCAGCACCTTTTACTTGGATTGCTACAAAGATTACCCTGAGGTTACTATATCCAGTCTTGTCTCTTCTACCACATCCATTCTTCGAAAGCCAGAGCGATCTTTTAAAATGTAATTTGAGAAATTTTGTTCAAAATGAGAAACTATGTTCAGGTTTATCACCTACCTCTTTCTCTCAATACACTTACCAAGATAATATAAGAATAAAAAAGTCTAGATCCACAACAAAAGAGAATGAGGCTGGAGAGGTGACCATTAGACAGACTGGTTGGTCCTAGATGGTGTGATGTGTCAGGAGTTAAAATCTATATAAAAATGTATTACTGCAGAATCTAATAGGCACTGTGATTCCATTTCCTTTCTTTTCTTTTTTCCTCTCCCTTTCTCTTTCTTTTTCCTGTTGGCCACTGTATCATATCTTTAGATTCTTGAAACTACTTGCTTGGTTAAATCCACAACCCTGGTTAAATCCAGTTCTCTGCCTTCTTCATGCCTGTGTCCGTCCAGCAGACTGTGGCTGATGGAAAACACATGACTAGTTTCATTTTAAATTCATTACCATTAACCTCCAGGGGGTCCTCAGTGCTGCCCCACTATCAGGCCACATGTCCTTAGTCCATCTGCTCTCCCTTTCCTACACCAGTGGTCTTCAAACTGTGGTTGCTTTCCAAGAAGAGAAGAGTTTAAGGGAATCAGCCACCGGATCCTCAACATATGTATGGACTCTTTCCTAAAATGTTTCTGTTTCTCCTCTCACTTTACAAAAGAAAGACATACTTCTCACCCATCTGAAGCTCAGAGGTAGTCGCATGGCAAATACCTCCTGGGCCAAGCCAAAGGACTGTTCCTTTTCATAATGGATCAAGACATCATCAGCATGTTGGATTTCCTGTCTTTCTCTGTTCTACGTATATTTCAGTTAAAATGGAACCAGTGTTAGAAATAGGGTTTTTTTTTTTTTTTGAAGGATTTTATTTATTTATTTGTCAGAGAGAGAGAGAAGCAGAAGAGAGAGGCAGAACAGGCAGAAGGAGAAGCAGGCTCCCCGTGGAGCAAGGACCCCGATGCGGGACCCGATCCCAGGATATGAGATCATGACCTGAGCCGAAGGCAGATGCTTAACCGACTGAGCCACCCAGGCATCCCAGAAACAGGGTATTTTGGGGCCGTGGGTGGCTCAGTCAGTTAAGCGTCTGACTTTAGCTCGGGTCATGGTCCCAGGGTCCTGGGATTGAGCCCCATATCAGGTTTCCTGCTCAGTGGGGAGCTTCCTTCTCCCTCCTCCCTGCTCCTGCTCTCTCTTGCTACCTCTATCTCTCTCAAAAAAAAAAAAAAAAAAAATTAGGGCGCCTGGGTGGCTCGGTTGAGCGACTGCCTTCGGCTCAGGTCATGATCCTGGGGGCCTGGGATCCAGTCCAATATCAGGCTCCCCGCTCGCTGGGAGTCTGCTTCTCCCTCTAACCCTCCCCCTCTTGTGCTCTCTCAAATAAATAAAATCTTAATTAAAGTTATAATTAAAAAATTTAAAAATCATTTAAAAAAAAAGAAATAGGGTATTTGAAATGCTGAAATGTTTTTAGCCATGAGACATAGTGGAGTGGGATGGTGGGAATGAGGCCAATGAGGGCAGTCTTTGTGGAAAGACCTGGCTTCCTCCACCCCCAGGCTGTCGTCAAGAAAAGGGTATTCTTGGGAAAGAGTCCACAGAAGATTGGTGAAAAACAATGAAGGCTCAAATTGGCTTTTTAAAAGTATTTAAACATTAGCAAATCTTTTTAGCTATTCTCAGTATTCATCCTTAGGGCCAAGTCATTAGCTAGAAGGAAAGAATTTTGAACAGCAAATCACTGTAAATTAATAACACGGATTCTTTTCAGTGTGAATGGCAGGATTCCTGGGACTACTGAGTTTTAAAAGACACTTTAGATAAAAGCCACAGATAAAGCTTTCATGTGATTTCTTTCAGATTGGGTGTACATTATTAAATAACGTAGTTAGTACCCACTTTATTAAATCATATAATGAAATATTTATTTCAGTTACAATTAATTGTCACCTTATAAAATGTTAAATATGTCTATCTCCTATTAAAAAATGGTTGCTAGCTTCAAATTAGTTTGTTTTTTCATCTGGCTATAGATTATTTCATTAAATACATAGGAAAATGTGATTATGATGTCTAAAATTGATGGAGTTCTTTCTAATTTTTATTTGAAAACTACTCTCAAAAGCAGAAGGGTAGAGATCAATATGTGGTCATAAACATAAATGCTACAGTAAGTACATAAATAAACAATAATAGGACTAGTCAAGAATGGCATTTAGAAGTAATTAATAGGACTAATTAAACAAATAATATGTTTGAGAAAAGCAACAATATTTTAACAATTTCCTTCTTGTCCTTGGATATAGCAATTTATTTTATCTCTTTTGAAACTTTATATTGGATATTTACATTTTATAGGCTATGCAGTTATAGATCTTAAGATATGTAAATGTAAGATATTTTAAGAACATAAATACAGTAGCATTAATTAAACAGGTATACCCTATATTTAATAAAAAATAAGAACAACATGCTTTTTTTCTGTCTTATAAGTAGGTTATTTTGAATCTCTGTTTCCTTTTCTGATAATATTTCTCTGAACTGCCTACAGTCTTTAAGACATGTTTTTTTTTTTTTCTTTTATGTAGTGGTTAAACTGAATACAGTCAAATGTAAATCCATGTTAACTGCTAGTACTGAGTCTGCATTATAGAAATTTATAGACTGAAAAGAATTTGCCAGGTTTTACATTTGCACTCTCTGCTGAATATGCAGATAGATGAGCAAAGTCTAGTTTTTATTTGAGCAAGATATCAACAAGCTTTTGTCTTTTGTCTTCTGTAGTTTTATTAAAATCTTCATAGAAACCAAGAAAATCCTTGGAGACTCCACTTTTCAAATTAAAATACCTAAGTAGGGGGTGGGAGGTTGGGTGAGCCTGGTGGTGGGTATAGTGGAGGGCACGTGTTGCATGGAACACTGGGTGTGGTACATAAAGAGTGAATTCTGGTACACTGAAAAGAAATTAAAAAAATAAAAATAAATACCTAAGTGGGGGGTGAACATTTTTTGTTGTTGCTGGAATCCAACACATTATTTAGTATATTATAGAAAGTGCAATCACAGGTACGATCCAACAGAATGAGTTCTACACTGTGAAGGGCTGTTCTGGGTTGAACAGCCTCCCCCCGCAAAAGTCATGTCCTTCTGAAACCTCTCAGTGTGACCTTATTTGGAAATAGGGTCTTTGCAGATGTAATCAAGTTAAGATAAAGTCATACAGGATTAGCATGCCCTGAATCTAATATAACAGGTGTCCTTTAAGGAGAGGGAAATTTGGACGCAGGAGGAAAACGGCCACAGGAAGATGAAGGCAGAAACCGGACTGATGAAGCTGCAAGTCAAGGAAGGGCGAGGATTGCCGGAGCCATCGGAAACTGGGACGAGGGCCGGGAGCAGATTCCTCCCTAGTACCGCAGAGGGAGCATAGCCCTGCTGACCCATTGATTTCAGACCTCCAGTCTCCAGAACTGTGAGGGACTAACATTTTCTTTGTTGTTTGAAGCCACCTGGGGTGTGGGACTTCGTTATGGTGGCCCTAACAACCTCAGACAGAGACAGCATATCTGTTCTCAAATTTCCCCACAGGACATTTTAGTTCCAGCCCGTGACTCAATAAATGTAACTGCACTCGCGACCACGGAGCCAGAAAAGGAATGATAAAGTAATGTGGGTCCATTCATGTGGTATGCCCACAAGGACTCTGTGGTCACTATTTTTTTTTTTTTAAGATTTTATTTATTTATTTGACAGACAGATCACAAGTAGGCAGAGAGGCAGGCAGAGAGAGAAGGGAGGAAGCAGGCTCCCTGCTGAGCGGAGAGCCCGATGCGGGGCTCGATCCAAGGACGCTGGGATCATGACCTGAGCTGAAGGCAGCGGCTTTAACCCACTGAGCCACCCAGGCGCCCCTGTGGTCACTATTTTTAAATGAGCATCGCCACCTGGGAGGGACAAACGTTTGACTAACTTAGTGCTTCCTTGTCCAATACCAGACTTGGCAGATTCAGTCTCCGTGTGTGTTTTCACAGTCTCCTCTTCTGCGGTGCCCAACCTAAAATTATTTTCTGCATATCGTACCTCATGCTCTATTTGGGCTATTTATTTCCCTGGTCCAGCTGGATGTGTCTTTTCCTCTGTCATAAAACAATACATTTAACCTCCTTCTTTCAGGGATATCTGGATCATGCTTGTGATATTACAGGTGCTCCCATTTTTATAATCTGAACCTTTAAAAATATTGTCACAATATTTTCAGTGTTAAAAATTAACCTAATGCAAAAAGAAATTTAACCTAGTACTTTCTCTGTAATAGGAGGCTGACTCCATTTTTTATATTGGGCTGCCAATAACTTTAAACCTCCTCTCTTCCCTCTCCTCCCTCTGCCCTCCATCTGGGCAAGCTCCTAGAAAGCCTGCTTTCTCTTTTGGTGCTGGTGGGAGGTTCAAACCACACAATCTGTACCCACACTTGGAACCCTAATCCCATGCTCACCCCCTCACCACAGAAACCCCAAGCCAGTCTGACTCCTGTCCCTGCCCTCCCTGGGACCTGGGGGAGATGGCTGTCCTGCTCTCCCTCAGAGACTTCAACGATGTAAATAAATTATCTTTTCCATAGCCTCTTCATGTGTGCATCAATTTCAACATCTGAACCAAATTTTGGGTGGGGTTCAAGCCTGATTATCCAAGGGGGCCACAAGAATCTTAATACAAAGTACAACAGTGAATCCACAAGCCATGTCACACATGGACTGTTAATGATGTGATCACAATGCACTTGAGTTGTAAACTTAACTCCTATCACTTGAAAGGAGGTAACAACGGGTGATTCATTATTGTGAACTGAAAATCATGTTTGCCAACATGAGTGGTCAGGGGAGAAATCAGTGGTGGTGGCTACTTTGGGCTGAGAGTTTATACTATATTCATTGGCACTAAACACAGTGCTGCCTTCAGGCCCTATTTCTTTGGGTTTCTTTGGGTTTTGAGTATGGGTTTTATACTCTACCCTGACCAAATTTGGCACTCATCACCGAGACTCATGATTTTGTGCATTCTTGGAAGGGGTATCCCAGTGAACCAGGGCTTTCAGTGCTAAAATGAGGATAATTTCAATGAGAAACCTTAAATAAAGACTGTTCAGCTGAACCCTATCTAAATCCTGACCCAAAGAAACCATGAGCCATGGCAATTAATTACTGCTGTTTTAAGCCACTAAGTTTTGGGGGCGATTTACTATGCCCTAATAGATAACCAAAATAGCAGCCCAAACCCGCTACAGTTGGGTCCCTGATCTTTTCCCTCGAAGCCTGCTTTTACTGTCTTCCTCATCTCAGCGTAGAACTCTATCCTTCCCATTGCTCGAGTCAAAAACCATACAGTCACTATTAACTCCATTCTCCTACATCTAACCATTCACTGATTATGTTAGTTCTACCTTCAACGTATATTCAGATTCTGACTACTTCTCATCTTTTCCACTGCTTCCACTCTATTTCAAGCCATCATTTTCTCTTGCTTAGATGATTTCAACAGTCTCTTCACTAGTTTTCCTGCTTCCTCTTTGCTCCCCTTCAGTCTCTTCTCAACACGATACCCAGAGTGATCCCATCAAAATGTATACTAGATCCTGTCATTCCACTGCTCGAAACCCTCTCAAGGTGTCCCATCTCTCCTACAGCAAAAGTCAGTGTCCTCACTGGCCCTAGACAATCTGCTCCCTATTTCTTCTCTTTGTTCCCCTCTACATCTCCTCCATGATCCAGCTGCTCCAACCATATGGGCTTCCTTGCTGTCATTCCAACATGATAAGCACACTCCTGCCTCAGGGCCCCTGTACTTACTGTTCCTTTCACTTTGAATGCTGTTCCCTTTGCCCCGATGGTGCTTTGTCTTTCTCCCTCACTTCTGTAAGGTTACCTTCCCTGCCCAGCCTATCTAAAATTTCAGCCTTTTAGGCTGACCTTTCCGGTTCTCCTTCCTTGCTTTATTTTCTTCTTAGTTCTTCCCCATTAACTATATATTTTACATATTTATCTTGTTTATTCTTTGTCTCTCCACGGAAGTGAGAGCTCCACAAGGGCAAGGATCTTTCTGTTTTGTTCATGGTTCTATCCCTACAGCCTAGGGAACAGCACCTAAAGTACAGTAAACTCTTGGTGAACCTTTATTGTTCGACAGATAGTCATCATAGTATATGCACTGCATGCTGACCTTCAAATTTAGACACAGCACTGAGGGAAATAACAGAAGACAGTGGTAGAGAACAAAATGGAGTCTCTCATGTCAAGCACAAGCCTGTGTCAAGTAATGACACAAGCAGTTAAGGTACCACAGCTAGGGGAGAGAACCAGAAGAGGTCTGCAGAGACCCCCAAACTGATTACATCCATTAAAAAGGGAAGGATTTTTTAAAAATTAAATTAATTAATTAATTTTTTTTTTATTTTTTTTTATTTCAATAAACATATAATGTATTTTTATCCCCAGGGGTACAGGTCTGTGAATCGTCTGGTTTACACATTTCACAGCACTCATCATAGCACATACCCTCCCCAATGTCCATTTCCCCACCACCCTCTCCCATCCCCCTTCCCCCCCGCAACCCTCAGTCTGTTTCTTGAGATTGAGTCTTTTATGGTTTGTCTCCCTCCCAATCCCATCTTTTCATTTTTTCTTTTCCTACCTCCCCCCAAACCCCCCCACCTTGCATCTCCACTTCCTCATATCAAAGAGATCATATGATAGTTATATTTCTCCGATTGACTTATTTCGCTAAGCATGATACCCTCTAGTTCCATCCACGTCGTCGCAAATGGCAAGATTTCATGTCTTTTGATGGCTGCATAGTATTCCATTGTGTATATATACCACTTCTTCTTTATCCATTCATCTGTTGATGGACATCTAGGCGCTTTCCACAGTTTGGCTATTGTGGACATTGCTGCTATAAACATTCGGGTGCACGTGCCCCTTCGGAGCACCACGTTTGTATCTTTAGGATATATACCCAGGAGTGCAATTGCTGGGTCGTAGGGTAGCTCTATTTTCAGTTTTTTGAGGAACCTCCACACTGTTTTCCAGAGTGGTTGCACCAGCTTGCATTCCCACCAACAGTGTAGGAGGGTTCCCCTCTCTCCGCATCCTCGCCAGCATCTGTCATTTCTTGACTTGTTAATTTTAGCCATTCTGACTGGTGTGAGGTGGTATCTCATTGTGGTTTTGAAATTAATTAATTTTTAAAAAGATTTTATTTATTTATTTGAGAGAGAAAGAGAAAAAGATCACAGAGGGAGAAGCAGACTTCCCGCTGAGCAGGGAGTTGAGGCAGGGCTCGATCCCAGGACCCTGAGATCCTGACGTGAGCCAAAAGGCAGACGCTTAACAGACTGAGCCACCCAAGCACCCCTAAAAAGGGAAGGATTTTGGCAGCAAACTGTCAGACTCTTCAGGCATGACCCCTCTATGTCTGACAACTTTAAAAAGGCAACTGCCGTCAAAGGCTTTGCCAGATGGATCTCCGGACAGAACCGAGATCCTTCGCTGCTTGAACGTCAGAAGCAGTCAGGGCCGAGAGCTGACCCGGACCAGACCAAGGCCTTATTTCAACTGTGCACCCACAGACTGACTTCAAGTTTGGTTCCTTAATTGTCTGCCCTCCTCTGTTAGCTTGTATGTTGTGTTGCGTGTCTCCTGTCCTGCTTTGTGTGCTGTGCGAGAAGCCAAGTTTAATCACATGGTGAGTTGCCATTGAGTTTGGAATCCTGAACCTGTTTTATCATTGTGATTTAATGCTGCTTTATGATTGAATAAAGCTGACATCGTGGAAAGACACAACGCGAGTGTGCGCCTTCATAGTACACTCATGGCAACAATCATTAGAGAACAGGATGTAAATGCTGTCCAGTTTAAGCACGAGAAAGTATGATGCAGAAGTTTGGAATGAAAGGAGGGCAAGAGAAGGAAGGAAAGGGATACCAGTGTCTTCATCCTGCAGAACACCAGAGACAAGAGATCCTGTCTCTGGTGGTTCCAAAAAGAAGTAAAGTTATAAGCCCAAAGCTGGAAGCTACAAACATAGCTCACAGAACTAAGAATAATGAGTTAACTAGAAGAACACGGGAGAAAGATGTGAGTGATGGTGTTAAGTCATAGCTGTAAATCAATAGATAAGATTGGCAATATCTGTCTGAGCCGAATTTTCCTAGAAAATAGCCTGAGGCAAAGCTCAAGAGCTAATGCTTTATTAGGATGTGCTGTCCCAGCTCTTCGAGACTTAAGGAAACAGGAAGAGAAGAGAATCTGGAAAGGACTGGCAGCAAATCCAAGGAGTTGAATCACTGTGCTAGCCTGGTTTCATAAAGGGCTGCCAATAAGCGTAGCTGGTTCCTCAGCAGATGACGACTCAGTCACAAAGGACCTCTTTGGACCTGTATGGAAATACTGTGCTGGAAGAATTCATCAGAGAGAGAAAAGAGGAGAAAGTATAACTGTAACCTCCTTTTGTGTTCTGTGTTCCATCGGTCAAAATGTGCTGCCGGGAGCGTTACCCACCCTCACCCCCTTGCAGGTTATATTGCCTGCAAGGTGGTCCCACTGGGGAAGCCAGATCTGGGTACCGGGCCTGATGGCCTCCTGCAGCAGAACCAGAAGCTCAGACTTAGTGGTCACGACTGGGTTGGCCTAGGCAGGGCAAGCCACGAATCTGGGAGGAAGGTGAGCCCGAAGACATCTCAGCAAGCACATGTGGTGTGTGCTATGCACAGCCTGAACTCCATAGATCAAGAAATAGAGAGGGGCTCCTGGGTCGCTCAGTGTGTTAAGCATCTGCCTTTGGCTCAGGTCATGATCTCAGGGGCCTGGAATCGAGCCCCGAGTCGGGCTCTCCGCTGGGCAGGGAGCCTGCTTCCCTTCCTCTCTCTCTGCCTGCCTCTCTGCCTGCTTGTGATCTCTGTCTGTCAAATAAATAAATAAAATCTTAAAAAAGAAAAAGAAAAAGAAAAGAGGACACTTGCCCTATCAGTTATCAGATTTATTAAAAAAAAAAAAGAAATAGAGAGATAAGCATATATAGTTCATATATAGAGATAAGAAAACTGTCCGGAAAGAATAAAAACGGAAGTTCAAGTGGTTGTTTCTGGGGGTGGGAAAGAGGTTGGAGAGCAAAAATACTACTTACTATTACCTCTTTTTAAAAAAAAAATTTAAATTTATTTATTTGAGAGAGAGTGAGAGAGTGAGAGCACAGAGGGAGAGGGAGAAGCAGACTTCCTGCTGAACAAGGAGCCCAATATGGGGCTCAATCCCAGGGCCCTGGGATCATGACCTGATCTGAAGGTAGACGCTTAACCAACTGAGCCACCCAGGCACCGGTACTATTAGCTCTTCTGTACAAATTTTTTCAAATGCATGGATTATATTGATAAAAATTCTTTTTTTAAAAGACGTTGCAAGCTAGATCTTATCACTCTCCTTTCCCAAATTCTTCCGTGATCTCCCATTGCTATTAGGATAATAAAAACATGTTAAACGACACCATTTCCACTGAATATTAGCTCCCAGACTCTGAAATGTCAGTATGACTATCTATAGTCTAAATTTGTTCTGTTATAAGGGTACTAATCAAACGCCAGTGATGTTGTACAAACCTACTACAGGTATAATATTTAAGCTGGGAAAAAAAAGTACAATTGCTCATTTTTCGTTTTGGAGGTTTCAGTTGTGAGCTGAAGTCCCTGAACCTCCCCTGGCTCATTAGGAGCTACTCTCTCTTGCTTTTTGCTCAAGCCATATTAGCTACCTTTCTGTTTCTCAGACTGCCCTTCCCCCAGCTTCCACCTCAGCGCTTTGGCACCAGGATGTTCCCTTTCCTGCCCCTGACTCCCCTCCCTACTCCATCCCCCAACACATTAAACTCAGTGTATCCTAAGCTTCAGGTAGCTACCCATCGCCTACGTGATGTTTGACTTTCTTGTGTAAGGCTTAGCCTAGTATTTAACTTACCAAATTTCTTTAAATTGACAACTTTGTTAGACTTAAAAATATTTATTCTTACAAGAAAACCTTACCTGCTAACAAATCCGGAAAAGCAGTATCACTTGTTACAAATCACACAAGGCTGTAAAATAAAAGCATAATAATGACAACAAGAACACACCTCGGTGCTACCAGTGGTTCATGTAACATACTTGGCAACCTCCTAGTTGAGTGACCAGCCTTTTGATTCATCTTTGAGTTATTAACCTAAGCGGCATTTTTTTTTTTTTCAGGGAAATCTCTCATTCCGTGGGCTGGACCAGCCTTCTGTGTTGCCCACTTGTTACCATTGTTGTGTAACACTCATGAGATTATAGAAATTGTAGGGGCACCTGGATGGCTCAGTTGGTTGAATGTCTGCCTTTGGCTTGGGTCATGATCCCAGAGTTTGGATATCGAGCCCCACATCAGGATCCCTGCTCTGTGGGGAGTCTGCTTCTCCTTCAGTCCCTTTCCCCCAACTTGTGTTCTCTCTGTCTCTCTCAAAAAATCAATCAATCAATCAATCAATCATCTTAAAAAAAAAGAAATTGTCACTATATATTTGTGGGATTATTATTATTTTTTAAAGATTTTATTTATTTGACACAGAGATCACAAGTAGGCAGAGAGGCAGGCAGAGAGAGAAGGGGAAGCAGGCTCCCCGCTGAGCAGAGAGCCTTATGCTGGACTCGATCCCCAGACCCCGAGACCATGACCTGAGCCGAAGGCAGAGGCTTTAACCCACTGAGCCACCCAGGCACCCGATATTTGTGGGATTATTTTTAAATGTCTTCCTCCCCAGTGGGGCTTACACATCATGAGAACAGGAACTGACTTAATTTTGCTCACCTCCCATCTCCTGAGGTGATCACAGTGTCCAACCCACTGTTAACGCTTAAAAAATGCTTATAGAATGAATAAATGAATACCTGTATGAGATTTTCACCAGCGATCAATCAACTTTATTTGTTTTGTTTCCATGCCCACCAGCCCTTTCCTTCTACCTATGACCCAGTGCCTTCAAATTATTTTTGAGAGGAAGCAGGATAAAAGTAAGTGATGGTAGGAATGAATGAGTAGACAGATGTCAGGAAGAAGGTGACCCGGAGTGGCAAATCACAATTACCAAAGATGGCTGCAGCAGCATCACCCATCCCCTGTGTAATTGTGCAGAGGGTCTTTGCCACTCTCCCATTAAGAGGGGAGTCTAATTCCCTCCCTTCGAATTTACATGAGCTTTAGGGATTTGCTTCCCTAAAGCTGACAAAGGGGACTTCCAAGGCTAATTTAGGAAAGACTGTGTAGTTTTTGCCTTTCTCTCTTAGAACATGGTCTGGCAGTATCTCTCAGGACACTCCCTCACAGAGCCCAGCCACCTCTCTGGCAAGTGTTCAAGCCAATGGTTGCCAGTCCCAGGGGAGCCCAGGCTTCTAGTTGCCCCAGCCCCAGCGTTGGACATGTGAATGAGGCAGCCTCCAGGTGATTCCTGCCCTCAGCCATAGGAGTTTTCCCAGCTGAGGGCTCAGACATTGTGGAGCAAAGATAAGCCATCCCTATTTGCCCTGTAAGAATTCCTGATCCACAGAATCTGTGAACATAAGGTGACTTGTTTTATTTCACTAAGTTTTAGAATGTTTTTTTTTCCTTTTTTTTTTTAAATTTTTTTTAAGATTGTATTTATTTATTTGAGAGAGAATGAGTGAGAGAGAGCATGAGAGAGGAGAAGGTCAGAGGGAGAAGCAGACTCCCCAAGGAGCTGGGAGCCGGATGCGGGACTCGATCCTGGAAGTCTGGGATCATGACCTGAGCCCAAGGCAGTCGCTCAACCAACTGAGCCACCCAGGCGCCCCTAGAATGGTTGGTTTATGTCACTTTTTTTTTTTTTTCCAAGTAGGCTCCATGCTGGGCTTGAACTTATGACCTGAGATCAAGACCTGAATTGAGATCAAGAGTTGGATACAACCTACTGAACCACCTGGTAGGAGTGGTTTTTCTGCAGTAATAGATAACCAGAACAGAATTTGGTATGTGGAAGTGGGATTATTCCATCACAACAACAACACAAACAAAAGCAGAAGCCATTGGTTTTTTACTGAGCAACAGGAAGAAGTTTGTGGAAGTAAAGTAAGACCAACCACATGAGAAGAGGCAAGAAACCTTATTCAGAACTTGTTACAGGGAGTCAGCCACCATCACTTGAATTTTGGCGGAAACTCAAAGGCAGGCAGAGGAGTGGGATAGTTTTAGTGGCGAAAAGGGAAAACATTGAGTTTGTTCTGATTAGAGGCTGCTGGCCTGGGGCTGCTGTGGGTGGGCCAGCTAGAAGCAGGACATCCTGCGTGATCGATTAGGGTACACATCTAGCTTTTTCTGGTTGGTCCTAAGTTGGAAGCAGTGACAAAAATTGGGAGAGCTATCAGTTATTAGTCAAGTCCTGGTCACTTTAGGCTGATCGTTATAAGGGCTAAGTCTGCTCTTCTAGAATTTTTCTAGTGATTGACATTCTGACTTCTTGCCAGTTTGACTTATAGTAGGCTGGCTTCCTCGGCTTGTTACTGTAGATTATGGGTAAGTTTTTTAGCCTGGTTGTTATAGAATGTGAGTTAGAGTTCCATTTCTATGTATTATCTGGCCATAATCTGTATGTTCAATCTCTCAAGGTTGAATGACCTTGGGACTTTTGTTGGTGAAATGTGGATGGGCCTTGAGAAGACTGTCAGTGAAGGCAAGAGGGACGAGGAGGAAATTATTGTTGGAAAGTAGAAAAGGTGACCTTGCTATCCTGTAGCAAAAGGTTTAGCAACACTGTCACCTCCAGTAACATGAGAAATAGAAAATACACTGAATGAACTGGTAGATCTGGCTAAGATTTCCTGGCAGAAAATTGAAAGGACTAACTGGTTTCTTTCAGTTACTGCTGATAAAATATGGTGGAAGAAAGAGGAACCATTCAATTTTCCAGCAAAATTTAGAGGAAGTATTGGGGACTCAACCTAGTCGTCCAGTCAGTAAAGCATTCTCGAGGAAAGATCTTCAAAGGTCCAAGGTGCTGTCAGGAAGACTCAACCTAGTCGTCCAGTCAGTAAAGCATTCTCGAGGAAAGATCTGCAAAGGTCCAAGGTGCTGTCAGGAAGACCTAGTGCCAGGGTTGAAATGAAGCCACTGATGTGACTTTAAATACTTTTTAAGATCTCTGACAGATTTAAAGCGGTGCCCCATGAACCATTTCAGACAGATAATTGGCTTTTTTTTTTTTTTTAAATAATTGGCCTTTTAAGGATGGTAAGGCACCACTTGTCTCTTTGGTTTAAGTCTTCAGATGTCAAGGAACCGTACAGAAGGGGCTGTACCTGAGAGCCCTTATCAGCACAAAGCCCTGACTAGATCCAAGATCTTGGACTTTGGATTGGTGCAGATGATAAAGATCTTGAGGATGAGCCTCTGGGGATTTTGAAGGAGAGATGGGATATTTTGTATGCAGGAGGGATGTGAACTGTTACTATCAGAGTGTAAACTGTGGAAGGCTGTCTTTTTCCAAAGATGGTAGCAGTGATGGCCCTTTTGCAATGTGAACTTGCTAACCCCCCAGAAAGATCTGGAGTCTACTTTCCCTTTCCTTAAATCTAGGCCAGCTTTAGTGATTTGCTTGTAACCAATAAAATATGGTAGAAGTGTCATGAAGTGACTTTTATGGCTAGGTCTGAAAAGACCATGTAGCTTCTGCCTGTTTCACAATGTTCACTATTGGGATGTTCAATCTCAAGACATTCCCTCTGAGAGCCCACTTGCCATGCTAGATTTTGTTTTGTTCTGTTTTTGAGAGAGTGTGTACTTGTGTTGGGGGTAGGGGGATGGGGGATAGAGAGAAAGAGAGAGAGAGAGATTGAGAATCTTAAGCAGACTCCACACTCAGCATGGAGCCTGGTGTGGGACTCCATCTCACACCCCTGAGATGATGACCTGAGCTGAAATCAAGAGTTGGATGCTTAACCGACTGACTCACTCAGGTGCACCCCCTCCCCACCGCACACGCCATGTTTTGTGCAGCTCAAGTCACATGGGGAGCCATGAATAGGTGGTCTGCTTGACAGACTACTACTGAGCTCAGACTGTCTTTCTCCCTCAGGCACCAGACATGTTGGTGAGGCAGTTTCCAGAAGATTCCCATGCCCTTGAGCCACCCCCAAGTAAGTCATTCCCAGTTGGGACCTCAGACACTGTGGGACACAAGCCGCCCCCACTGTGTCCTGTATGAATTCCTGTCCCACAGAATGTGTGAGAATAATACAACATTTGCTATTTTATGGCAATAAGCATTGGGTGGTTTCATTTAGCAATAGATAAACCTGAACACTTGATTATAACAAGTTATCCTAAGAATCATGCCATGTTCAAGCAGGAAAGAACCTCAAGAGATCACCCACTCCTACTGATTCAGTTTTCAGATTAAAAAAACCTGACCCTCCTAGCGTTACATGGCTTACCGACAGTCATGCCATTAGTTAGTAGCAGACCAAGAGCCTAGACTCCTCTTCCGTTACAGTACAGACATGTCTACCACACAGCAGTCTCCTGTGAACAGGAACAGTATAGGCTGCTTTGCCAGAGATAGGATCTTCACTAAAGTTCTCGCTCTCTTGAGGGATAAAACCCTGAATTTGGGTAAACCTCTAAGCTGAAGCTCCCTATGGGGCCTGTCTGAAGAGTCAGCTTGGATCATGTTACTGGACTGGCCAACTTGTTTCTTTCTTTCTCAGCTTTCCTTGATCTCTCTCCCTCTCCTTCCTGTGGCTTCTTCCACTCCACAATTTTCTTCTATTTTCCTTTCTTCAACACTGTGTTTGAATGAAACCCTGAGTATCAGCTAATGGTTTGGGGAATCCTAGATTATGCCTGTAGGCTATGGGATACAGACTCGTGACCTAAGTAGAGAGGATCATCCAGCTGGTTGGTGGTTCTCCGAAGAGCTCAGGAAAGGAAACAGAAACAGAACACCCCATCTACAAGGAGACTCCTGAGGCATCCCATCGGTCACCAGGAGTTCTAAGGAATTACTTTTGGAAACTCCTAATTTCCCTCCCATTTATAGATGGGAAAACTAATCTCACAGGAGTGAAGCAATTTGCCTATAATCACCCATGGTCTTTGCACTTCTGAGTGTGTCTCAGTACTGAAATCTCTCAAAATCAAAACAGGCAGTTTTAAGAGATGCCTGGGTGGCTTGGTTGGTTAAGCCGCTGCCTTAGGCTTGGGTCATGATCCCAGGGTCCTGGGATCGAGTCCTGCATCAGGCTCCTTGCTTGGCAGGGAGCCTGCTTCTCTCTGCCTCTGCCTGCCACTCTGCCCGCTTGTGTGTTCTCTCTCTCTCTCTCTCTTCCTGACAAATAAATAAAACCTTAAAAAAAAAAAGGCAGTTGTATATTTTCCCCTTAAAGCTCTTATCTGTGGCAGTTTAATACATCACTGGTATTCAAAGATATTTTCAAATCATAATTCTAGACAATCTCTAGACCATGGCATTAAATTGTGGGGATGAAAGCAAATTTAAAGGGTGCTCTTCGAGTATTTAATGGAGCACATGTGTCTTCTCAAGACTAGTGCTTTGGAAAAGATGTAAAGGGAGGAAAATATAAATAAGGACATACCCTAAAGAGAAAAAGAAATAAACCTTATGAAGAAATAGTACAGAAACTCAAATTTTTAAAGCCTGGTAGGAAGGTACTTGGGGATTGTTTAACTAAACTCAAGTGTAGACACTGTTATTTAGTCCTGTTCCACTGAGGAGCTGAAGTAAAATGGAACCATTAATTTTAAACCTAGTAACACTGTTGGCTTTGGTTCTATGTTACTATTTTTGTCTGTTTTCTAGATAGCTTTCGCATTTCTAGGAAGGAGAGAGAGTGATTTAATTGAACACAGAGATGGAGAAACTGGAGCTCTAAAAGATGAAATCACATGATCAAGTCAAGGATTGGCCCATTTAAGTCACAGACCTGTTTTTGGATTATTATTTTTTTTATTTATTTATTTTTTAAAAGATTTTATTTATTTATTTGTCAGAGAGAGAGAGAGAGGAGCGAGAGTGAGCACAAGCAGACAGAGTGGCAGGCAGAGGCAGAGGGAGAAGCAGGCTCCCTGCCGAGCAAGGAGCCAGATGTGGGACTCGATCCCAGGATGCTGGGATCATGACCTGAGCCGAAGGCAGCCGCTTAACCAACTGAGCCACCCAGGTGTCCCGTGTTTTTGGATTATTAATCCTTTCAGAATCTAACTACATTTTGGATTTACTCTCCAGAAAAATGAGTACATTAATAAATTTGCATAAAATGATCATTCACGAGGAAAGAATATCCAAAGGGAAAAAGACAGTCTCTCCACAACTGGTGTTTGGAAAACTGGACAGCTACATGCAAAAGAATGAAACTGGATGACTTTCTTACACCACACACAAAAATAAACTCAACATGGGTTAAGGACCTGAATGTAAGACCTGAAATCATAAAATCCTAGAAGAGAACACGGGCAGTTATTTCTCTGACATCAGCCATAGCAACATTTTTCTAGATATGTCTCCTGAGGCAAGGGAAACAAAAGCAAAAATAAACTATTGGAAATACATCAAAATTAAGAGCTTCTGCACAGCAGAGGAAGCAATCAGCAAAACTAAGAGATAACCTCTGGAATGGGAGAAGGTATTTGCAAATGGCATACATGATAAAGGGTTAGTATATAAAATATATAAGGAACTTACACAACTCAACACCCCCCCCAAACTCCCAAATAACACAATTAAAAAATGGGCAAAAGACATGAACAGACTTTCCTGCAAAGAAGACATCCAGATGTCCAACAGACTCATGAAAAGATGCTCAACATTATTCATCATCAGGGAAATGCAAATCAAAACTATAATGAGAGATCACGTTTTATCTGTCAGAATGGTTAAAATAAAAAAACTCTAGAGACAAGGGCTGGTGAGGATGTGGAGAAAAAGGTACCCTCTTGCACTGTTGGTGGAAATGCAAACTGGTGCTGCCACTGTAGGAGATATTATGGAGGTTCCTCAAAAAGTTAAAAGTAGAAATGCCATATGATCCAGCAATCACACTATTGGCTATTTATCCCGAAAATACAAAAACACTAATTCAAAAGGATACATGCACCCTTATGTTTATTACAGCATTACTTACAATAGCCAAATTATGGATGTAGCCCAAGTGTTCATTGATAGATGAATTAACAAAGAAGAAAGTATATATATACACAAAGGAATATTATGGATTAAAGAATACACTTATTATGATGAAAAAAGAAAAGAAAAATGGAAAGATTATAATAAACACATGTATGCATTTAACCTAGATTCAGTGCTTCTTAACATTATGCTACATTTGCTTTATATCTCTCCTTTGATAGATAAGATGTAGTTATAGCCTACATATATATTTTTGGCAGAAACTTTTGAAAGTAAGTTGCAGACCTTGTAAAACTTCACCCCAAAATACTCGAGCATGAGTCTCCTAATGTATAGAATTATTGAATCACTATATTGCACACCTGAAACTAATATAACACTGTATGTTAACTATACTGGAATTAAAATTAAAAACAACAAAAAAACTGAAAAAAATGCTCATTCATGGACCCCATGTTCATTAATATCTCAACCAAATATATTAGCATAAATACAGACAACAGAATACCTTTAGGCAGTTAAAAAGATTAACTTCATCTTCTGTTTTGGAGTGGGAAAATGAATATTACTCAAAGGGTTCAAGAATTAGACTCTAGAATATTTGCATATAAGTAGTACAGTGCTATTTACATAAAAGCAAATATTTATATTATGCCTATAGCAATAGTAACAGATTTTTTTTTTTAGATTTTATTTTTTTATTTGAGAGAGAGAGAGCGAGCGCACAAGCAGGGGGAATGGCAGGCAGAGGGAGAGAGAGAAGCAGACTCCCCACTGAAAAGGAAGCCTAAGGTGGGGCTCAATCCCAGGACCTTGGGATCATGACCTGAGCCAAAAACAAATGCTTAACTGATTGAGCCACCCAGGTGCCCCAGTAGCAGATTTTTTATTGCGTGCTTGTTCTAAATTATTTAACGTATGTTATTGACTTTAATCCCTATAAAGAAGGTACTATTATTATGCCCATTTTGCAACTGAGGAAACTGAGTCTTCAGGAATTGTAGTTTACCTGAAATCACATAGGTAGGTATGGTAGAGGTGGTTTACAAACCGAAGACACACACACACACACAAACTCAAAGCCACATAAGGTTAAGGACCATATTCAGCATCTAGTACAGGGCTGGGCACACTGTAGGAGATCGATAAAGATGTGTTGATTGAATGAATGAACCAAAATGTTACTAGTAGTTATGTATATGGGGTAAGGATAAAGTAGCCCTTTTATTTTCTAACTTACATGGTTTTTATGATGAGTATGTTGGCAGAACACTGTTACTGTTCAACAAATATCCATGTATGTCTCTGTATTTCCCATTCCCCATGCATCTAGGTGTGTTCATGAGACTAATTATCACCAAGGGCATGTGGGTGGAAATAATGTGTCTCCTTCAGTCTGAGGCATGTAAGAGACAAGGGTCATTGGGGGGCCATCTTTGAGGTTGGCTACAATGGAAACTATGGGTTATCCCACAATGTGGCTGAAACTCAGTTTACCTGTGTGATCTTGTAGAGCAAATAAAGATAAATATCAGCTTGTTTTGTTTTAAAATTCCCTGAAATTACCTTTTTTTATTTGTTTATTGTGTAAATACTACCTACTAGCATGCTGGCCTTCTGAAAACATAAAGTTTGTCTGTCCTGTTGACTCTGGTCTCCCCAGTGCCTAAAACAGTGACTGCCACATAAGAAGAGTCCCTGAACAGTGAAATAAAAGAGAAACTGAATGAATTAAGTCCTCTGGGTATCTGAACATGGGCAAAGTGATGGAATTTTCCATAGCAGCATCCGAAGAGGGTCCCTTTTCTGGGTTGAGAACTCATTTTAAGGACTCTAGCAGACACAGATGAGGAGGAACTGGAAAGGTGACACCATGTAACCTCTTTAAAAGGAATGTAATTCACAGCTGCCACAGGCAGACTTAGCAGGAGCACAACTAAAAACTGCCTCTAGAAGTATTGTGTGATCTACCAGTTTGAATAATGGTTTAGTTACTGTAACACTCACCAAATAACAATAGCTTAAACAAGATGAGTTATTTTCCTCTTATATAAAAACCCAGCTGGCTGGCAGCCTGGGAAATTTGGGCTGCTCTGCTTTAGGTGATGGTCCTGAGATCCTGATTCCTTTTGTTTGGGGTTTTTTGTTGTTGTTGTTGTTGTTTGTTTTTGTTTTCTTGCCATCTTCCAGAGTGTTACCCGCATCCACATGATTGAGCTGGATGTCTCCTCTCCTCCTGCATTCAAGCCTCAGAAGGGAGAAAAAGTGGAAGCGTGCAATTTTAAGGATGTTACCCAGAAGTGGTGTATATCACTTGGGTTCACATCCCATTGACAGGAAAATAGTCATATGGCTAAAGCTGACTATAACGTAGGTTAGGAAATGTAGTCTCTAGATGGGCAGCCATATGCCTCCTTAAAAGTTGGGGATTACTGGGGTGCCTGGCTGGTTCATTTGATAGAACATGTGACTCTTAATCTTGGGGTCATAAGTTTGAGCCCCTGCTGGGGGTAGAGTTTACTTAAAAACAATCCCAAAGCCTCATTCCAAATGTCTGTTCTCTGTACCAGCCACAGCATCTACACCCAAAAACAAAAACAAAAAAACCTTGGGGATTACTATTAGTAAAAGGAAGAAAGGAAAGATAGATACTAGGGGACAATTGGCAGTCTCTTACCAGCGAGGAAGCATCATGGCTGATGCTGAGGAACAACTTGTCTTAGTCTTTATGATCTATGTATGTGATTTCATTATTATTATTTTTGACAAGCTATGTCAAAGGTTGTGATAGGCATCCTCAAAAATGCCCCCCAATCATTCCTGCCTCCTGGTGTTTAAAAGGCGAAAGATTTATGCGATCTGAAGAGAAACTAGAGTATCCTCCTGGTGTTTAAATCCTTGAATTACTTCTTTTGGATTACTTTCATCCAGTGAATAGAATGTTGACAGGCTGTCAGTTCCATGAGTAAATTACAAAAGATGTACTTTCTTTTCTCAATTTAATTTTACTTTTTTAAAGATTTTACTTATTCATTTGACAGAGAGGTAGAGAGAAAGCACAAGTAAGCAGAGTGGCGGGCAGAGGGTGAGAGAGAAGCAGGCTTTCTGCTAAGCAGAGAGCCCAATGTGGGGCTCGATCCCTGGACCCTAGAATCACAACCTGAGCTGAAGCAGCTGCTTAACCAGCTGAGCCATCCAGGTGCCTCACAAAAGATGTACTTTCATCTTGCTAATGGACTCTATTGCCTTCCTCACTTGCATGTTTTGATGAAGCAAGTGGCCTTGTTGGAGAGACCCATGTATCAAGAAACTGAAGGTCGTCCCCAGGCAACAGCCAGCAAAGAACTGAAGTCCTCAGTCCAACAACCCACAGAGAATGGAATCTGCACACCATCACTTATGTTTGGAAGCAGATCCTTCACCTGTCAAGCTCTCAGATGAGACCTCTGCCCTGGCCAACACTTTGACTGCAGCCTTATCGGAGACCCTGAGGCAGAGACTGCAGCTAAGCACTGTCTAGACTCCTGGTGCACAGAATCTGTGAGATAATAAATGTATCTTGTTTTAGACCTTTAAATTTGTTGTATTTTTTATGCCAAAAAAAAAAAAAAAAGGTAACTAGGGGTGCCTGGGTGGCTCAGTCGGTTAGCCTTCAGCTTAGGTCATGATTCCAAGGTCCAGGGATCAAGCCCCACATTGGGCTCCCTGCTTAGCAGAGAGCCTGCTTCTTCTTCTCCCTCTGCCTGCGGCTTTGCTTACTTGTGCTCTCTCTCTAGCAGTCAAATAAATAAATAAAATCTTTTTTTTTTAAAGGTAACTAATACATAAAAATCTTTGCCAAGACTGTTGCCAAATGCTCTCTGAATCTAGTCTTAGTAGCACCTGACATGTTTCTTCTGAGGTATGGTCCTCCTACATCCCTAGGTCCATGAATCCTCCATATCACACACATATACACACAGACACACATGCACACAGACACACACTACCCTTTTCAATCTGAGAAGCTTTCCTTCTCTGCCCAGCTCTGGCTTCTACCATCCCCTGCCTTTATGGCTTTATTTTTTTTCTTTGATTAGACATATAACATAATCTAAATGAGCTTAAATTTTGATAACAATATCCAGAAAGGTTGTGGTAGGGAGAATGCCTTTGAAAGCTGGAGCAATGAGACTTAGGGAAGGCAAGAGAATGACTATTAAGACATTGGGAGGTTAAGATTGCCTCAGAGAAGCCAGTGGTTCCAGGATCCTGAGAGGAGAAGAGGCAGTCAGTTAACAACTTCCTAGGACCATCACCTCACCCCCACCCAAGCAGCTAAAGGCAGAAAGGAACCCTAGTCTGTACCCCTAACACACTTCTTATAGATGCTGTTGAGAAGGGATAAAATATTAGTTAAACCTAGGGCATCCTCATTGTACTAGCCATACTTATCATACCACATTATATTCAACAACAAAAATTTTTATTGTGTATATACTATGTGCAAGGCACTATATCAGGCTCTGGTAAGCAGTAGTGAACCATTTCTGCTTCCCTGGTTCTTCTAGACACTGCCTATTAACTTTCTGCATCCCCTACTGGACTGTAGGCTTCACAAGGACAAAGACCTTTGCATGGTGGATACGCATAGTCTTTGGCATCAGCAAATGTTTAGTAAGTATTTCTGGAATAAATGAACCTGCATGTGAATGGAATGATACAGAGGGAAGACATCAGGGAAGAGGCTAGGAATTCAACACTGTAGTTTCACTGGAATGTAAGCTTTATGAGGGCTAGAATTTTGTGCACTACTACATCCTCAATATCCAAAATAGTACCTGGCACACAAGAGGCATTCCATAAATTTTTGTTGAAGAAGAAATAACTTTCAAAGAGTGTCTGTATTTCTAAAAGTGATCTGAAATATTTATATTACTTTTTTAAGAGCCCTGTGCTGTTAAATAAAATAAACAAAAGTCCTTGGAAACATCTGATTTATTCACTAGATATTTACCTATAAACATTATAGTAGAAAAATTCTCTAATCTTATATATAAGACAACCTGGTTGTAAGTCATTATAGGCTATGAGACCAATGGGAATATAGGGAGCCCTGGGCTGCTGACTGTGGCTAGGAGCATTTCTCTTCCTTTGATGGCTTGGTTACCTCATGTGTACAATGATAAGCTTTTGGCTGGTGAACTCTTGAGATCATTTCAATTGTAAAACTCAGTAACTCCCTGATCCTGAATTTTCACCAAAAGATATGAGCCCAGAATGAGAAATGTAGAACATATCTGTTTACTTCAATTTTCCTGACTTCAGTTCAGAATCTAACCAACTTTAGTTAAGAATTTAGCAAACCTAAACCATTTAGTGTCTTCATTCTTACATTTTGACAGGGAAAGGAGCACCTGGCTGGCTCAGTCAGTAAAGCATGTGACTCTTGATTTCAGGGTTGTGAGTTTGAACCCCACACTGGGGGTAGAATTTACTAAAAATAAAACAACAACAACAACAACAAACTTTTTTTTTTCCAAGATTTTATTTATTTATTTGACAGACAGAGATCACAAGTAGGCAGAGAGGCAGGCAGAGAGAGAGAGGGAAGCAGGCTCCCTGCTGAGCAGAGAGCCCGATGAGGGGCTTGATCCCAGGATTCTGGGATCATGACCTGAGGCAAAACCAGAGGCTTTAACCCACTGAGCCACCTAGGCACCCCAATAACAACAAACATTTTGACAGGGAAAAGATCATGACTTCTATGGCATTTGGCACAGACCTGGGTAAATAAGATAAAGCTTGTAAACCACCTTTCTTTAAGATTCTGGGATGTTTGTGTCTCAGGTCTGAGCTCATTAGCTGTTAACTTTTTTAAAAAGTAAAATTAGGTATGGATTTATTACCTGATCACTTGCTATTATAAAAATGTTCAGAACTTGCCCCATCCATTAGAAGTTTTTTGGTCAAGAAGTGTTTCTCTAATGGTGGTCTTCTAACCACCTTCTTAGAGTTCCTGGGGTAATGGTTATTTGAAACTTCCTGGGCCTCATCCCTAGACCAAATCAATCCAAAGGTCTAGGAATGTAGCCCTGGGAATTTGCATTTAAATAAGTATCCCAGGTAATTCTGATGCACGCAAAAAGGTGAAAGCCAGTCCTTTGCCAGCTCAGGGCCAAAGGTTCTTCTTGATGCCACTTCCCTGAGTCGTCTTCTACTCTTTGTGATCCCCAACTGTCTCTCCCACTTCTAGGCTGATGGGTTTCTTTGGAGTGTTCTTAATATCTGATATGTTATAGATAATGACTGTTTCATTGACCAAGCAAGCCCTCTGTCTTCTCCTGTTAAATGACAGGGTCAGGTTGGGTCATTTTAAAAGTCTCCTCCAACTTAACGTGTTAAATTCTATTTCTATGAGTTCTAGTTAGGGAGATTTGCCTGGTTATGGACAGTTCCCTTGATCATTCAGGGTTCTGGGGAACTCCTTGGGGAAATGTCATAGTCAGCATCACCCTAGCTTCTTCTTGTCAGTTATGAAGGTCTTCCTAACGAACCCCAAATCCATGATGCTTGTGTTGCTTAGACTTGGAATTGCCGAGAGATAGCCATTCACTGGGAACAATGATGGAGTTTCCCCATTTATGTTACAAGCTTCCCTGGTACCAGTAACTCCCAGCTTTCTATAATTTGAAAGGTCAGAAATAAACTGTTTTTCAAAGAAATTTTATAAAATCATAGTCTGGTTTGAGTAACAGCCCTGAGATACACCAGGAGCAAGAAAGGCTTCATGGAGCAGAGGGATGGGCTAATGAGGACTGCAGTGACAGCCAGGGAAAGCATTGACTTTGGGTTTAGATAAATACCTACCTACAGCTGCTGAAGTTTTGGCTCTACAGAGAATCCCTAGGGTTCTGCCTTTCCCTGTCTGTAGTTTTAAAAGCTATTTTTGACAGAAAATAAGTTTGAAGCAACCTGGGCTTGAGTTCTGGAAGTGCCCTCACTGCATTTCTGCAGCATGGAGGGTGCACGTGGTTTTCACCTGCAGTGGCAAGTTTCTATGTGCCCTAAGATAATTAGTTGTTAATCATCCAATGACACTAAAAACCCAAACTGCTCAGGTAGCTGAGTGTTCTTTTAAGAAAACAGATGTTGGGGCGTCTGGGTGGCTCTGTGTGTTAAGCCTCTGCCTTCAGCTCAGGTCATGATCTCAGGGTCCTGGGATCGAGCCCCGCATAAGGCTCTCTGCTTGGCGGGGAGCCTGCTTCCCCTTCTCTCTCTCTCTGCCTGCCTCTCTGCCTACTTGTGATCTCTCTCTCTGTCAAACAAATAAATAAAATCTTAAAAAAAAGAGAGAGAGAAAACAGATGTTGCTGAAAGTCACTGTTCCACTTTCTGAGGAAAATTCCACTAACATATAAAATATATTATTTATGATTCAAAAACGTAAGTCTATTTATATTAAATACTATCAAAGGAAAATTGTCTATATAACTATATAACATGCATGGAAGAATCACTCCTGTCTTCTCATGGAGCTAGATGAGTCTCAGCTGAGTTTCTTGGTTGGGTGAGGAATTTTAGTCAAGTGGTTTATCCATTCTCCATTTCCCCAGAGTATCTTGTGAGAAATGCTTTTGGCTAGAATTTATTTTCCATAGGTTAATCATATGATTACATATGCAGCTTTCTAAGCCAGTGGTTCTCAAAGTTTGATGTAGACCAGAATCACCTGGAGGACTTAGGAAAACGCAAACTGCTGGGCCACATTCCCACAGTTTCTGATTTAGTAACTTGGAATCAGGCCCAAGGATTTGCATTGCCAACAAGTTCCCCAGTGATCCTAATGCTGCCGGTCTGGGAAGGACGCTGACTTGAACTCTTAGCCCCTTTGTTAAACCTACCTGGATTCTGAATGCTGCTGATGCCTTTTATGCATTGTTTTTGAAAGTAGATTACTCATTTATGGCATAAAATATTTTATCATTGTTTTGCCTGAAGTAATTTCTCTTTCCTTTGCATCTTAATAGAAATTTGGTAGGTTGGCCACCTTGAGCATGAATTAGGCCTTGTATTACACTCATCTTTGTATAAATCTTATCTTTTTTACTCTTCTAAACTCCTTGAAAGATTGTGTTCATCTTTGAATACTCACTGTAACTTATCTTGTAGACATCAAATAATTATTTTTTGTTTGTTTGTTTTTGAGAGGGAGGGAGGGGGGAGGGGCTGAGGTAGAGGGGGAGAGAGAATCTTAAGCAGTTTCCATGCCAAGCTGGAGCCCAACATAGGACTTGACCTCACAGCCCCGAACATCAAGAGTCAGACGCTTAACTGCTGAGCCACCCAGGTGCCCCTCATGTATTCTTTTCTTCTATTTTTCTTTCTTTCTTTCTTTTTTTCTTTTTTTGCCCCTCATGTATTTTTAATTGTACATATTATCTTAACTGACTCGGAGGGTGTGGGGCAAGCACAGTTTCCTTAAACTCAACTAGGCCAAGGTTTGTAAATCTAAATACATCTACTTAATTATTAGAAAGTTATCTATACTTTCGAATTCTGAAATTTTACTGTAAAATTTCCATACACAGAAATAGGACTTGAGAATGTGCATAATAATATAGTACTTACAAAGACTGAGGTGCCCAGAAGTGTTCTCTTCAAAAGCCGATGCTAGGGGCTCCAGGGGAGCTCTGTCGGTTAAGCAAGCTTCACACTCTTAATTTTACCTCAGGTCATGACCTTGGGATTGTGAGATCAAGCCCCACCTCTCCCCTGCAACAAGCCCAGTGTTGGGGTCTGCACTCAGTGCAGAGTCTACCTGAAATTCTCTCTTCTTCCCCCTCTGCCCCTCCCCTCATTCATACTCTCTCTCAAATAAATAAAATCTTCAAAACAAAACAAAAAAAAACCAAAGCCAATACTAAGGTCATGGGACTGACTTCTGATAATACTTGCATAGAAGTTGGTTTACCCTAAATCACCCTTGCTTCCCTTTAATATTTAGCTATTTAAGAATAAACTACAACTTCAAAAACTCGATTTCTGAAATCAGATGTCAGAATGCCAGAAACATTCATACTACTCTTGCATTGTAGCCATAATCAAATGTATTTGAATTTTTGGACTTACATATTTTAGAGTTGAAGCTTTCCAGCTTTGGAAATGACCATAAAGATCATCCAAGTCCACGTGGCTCTCATGTTCCCTACAGCCTACTTATATTCACCTTTGGTTAAAAAAAAAAAAAAAAAAAGCAACATTCAGCTTCTACGCAATTGCCCTATTTCAACCCCTTTAGAAATAAAGCCTGCTTAAACAGGGTAGTCCACTTGTCTGTCATTACCCAGGGCTGCTTCCCTGTTCCCTACTTCTAGCTCTCCCTGCTTCCGAAGCAAGGGGGGCAACTACAGCCCCACTGCTTCCAGCTGCTAGCTGCTCAGGGCACACAGACTTGCCACGGACAAGCCTGAATCCTGACCGATGAAGAGAGGACTTTCTCCTTAGAAAACGTAGCAGCTTCCTACTCCAAGCCCAGGCTCAGCACAAAACCTGTTACCACAGTGACGCTCTCAGCAGTTACTGCAGTACTAGGACGAAATGATATGGACTTCATCAAGGATCACAGAAGAATAAAGGCTTCAAAAGAAAAAGTAGTCTCCCTCAAATATAATAACCTCAGTAAGGAAGATAAATGTATAAATAGCTAAATGCTTACAGGTCTTAGTTCACATCCTGTTCATTAAAACTTTAGCTCAATAAATCAAGGGCTATGTTTACAGATTTAGGTAATCTATTTCTTTTGTATGCTTTTTACTAATTAAAATCTATTCAACCTGGGATTACTTCAAACCAGAACCCACTATCGTATTTTACAATTTCACTTTCAATTGCGGTGAAAATATTTTTCCCACTGATGTTCACAAAGCCACAGTAAACATCACACAGGTACTACATAAATAAAACATGAATCTACAAATAGAATTATAAATTTAATTCACTTACATGTAAAATTTAGGCCAAGGCATGTAAATGTCTATTAAAAATACAACAGATTTGAAAGAACTACAGTTTGGAACCCTGTCAAGTTCTGCATTATAGGGAGCAGAGTCAGATAATGGGCGTACATACTTTGAGCAAAGGAGGAGAGACACATTACACAAACTGAATTTCCATGCTAGAGATGAACATGGATATATAGAAGACACATGACCTCCACAAGTCAAGAGGTATACAGAATGGAAAAAGAAAACAGAATACAGAATGTAAGAATAAAACTTGCAAAAGCAGAAATAAGAGAAATAAGCTTTCATGGTACCTTATGCAGACTTTAGGAAATTGCCACCAAATACTTTTTAAATTAGGACACATTTTCCCCACCATAAGCATAAATAAGGATTCAGCTTTGATATTTGCCTTGTGAATTGGATAAAATTAAGCTGAGGGCCAGATGTTTCCCATCTGTGTCTCAGAATATACTACACACAAAATCATTAGAGAGCGCCCGTGTGACCAAATGGTTTAACTTTTTATTAAAAAGTCAGGTAACATGTAGCTGCTACTGCTTTAGACTTTGGGTGATTTTAGTATATTTTTTGATGTTAAAATTTTGACAAGTAATGAAAAAAATCAGATGAATAGTTTTAAGGTAAAAAGAAAACAACAACAACCCTTCCACTTCATAAATAGGCAGCCTGAATCTTCATAACACTGAAACAACTTTTGAAAAGAGAAAGCTGCAGATTTTCCATATATCAAACTAGGAACTTGATTTATTTCCCCTGACTTGAATTCTTGTATTAGGTACACAACCAAAATATATTAGTTAATATAGTTTATTATGTGTTGTGCAGAAACTACTGCAGTTCACATGCATGGACTAAATTAAGAATTAAGTGTCAAATACCCCAGTGGGGATTATACTTCAGTATAATCACTAAAGGCTTGGAAGGAAAAGTATATAAAGTCTAGGAAGGGAAGTCTTCGAAATGTCAGCATGGAAATATACACTGTATCAATCATCACACGCAAATCTATAATTGGTAGTAAACTGTAATAGTAAATTTGAATAGTAAAATTGAAACTATTGAAAAAGTAATAGTAAAATTGAAACTATTGAAAAAGTTGTGGTGGCCCATAAGCTGTTTGATTACATCTTTGTTGAACAGTATGACTTATTTGTTATAGTAAGGAACATTATGTAAGCCATTTTACAATGTCTGTAAACTAATTTGAAACACTGTAGATTCTTTCAAAACAATCAAGGGAGGAGCAATTGACACAAAGATCTTTATGCAAAAATGTGTTGAGTCTGAACATCACTAGGGAAAAATATATTGTTTATGTATATTGGATACCACATCAATTAGGTAACCACTACGGTGGCCTAATACTGAAATGTGTCCATTTGGTATATAAATATAAACATAGATTTCATTGCCATCATGCATATTTCTATCTAGATTTTTTCCTAATTTTTTCTCCTGGTACATCAAACTATGCCAATATATATCCATATTTCACAGCTTCTCTTGGTTTCCTACTCTTCTAAAGTTCCCCTCTATCATGCAACCAGAGGTAGATAATGTTTTCTGATAGGACATAAATATTACTTGTTTTGAGTAGCCCTCAATTTGGGATATTAGCAAACCATCATTCCATCTACTAGAAAAACAAAGCTTGAGGGCTGAATTTGATTCCACAACACAAGATTATTTCCCAGTGAGACATCTTCAATTTACTTCAACTTATCAATATTTAATGTGAAGAGCTAAGGCGAGTAAAAGTGGTTTGTAATTTTAGAGCCCTAAACAGCTTACTAGACATTTACATGAAGTCGAAGTCATTGTGACTGCTATCATAACATTCTGTGAAACTCTCATGGCAGAACCCAAATAAATGAGAAACACTAAAGGTGCAACTTTAAAAGGATTTCTTAAAACTCCACAGTATTAGAAGAGAAACAGTGCAAATCAGGGTGGAAAACCGCCTTTCCTACAATATCATTGTTTCAAATATGTTTCTGCAAGAAGCATACTCATCAAAATTAGTTTTTAGATTGGTATATCTTGTTTGATTGACTTACAGCAAAATAACTTAAAACAATATACACAATATGGGTATAAGATTTAAATTCTAACTGAAACTACCCTAACATAGTAAATGATACAGTTATATTTTCTGTAACGTAATTTACTTCCATTCATTACCAGAACTATTACAAAATTATAACTATTCAGTTAAAGGTAAATTTGCACAATTTGCCCTTGAGAAAACTATGGAGCATTGTTAACAAGTTCAGGAACAAACAATTCCAAATTACCTAAATAATTGCTAACTCAATTTCTCCATGTTTCTAAGTTCTTGATCAAAATGGTTCATCTATCAATTGAGAGTTCAATTTAAAATAATCATATCGCACTAATCTTAGAATTTTCTAAAATATGACACTTCGTTATATTTTTGCATGCTACTAAAACAGTTGCTTTAAAAGTGTTCTTGAGACCATCATGAACATATTTTCTTCATTTAGTTTTTAAAACTTTATTGACTTGGGTGCTAAGGTCTTTAAGTAAAGCCTTGAATATAGTTGGTAGATTAAACTTCCTTTTTTAAGTGTTAACAAAACTCAAAATAAAAAATAAATTTTAGTTTACATTTAATGGCAATGTTTCTGAATTTTTCTCAAATTTTATTAAATTTTCTGCTAAGTGTGCTCAATTATATATCACTTATGTGTATTATTTTGGTATATTGATTTATTTTAAAATTTTTTAAAAATTCTAAATGGTATCGGTTGTAGTTTTATGAAACAAAGCATGTGGCAGCAGTTCCAATGTTAACAGCTTATAAAATCTAATACATTTCTGCCCTGCCAAACTTCTATTTCTGTTTGTTAGCTAATTTTTCAGTATAAACATGAAATGGTTTCCTACACTTGAATAATATCATATCATTGTGACTTTCTGGCTTCCACTTAGATAATCTGTTCTAAAGTAATTTGCAGTGGCACAAGAAACAGTCTTCCAGCTGTACCAAGTTAGTCAAGAAATTGTACTTTTACTGTGCTTTTTAAGTTTGCAGGATTAGCTAAGTAAAAACATAAGAAAGTTACTTTGTCATCAAATGACTGTTCTGCTTTTAAATACCACATGTATTGTATTTTTAGATAAATTCTATATATTTTATCTAGTTCTCTTAAGAATCATAAAGATAGACGTACAGGGAAACTTTATCTTCAACACTGTATCTATTTAGATACTGGATGATCATGGCTGTCAATGACAGCTAGCAGACTCATTCCAAACTGGCCACTTTTCTTTTTCCACCAAGGGCATTCTCTTTTGAATGAATCACTTCAACTTTTCTGAGTAGAAGCCCTTGGGTCTTTGCACTCTACCAGGATTTCTCTTTCCCTACTATCTGCCAGGATAGTAGTCTTGGCTCTGGCTCTGAAGTCTATCCCAGGGCATGGCTCAGATGTGAGTTTCTATAACTCTTCGTAGAAATGATTCTCAAGAATCTTGATTTAGATTAAGATTACACACTTAGATTAAGATTACACATATTAGTGTAATGTACAACTTTCCTATTACTATTGCTTGCAAAACTGGCAAACCCTTGAAAACTGAGCAAACCAAAATGCGCTTCCCAGGTAAAGACTTCTGAAGACTCACATTCCAATCTGTTATTAAATAGTTCCAAAATCTCTAATGAGAACAACTGGTTCTAAGGCAAATCTCCAAATGATTCTAACACTCTTTTGCTACCTTGTTCAAGTTAAAGTAAAATGTTATTTCTTAGGAATATAAAAGTAATTTCCTTTGTTATGTTGATGTTTGTGTTTTACTTAATTCTGTAAGTCTCAGGTAAAGTCCTCCTAGCTTTTAAGAACTTACTATTCCGGTTGACTTCAAACAAAAGGAAAGATAACAGTTTGTGAAGTCCTATCAATGTATAAACACTTCTGCTACCATGAAAAAACTATTCAGTTCCACTGAAATCTGCCATTAATGATGCTACCTTGACATATTAGCAAATGTTCTTTGATAATTCTAAATCAGAAGATTAAGATTTCAGTTTCAGGTTTAAAAATGCAAATGATAGCAAACATCAAGGAGCCAATTGAGTTGAGACACTTGAAAAAAACAACTGTAAACTTTTTTAGAGACAGGCGAGAAACCTAGATATGAGTATTCCCGGCTCCTCCCTGAGCAAATCTTGGTCTACTTCAATGATAAAAAAATAAAATAAAATCCCAAGATACAAAATGAAACTAAACTTCCAGGCCCAGCCAGAAATTCCTAAGTGGCTATTGTGAAGCAAGACTGTTAGAATTTTCACAGCACAATGATTAAGAAGAAAACAAGCCAGACAAGGGGGCTGAGGTGACAGCTTCTTCCCTGGGCAAAGACCAACCTTGAAGGAAGGCCCCCAGTTTCTTTATAACTCTCCCAAGTCTCATCTGTGAACAGATCCTTGGGTCTCCGGTTCCTCTCCAGACACCAGCATAACCCACTGCCAGGAGGAAGCAAAGCTCTAGTGTGACTTCTGTCCCCACAGAACCACCAAATGGAAAGCCACAGGTAACTTGCCAGATAGAAGAACGTGTATTGTAGATGCAGCAGGTATCAAACTTTTAAGAGAAGCCCGACAGTCTCTGGTCAAGTCCTAAGACCGCATGATCTACCCTCTTTACCACAAATCTGACCCTGCCCCACTTTCTCTGTCCACGCACCCAACACACTTGCCCAGACCCTTCCAAACCAAGAAACCTCCATACAGGCAGCCTACAGGAACCGTCTTCGCAGTGAAACCTGACCGCTTTATAAAGCTTCCCGAAAGACGAAAAGATCAAATGAGACTGGCTCAGCCGGGTCTCGAGGTGACCCCGGAGTTAACGTATTTATTTTCACGCTGCAACTGCTGATTGTTTTACAGAGAGACATTTCATGCTGTAGCTCTGCATGGAGCTGAGGACAAAAGTAACATTTTTATTAATGTTATAATTATAATAATTATTCTTTAACAAAGCTATTTAAATAACCTGTACAAAGCCCGGCCAATCCTAGGGGAAAAAACAAGAAACCAAAAAACAAAAACCGAGCACTATTTAAAATCTCCCAAGGTCCTTCTGCTTTAACTCAGCAGTGTTTCCTATATACAAGGCCGGCCCAGTGTGGTTCCCCCAAGCTGTAGCTCTCCCAGACAGAGGGAATGGTTCAGAGCTTGAAACCACCCTTGCGTGACGCAGAGCTCCCAACCCTACCTCCCCTGCTTCTCCTGGGCACTGGGTCCCTGTCCGCAGCCGGGCCAGGGAAGCTGGGAGCCTGGCGTCTCTTTGGGAGATGGGCAGCAGGAAGGCGCCAGTGCCTGTTGGGTCCTCCCTCGGCCAGGTGCCTACAGAACCCCGGAACCTTCCCGAAGAGGTGCTGGGACGGGAATCCGAGGCCGGAGAGGCCTCCAGTCGCCCTGGGGTAGGCTCACAGGTCCCGCGGGTCTTCCCGTTTGACCCCAGCCTCAGCAACTTTAAGCTTCTTATTCTGGTGCGTCTTGACGTGCTTAGCAAGGTGGTCGCTGCGCATAAAGCGCTTGCCGCACTCCGGACAGGCGAAGCGCTTCTCGCCCGTGTGAGTCCGCAGGTGCCGCTGCAGCTCGTCCGAGCGCGTGAAGCTCTTGCCGCAGAAGAGCCAGTTGCACACGAAGGGCCGCTCGCCCGTGTGCCAGCGCAGGTGCGCCTTCAGGTGCGACGTCTTGCCGTACACCTTCCCGCAGCCCGGCACGTGGCACACGTGCTGCTTCTTCTTGCCCGGCTCTGCCTCCGGGGCGCCGCCCGCCGCCTGGCAGTTGGGGCAGCGGCAGCGGCGGCACCTCCTGGCCGTGGCCGCCAGGGGGGCCTTGGTCTGCAACAGCGCAGCGATCTGGCTCTGGTACTGAGCAAAGTCCGACGGGCCCAACACCAGGCCCCGCTGCAGAGCCGCGGCGGCTGCTGCGGCCGCCGCGGCCGCTGAGGCAGGGAAGCGGGGTGCGTGAGGGCCCCCGGCACAGGCGCCGGAGAGGCTGCCCCCTGGAACCCCGGAGGTCCCCGGACCGGTGCCCGCCTGTGGGATACTCCACCACGGGAGGTCGTCGGGGGCCGGGTTGGGGGACAGCTGGCGGCACGTGGGCGGCGGTGGCGGGGGCGGCGGGGGCAGCAAGTTGGAGTAGCCGGGAGGCAGAGCGGCCTGTGCGGGGTAGGGCACGTAGGCAGGCGCGCAGCTGGCGGGGAGGGTGGCCATGCTCGAGGGCAGCATCTTGACGGGTGAGAACTCGTAGGGATACGAGGGGTCGGCAGGGGGTGTGAGCGGCAGCTCGTGTGCCGCTCCGAAGGACGGCTGTAGGTGCGTTTTCTGCGGCGTCAGGCCCAGGCTGGGGTGCGGGGGCGGCAGCGCGCCCGGGGAGTGCGCCGGCATGTCTGCGGTCCAAGGGTGAAAGAGCCGGGAGGGCGAGCCCAGCGCGGGGTCGTAGGGCACCTGCAGGAAGTCCGGGGGCGCAGCGGCTCCGGGCTGGCCGATGCGGCTACAGGTGGCGGCTAGCAGCGCCAGGGGCGAGTGCTTGCCCAGGTCCGGGGAGGCGCTGGGGGTGCGGTCCTGCATGGGCGGCGGCGGGGGAGGGCGGAGAAGAGACAAAAGGTTAGCGCTCCAAGCGCGGTCTCCGGGCCGGCCCGCCACCCCCACGCCAGCTATTATAGCGCCGCCCCTCCCCCGTCCCGATGTCCCTCCCCCGCCACTGCACCCCACGCACGCACCCACCAGTACGGTTAACTTTTGGTGCCTGCGCTACCTGAACGCGGAGCGCTCCTGCTCTTCCCATGAAACTACTTGGTGCAAGGAGACGGCATCCAGACTCAGAGAAAGAAGGCACAGGGTGGGAGGGGAGAGGGATCCGACGGGCCGCTCCCGGCTCCGCGGTCAGAAAGGGTGTGGAAACACCCACAGCCCAGATGCCCATCCGCCCTCCCTCCCATCTTTTAAGCTCTTTCCATGCTACTCTCGCGCTCCTCCTCCGCCCACCCCAGGCTGAAATTCAGCGGGAGGGCCCAAGAGGGTGAGCTCCGACCCTGTTCTCTGCCCAAGGCCGAACAACCCCCGGATCCCCGCGGCCCTCCCCCAAAGGCCATACTCTAGACACCAAGGTTAGGTACGAAGTTGACGTCGGCACCCCTCAGTCTGACTCTAGCGGCATCCACCGAGCAGGCAGGGGTCCCTTTGAGAATCAGGGTACCCAGAGTACCAGGATCGATCCGGACGCCTCCCTTCCCACTTTTCCCTCGCTCCCTCCGGAGCCCAGACCTGACCTGGAGGAAGGCCTGCAGAGAGTCGTTCCGGAGGACGGCCACGGCAGCCATAGCTACAGCTTGCGGGCCGCTGGCGGCGGAGCAGAGCGCTGCCGAGGCATGGAGACCCGAAGGCGAGGACGAACCGCGGCCCAGCGTCCCTCCCGGGCGCTCTCTCTGCGCTCGGGGGCCCTCCCCGCCAGCGCCCCTCGTCGCACCCCGCTCGCTCGCCCCGCGCGCGGTCTGAGCGCTTCAGGATCACCTCCAAGAATTTGATAAGGACTTTGCTGGGCCGCCAGCCAGTCAGAGGGAAGATTTATGGCTTTGAAGTTTGCCGCTACCCAATCATCAAAGAATAGCGGCTCTTTCAGAAGCGAAAGCAAATCCTTTGAATCCACAAAGCTCCTATGGTGTGTTTGTTGGTCGGGATAAAAGAACTGATTATTAGGGGGGATGGGAAGGGAGGAGATAAAGGCGGGACAATTAATGAAGTAATCACTATGTGGGAAATGTATATACACAAATAATTGGATTTTCCTGATCAAAGGGGGCCTTGCCGCCTGGAGACCCGCGCTTGGGTTGCTGGAGACACTCGATCCTCCCCCCACCCTCCCCCGCAACTCCCTTGCAATTAAAGATTTGCACCGAGGCAGCGCCCAAAGTGACAAAGTGTCTTTGTTATCTCCAGAGAAATCTGCCTTTGGCTTCCAGGAGCGGGAATTTGAGAGTGAGATGAGGGTAATTCTCCCCTCCCCCCGTACTTACACACCCCACAAGGGAACAGCACACGCGGCGGCCCGCGCACACGGCGGACCCGAGGGAATTCCCGGGGCGGGGCGTGGGACGCACCTCGCCCGGCCAGCCGTGTGCCCGCTCTCCCCGCCCGCCGCGGTGGAGCTGCGGGCAGGGCTGTGACCCGGGGCGGGGCCAGGCGGCCGCCCATGGCGGCGGTGGGTGGCGCGCACGCTCCAGGGCCGCCTGCCTGACAAGCCACTGTGGCTCGCTTGTGACATTCCTGCTGGCGACCTGGAAGTTTTCTCTGGCCGCAACTTTTGCAAATAGTGAGCCTGGGAAAAACACCCGTACCGCGCCTACCACCAAAGCTAAGCTTGGCAGGACACCCAGAGCGAACCATAATATACACCAGAGGGGAAAAAAAACGTGACGTCGCTCTTCTCCCTTCGGGCAGGCAGCCCTGGACGTCGTGGAGGGTCGGTCAGGCGGCTAACTGCTATTAGGCCCCCGAAGCCCCGGTCAGTGCTAGCAATTTCTCCCCCCAACCCGGTCCAGCGAGTGCGCGCTCTTTGGGAGGCGCACACACCTACCAGGGAACTACTTGGAAAAAGTAAGGCGCGGTCGAGGAAACCTTTTGTTTTGAACAAACCACACACGGTACGAGGGAGGCCCTTTAACCGGAAAGAAAAGTCAATAAAAACTGCTGTTCTTGTCACCTTTGGAAAGAAAAGAAAGTTCAGGCGCGTGGCGTGCGCCCCGGGTCCGGGAAACTCTCACCCCGAATCCTAGCTGGCCCGCATGCCTGACCGCGGAGGGACGGTGGGCCACCTGCCTCGGTCCGGCCAGGGCGCCAGGCGCGTCTTGCCGGGTCGGTGCGAACGCGGGAATCTCCTCACCCGGGAGCGCCGGGCGGGGGGGAGGAGGAAGAGGGGGGCTGGGCGCCGCGGGGTCCTCCCGGCACTGAAGGGGATTAGGGGCCGGAAGGGCCGCTGAGGCCTCCCGCCGGCGGCCGCGGCTCACGGGGCTGAGCAAAGGAGTGGGTCGCCCGGGCTTGGTGGACCCCGCTTCCCGCCGCCCCCCCCCCCCACCCTGCAGACAAGGTCTCCTCTCTCGGAGGCCCCCGGCTGTGCGGGGCTCTTCTAGCCATGTTGCGGCCCGCCTTCCGGAAAGACCGCAACGCGGCCGGGACTGACTTGAGAGGAGGGACCGGGTGGCCCAACGCGCCGTGTGGCGCCTGCGGCTAACACAACCCCAACCCGGTTTTGATTCGGAGACTGGGCTGTATCTTGGTGCCCTCTGCATTCCCATCAGAGGTCGGGAGGCTACGCCACCAGACCCACATTTCCACACGCCCGGGATCTGCCAGAGAAATAGAAACATCTTGCGGAAGAAGAGTGGCCCGCACGACGTCCAAACTATGAGGAGTTCACAGCATACCCCACCCGAAGGCGTAACTCCAGGAACGATGCGCCTTGACCACACAGCTCGCTGGGCCAAGGCTCCTGAAGATGAGGTCCGGGTGCTCTGGAAGCGGGGAAGGGAGGGGACTTCGTGTTTGGCTCCGAGACCTGGCAATCCTACTCCTTCCACACCCCATCCATGGGGCTAGTGCGGGTGAAGCCCGGGACCCCACGGCGCCCTTTCCCGGACGCTAGTCTGAGGCCAGGGAGTTCCGTGGCGCACACCCCCGCACGCACGCCGAGGAACTGTCCAAGCAGGTCTGGGACCTTGGCGTGCTTCCTTTGCCTCTCCTTGGAGGTCTTCAAACCGCGCTATCCCCGGGGGTCCGGCCAGGTTGGGCCAAGCAGACTGGAAAGCAGTCTCATTTGCCGAATATGTTCTCTGTCTTAACACAAACTTAAGAAAAGCCGGTTCACACCTGCGTAGTTGTTACAGGAGAGAACTTTTCCTCCAAGATTCCCCGATTAGCCAGTTAAACCACACCACCAGGGGCCAGGTGACGAAAGAGAGTACTGCTTCGTGGTTAAAAGGTTGGATTCAGAAGATCTGAACCCAGATTTTCTAGTTGACGCTTTTTAGTTGGTGACCTTGGCAAGCAAGTTACTCAACCCCTTTTGCCTCAGTTTCCCAATTGGTAAAATGGGGGTGATAGTAGTGCTCATTTTGTGGAGTGTTTGTAGGCTTCAAAGAGGTAATATAGGCAAAGTCTTTAGGACTGTGGGGCGCACAGTAGGCCCTTTCTTGACTGTTCGAAGTCCTTGCTGTCGGCCTCACTTCCATTTGTGAAAACCCGCCAGGATTGTAGCCCTCCCAAGCACGAGTTGAAGTTTGGAGAAAGACTTTTACGAGCTGCTGTTTAGCTTCCCTCACTTTGCAGTTGGGCTCCTGAAAAACTTACTCTTAATGAAGTAATGTTCGGAGCGTCCATTAAAAATGCAATGCCGGGAGATCAAAGTACAATATTTATTTTAGAAATTTGTTGCAATCACCAAGAGATACAGGTATCAAGGCCAAATGTCAGTTCCGTTACACAAAGCCCCGCGCCCGGGAAGAGAGTGTGGCTGCTCTGCCATAATGTAAAGAAACATCAAAGACCAAGCGCGCTGCAAAAGTGCGCAGCCGGGAGGGAAGGAGTGAGCCCGGGAGGGCCGGGCGCGCCCCAGACAGCGCGGGGGCTGCGGGGGCGGGGGTCAGTTCAAAGAGGTATCCGCTGGGGCGCGAGTTCACAGGAGGGAAGATTTAATGGGCTTTCTTTTGTTGGTGGGTGTGTTTGTGCACAGAGGACCCACGAACTCCTCTGTGGTCCTCCAGCCGGAGGGCGGAGGTGGAGGGGCGGGGAGCGGCGAATAGGGAGCAAACTTTTAGCGCGGCGGGGGGCAGGGAGGTTGAATACCAGCCTCCCCGCCGCGGCTGGCGCGGCAGTGCGGCTCTCCAAGCTGCAGGGCTCTGAGGCTGCGAAGTTTGCAGCACAGTTTCTTCCCGGGCAGGCTACGACCGCCGACCAGGTGCCACCAGAGGGAAGAGGCGGGTAGGTGAACCCGCACAGGTAACTCGCACGGTATGCGGATTCGCTCAGCGCGCTCCAGATCCATTCCAGAAAGAAAGGTGCTGAGAACTCTGGGTTACTACTTCACGCCCGAACTTGGTACCTCCTCGCCTTGGGCATTTTTTTTTTTTTTTTTTTGCAACAATCGGGGACTCACGCCTCTGGAATCAACCCAATCGGTCACCCATCTCCAGTTGATTTTTTTAAAAAATCTGTGCATTACTTAGGTCATTTCAACAAATTCTTGATTCATTGGTTCTTTACAGCAAGATGTTGCTTAACCGCCCAGATCTCTCCCTTCTTTTCCCACCCCCTCCCGGATCCCCCTGCTCCTCGCTAAAGGCTCAACCTTCCAATTGCCCGTATCTACTTAGTTAATAGCAGTACCAGTCGTTGCTCTAATAAAGGTGCTGGGAGGGGAGGGGTCAGAGTGCTAATGGGGCACCGAGACGCAGGAGGATGTCTTGTGCATTTCTTCAGTCCTCTACAAGCAAGTATTCTTAGAGCAGTCACTCGGCAGCCTTTTGAAGTCGTGCTAGAGCAGAAAGCTCCTATTGTTTTCAGCTCTCAACATGGAAGGGATCGAACTTTGCCTCTTCAATTTGGAAGTTTTTTTGTTGTTGTTTTGTTTTAATGGTGGTGGGGGAAGGGGCTGCAATCTGATACCTTCTAAATTAACTTTGAGGATTTGGATTGGTCTCACAGTTTAAGCTGCAGACCAAATCACCCGGCGCTCTAAAGCCTGCGTCTGAAACAGCAGCTCGATCACTAACCCAGCGGAGTGCGTTCAGTCACAAGAAATTACTATGCTGGGAACCTTTGGAAAACACTGTCTTGGTTTGGGAAAGTTTCCTCAACTGGAAACCTTGTGTTAACTTTAAGCTTAAACTTCAAAATTGGATCAGTATATAATAGATGAAGGAGTGGACTTCTAGGAAGGGTCCTTGACCTCCTCCAGTAAACTGTGTTTACATCATGTATCCTTCCTGCCACAGTGCTATGAACTTCAGTAGCTGCTCAAAAAAGGCTCACTGGTGTTGGGTGGTAGAATGGAATTGTGTGTACCAATGTCATTTGCATAGTGTTTGGTGTCACAGAGCTCACAAATACAGTAGGGTCTCAGAGGAGGACAATGGTGAGGGCTGGAGTAGTTAAGGGAGGCTTATTAAGGAGCTGGGGTTTGGAGGAGCCTTTAAGTACCTAGGGAATTTTAATGAGTGCATAGAAAGGAAGACAATGGAATGGGGGAAAGGACAGGAAGGGAAGAGAATTCCCTTTTCAGTGAGGAGCTGAATAACCAGGGAAGAGGACATTTTCCATCTTTGATCTGCTGGTGTGGACAGGATGGGACTAGATTAGAGAAATAGGGAGAGAAGATTGTCCCTCTAGACGTAGTGCAAATTCAGTGTAGACTCCTGAGTACCTGAGTAGGTGAATTCAATTCCAGCTCTTCACTGTCCTTCCCTAGGAGGGTCGGCTTGCTGAGAGCTTGGAAGGAAAGATGCAGACGCAGTTATCTTGGTGTGAGATGGTGAAGACCTGGACTGGAAACTTGTGTGGTAGTCAAAGGGTGACAGACATTTTAAAGAGGAAAATTTGATGACAATTTGGGATAAGAGGCAAAAGGAAAAATAAAAAAGATCTCACTTTTGACAAATGATGCTGGGACAACTGGATAGCCACATGTGAAAGACTGATGTTGGGCATTTTCCTTACAGCATACATAAAAATTAACTCTAATTGGATCATAGACCTACATGTAAGAGTTAAACTGTAACACCTGTAGAAAAAAACATAGGAGTGAGTCTTCATGACATCAGGTTAGGCAGTAATTTCTTAGATGCACCAAAAACACAGTGGCAAGAGAAAAAAAATACATAAACTGGACTTCATCAAAATTTAGACCTCTGCACTTCCAAAAATACCATCAGGAAAATGGAGATGCCCCACAGAATGGGAGAAAACATTTGCAAATTATGTTATCTCCTAAGAGATCTGTATCCGTAATGTGGAAAAAACCTCTTGTAACGCAACAATAAAAAGACAACTAACCCAATTTTAACATAGGCAAAGATTTTGAATTGACATTTTCCACATACAAAAAGCAGATAGGCACACGAAAATATGCTTGACATCATTAGCCATCGTTGAAACACACATAAAAACAAACGTGACACCAGTTTACGTCCACTAGGATGTCTCAGACAGGAAAGCTAGTGTTGAACGTGGTGAAACTGGACCCCTCACAACCCTTCACACACTGCTGGTAGGGATGTAAACTGGCGCAGCCACTTTGGAAAACCATTTGGCGGTTCTCAAAATGTTAAGCATGGAGTTATAATTCTATTCCTAAATATATATCAAAGATAATTGAAAACATATGTGCACAGGAAACCTGGGCATCAATGTCCCAGCAGCACACTCATAATAGCCACAAGATAGAAACAATCCAATTCAGCCCATCAACTGCTGAATGGATAACAAAATGTGTTGCTTTTATGCAATGAAATATTACTCAGCTATAAACACGAATGAAATGGTGGTACATGTTACTACGTGGATGAGCTTTGAGGTTTTATTTATGTATTTATTTTAGGGGGGGGTGGTGAGAATGAGGGGAGGAGCAGAGAGGGAGGAAGGGGAGGGGGGAAATAATCTCGAGGCAACTCTGTGCTGAGTGCAGAGCTCCACTCCCTCCTTGATCTTACCACTCTGAGATCATGACCTGAGCAGAAACCAAGATGCCCCACAACGTGGGTGAAAGAAGGTAGTCACAAATACCACATATAGTATGTTTACATTTATATGAAGTGTCTAGACTAGACAAATCCAGAGACCAAAAGTAGATTAGGAGTTTCCAGGGGTGCGGGTGGGGAGCGGGAGGGAGGGTGGAGGAGTGGAGAATCTGGAATGATTGCTTTTGGATTGCTTTTTTCTTTTGCAGAGAGTAAAATATTCTAAAATTGATTGTGCTGGTTGTACAACTCTGTGACTAGACAATGGGTTTTAACCCATTGAATAATACACTTTAAATCGATGAGTTGTATGATACATAATTATAGTTCAAAAAAGTTGTTCCAAAAGTATCAAAAAGAGGGGTGCCTGGGTGGCTCAGTCTGTTAAGCGTGGTTCTCTTGATTTCAGCTTAGGTCATGATCTCTTGGGTCCTGAGATCAAGCCTCAGGTTGGGCTTTGTGCTCAGCAGGGAATCGGCTGGAGAGTCTTTCTCTTCCTTTCCCATTGCCCCTCCCCCCCAGCTCCCATGCACTCTTGTTTTCTCTCTCTCTGAAATAAATTAAAAAAAAAAAAAAAAGATCAGAAAGACCCCAGGGTTTTAGCCCGTGAGGCAGCAAAAATGGTCCAGTTGTTGATAAAAGTGGGAAAATAAGGAGGGAGAAGTTTGTAGTTGAGTAGGAGCACTGAATTCAGTTTAGGGCTGTTGATTTGAAGATTTCGGTTGGATATTCACAGGGAAATGTTTGTGCAAAGTTGGAAATATGGGAAGGAGGCAGGGCAGGAATCAAGGATAAGGACTTGGGAACTCTAGGTGAGTAGCGATGGCTGAGTGAGTGAGCTCACTGGAGTGAGTGGAGATCAAGCAGATAGAGGAACGCTACAACAGAATTTTAGGGGAAACCACCATTAGAGGAGGGACAGAGGGAGAAGAGCCATCAAAGTAGCCAAAGGAAAAAGAGAGGCAAGAGGAAACAAAGCAGAGGCGGGAGAATGAGCAAGACCACCGGACATGTCCAAGGCCACAGTGGGGTGGAGGGGTAGAAAAAAGGGTGGTAAAAACAGGGTCTGTTGGTTTCAGGAGGAAACTTTGAGGCTCTACCTTCAGAACTGAAGTGGGCACAGGAAGCAGATTATGGGATTAAGAAGCAGCTAAAACAACCAGCAGTGTTTGTGTTTTAGGATGTGGAAAAAGGAAACAGTAGAAAGTGGGGAGTTGGAGGTGGGAAGCTTAGAATCTGGGGGTTTGCAGCAGAGGTCTGAGAGCTCCCTCTAATGAGGAGAGGAACCTCTCCTTCCCAGGCAGAGAACAGCCAGCAAGTCGAACTGTAGGGAACTTCTGACCGGGCCGTTGCCAAACAAAACTCCCAGGAGAAACTTCTCATTTATTAATCTGAAAGTACAAGGTGAAATCATTGCTAAGAGTGTTTGGGGTGAGGGGATCCCACATTAAAAGTACAGTTGGAAACTGGTTGCGGATCAGGATGCTTACATCTGCTTGTGCCAAATCTTGTCTTACCTGTTTTACTTGACCACATCCAAGCCTCACACGCTTAAATCTTTTCTTCTCGTTCACTCTGCTGTCATTTGGATTCCTCAGACAAGAACGGGGCCCTTCTCCTTACTTCCTTGATTGGTAAAGAGAATAATACTGCTAATGTCCTCCAGTGCGGCTTTTGAGCAGGGCAGAGAGAAGAGATGGGGTGCCTCCCATGGTGGGGAAGGTCCACAAATAAACATGCATTTTTGGGCATATAAAATTGCTGTTGGGGAACCTGGGTGGCTTACTTGGTTAAACGTCTGACCGTTGGTTTCGGCTCAGGTCATGATCTCGTGGTGGTGGGATCGAACTCCGCCTAGAGCTCTGTGTTCAGCCTCTCTCCCTCTCTCTCCCACTCACTTACTCTCTCTCTCTCTCTCAAATAAATAAATAAATAAATAAAATATAAAAAATTGCTGTCAACAGCATTGCTCTGAGCCATCTTTAGGCACAGAAAATGTCCCCTTGCAAAAAAAATCCATCTTAGGAAAAGATAGCACCAAAATTTATTTACTAAGCATATCTTTTCCTTCTCATTTTATCCATGAATATCCATGTTTCAACCCTATGTTTTGATTTGTCACACGAGCCACTTGATGTCAAAAGAAATAAAAGCACAAAGAAGCCCAAGGACCGAAGGTCATGGCAGGAGCCTGCAGGAGGACAAGATACCATTTTCTGGCTCTGTCTGCCATCTTTCTTTCTAGGTACAAGGAACTGAATCTGTGTGGAGTACAAAGGACATCTGCTCAGGTGAGCTCAGGCATCGTGGAGGACTCCCAAGATAGCAAAGGACATCTGCTCAGGTGAGCTCAGGCATCGTGGAGGACTCCCAAGATAGAAGATGAACTCTGCCATTTGGAGTGTCTGGAATCCAGAGCTGAGGAAGAGCAATCAGAGGGCAGACACAGTTGGGTCCCAGCATCATGAGAGGGTGTGAAGGGCTGATAAAGGTGGTGAGGCCCAAAGAAGTGAGGTGGTTTCCTGAGATCACGCAACACAGTGAAAGAACTGAGTTATGCATTATTTTTCTATGCTGATCGGGAACGGGAGTACTGAGGGAAAGAGTCTCCATGATTTAATACTCGTTTATGGCGTCATTTATTCCCTTAAAAGGGACAAAAGTGACAAATAGAGCAATAAAGTGGATATAGCAATAAAATAAAAACATGCATTATTATATAGGAAAATCTCTTTGGGTGCAAGCTCAATAAAGATCCTGCGTGCATATGAAGAAATGCTAATAACATCTGGACCCTTCATTTCCAACCCTTCAAGTCCAGCATTCCTGAATGGAAGGAACAGTTGGGTAATTTAGTTGGAGAAAGGAGTGCTGGTGAGGTCATGGGTTTGCATCATGGGTCTGCTCTGGTTTGCTGGTGGTAGTCTTTGGGGTAGCCCTGTCTGTGAACACACAGACACTTTTACTCGTAAGTGTGCTTATGTGACCATGTGGCTGGAGGACCATGATTCTGTGGCCAACCACAACTCTAAGAAATCTCATCAGCTCTCTTACTAACCTGATTTTATGGATGGGGAAATTGTAGCACAGATGAGTTAAATAGCATGCCCAAGATCCTACATCTTGTTATTGGAGTTGAATCCGGCTACTGTTTTTAACCATCAGATTAGAGTGTCTCCCTAAGTGAGTGCAAATTTCTATCACTGGAAAAGCAACTGGGTGTGTGGGTCTGCAGTGATATTATTATTTTACAAGATTTACTTATTTATTTTAGAGGGGGGTAGGGGCAGAAGGAAAGGAAGAGAAAGCCTAAAGCAGACTCTGTGCTGGGTATAGAGATCAACCTGGGACTTGATCCCAGGACTCAGGAGATCATGATCTGAGCTGAAACCAAGAGTCAGATACTCAACCCAGGTGCCCCCTGGAGTGATATTATTAAATAAGAAGTCAGGGATAATTTGTTGGCCACATTACAGGGTGCTATTTGCTTTGTGGTAAGAATGCCAGTCTCACATGTGATGTTTTAATCTGTGTTACCCAAGGAGAAATGTGGATTTTCTTTTTTTAAAGATTTTATTTATTTGACAGAGAGATTGAGATCACAAGTAGGCAGAGAGGTGGGGGAAGCAGGCTCCCTGCTGAGCAGAGAGCCTGATGTGGGGCTCCATCCCAGGACCCTGACACCATGACCTGAGCCAAAGGCAGAGGCTTAACACACTGAGCCACCCAGGTGCCCCGGAAATGTGGATTTTCACGGGAAGGGTTACAGTTCAGATCAACACTGTTCTTTCACTTCTAGAATTTTCTTTTCTGTACCGTGCCCTTTACCTTTACCCCAAGCCACCAGGGGGCACACAGAATCAGCTCTCTATTTTAGAAGTTTTAAGGCTCCAGTTTTAAGGATACAGGTAAATATTAGATGATATCTTTATGGGTCCAGCTGAGGACAGACTAACACAAATGTCAGGTCTCTGCATGTCCCCAGTTCCATTTAAAAGGTCACCTTTACTTCTTATAGCTCTGGCAAGAGTCTCACCTATGGGTCTTTTGGTTTTGAGAAACAATGCCCTTATTATTGGGGTTCTAGGATCTCAGTTTAGTTTCAAGTTGGAACTGTTCTTTTTACTCAGATGCTCCCTTTCAGGGTATCAGCACTGATCTCCCTCTCTGTTTGCTCTACTTCCCTTCTCTAACCTTTTAATGGCTGCTCCCTGGAATATTCCTAATTCATTATTTTTCTAAGATTCTCCTAAGTGGCTGCGACAAGAGGCTCCAAGCCCTACATCAGGATCTCTTGCTCACCGTATTGGTAAGCAACGTATTCAAACGTCTTAGGGACCGAGTGGCGATCTGAAGAAACAGAGCCTCAGCTGAGCTTTTAGGAATGCCTCCCAGAACCACACCACAGACCCGGGTTTACAAGGGAGCCACTGCCCCTGCTGGGATCAGGCGGCTGTGGAATCAGAAAGCTGCCTGCCTTCTGGAAAGCCACAGAATCCTGCCACCCCTAACGCGGACCTTGCCTCTTTGACAACGACGTAGGTAAGGCTGTGACATCAGGACCTCTGTTAACAGCTGCCATAGAAACAACGAATGTACTGCACCTGCGCTTACCAGCAGGAGCAACAGGAGTGCAGTTCCTGCCTCACGGCTGTGTGCTTCTGTCTCCCAATTTTGGGATGCTGCATCTGACTGGCCCAGTCTAAATCATACACCACAGAACCCTAGCTGCAAGAGAGTCCAGGGAATATAACTTTCAGCCTTCTGGCCTAGTAAGAGATTGGGACAGCTACTGAATGAACCAATCCAAGCTGTGCTACATTTGCTGACTATGAAGTTGTCTCACTTGAATTCCTGGTCTCCTTTCCTAGACCCTTACTTCTCCATTAGGGAATGGCCCAAGTATGGATATGCTCTTTCTTCTCATTACAAACACTGATTTGGTCCAGATACTCTGGTCCCAGTCACAGTGGGGTGATGTCATTCAATCAGTATTTATTGGATTCCTACCATATGCACTCCCTGATCGTCTCCCTCTCTCATGACTCCTAAGTCTGTCTCCAGCATTGACTTTGACCTTTCTCTAGAGCTCCAGCTCTGGATTATTAACTATCCTCCTTGATGTCTCCTCCACAAGAATGTCCCATCAGATCTCCAAAATAAATATATCCCCAGGAAACAACACCTCTTCCCAATTTTTAAACCAACGCATCTTACCAAGATATCTGATTTGTGATTTTTAAATTGGTTCAGGTCCAGAATCACTTGGCCTTTCCCCTTCCTCACTCCCTACTTCATCATTACTAATTCTGTTTCCATACTGTTAACCAATTCTTACTTTTCTTTTCCAGCTTTCATTTTCCTGGTTGAAGCTTTCATTATCTTTAACTCCCTTTAGAAGGCCCTTGTGACTATAGGCTGTATTTTCATGGCAGACTATTTGCAAGAGATGATCCCTACTAAATCTCTTGTACAAACTGGCCGGCCTTAATGACTTGCTTAGAGTCAACGGGATGCAGCAGAAGTAGCCATTAAGGCTAGGTCAGTAAAGGCCAAGTGGCTTCTACTTGGTTCTCTTGGAATGTTCACTCTCTGGTTGCCCCTCTCCCTGCCTTGAAATTCCCCTTCTTGGAACCACCCAGCCGTGAGAAGCCCGAGCCACAGAAGAGGTGACCTCTAGGTGCGCTGGTCAACAGTCCCAGCTGAAGCCAGCTTTCTAATCACACTAGTCCAGAAGCTGAAGTGGGAGTGAAGAAGCCTGTGGGTGATTCCATCCCTCAGCACTTTGAATTACCCCAGCTGAGGTGCCAGACATCATGGAGCAGAGATGAGCCATCCTCTCTGTGCTCTGTCCAAATTTCTGACCTGGAATGTCCACAAGCACAATGAAATGACTGTTGTTTTACTCCGTTAAATGTAGGGTGGTTTGCGCTACAGCAATAGGTAATCAAAAGAGCCTTCAAATCCATGTTGCATTGTAATGTAATCTGACGATTACTTTTCTCAAATATTGAGCAGCTTATATTTTTGCTGGGTTCAAAAGCCTCAAATGTCTCCCCACTGAATAGGGAATTAATTGAATGTTTTCCAGGCTTGCATTCAAGATGCAGCATAGGTTTTAATCTTCCTGCCTTAGCTTCCACTTTAGCCTTCATTCTGTTTTTACCACATATTAAATCTCCGCTTGGCCAGGCCTACAGCTTTCCTTCCTCCATGAACATTCACAAGCCTTGGCTTTCACTTGGAATCTTTATTTTCTGTATCTATCAAACTCCCACCTATCCTTCACTGAAGTCCAGCTTCGGCCTCACATCCCCTAAGACTGTGCTGTCCAATAGGGTAGCCAATAGCCACACAGGGCTATTCATATTTCAAGTTAATTTTAATTTTTTAAAAGATTCTATTCATTTGTTAGAGAGAGAGAGAGAGAACACAAACAGGGAGAGCAGTTGGCAGAGAAGGCAGAGGGAGAAGCAGATTCCCTGCTGAGCAGGGAGCCTGATGTGGGGCTCGAACCCAGGACCCTGGGATCACTACCTGAGCCAAAGGCAGACGTTTAACCCACTGAGCCACCCAGGCATCCCTCATATTTCAAGTTAAACCGATTAAATTGCAATTTCAGTTCCTCAGTCTCAATGGGCACATTCTACTGCTCAGCAGCCACGTGTTACAGGAGAGTGATGCTCTGAAAACATTCTTAGCATTTTCTTTTCCAATTAATCTCTCTTTCCCCCACAGAATCTTAAATCACAACTTTGGCAATGTTGACTTGAATATCTTGAAAAATCTTGTAATCCACTACCATAAAATCTCAGTGCATCTTGGTTTTCTACTCTTCTAGTGTGCTGCTCTGTACACAGTGGGCAGCTCAAACATTTCCTGAGTTACAAGGAAGCAGCAGTGAATCTCTTGCGAAGAGGCTTGGGTCAAATAATCTCTTAGGTCCTTTTCCAGTAAAATATTCAATAAACAATACAAATCACATATTTTCACCCATATATAGTCTCCCTGGAAAGCTATTTTTCAAATCATAAACAGTTTGGCAGCAGGACAGTCTCTTGGGAGGGGTATCCCAGTGTAGCCTTTTCTGCCTTCTCTACCTTTTCCAGCAGCTAATGCTTCTAGGGATCTAATTGTTTTGGAGTGTGTAGTGTGCATGAGTGTGTGTGTATGTGTGTGTGTGTCTTTTGTCTCAGGTTAGGCCAATCTTTGCCCAGTCCTCATGGCATCTTAATCTGTATGTCAACTCTACATACTGTCAATCCAGTGAGGGATTTCCTTCTCACTGTTCTTTCTCTGGGCAGGAAGGACATGGGAATAATCTGCTACCAGATGATGAAATTCCATTCAGTTTAAAGAAAAGTTATTGCTAGTCCCTATACCATTCTGTTCCTACAAATTAAATACATAAAGCAAAACTCTAAAATTATATACAATGTGATAAGTAAGACTACTTCATCATATGTGCTTGTGTTTATGTGTGGAAATTGAGAGATAATTTTTTTTTTTAAGTAATCTCTACATCCAACATGGGGCTCCAAAAACTCACAATCCCAAGATCAAGAGTCCAGTGCTCTACCAACTGAGCTAGTGAAGTGCCCCAGGGGGAAAGAGAGAAAGGGAAATTTTCAACTTCACTATCTAAATTCTTTACTGGTCCAATAAAGCAAGGTCACTGGGCATGTGGTAGATTCCCTGGGCTCAAAAGCACAGCCTTCTCCAAGGCCTGTAAAAGAGATGAGCTTTGATGATGTTTATGTGTGACACTATGTGCTCATGTCAACGGTGTTTTATTATTACTTCCCTTCGCTTATAACCACAGAAGGAAGTTCCTACTAAACTTGGGACAATTTTGAGGTTAATATTTACTTAATTGAAACATTCTATTTAAAATAGAAAACCTGGACTCTGTACTGGAAACACTTCTTCAGTTACTCAATAACCTTACTTTCATCGCACAGCAATAAATGGGATTTTTTAAAACTGTTTTTGGGGTGGATGCTGAAGATTAGGATATTGCTGCCTGGTTTTGGATTCAGTGACTTTCCAATACCTTTGGGGCACTCTAACTTAGCTCTCCCTTTAGAATAATTATTATTTAGCCCATAATGGCAATATTTTAGGCTTGTTTAGTTAGGACGGGTTTTTAAGATGCAGAAAGTATTAACTTCTCTTGATATTTTAGAACGGTGTCCTTGGGTCTCAGAATTATTATGAAGCAATGTAGGTTGATGCCCTTGGGGCACAGGCAAAGCAAAAACCCAGCCTGGGGCATCTCAGTGTGGCCCTGGGTAGGTGCATCACCCGCCCATCCTGTTCTCCTGCTGGGGAAGGGCCCTGTCCTGGTTTTTCCCTTTGCTGAGCAGGTGGTACCCAGGACTCCTGGTCTAGCAGCTGGAGAGGGTTTTAATAACTTGCTGTGTTATTTCTCATAATGGCAATATCACTCTTCAAACCTCAACAAATTAAGAATATGCTGGCTTAAATTTGAATCTAAAATGAAGAGCTATAAAAAATACTGGTGTATTTTGTTCTCTATTAACATAACTCATAATTGACAAAAATATTATTTCTCTCCTCTCTTGGCATAATATGAAGCATTAATACCATTGTCTTATAAAACCAGTATAGGTTTTTAAGACTACAAAATAGTAAGAAGTCCAGCCCCCTGGCATGCACACCGTCATAGCTCTGGGCCCCTAGGCAGAGGGCCTTGACTTACCCTGGGCCTCATTTTCAACCCTGAATTAAAGGATTTTTTTTTCTTTTTTTCGTTTTTTTGCTTCTACTTCTCTTTCTGTTTCTAACACATGGCGATAATGTGTTGGGGATTACAGATACATTAAATTTGAGAAGTTTAAAAAAAATTTCAATTGTGGCAAAAACACATAAAATTTACCATCTCAATCATTTCTAAGTCTAAGTTCAGTAGTGTTAAGTATATTCCCATTGTTGTGCAATGCACTACTAGAACTTTTTCATCTTGCAACACTGAAATTTTGTACCCCTTAAACAATGCCCCATATCTCCAGCCCTTGACAACCACCATTCTACTTCTATGAGTTTGCCTGCTCTAGATATTTCATGTAAGTGGGGTCATAAACTATTTGTCTTCTTGTGACTGGCTCCTTTCATGTAGCTCCATGTTCCCAAGATTCATCTATGTTGTAGCATGTGTCAGAATTTCCTGCTTTTTAAAGTCTGAAGTAATTACACTTTTTTCTTTTTAAGGAAAACTTGTATCTGAAGGTATATAAGATCATTAAATTTTAAGAGAGAGATTGGCCTTGAAATCCAATCTATTATTTTATGGGTGTTAAAGCTGAGGTCTAGAGAAGTGACTCCTGCAAGGTCACCCAGCAGGTTAGCAGAGCAGACCTGGCCAGAACTCAGGCTCTGGAGACTTGCCCCTCAAGTACTCCTTCCACCGCAGGATATGAGGGGCTGCATTTCGGGACATTCTAAAAGAAGGTGAAGAGGTTTAAAACGGCATTAGGTAGAAGGGAAAATAGCATTGATTATGCTGGAAAACAAAGCGTGCCCTTGGGAATGTGGGGCAGAGCTGTGGGAAGAGGTTGGGGCAGGAGGAAGGGATGGGAGAGGAGAAGGAAAGGGAGACTGATATGGGGAGGGGGACAGTGAAATGGGGGGAAGGATAGAGTGGGGGGAGGGAGACTAGAGCTTGTGGGGGGAAGGGGTTAGAGCCAGATGGGAACATAGAGACAGGAAAGACCCAGACTTTAAAAGAAGCCAGTGAATAAATACAAATACTTCTGCCCTAGAGTAGCTAAAACAGGTTTACCTCAGGCCTACCTTCTCCAATCCGCTGAGTTTAGTGAAAAATCACGGAGTCTGCTATTGTCCCTCCAGGCCCCAACACCTGTCCGGGTGCTCAAAATACCTGAAAACAGAATCAAGTCTTTCCGTCTTAGATTGCAAATGCCTAATTGGGTAAAACATTGATTGACACTCTGCCCATTAAAGTACAATCAACTGGGACGCCTGGGTGGCTCAGTTGGTTGAGCGGCTGCCTTCGGCTCAGGTCATGATCCCAGCATCCTGGGATCGAGTCCCGCATCGGGCTCCTTGCTTAGCGGGGAGCTTGCTTCTCCTCTGCCTCTGCCTGCCACTCTGCCTGTGCTCACTCTCTCTGACAAATAAATAAAATCTTTAAAAAAAAAAATAAAGTACAATCAACTAAGACTTCAACAACTGCATGTGATTTTCTCAGACTTGTTTGGGATTGTGGAGCAGAATCGGGAGTTGCTGGGATTTCTAGAAAGGGCAGTATTAATGGTGGAATGACCAGAAAGGGGAAGCCCCAAGTTGGGACCCCTGTGTTCTTGTGCCTGGAGTCGGCCTCATTTGCCTGTAGTTGCTACAGGCTTGGGGATTTGGAGGCAGATCTGCCTTGACCAGAACAAGATGACTGTGGGCCCAGAATTTCACACAATTTGTGAAGATTTTACTTTTCAACCCAGTTAATTCCTTGCACAAGAAAGCTTTGTCCCAGGTGCTTCTTAAATAGTGGGATCAGACAATAAATGTTATATGTGTTTTATAGACACCCAGAATGTATTTGTGCACAGCCCTGAGTACTGTAATCTGATGTTCATTTAGTTTGAGAGTCTTTGTTTTCCAAGAACTAATTCTTCAAAGACTTGCAGAAGAGAGAAGAAGCCACCTTTACGGTGGACACAATTTTCTTCCTCTCCCATGCTCTAACTCCCAGCTCGCTATAAAGCTATCAGACTCATTTCCATATCAAACAAAGAGGAGGCAGGAAAATACTCCCCTGATTGACATAAAAAGGCACATTACTGGAGATTGTCTAAGAACTTGTTTTTATGGCCAAAATTAGGAAATTATTCACAGTAATAGGTGAGTTGGATGACAATAGTGTTTAAGAGAACAAAGCTGCTCATTAGGACTTTGACCCCAAATCTGCCCCACGGTGGGTCCCCAGCTGCCAGAACATCTCTCTGAGCACAGACAGCCAAGAGGCTATAAAAAAGAAAAAGAGGCAGCCAGGAAGTCTGCCACTTACCCAGATGCTGCTACCAGAAAATGCATTCCAGGGCTCGTTCCTGCAGCTGCCCAGAAGGCTCCATGGGTGGCCACTGTGTTAATGTGGGGGCACACGTGGCTCCCATCTTGCTAGCGGTCCCAGGGAAACTGGGGAGCTTCAGATGCCCAATATCTATTTCCTCTCTTGAATTGAAACTCTTTCGGGCATTTTGGAGACTTTCAGCGGAAACCTAATCTGCCAGCTGCCAAGCATAAGTGCTTGATTTCTTGACCTGCACTTAATCAATACCAATTTAATAACCCCTTTGAAAACATTCATGTGCGTTGGGTTGCAAGGTGATGAAAAGACGCTTGGCACTTTTCTGTATGAGGCCTGTCCCAGAGACAGTTTATCACATGGTAAATCAGTGTTAGCCAGCTGGGACTCAGTGACCCTTCCCATGAGGCCATGGTCAAAGAGTCGATAGACAAGCCCTTGAAACAGGCCCTGCTAACGGGGCGCTCCAGGAGGGAAAGAAGTCTTATGGCAGGACCAGCAATCCGACTGTGGACATCTGGGCTCAGACTTCCAGGGGTCACGTCAGTAAGGCGAACCAAATGGGGATTTATGCTGCTGCTCACTGTTCACTCTCTCTGCTCCATGACATAATTAACGAGGGCCTGTCTGCTGTCCTGGTCTCCCAAGGACATGTCTTCTCTTGGGTAACAGTGAGGGGAACTCATAAGCTTTCTCTTATGTTCTTCTACTCAGGGCTCTTGAAGACAGTTATCTGAACTCAAGAGAATACCTCCAGCTGTAGGATTCTGGGCACAAGCTCAGAGGAGCTCGCCTCCAGCTGCAGGTGAGAATCATTTGAGGAGCTTCTCAAAAGGTATGGACACCCAGGCCCTACCCGGACTAATTAAATCAGAATCTGTAAGGCCCGGCCATTTTTTTGGCATTTCAAAAAAACCTTTATTTTGAAATAATTACAGGTGAATAGGAAGTTGCAAAAACAGTGCCAAGATGTCCCATTAGCCTTCATCCAGTGTTCCCAATGATTATATAGCTATGGTACATACACCCAGGATACAGACATCGGTACAGTGAGAGTAGTTCCATGTCCCTGTGTCACGTGAGATTAGTGTGACCGTCACAACGATTAAGATGCAGACCCATTTCATCATCGTACACCTCCTTCCTGCCACCCGTAGAGTCCTGCCTGGGCCACATGCCTGGCCGTCCCCAACCCCTGGCATCTGCCCTTCACCATCCTAATTTCATCCCTTTGAGAATATCATACAAATGGAACTGTATGGTGTGTGACCTTCTGATGTTGACTTTTGTCACTCCGCATAATGCCCTTCAGAGCCGTTCAAGTTGTTGCATGAATCAGCAGTTGCCTCCTGTTTATCTCTGAGTCGTGTTCCCTTGCACAGATATGGCTGAATTTACCCATTTACTTCTTGAATGACATGTTGGTTGTTTCCAGATTTTGGTTATTTCCAATAGGCTTGCTATAAAATTCATGCATAGGGTTTTGTGAAGACATAGTTTTCATTTTTTTGGGGCAAATTTTTCCATTCACTTCTCGGGCCATTTCAATAGGGAGCAGGGCTAGGAACTCTCAGACCACGGAAAGTGAAAAAGTGGCTACCAGATGTCTCAGACATTTCCTAAATGCTCCACGTGACATTGTGCTGTGTGGCAGGGAGTCTAGAAGAGTAAATAAGAGTTTGGATGTGGGTGTCGTCCTGCCTGGGTTCATACGCTGGCTCCACAACTTTAGGGCTTGGCCTCTGTCTCACTAGTTCATCTGTAAAATGGGACAGTAACACCAACCTCAGAGTAGTGTTGTTAGCATGAATGAGTATTGCTACGGCCCGAATGCTCGTGCACCCCCCAGTTCATGTGTTGAAGGCCTAATCCCCAAGGTGATAGTATTTGGAGGGAGACCTTTAAGGGGTTACTACTTTAGCTGAGGTTGTGAAATGGAGCCCCCATGATGGGATTCATGCTCCTGTAAGAGGAAACCAGAGAACTTGCTCTCCCCTTCGCTCTGCCATGTGAGATTACAGGAAGACAGCAACCCTCCGCCAACCAGAAGAGAGTTCTCACCAGGGACAGAATTGGTCGGCACCTTGATCTTGGACTTGCTCAGTCTCCAGAGCTGTGAGAAATAAATTTGACTCAGTCTGTGTATTCTGTTATAGCAGCCAGAGCTGACTTAGGTAAATAAAATTCAAGTATAATTCATGAAGAAGCTTAGAACATATTAAGAGCTCAATAAGTGTTATTAGCACTTACCATTGCTAGGAAGTGAATTTAGGTCACATGAGTTTCTGGCTTTAAAACTCTAAAGGCTTAGAACATGCGTGAAATTACTATTAAAATTTTAAAAACATGTAAATACAATGAGAACGAAGGATTGTGGAGACAATCAAAATCACAGCCGTGTTGATGCCAGCAAGGCTTCCTGAAAAAGACTCCGTTTGCTGTCTCCGTCTGCCTTCACTATGCCACACTGTGATAAATATCTGGAAACCGGTGAGGCTAGAGCAGGGAGTGCTGGACACCACGAGACCCATCCGCTCAGGAGGGACCAGAAGTTGCTACCATCTGATGTCTGTCTTGTGGCCGCATGAAAGGAGTTGGGGGTATAAGTCCAGTTCCTGGTGGACAGGTGTTGGAAATCCAAAGCCATCCTTACAGTTGGCACCCTTGGTGAGGTCTCCGCAGACAGGCAAGGATTAAATCTGGGGGAGATGGAATTGCTCTTCCACTCGGAGCCGGTGGCCCCAGCAGGGCAGGGCTGAGACTGACTGACAGAGAGACCAGCGTGAAAGCCGCCGCTGTTCTCTGTGCCCTGCGTCGCAGAGGAATCACGAGTTCTGGTCCCCAGAGCAGTCAATCCAGCAACTTTCACACATACTGTCATATGCACATTATACTTCCATCTGGCCACAACTGTTTCAAAGAATCAGAGGCATCCCTTTTATTATCAAAAGAATAATATAATTAATGCAAAGTGTTAGGCTCTGAATTCTGCTGTCAGAAATGAAATAAAAAAAGCAGTGCCCTGGACAGTACCTTTTCTTCAGAAGTTTTTCTTAAAGTCAAAGCAAAGAGAATGCCAGGAGGAAAGGAGTTTTTAGTTATCTTGCTCTCGTTTTCTACTAGGAGTTCAAGTTTAGAGTATTGATTTTATTACTATATGGAGATTTTCAGAACCCGAGTGGTGTGTAGAGCCAAAATTAGTGACAGGAAGAAAATACCTCCCTCTGAAATTGAGATCACATGTACATGTATGAGATTGTTGTATCTCTGGAAATCTCTCAAACGACCAAGAAATTATTCACGTATATGGCTGCGGAACGTTGTTTCCAACTCTCATGTGAACGTGTGACTAGCGCAGGCTGAGCGGTATCGTGATGACTGCTGTTTTGCTTGCCCTGGGACAGTGTTGTAAGGTCAGAGGATCATGGTAGAATATTGGAAACAATTTTGAAGGATGAAGTATTTGTCAGTTCTAAGAAGATGGTGCTCTGCCAGTGGACACAAGTGGCCTTCTAGGAGAACCTGTCACCAGGCGGGGGCCCGCTGCTGGAGGCGGTGCAGACTCAGGTCAGTGAGCAGGGGGTTTGGGGGCGGTGAGAGGGGGCGCCCTTGTCTGACCTGCCTTGTTTGTAAGACCGGTGGTTCTCAGCTGGAACTTTGAGAAATGTGCTTACTGCCCCTCTAACTTGTGGACTTCATCCTTCCCAGTCATCTTGATCTTTTAGAGTTTCCACTGACAACAAATTGGTATCCTGTTTCATAAATCTGTCCTCTGCAAGATCAGTGAGACGGAAGTTTCAACTTGCCTACAGGCCTAGGTGTTCAGTGGTGTTCAGAGGTGCCTAGGTGTTTGGGGTTGGGAGCGGGAAGAGGGGGAGCAAAGGCCTTCCCTGGATGTTTCATAGACTTTTCTGACTGCACAAGAAGGCAAGCTCTTGACAGAAAACATTCTGAAAACCATTGAATCAAGTAGTCCATCCTTTTTGAATGTTTGTAATTATGTTAATTGTAGTAATTAAACTAGAAACAATTTAGTTTTGCATGTACTTCTAATTTGTTCACTAATTTGTCAAACTATTCCTTTAAATGTTAAGAATTTAACTGTTACTGATTATACATCTTTTTATATATCTTTTCTTTAAGAAAAGAATTTTTCCTATTAAAAAATGCCTTGTACAAACATAAAGCATTCTGGCACTGTTTTTTGTTTGTTTGTTTTTAATCCCAGAGTTTTCTGGATATTTGGAGAATTCTGAAATTGATGACATTTCTTGACAATCCTAAGAAAATGTATAGGTTGCTATTTATTTATTACTTTTTAATGGGCTTCATTAGTTCATCATTCCTTGTTTTTCATTAGAATCAACTTTTGCTTTTGTCTTTGCTAGGCATGTTACAGTTCACTATCTCGGGAGAGATGCTGTGGTAAGAAAAATGATGTCAAAATTAGCATTTATTGATGGGAAAACATTTGAAGGAAGCAGCATAAACACGAGGACTTGGTTTATTGCGACGGCTGGTGGAGTGGCACTGAGATGAGTCCTAGGGTTGCTGCTCTGGGTGCTCCCTTTTCCATGGGCTACTCCAAGGATCACTGCTGGGGCTCTGCTGGCAGCTGGGAGGGGACATGGTCAGCCCCGGCAGTGGGTGTCTAAGACCGTGGCCAAGGCAACAAGCTCTGGGTGCTTATCTCACTGACAGACAGGGAGCCTCATGTTGTTAACCTGAAGTCATTGGAAAGGGCCACTAGTCCCAAATCCCATGCTGTTCCCTAATCCCAGATCACCTGTTGATCTGATCCTATTGACAGAAAAATAAAAGTATAATTCCCTATAGAGAAAGAGGTGGATTTTGCGGTACATGTAAAATCCACGAATTCGCTCATTCTTTTCTCTTGCTCACGGCCAACTACATTTCTATGTTCTGGAGAATCTGATGAACTGGTGACAGTATTTAAATGGACTTTGGTACCTGTAGGTGGCTTATAAGAGGGAAATAAGGTGTTGGAGTTTTGGACGTAGGGACTGGAATTAGTGGACGAGATCCACATTCTAGCCATGAGACCAACCTAGTTTTCAGACAGTGTTAATGCTTCCATTTCTAAAAGCTAAACTCCATTTCTTTATTTTTTTTCCCACTTGAAACTGTTTAGTCCTAATGATTTAGAAAAGCGCCCTAATGTATACGGATAATACATAGAATTTCTGGGAAGATCACACTTTAGTGGGCGGCTAATGGTATCTGTGTGAAACCAGTGACTGGAAAACAACAAAAATGATGCAAGGGGAAGCCAGAGGTTTGCTAAGTGTTGCTGGAAAGAACATGTAATTGCTTCAGCTCTCTTCCTTCGTGGCTTTCCCCTAAAAGGGGAGGGCAAGTTCCTTCTCCCTACATTTAGTTGTCAGACTCATCTGCATCATTTAGATTTTTTTTTTTTTTAAGTTGGATAGACCAAGCCTATCCAACTTTACGTCTATAGCATTTTTCTCACTCTTGACACAGTGAAGAAGAGGTTATGCCAGCTCTCGGAGCGCTGGAGCCTGGTTTCTCATGTTCACCTCCGTATCTCCAGTTCCTGGCACAGCACCTGGCCTGTGGTAGGTGCTCATTAAACATGAGTTGAATGAATGGTCGTGTGGCGTTACGGACTAGAGAAAGTAACCCCCAAGGAAGAACTGTAACTTGTCCCATGCACTTCACAAATTATGGCAATTGAGAATTAGAAATGGCATTCTGTTAATTTTGGAGACTAGATGGATAACTGAACTGACTTATTCTAGATGACTGAGCTAACTTATTAGAGGTGGAATTCTTCATTATTCCTTTCTCTGTCACCTATACCTTTCTTACTGTTTAGACGACACACATCATTAGCAGTCCCCAAATTAGCAAGCTGAAAGCTAAGCAAAGATTACTAAATATAATGAACATTTCACATGCTTTAGGCATCTAAAAAGGTGTGTCTAATGTCTCCTAATTTAAAAAGAGTTTATGTTTTGTAGTTTATTTAATGCAAACACTCTAGGATCTGTAATAGGTCTGTTGATAGAATAAAGCTTCGTCAAATAGAAGGGGCTGTTGCTTAGCCAGCAATCACCCACGTTTGCAAAGAGTTGTGTCCACGGCCAATCAGGGGAGAAGTTTTGTAAATAAACAGTATCTCTCCTAATTGAGAGTTGCAGTTTAACTGGTAGGGAAATGCCAATTTTACAAAATATTGGAGGCACAAAAGCAAAATCTCTTAAGTCTTGTCCTGAAAATAACTTGACATGAACATTTTTTCCCCCATTCTGAAGGTCTGGAGCTGGGCTCTGTAATTTACATGACATGATGAGGACAGTTATATGCCATTTTAGACTAATTACGTAAATTGGAAGGAATTTACTCCTTCAGTCATTATGGCAAAGTATTTACTGTTTATGTGTACTAACTTTAATAAACGTTCAGTTTGCTCCTTTTTGTAGCTGTGGCTAGTTGCCTTAAAGTGCTGTTAATTTGTCCGTGATAACCAGGCATCTCTTTTTGAAAGATCGAAATTAAAATCCTGGATAAGGACACAATCACAGACAAGGCACCAATACAAAATACATTTTGCCAGTAGTTAGTCATCTAATTTGGCAGAGAGGAATTTGTTTTAGTTGCTGTTCCCTTAAAAGATACAATGACGATAATATAGTTGATTAGATTTTTTTTTTCCCCTTTAACTTTTCATAACGTTTCCAGGCTTTACTACTTGGCAAAGACAACTTGGGACAGATTTCTTTATTTTCTCCTCTGGCCTAAAACGAAAAACCCCCACTTTCCAAACTGTTACCACCGAAGAGTTTATTAAATGGCTGAAAAAGACAGCTGGTCCCACCATCTGTTAAAATTTTTCAGGGGCCAAATAAAACAGGTTACACCTTTAGCCATGCCAAGTCTTGCAATACCCCCTTCCTCTCACAGCCTGGGGAGGGCTAATCTGAATTTCACGCTCTGATTTTGCTATTGCTAATGCCTGAGCTGCATATGTAGCTTCTCCATGTTGTTTCTATTACCTCTCTTTTTTAGGTACAAAGCTATTCTCACATTTCAACCAAGCTTATTTGCAACCCATTACCTTACACCTCTAGAGTCTGTATAGTTACACCCAGGAACAAGAAGGAAACCCACAGATAACTAACTAATTTCTGACTTTTCAAGCAAAAGGGGAGAGCCAAAAGTATGTTTCCGTTGTTTTGCAACCATTTTTCTATAAATGCTAATGGAGGTAATTCAGATTTTGGAACAAAGGCTTAGCTCACGACACACTGCAGGTGTGAAAGGGTTGAAACAAAAGAGATGCTAACCCTAATGGTATTTCTTGTCATTAACAATTCTTTGATGTTCACACTGGAGCCTCCCTTTTATCTTTTAGTTTTTCAGCCATCTTTGTTAACACTCAGCTCAATTGAATCTTTTTTTTTTTTTTAACCTCCCCCTGGCCTTTAAAGACATCTGCAAAATGTTTATGCTAAGTTAGTTTCCACAGCATCTTTTAGTACCAAGGCAAAGTAAAATGAGATAAAGCTTGTGAGGTTATTATTAAAACATCAGTAAGTTTCTATCATTAAGCTGAAGGGGAAGATCAATAAAAAAGGAGCACTTAATGTTACTTTAATAAGGATGAGTTTCCTGTAACAGGATTTGGGATTAACTTTCGTATCACTGAAGTGGGCTTTACGATAACGTTGCCGCGATGAGAAGAGTTTGACTTGCCTTTACCCAATTAAACAGTTTGCAAATACTTTGAATGTACTTGATCTATTATTTCCTGTTTCTTTGAAAGCTTTCATGATATAGCATATTTTAAGAATATTTGGCTAGAGCTTTTTCTTCTTTGTGGATGAGTCCCTGGCAGGCTGCCAAAGACTTTTGCAGGCAGGTTTGCCTCTGTCTGTCCTTCTGTCCATGGAGGATTGGGGAAGGAGGAGGTGAGATGACAGGGAGTGGAACTGCAGCTTTGAGAAAAGTTTAACTCACTTTGATGACAGCAACATGTAGGGAACAGTCAACACTACATAATATACCGTCCTAAGCTATTCAGCGGCAGGCTCTGGGACTCGGAGCATGGGCGCAAAGTAGAATCATATGTTTCCCATGAAATGGTTTGGCTGATCTTACTGTTCATTAGCCTATTTTGCATTATTTTGAATAAAGCGGAAACGTTGATTAATTGCTTCTAAATTAAAACACCTTTCCTTTTAACTGTTGGAGGGGATGCGAATGTTTAACTAGATAACTCTTGAGTGCAAGTGGGGAACCTCTCCGGACAGTTGAGTTATTTTTACTTGAGAGCTCATGTTTTGGCAAGTATTAATTTGGAGCTAGTTTAATACTGTAGTTCGGGGTTGTAGTAAACCAGGCAACTCCCTCAGCCTTTATATACCTAGTTCTGCCCCAAATGTCAAAAGCTAGGGGGCAGATAATAAGAAAAGATAAAATACAAATTAATGTTAACAATGTATCTATTTTATGATTTTCCTCTCATATTATTTAATAATTCTTAGCATTTATACGACGCTTTTCATCTTCAAAGCACTTTACAAATGTTAGCTAATTAACCGCAAGGTAATGAGGCCTGGGTAATCATGCAGCAGTAAATTTTCTCTAGCTCAGATTATGAAGTAAAAATGGAGATCATGTATTCATACTTCTTTTTATAGCATTAGGTGGTCTTGGAGATTTTGTGAATCTGAAACTCAAGCAATTTATCTTTGTGTAGAACTTACGTTTCTTTGTAAAAAATCTTGGGCAATTCAGATGCTCATGAACTGGAAGGATTTTCCCATCTAGCAGGTGGTTAATAAACTTTTTTTTTTTTATCTTAGCTTTGTCTGTTCTTATTCCTTGTTATTTTCACCTTAATCTCTCTCTTCTTGTCTAAGAACAGAGAAAGGTCCAAAGGGAAGGACATTTACTAGGAAGAATTAGGGACAGACATCCATTTTGTTTTTTTCCCCAAATTTCCCAAGTTGTTTTAGCTTGTGAGCTGCATGCTAAAACACTTGTGCTATTTTACATGGCTTTGTGTAATGCTGCTAGTGCAGGAAGTTTTCACTAGTTTAGAATGGGGTGTGTGTGTGTGTGCACTGTAGACAGTCGGGCTTTGTATAAGGCCTAAATTAGGTAAATTTTCAAGAAAAGCATACTTTATTCTACATAAAATACCATCTGATATAAAATAGACTCTAGGAAGGAAAACGAAGGCACTAATGAAAGCAACTTATTTCATGGCAGACTTACATTACAGACTGGTAAACACACTGCTTTCTGAGAATGAATTGCTCGTGGAACTCATGCTCCGAGGGAAGGTCTTATTTCCCTGAACTCCTAATTTGGGAAAGCTACTAAAGTTAATCAGATTCTTCTTAGTCATGGATAAGATCCTGATGATTCAGAAGGAATTTTATTTGAACCACCGAGGGTCCTACAGACTCCGTTCTAAATGAGAACAATTTAACGAGGATTTATTCTATTTGTTTAACGCTTTCCCCTCCTCCATCTAGGAATTATATATTGGGCTATGTCCACATGCCCCAAACACAGGACTGAGAAGTGGAGGTTCCAGTCTTTGAGCTTGTCCTCCTGACACTTGGGGAACACACTGATACTATTTGGAAAAAGCCAGATGATGACTGGTGTATAACAGACTACAATGTCCAGGTGATAGAATTTTTTCATTTTTCAGTCAGATAGCTTTAAAGTCCTGAGCACCAAGTGCCAGCCTGTATGCCTTTATAATAATATAAATCATCAAAGGAAGAATCAATTGCTACAATATTCTGAATCTGGGTCTACATATGCCTTAATGATATGGCTTCTCTACCAAACTCATGCCTGGTGACAGACTGAAGATAAAATGTACTGTTATCATCAAACTAGCATCCCTCAAAGAAATTAATTGTACGCTTAACTCATAAAGACATAACTTGATCAGCTGGAGCTTACAATATGCTGGTCAGGGACAAGTGTTTCTGTCATAAATCATGACCTTGTTCCCACCTTTTGTCCCTAAGCATACCCTTAGCTTGGTGTGTTATCAGGATGGCCCCAGTCTTCAGATGGGGGTGGAAGAAGGGTCAGGAAGAAGGAGAAACAAAATAGGAATCAACCCTTCTTGTCAGTGGCACCAACCAGCCTCTTTTCTATGTGTGGGGGGAAAGGAATGGACCCCAGTGAAGATGGGAACTGAACCAAGTACTTTTATATTAGTCTCTCAAACACTTCCTCACCCACTGATTTCATTTCTGTTGAGATGATCAATTTCTACATTTTGGAGAAATATTATTCATAAAATATTCCTAATCTGCTTTGCTTACTTCGTGGCACCCTTGTTATCTCTGTATATTCGTACTCTAGAAACTTTCTGTATCCTGCAAGAATTCTTGCATGGAGACTTAGCATAGATTCAATTACCAAGAAAGGTTTAACCCCAGGCCCCCTTCTCTCCATCTGAACTCCAAAGCCGCGGCTCCCTTCTTTTACTAGAGCAGAATCCATTTAGATGGAGAGATGTGTCCAAGTGGGAAAGGAGTATGACTACGTAGTGTACTACTGTGTATACCCCGATGTGAAACTGTCCATAAAATTTACTGATTCAAAAATACCACATGGTATGTGCAATATGATACAATTTATGTTTTAAAATCTTCTATGTGCTAAAGAGAAGCATGAGAATGTGTATATTATTTCAATGTTTTATAATAAGGCTACAGACTTCTAAAATCATATGCTCTTGACCAACTCCCACACTTGTTCAAATCTTACTCAAATGTCTCTGGTTCAATCAGATCCATCCTGACCACCCTGTTAAGCTGCAATCCACTCTCTACTCTCCTTGTTCTCCACGGTCCTTAGCATCTTCAAACATGAAGGGTGACCATGCAACTTGCTGATCAAAGGGAACATTTTTGCAAGTGAAAGGGAGCATTAACTGGAATTGAAGGGGGCCAGAATAATGTACATAATCTGAGACTATTTTGAGCAAACCAGAATGTTTGGTTACTTGAGATACACTATATAGTTAGTTTATTTATTATGTTTATTGCTTATTGGCTGCCCCTCAACCCGGATTGAAGCTCCATGGCAGCAAACGGGCAAAGCTTTTTGTCTGTTTTTATCTATATGCTTACTGGTGTATCCCAAGGCCTAGAGCAGTGCTTGGCACACAGTAGGTGTTTAATAAAGATTCACTGAATGGAGGAATACAACAATAAATGGATAAATACACTGAATGAATGAAAATAGGAAACTCATTTTGGGGAAAAAATGGTATATAAATGTGAAAGTGTTCTAAGCGAAGTCATAAGGCTCCGAGTCTTTGCCACACCCATGGCACTTTGGTGAGCATTCTACACATAGCAAGAATATGCTAAATGTTTCCTGATTCAGTGACTATTTAGTCTGGAATTCAGTGAATTCTCAGAACACCCATCCCTGTTAAAATGACTAACTCAAAATTTGTTCCAAAATCTAACCGTGATGTTATTTTCATGGAACAATGGGCCGATGTGCTATTTTCCTTCTGTTAAAAAACAAAATTCAACTGAGTAAATTTGAAGATCTAGATGGGTTTACTCAACAATTCACGAGCCAGGCAGTATCCCTTCTAGCAGACAGAAAGGAGCTCCAAGGAGCTATATAAAATGAAAGACATTTACAGGCAGAAGGAGGCAGGCAAGAGTGTTATTCTAGCAAAGTGGGTTATTTCAGGCAAGGTCACCTTTCACGGGAGGAAGGCAGGGGTCTCTCAGGCAGATTGCCTCACTAATGCTGACTCAGGAATTCCAGATTGACTGGTTAAGACTATATTTCTGGGGAAGACTGAAACCGCTGGTAGGTTAGGTATCAAGTCTTCATTTGCTGGCGTGGGGCTTAGCGCAAGTGACTCTATTTTGGGCTTGTCTTTTTCTTTCTTTTTTTTTTTTCTTTTAACATTTCATTAGTACAGATAAATGATGAATGACTTAACTTGGAGAGCAATTTCACTTTTCAGTAGGAAAAGTTTTCTATTTACAGTTTATTATTTTTTCATATATGTTTTTTGGGGGGGCATGGATTAAAATATTAATTTACAGATGGCCTTCTCACATGGTCTGATTTAAGATTCTCCCTAGTGTTTTTCTTCTCTCAGGTATGAACCAATAACTCATGCTAAATTAGTTCCTGCATAGTTTCCATTTACTTTTCTCATTTTACCACTACAATGTATTTATACAATATCCACTTTAACACCCATGTGTGTTTTTCATATGGTCAGGAGGAACACCAGAAAGACTGTTTGTTATTCAGGATTAAACATATATTCTTATATTGCTCTTATTCACCCCTCTCCCTTATTTTGGTGTAATTTGAAACTTGTCTGGGTTACCCCACAAGACAATATTATGAGGACAACTGTTGTTCTTTTTCTTCAAAGTCCAGGTGGCACTTGGACTTCCTTTAAAAAATGATTTAAAATGACTTTATCATTAAATGCCTTTTGTTTAACCTAATGTCCCCAAAGGAAGCCCTTTGTCTCATTTGGGGAATGTTTTCAATAATGTATGGAAAGGACAGTGTTTAGAGAAAAATAAAGAGCCCAGGAGAAAAACTGCACACTTAAGGCGGGTCAGAGAGAGGAACAAGAGAAGGCATGGCCCAAAAGAGCTGTGTTTATAGTTGAACATCTGACTGGGGTGTCTTTGATTGCTGTCTCCTATAGATGGCATAAAATTGGAGGCATCTCTCTTTCTAAAACCAGGTGGAGTGTGTAAAGGAGAATAGGGACAATAGATAAGTTAGAAAGGTAGAGGGAGGACTGGGCCACGGATGGAAGAATTGCCAATGGGGCAAAAGGCTTCTGAGAGCAGCAGGCTGAGTATGGAAGGGACCACAGGTTGTCAGTCTGCTTAGACAACACAGGAATATGTTAGAAAGAGGGACTGGGGAACAATCCTGTTCTCTTGGTGGGGATAGCACACATTGTTGTTATAATTATTAAGAAGTTGAGCTTCTGGGGCACCTGGGTGGCTCAGTGGGTTAAAGCCTCTGCCTTCGGCTCAGGTCATGATCCCAGGGTCGTGGGATCCAGCCCCGCATCGGGCTCTCTGCTCAGCAGGGAGCCTGCTTCCTCCTCTCTCTGCCTGCCTCTCTGCCTACTTGTGATCTCTGTCAAATAAATAAATAAAATCTTAAAAAAAAAAAAAAAAGAAGTTGCGCTTCTGAGATAATTTGGAAGGAAGTTCCTATTTCAGGCATAAACTTCCCAGTCTTGTTAATTTTTATAGACAGAAGGTAATATATATTTAAATAGTGAGGAAATGTTTACAACAGAAAAGCAAATGCTTTGCTCTCTCTGCTGTTCTCTTTTTGGGGATATTTTGTTAGCCTTGAGCTGGAAATGTTTGCGCCTGCTCTGCATCTCACCTTTAGTCTTTGTGCAGTTGCTGCTACAGTTGCTTTGTTGTTAGCTCTAAGGCCTCTTCCTGTAGGAAGAAAAGAAGAACAGAAGGATGGGGGAGTGGGGAGAGTGATAGAGGGATCTGGAAAGAGGAGTGCGGGAAGGGAGAAAGTCGGACACCCAACAATTTTTGTTGTTCAAGATGGTGCTTTAAGGACTTGAGTTTTAATAAACTCCATTCTAATATCTTCTACACCGGTTTAAATCAATGTTTCAGTTCATTCAAAGTTAAGGACTTGTAATTTAACTCAAGCTATAAAGATGTGCAGTAGGGGTTCTCATAGTTTTTGGGCACAGGAGTCATTTGGGGTAGAGATCCCTCCTGTGACCTCCAGAAGTTCTGCTCACCTAGGTCCGGGTGGGCCCAGGAAAAGGCTGTCTTTAGCAATCTCCCCACATGGCTCTGATATTCTGAGCCAGAGACACTTGGAGAAGCACTGGGTTAGCACTCATTATTCTTACTTCACCTGGATTGGGTTAGGCCCCAAGAACCTCCTCTGACCTCTCTTTTATTTCTGAAGAGGGAAAAGTGGCTCTCACTTCCCTCTGCTCTCTGGAGGTAAAGGAAACAACTAAGCTTCTGTGACCACCCCCATCCCTTTCTTTTATTCTCATGGATGTTTCAGACATATCCTGAAGCTAAACATGCAGCCTTCCTTTCCAGGTATCAATGGGATGGGAAAAGTGGGCATTAGCACTGAAGTATTGTTTAAATATGATGTGACATTCTGAGCCCCTGGAGCTAAGGCTATTAGGTGAAAGTGAATAATGCCTCTGATGTCCTTGCAGGAAGTGATTTCCCCCCTGTGATCTTTGTGTGAGAATCTCAAGAGGACAGCTCTGTATTTAGCAGAAAAATCACAGAACTTGCTTAGTATGGCTTATTTTAACAAGAATATGGACACAAGAGAAACTCAAAATAATATAAGGGTTTCACATATAGTGTAGTTGCATAGTTGGAGGTGTGAGTGCAATTCTTGGCGTAGAGCAGTTATTTATTTTTTAATATTTTTGAAAGATTTATGTACTTATTTTAGAGAGAGAGAGAGTGTGTGTGTGTGCAGGGGGAGGAGTGGAGGGAGAGGGACAAGCAGATTCTGTGCTGAGTGTGGAGCCTAATGACGGGCTCGATCCCACAATCCCAAGATCACACCCAATCTGAAATCAAGAATTCAACACTCAACCAACTCAGCCACCCAGGTGTCTCTAGAGTAGTCATTTAACACACATTTGCTGAATACATGAACATATTTTAAGATAAACTCAAGCCCTGTTTCCAGCTACATAATACAGACATAAGAGATACACAGATAATTCCTACTACACTTCTTCAGAGACCTATACAAATTTTCAATCTCAACTGAGCTATTTGGTCATATGATTACTTGCCACGATTGTCAAGAATCTATAACTACCCAGTTGCATGCCCAATTATTTGATGCTCTTAACTTCACCCCAAATGGATAGGTTAGTTAGTTAAGAATATACTGCTGAGGTTTTATGGAACTATGGAATCTTGCCGTGCTCAGAGGAGAACAGTATCTCATCACATTAAGCTTATGTATTAGTATTGGTGAAGAGAGGTAGATTTGCTAGCAATTAAACTCACTCAGACATATTACACATAAGTGACTGGAGTGATCTAGCATCCTGAATGGACACTTCAGTGGTTTGATGATTGTTGACAGTGCCGTTCAATAACACATCCAAATCTGGGAGTGAATGCAGGATGCTGGATTTTAGGACATAATGTCTTGGGATTTTGTGATGGTTCAGGAAAAGCCAAGGACGTTAATGACTGAGAGTCCTTGGAAACCTAGGTTAGGCTCCAGAGAAAAGCCTAATGCCCTAACTTGACAGGTGAGGGAACTACAGCTTTGAAAGGAATCTCTCTGCTCTTTCTCTTTCCAGCCCCCTCAACCTTGTTTCTCCCCACCCCCCTTTTTTTTCTGAAGGGTTGTTGGTGATCTGTTAAGCATTCCATACCGCCTTCCTTCTGCTCACAGTTATTGATAATACATGGTTCCTTAGATAGGATTACATCATGAACTCATACCCCATAGGCCTATTTGTATCGTTTAGTATCAATCATGCAACTTAAGAAAAAAGAAAAAGGCAATAGAACCATATTACTAGGCTTCTTGTCCAAGGATTTTTCACGAGGCCAAACCTTTTCAGTAACCCCCAGAACGGTTGGAAAGTGGTTAGAAAAAAGTTTTCCCTCCAGTTCTCTAGGTAACAGTCTAGAGCAGGCATTGGCAAACTTCTGTAAAGGGCAAGATAGTAAATAGTTTAGGCTTTGGGGGCCTGCCATTGTGGTGTGAAAGCAGGCATGGACAATATGTAAACAAATGGGTGTGTGTGTGCTCCAATAAAACTTTATCCGTAAAAGGAGGATGTGGGCCAGAAGTGACCCATAGCCTACAGCCTATTAAAACTTAGCCTTGAGAAATACCATTTCCCTGGATGGCCAAGATTAGGAACAATTTCTGCACTTCAGTAGTTGAGAAATTTGGTGTTATTTATTTTTCTCCCTGGAATTAAACCCTCAATAGCCGAGGAGTAAGGCTGATGAGGTGTATTGATTTTTTTTAGTCTGAATGTTCTGTGAATGAAAGCAGAACTGACTTAACCAAAAATTAATGTGACATAGGAATAATATGCTATTTTCAATGAAAGACTTAAAAAGAGAGACAGTATGTGTTTAGAGCTATATTACTATGTCAGTTGGATATTGGACTGGGTCTTTTAGTTTAGGTTTTTACAGTGGGAACGACAGTCAGAATTGAGAGCCAGTGGAGTTTTCTCCAGAGTTTCCCAGTTTTCCTTTCAGCTTCACTTTGCCCGTATGCGCTGTTGATGCTCCATGCCTATAGCTGCCTCTGCACAACTTGCCCCTGACTTCTTGCTGCCCATCGATCCCCAGCAAACTTATTTTTCCAAGAGCACTGCTTCAGGGTCAGCTCTCAGAAGCTAACTTATTTGAGAAACCCATTACACAAAAGTGTAAATTGCGACAATAGTTTTTTGCATTCTTTGGGATAGAAGATGGTGCAGGTTGGTTTCCACATAGAAAGCTCACTGCCATTTTTGTCACTGTCTTGTTAACTGTCACCAAGAAATCAGGAATTTCTCTGGAAATCCCCAGCAAGGCTATTCTGCACTGCCTCACGACCTCCAGTAATTTCCTGTTTTATAAACCAACAGTTAGTTCAAGTTTTTTCTCAACTTGGCTTTCATTGAGCCTTTGGTAATCTAGTCAATGTCCTTGACGGAGCCGCCACTTGACCCTCTCTGCAGGCCTCTTCCTGAGGTTGTGGGTGTTACATGGCAGCATGGAGTAGGGATTAAGGGGCACTCCGAAGTCACACTGTCTGGGCTCACCTCCCGGTGCCACCACACCGCAGGGTCTCGGGCACATCACTGAAACTTTCCTGTCAAAATGGCATTATGACAATGACAGCATGTATCTATCTAATTGGTTAATGTGAAGGTTGAATGGAGCGAGAGGTGTCAAGCACCGGACTTGCCGTATAATAACTACTCAAGTGTGTCTGTTATATTGTTCTGAGATAAAAATCCGATGGAATCCTCAGCATTATTCTATATTGAACTGCATTTTGGTTACTGTGACCATGGGCAGACTGTCATCGAACTATCAGCATTTCTTGAAGGACAGTGAAAAACGTAGGCTGCTTGGCTCCTGGAAGGAGCCTGGTTTGGGACTCTGATATGGCTGGGTTTACATATTGCTCCCCGCTACAGGCTCTCTGACTGTGTCAGGTAACATAACCTTCCTGAGCTTCCCATTTATGCCTTTTACCTACTTAGCATAGCTGGTATGAAGACTACCCCAGAATGCCAGTGAAACTGCATTAAATAAATGCATTAAGAGGGGCCTGGGTGGCTCAGTTGGTTAAGTGTCTGACTCGATTTCGGCTCAGGTCATGATTTCAGGATTGTGAGATCGAGCCCCGCATCGGGCTCCACACTGGGCATGGATTCTCTCTTTCCATCTCCCTTTGCTCCTTGGCCCAACCCCCTCTAAAAAAAAAAAAAGGAGAAAAAAATAAATAAATGTGTCAAATGTTTTTTATTTCAATAATGGCTGAAATAAAGGGCTGGCATCAAAAGTCTTCCATTGGGAGAATTAGGGAAATATTTTTGGCAAGAAAATCTCTTTTCTAAGCAAATTATCTGCTTAGAACCAATTAACCTGTGTATAAATGGGGCTGATCCTGGATCATATGACATTATTGGGAAGCTGGATAGTTCAGTACAGAGACTTCAGAATGTAGAATAAACTAACCTAGATTTTTGTCTTTATTCTGTTACTGACTCACAGTGTGACCCCGGGGTAAGTCACTGGTTCTCTGCTCTGTCATCTGTAAGAAGAGTGGGGTTAGCCTAGTATTTTCTAAGTCTTCTTATTGTTCTAAAGTAGAATGTTCAGGTGTACAGAGCAGTGACATGTCATTTTTATGTTCCTGGATTGATGTGGCAAGTGACAGCCAACCCTCCAGTGTTAACAAGGGAAGGTTAATTGGTAGAAATATTTTCTTTGCTTTTAACATTGTAATGGGAATGGCAATAAGCCTTTTGTTGTTTTCTTTAGTTTTGTTCCTCTTCTTTGATTTTCAATGACACATGGCCCAGTAAAGCTACAAGAGAGCGTGAATGAAGAAAACATTCTGGGGGCACCTGGATGGCTCAGTCAGTTGAATATATGACTCTTCATCTCAGCTCAGGTCTTGATCTCAGGGTCATGAGTTAAAGCCCTGCACTGGGCTCCACACTGGGCATGGAGCCTACTTAAAAAATTCTGTGTGACTCAGAAGATTAGCATTGTTTGCTGTTATCGATCAAGTGGCTGGTGTGGAGAACAGTAAATACCAGAGTTTCACATAAGTGGGAAACATTACCCAATGAGCTAATAAGCATAGGCCCTTCCCAAATTCTCATTTTATTCATAAGTTGTCACTGGTTCCTGTATTTCATGTATAAATGCACAAAATCCTTCTCTTCCTTTATCAGAAGCTGAGTATACTGAAAATATGATTTGGCTGGACACTTCAGTTAAATTGCCAAACTGGTGTTTACACATAGATGCAGTCTAAACTGATGACCGGGTTAGTCATTCAACCAATTAACCTGATCAATAACCAGTCCATGACCTTACAGAGAGATCATCAATGGATCAAATGATTCAGACTACTGGGTGTGATTAAATGTGGTCTTGTGAGTGAGTCATGGATACGAAGAAAATATTTAAGAGGAAATATCTCAGCATCTCTCTAAAACTTCTACTTCACACAAATTTGCCTTAGGATGAACACTAATGAAAGTCAATAACAGCTACATAGAAAAAGAGCAAGATATGTTAAAAAAAAAAAAAAGGAATCCCCCAACATTTCTTTTAGGAATACTCTCTGAACTTTGAAATATATGTAAGTAATATATATGATAGTCCCTTTCTCTTGAAGGTTATTTTAACTGTCATCAGGAACTGACAATAAATACATTACAAAGCCTCAGGAATCAACATTGGCAGTGTGAAAAACCAACAAACACAGCTCTGAGCAAACCACCTTTCAAAAACTCTTTTAATGATTAACATGTACCTGAAGTCCAGTTATTACACTGATTTTTATTTAACTTTGAATCTCAGCTACTCCATTAACATAAAAAAATTACTGTCACCCATCTTCAGTGTGAACCTTAATCCTTACCCTTCTCTTCAGCCTGTTTCCATCCTACAAATCTGACCAATCCTGTAACCCCCCTTGAATCACCTTTCTTCCTCTTTCCTCCTTTTTAACCACTGAGCTTCTGGAAAATTAGCCAGCTGCCACAGGAAACTAAAGTGACTGTCCCAGTCACCCAGCTGATAAATTGCAGATAAGTTCCAGATTTCAACTTATTTCTTCTGTAAGGAATCATCTTTAATTTATCTTTCCTCCACCCATTACTTCCCCAGTCCTTACTACCCAATCTGCAAATGATATTTTTACAGGATGTACTGGTTTCACACTTCTTTTATTCTCCTTCCGTCATTCTAGCTTTGGTCTTTAATACCTTTTGCTGAACAGCCACCACATAAGTCTTCCAACTGATCTCCTCGCCTCTCACGTCTCGCTCCTTTGCAATACTGCCAACAAGCTCTTTGGAATTTGGAATTTGGAATTTGGAAATTCCAGCTGTTCATGGCATTCCTCTGAACACAGTCCCCAGTGGTTTCTTGTTGCCCAGTAAACAGAGTACAAACTCCTTAGCACAGTATTCAGATTCCTCCATAAACAACTTCCACAGTTTTACCTCTTATTTACTTTCTATGCTTCGTCAAACCAGAACAGGACCCGAATTTTCTTGATGCCTCAGGCTGACTGGGCTCTTCCAGGACACTTGGTTGTTCTAGTTCTACGAAGATGAAGACGCTTAGAATGGGGGTGGAGAGGGACTTTTTTTTTTTTTTTGCTAATTTGCATCAAGGGCTAGCAGCTACCCTTGTGTTTTACTTTATGGGATGCCAGTTTATTCTGTCTTTGCCCATCTCTGCTCTACCAAATCTATTCAAGATTTGGGTTAAATGCTGATTCCTTTATGAAACATTTCTTTATGCTTCCTCTCTGCTCTTACTTACTCTGCCATTTCCTACTGTAAATATCTGTATATGTGTCATATCTCCTCTTCTATATTGTAAACTCCTACATCAGCTCAACAATAGTGTCTTAAAACAGTACTATCTGGAATTTAATTGTGTGAAACTAATAATTCATTATTAATAATAGTTCAAATATACTGAATTACATACTTTAAAAGGGTGAGTTTTATGGTATGTGTATTATTTCTCAATAATTTATTATAAGAATAATAGTTCAAATACTAATATTTGTAAATGATTCAATTAGAATAATTTATTATTAAATAGGATAGGTGACAGCTTGGCAGATATAGCGTGCACACATTTGTATCTCCTATTTCCTGAGATCTCATTTAAATGGCAGTAAGGTAGAACTAAGAAGAATAAACTCACAATAATGATGAGAATAGAAAAGAGAATGATCAAGGGAAGAGAGATTTCAATATATTTCTGGAAGATGAGAAATAGGTAGAAGAAGTCACCTGGTTGCAGTAATAAAGGACAAGGTAGTTCAAACTGTGCTCTCCTTGAGCCAAATAGTAAATAAGGACAAAATTTAAAATACACTAGGACTTAAGGCACTGAAAAGCTAGCAAGAGAATGAAAAAAATATTGAATTAAGGTCTAGAAAAAAACAGAAGTTCTGAGAGAAGGGCTTGGCACTGGGGGGAACTTTTCTTGGAGTCATTTGCCAATTCTAAAGAGACAACTAAGAAGCTGTGAGGCTGAGCAGCAGGGGGAAGCCAAGGGGACAAAAGTTGGAATCTTAAAAACCTATGTTCCCAACATACACACACACATAGTGACTTGGGATAGCAAAGAGTTCTACTCTTGGAATAGATGTAGACTACTCTTACAAGGATTGTAGGTCAGTTTCAAACCATTATAGATTCTGCAGTTGGATTAAAGTGGTCCTGATTTATTAATACCCCAGCAAAATACTACTGTTTTATGGAGGAAGGGAATATTATCTTGGGTCTCAAATTATCTTCACAAACAATTTCACAACTATAATTTCTAATAAGCAATAAATAAGAACCAAGAGAATAAAAAACATAAATGAGAACCACAACAGATTAAAACTGCTAGAAACCTAAGAAAAAGACAAACCTTATAAGCCGTCAGGGAAAAAGACAGATTACCTTCAAAGGAACAACAATTTGAATTACAGTTGTCTTTTCATCAGATACAATGAGAACCAGAAGATAATGAAGTGCTCTTTAAAGTTCTAAGAGAAAATAGCTACCAATATATTATTCTACACTCATCAAAAATATCCTTCAAGAATTAAGATGCAACGAAAACATTTCTTAGTTATAAAGCTAAAACTTATAGCAGCAACTCACAGTAAGGAAAACATTAATGGTGCTCTTTAGGCAGAAGGAAATGGACCTCAGAATAAAGGTCTGAGATGTGGAAGAAATGAAAACAATAATAAAATCTTGCAGGATTTAAAATATATATGAAATTAAAACACACCACAATAGGGGTACCTGGACAGCTCAGTTGGTAGAGCATGTGACTCCAGATTTTGGGGTTGTGAGTTTGAGCCCCATGTTGGCTGTAGGGCCTACTTAAAAAGAAAATATACCGCAATAGGGTCAATATAATCAAGGAGGAATATATAACATAGATAGGGATTTTGGTAGTGTTTTAAAGTCCTTGAATTATTGAATTGTCCAAGAAGAGGGTAAAAAAGTACAATTAATATTAGATTTTGGCTAAGTCAGGATGCATACTGTAATTTCTTGGGTAGGTAGTAAAAAAAAAAAAAAGGTAAAAGTATGTATATGTACCTAATAATATAGGTTTAAAATACATAGAGAAAGAAATTGCCAAAACTAAATGGAGAGGGGCACCTGGGTGGCTCAGTCATTAAGCGTCTGCCTTCAGCTCAGGTCATGATCTCGCCATCCTGGGATCGAGCCCCATATCGGGCTCCCTGCTTAGCAGGGAGCCTGCTTCTCCCACTCCATCACCCCTTTATTTGTGTTCCCTCTCTTGCTATCTCTCTCTGTCATAAATAAGTAAAATTTAAAAAAAAACTAAGTGGACAAATAGACAAATTCATAATCATAGTGGGATATTTTAACATACATCTCAACTGACAGAAAAAGCAGTAAAAGAAAAATAAGTGAGCATGGAAAAGTTGAGAGTTAACAAACTGGACCTATTGTGCATATATAGAAGATTGCAGAATACACCTTATTTCTAGTATATGTGGAATATTTGTGAAAGTTTTACCAAAAAAATCAAATGCTGAGTCATAAAGTCTCAATAAATATCAAAGTCTTGAAATAATACTAAATTTGTTCTCTGGCCATAAGAATAATTAAGCTAGAGCCCAACAAGAAAAGTATAGGAGAAAATCCTTATATGTTTAGAAACTAATAAACTTCTGAAAATCTTATGAGTTAAAAAAGAAATCATAACTAAATGATAATAAAACACTTCCATTTGCTGCTAATTCCATACTTAGAGGGAAAATTATAGCCTAAATAAATATATTAGAAAAGTTAAGATTCAAAGAAACCAGAAAAAATAACAGCCAATTTTACCAAAGCAGAAACATAATAAGCCCAAGAACAAAAGTTAGTGAAGTAGGAAACAAATAGGTAATTAAAAAAAAATAAGTAAAATCAAAAGTTATTTCCTTTAAAACACTAATAAAATTGGCAGACCTGGTAAGAATAATTAAGGAAAAAGAAATAAAAAATCATCACCATCACAAAAGGAAGAAGGGGAGCTGACTATGGATTCTACAATATTAAAAATATGTATAGAAAATTTTTGAATAATTCTAACCAAATTTGACAATGTGGAAAACCAGACAAATTTCTAGAAAATGAAAACCTAACAAAACTGACACAGGAAGAAGTGGAAGATATGAGTAGTCATAAGTTATTAAAGAAATTTATCTATAATTAAAACTTTCCTTCATAAAGCTCTTGTAGTGAATCAAAACAATTTTAAGAAAGAGCTAATGTCATTCTTACACAAAATCTTCCAGAGCAAAGCAAGTAGGCATATTATGAGAATTAAGAATTTACATTTTAATTTCATCATGGGCACAGATATAATTTTTTAAAAATTAACAAATCAAATGCAGCAAAATGTAAAAGGATAATACAACATGATAGAGTCGTATGTATTGCAAGGATACAAGGCTGCTTTTATATTAGAAAATCAGCATAACCTTAACATTAAGAACCATATGACCATATCAACCATAACATTAACAAAACATAGGAGTAAAATCACAGAATTATTTAAAAACACAAAAAATTTCCATGTGATAAAATTGAACATCTACTTATAAGGGGAAAACCCTCTTGAGAATAGAAATGGACAGCAAATACTATAATTAATGAATTAGCTCTCCTAACCAACCTTGTAATGAAAATCTTAGCCAGGTCAGTCTGGTATTTTAAATAAGAAAAAAAAAAAAAAGACTCCAATTCTCTACTTTTCCTTGTATCCACACCCTTTGCAATGTAATGGGACTCTGAAGCCCTTCTTGAATCTGAGCTGGCTTTGTATTTTGCTTTGGTTAAAAGAATATGGCTAAATTGACAATGTGCCATTTCTGAGCCTCAAGAGATCTCTTTCTCACTCTCCCTCTCCTCCCTTTGTTTTTCAGAGACTCTGGCACTGCCCCCGGGGATAATAACAAACTGGAGGATGAAATCATGTTGAATAGAACTAAGGTGGCCAAGCTGTCCTTGCTGTGGCCCTAGATATGTAAGAAACCCAGCCCACATCAGCAAAGGCTCTTAGCTGAACTGCAGCTAGCCGCAGATGCACAAATGGATCCTGGCAAGACTAGTTCAAATCAGCAGATGTAGTCATCCAACCACAGACTTGTAAGAAATAATTTGGGGTGGTTTATAATGCAGCAAAAACATTATAAAACAGACAGTAGGTCAAGGGGGAAAAAAAGGTATAAAAGGAAGTATGAAGTATGAAAAAGGAAGAAAATGTCTATAGTTATTTGCAGGGGGTAAAACTATGTAGAAAATCCAAAAATATCTAGCTACATTATTGGAATTAATGACTTAGCAAAGTTGATGGATCTCAAATACAAAATATCCATTGCATTTTCACATAACGGCAATGTCTTAGTCTATTTGGGCTGCCATAACAGAATACTATAGACTGGGTGGCTTAAACAACAGAAATTTATCTCTTACAGTTCTGGAGGTCTGGGAAGTCCAAGATCAAGGTACCAGTAGATTTGGTGTCTTGTGAGCATCTGCTTGCTGGTTCATAGATAGCCATCTTTTCACTGTGTCCTCATGTGGTGGAGGCAAGCCTGGTCTCTGGGGTCTCTTTAAAAGGATACTGATCCCATTCATGAGGGCTGTACTCTCATGACTTACTTACCTCCCGAAGACCCCACCAACAAATACCATCACATTGGAAATTAGATTTAAGCATATGAATTTTGGGGCGACATAAACATTTAATCTAGAGCAGGCTACAAATAGTTAAAAAACTTAAAAAAAACACTTCTAAATACTATAAAATTATATATGGTACATACGGATAAAACTAACAAACTATGTGTAAGATTTCACAGATAAAATTATTAGTCATTATTAAGGGAAGAGAAGGAATAACTAAATAAATAGAAGGATATACCATGCTTATAGTTTGGAAAATTCAATATCGTAGACATGACAATTCCTTCCAAATTGACTTACAGACTTAAGATAATTCCAAAGAAATACCAATAGTTCTTTTTTTCCATTAGTTGATTATTTGAATCTAAAATATGCAAAGAGCCCAAACTAATCAAGGTTCTCTTGTAAAAGAAAAACCATGTTAGAAGACTTTTATACCAAAGCCTATTTTGAAAGTATAGGATTCACAGCAAGGACAACAGGTCAGCAGAACAGAATAGAGAATCTGAGAACAGATCAATGATTACTTGATTTATGTAAATGATAGTGCTTTAGAGCAGTAGAAAAGAGATGGCCTTTTCATTAAATGGGCCTTTGACAGCTGAATATCCATTATTAGAAAATATGAAAATTTGTCCTTACCACACAGTATTCACAAAATTTATTCTGGGTGAGCTGAAGATCTAAATATGAAAGGCAAGACAATAATGCCTCCAGAAAATCCTAAAGGCAAACACTTCTATGACCTTGGGGCTGGACAAGATTTCTTAATAGGCTATAAGAAAGTAGTAATCAAACAGGAAAAGACTGGTAAGTTGTATTATATTAATATTACAAACTTTTTTTTTTTTAATTTTTAGCAAAAGATACCTTAAGGGAATAAAAGGGACAAACCATCTAGTGGAGAAAACACTTGCAACACATATAACTAACAACATATAATACATTTCTTCAAATTAAAAGAAAAAAAATAGTTAACCCAAGTTAAACTGGGCATATCACAAAAGAAGGCATCTAAAATGGCCACTAAAGTATGAAAATGTGCTCAATATCACTATTAATCAGAGATATGTAAGCTATAAATCAACAGTAAAATTCTAATATATACTCAATGGAGTGTCAGTATGACGACTGAAAATAGCAAGAATTGGAGAGAATACAGAACAATGGAAGCTCTTTTATGTCACAGGTGTGACTGTAAATTGGTAAAATCACTTAGGAAAACAGTTTGGTATTACCTACTGAAGTGCAGATATGGGTACCTTAGAATTCTGCCATCCTAGTCGTAGGTACACAGCTAACAGAAATGTATGCAAATAGACACCAAGAGACATACAACAATGTTAATAGTAGTAATGTCCAGAATAACCCCAAATTGGAAATAATTCATATTTGTCTATCAAAAGCAGAATGGCTAAGTCAGTTGCTCCATATTCATACACTGGAATGCTACATAGTTTTGAAAATGAATGAGCTACATTTATATTCCACAACATAGATGAATCTCACAAATATAACACCAAATAAAAGAAACAAAACCCAAAAGATTACATACTACATGATTCCATTTACATAAAGTTCCTAGAACCTAACATAAGAAGCCAAATTTAACTACAGTGTTTAGGGATGTGTGTAAGTGGCAAAATTATAAAGAAAACCAAGGAAATATTTACCACCTGAGTCATGAGAGTGCTTGCCTTTGGAGAGGTGGGTGATTGGGAATGGATAGAGGGAGACTTCTAGTGTGCTGACAATGTTCTAATGGACCCACAGATAGTTTATTTAGATAGTTTCTAATAACCTTCAGCCTGTAGGAGTGGTTACACAAATAACTTGACTGTAGAGGCAGTTATGTAGATACTGATTTTCTGATAACTTATTGAGTTGAGTCTTCTGATTTGTGCCTTTTTCTGTATTTGCATGACATTTTAAAATAAAGGAAGTTAAAGTGGATGGAGGCATGTCTGCAGATGAACCAAAATGGAAGAAAAATCAGCAGCTCACAACATGAACACCAGTTGTTTTGCAGTGAAGCTTTTAAAAACTGTGGTATTCCCGGAATGATTTCTGTTTCGTCTGGGGTCAGTTATTTTGTCTTGACAGTATTTTTCACCTTGTTGGTTTTCTTCATGTCAGGTATTCTTGAAGAGATACTATCTAAAGTCAATGACATACAAAAATAGGTGTCTAATTATATAATTTAAAGTTTAAAAGGTAATCAACAAAAATTTAAGCATCAAATTATAAGCACTGGAAGAAGAAAGGGGGGGAGAACTGAAATAAATGCACAACTTTCACAGAGGGGGAGAGTAAATATTATTGAAAATGATAAACCAAGAAGATGGAAGTAAATTATTCACAGACTTGATGGAAACCATTCAAAGAATTAGAATTAGAAATAATAAAAAATGGTGGTTTCAGTGGGGAGGGACTAAGGTAGGGGACAGGGAGAAGAAGATTGATTTCCATTATAAACCCTCTGGACTCTCTGATTTTTGTTTTGTTTTTGCCATATGCATATTACTTTGATAAAGCTCACAAGACATTTCTGAGATTCCCAGTTGTATCATTCTCATATACTTGATCTAAGAAATGTTTCTTGAGTTTGTGGCATTATGACTAGTCCAAGAGTAAGATCTACAATCTGTTGATGGTGTAGTTCATAGTGAACCCTATTTCTAAAGTACTGTTAGGAGTAAGAGCTGTGGCAATGACTAATTACTACAGATCTTCTAAATTATAATTTTATGATCATTTGTTTCCTTTTAATTTATTTATGGAAATATTTAATTAGAAACAAGGCAGATAAGTATTATATTGTACACAGACAAATGGGAAGTTAGGAATACTTTTACTCAACAGTTTGAAAAACAGCTAATATTAGCAAATCAAAAGTAGACAAGTCAGTGATAAAAGTAAAACTTCCAAAAAAAGGAATATCACCTTATACCAGTCATATTGGTGTGATAAGAAATAGCAAGAGTTGGCAAGGATGTGGAGCAAATGGAACCCTCATGCACTGTTGCTGAGCATACAAATTAGTGCAAACACTGTGGAAAGAAGTAGGGAGGTTCCTCAAAAAATTAAAAATAGAAATATCCTATGATCCAGTAATTCCATTACTGGGTATTTACTCAAAGAAAATGAAAACACTAATTCAAAAATATCTATGCAACCCTATGTTTATTGCAGCATTATTTATAATAGCCAGGCTATGGAAGCAACCTATAAATTCACTGATAGATGAATGAGTAAAGAAGAAGTACTGTGTATATGTATGTGTGTGTGTATTATATATACATAATGGAATATTACTAACCCATAAAAAAGAATGAGATCTTGGCATTTGTGACAACGTGGATGGACCTACAGGGGTATGTATTATGCTATGTAAAGTAAGTCAGAGAAATACAGATATTGTATAATTTCATTTACATGTGGAATCTAAGAAACAGATGAACAAATGGACAAACATACAAACAAAAACCAGAAACAGACTCAAAAATATAGGGAAAAAAATGGTAGTTGCCAGAGGGGAGGGGTTGGCAGGATGAGTGAAATAGGTGAAGAGGATTAGGAGATAACAAACCTTTAGATTGATTGATTGGTTGATTGATTGATTTATGGAGGAGAGGAGAGGGAGAGGGAGAGAATTTAAAGCAGACCCATGCCCAGTGTCTCACAACCCTGAGATTGTAACCTGAGCCAAAATCAAGGGTCAGACGCTTAACTGACTGAGCCACCCGGGGGGCCCAGACTTCCTGTTTTAAATACTAAGTCACAGAGATGAAAAGTGAAGCACAGGGAATATGGTCAAATATGTGGTATGGTGAGAGATGGGAACTACACTTAGAGTGGTGAGCACTGTGTAAGGCACAGAACTGTCGAATCACTATGTTGTACACCTATGCTATACTCCAAAACAAAAATACTTACCTTAAAATAATGTTAAAAAGCTACATATACTACATATTTTTTAAACAATGAAGTTCATTTATGTTTCTTCTGCTGTACTTGTATACCTTAATAAACATTACCTTTGGGGTGAATATGTGAGGAAAAAAATCAAGGCTCACTTTTTAAAAAGTAAAGTTTAACTATTGGATAACTGGCCTTACCTATTTCTTTTTCTTTAAAAGTATAATTTCTGAGATCTTTAGATGCCTTGTTTCAGTATTTTATCTTTGTAAAATGTGTATTAAAATTGTCCCCTCTGTAACTCTGGTAACAATTTTTTCTATTTTTTCCAGTAATTTTCCCCCCAAATCTGGGTACTCCCACATGTACGATCTGCCAAGTATTTTAAAGTGAGAAAAAAAAAAAAAGAAAAAAGAGAAAAAAAAGCTGAGAACATCTGTTCTAGAGAAAAGGTCTTGTAGGTTTTTTGTTTTTGTTTTTACATCATAGAGCAATCTCACACATTGTTTTGCATAGAGTAGTTGCTCAAAAGATGTTTGTTGTATTGAATCATATTGAGTATTATAATATATGGTATAACATTATTGTAACAGGACTAGCAACCTGGAGTGAAAAATCAGAGCTTACGGTTTAAGAGAGGTGATTAATCATGAGGAACGCACAATTGAAAGTTACTTTCCTGTCACATATGTAACTAAGTGAAGTCTCACCATTCATGTAAGGCCATTTACTAGATGTCCATTCTGTGCCAGGCACAGAATGGACCCACAAAGACAGGCACAAGATAAGATCCTTTCCCGAAAATCACTTATTGCCTCATGGACACTGCTGACCAGAGAATGGGAATTTACTAAACCATGTGACATAGACTATGACAGGTCCAAATTTTCTTTCCCTCTAACTCCTTTGTTTTTAATGTGAAGGTGATGGGAGTAAAGAGTCAAGGCTTTATCAGCATAATAACTAGCAAGAGAGAGGTTCATCAGCCTTAGAGAAAGATTAGACCTCTCCCCCTAAACACAAAAAATTATCCTGGCCTAGGAGACCTTGAGTGGGGACACTCTCCAGTGGAATTCTGACTCTGGAGAGAGGCCTGAAGCATCTCTCGGAGGAGGAGGGGAGTGTAGGGGAGAAGTGAGGTGGAAAGGGAGGCCTGGATTTTCACAGGGGCAGATTTTGCCTGGAATGATGTGGCAGGAAATATGAATACCATCACATTCACGATTGGCTTATTACTCTCTTAGACGTTGAGGGCACGAATGATGCTTATTGCTGTAGTCTAGAAGGGTGTTCAGTGTCCCACAGGTACCCATGAGATGAGAAAAGGAAAAACTGCCCAGTTCATGTTGCACTGCAGATGTGGGGAGGGCAATGGAGATTTGAGAAAATTGAGAAAATGGAGATTTGAGAAAATGTTGCACTGCAGATGTGGGGAGGGCAATGGAGATTTGAAAATTATTTGGTAAAGCTCAGACCCAGACTATGTGTCCAAAGAAGCTGGCCCCATCACACTGCTTTCTTATTAAATGATAGTCAGTCAATTACCATGATTGTTCTTACCCTGAACAGACTTGGGGGGCCAGAAAGTACACCTCAGTGCTGAGCAAAAGATGCTCCTTTTGAGGGTGAGGAAGAAAGGAACGGGCAGGATGGGTTGTCTTCCTCGGGAACAGAGTCCACAGGTGACAAAGATTTGTAATATTCGTCTTCTCCATCAAGCACTTTGACTTGGCTGCAACAAAGAAAAGAGTTTTCAGGAGAAAAAGAGGACAAAGGGTACAGTTATCACTACAGCAGCTGAAGTTGCATATGAGAACAGGGTTGGGTCCCCTCAGTGGGAAGGAAGGACAGCTTAGGGTAGGTAGCTCAGGCTCTCCCAAAACACAGGAACTGAGGTCTAATCCACAAAGCATTTCACCTCAGGGTCACAGGCCAATAATGGGCCCAATTTAGTGGGGTCTGGAAGTTGTGATCAAATTATAGTTTGTCTGCCTGAATTGACTTGTCTGTCCCTGTTTGGTCCCCTCTAGAAGAGAAAGTTCCCTCCTGTCCTCCTCCAGTTCTCAAACTGGTACCACTTACCTATGTCACTATATTCTCTATCGGGATACTAACAAACCAGATGAGTCCTCTAACCACTGGGGGAGATTTTCCTTTGTGTACCTTTAAGGCCCAGGGGTAGGGTGATGTGGGAAGGGCCTATTTGCATTGCGTGGAATGCTCTTATTTGTGGGAGAGTCTTATACAGTCTGCTACGTCTGCAATTACGAGGGAAACCACAATTTCCTGGGATAATTGTGAAAAATAACATTTGCCTTTAGGTGGCAATTTCAGCTTTTTCGGACAGAATAGATTCAAGTTTTATAAAGCTGCTACTGTGAAAAGTAGTTTCCAATGTCAATAATAGGGGTGATATCCTCATTTGCATATTTTTAGAAGCTTCTCTGGAAAGTTTTGCATTTTCTGTAATATCACAAAGGACCCCTTCTGTTTACAGTTGCTTAGAACTAAGAAGACAGATATTTACCCAAGTTTTCTTGGCTTCCTCTTGCTCCCTTGATATTCTAGAGTTCCCTGTGGAGAGGGCCAAGAACACACAGTCAAAGCAAAGCAGCAAGTCGTTAATTTTTAATTCAAAGTGATTTTGTGTTGAATGCAAGCAGATGCTGATAATATCAGAAGTCACAGCATAATTTTTTTGATCAAAGGGCTCAAGTGAGCCTGATGAAGCATGCATCTTGCTCGTCTTTGATAAACCACATCAATTATTCACCGTGAAGGCAGACATCCTGACATGAAAGCAACAGATAAAGAGCCTAAGCACATGTTCAAGAAGAGAGCATAAGAGAGTGGGGGTGGGGCTGGAGGGGCTGGAACAGGTATTAATAACAGAATTATTAACTGGAAACAAAGCCAGTGAAACAGCTTTATGACCACTTTGAACTCACATTTAACTGGTTATAGTACATGGTGTCCTCAGGGCTACTCAACATTTTGGGCTGCTGACATCTTCGGCGAGGTGTTCGCTGCTTCTGTATAAGACCATTTTCTGAAACTGCAGCAAGACAGCAAAACTTCACTGTAAACCATCCGAGGTGTTGGGAAAATCAGGTAAAAAACTGCACTTAGTGGAAACCATGTCCCGTTTTAACGGGTATGTTGGAGTTCTGCTAATATTGGCAGAAATGTCATGCTAAGACACATATGCACACACAGGAACTGCTAAGGGTAAACAAGGACCACTATAACTTTGCCTCCGTCGCTCTTATCCAAATCAGCTGTCAAGAGTGACTGAAAGCAAACTGGTTCGTCCATGCTGGTGAAGCAGAGGTTGGTGGTCAGCCTTTATAGAGTGTGGAGTGGTAGCTTAGTGCAATAACTTAGGACAATGAAGGCAATCTGGGATAGTTTGCACCACATCCTACAGTGAGGGTTCAAAGACATCTGGAGCACACACACTCCTGGGTAGATGAGAAGCAAACCTTTCAGTGGGATACATTTTGGAGGGAAAATGGCTTGAACCAGTATTTACTGAAATGCTTTGAACAGTACCATTGATCCGTGCAATCTCTGGAAATACAGTGGAAAGGAGAAGGGGAAAAGATAATTGCATGTCTTCATGGAGGAGTCTGTCTGTGTTAGTCCCGATTTCAGAACCCTGGACCAAAAGTGAACTGGAGATTAACAACCAAGTGTCCAGGGGCACCTTGGTGGCTCAGTGGGCTAAGCCTCTGCCTTCAGCTCAGGTCATGAGCTCAGGGTCCTGGGATCGAGCCCCACATCGGGCTCTCTGCTCAGCAGAGAGCCTGCTTCCCGGTCACCCCTCCACCCTCCACCGCCCAGCCAGCCTGCCTCTCTGTCTACTTGTGATCTCTCTCTCGCTGTCAGATAAATGAATAAAATCTTTAAAAGAAAAAAAAGCAAACCACGTGTCCAATGAAGTCATGATTTATTTCCTTTCCAAGCAGATGATTTTCGTGGAATCTGCTGTCCTTTTGGCACTCTATCTGAATCAGGATTTAACAGTTCTAACTTCTTGCCAACATATGCATACACACACACACACACACAAACACATGCCCCAGAGCTGCCACAGGATATTGTTCACGAATGTCACAGTCTAGAGAAGAGATATAACTTTCTTCTACTGAGTGTATATCATATTCATAAAACAGAGTAGGAGATTTGCACTTGGGACTATAGCTTGACTTCACTAGAGGTTCCTACTATTTAGGGAAATTCTGGGGGAATTTTTTAAGTGAAGAATGACTCAGCAAGGGGCATTATGAAGAGCAAATCAGCAGTTTCCTAAGTATGAAGTTTTGCATCTGCGCTTTTCTCGAACAGGAACATATCTATCTTAAACAAGGCGATTAGAACCATACAGGAATTTAGCAACCATTTATTCTAAACGTGCATTCTTTTTTTTTTTTTTTGAAAAGAAAACTGAGGCCCACAAATGTTGAATGACTCATTCCAGATGAAGTGGTAGAGTGAGGACACAACCCTAGACTCTTACCTCCTGTTCTAGAAGTGTTCTTTTTAAAACTACAGCATATTGTTTTTCTTAACAAGAAACTTTTTTTGTAAGCTAAGGTGTAAATAAAAGTAAGCTCCGTGAGGGGCGCCTGGGTGGCTCAGTGGGTTAAAACCTCTGCCTTTGGCTCAGGTCATGATCTCAGGGTCCTAGGATCGAAACCTGCATCGGGCTCTCTGCTCAGCAGGGAGCCTGCTTCCCTTCCTCTCTCTCTCTCTCTGCCTGCCTCTCTGCCTACTTGTGATCTCTAGCTGATAAATAAAATCTTTAAAAAAAAAAACAAGTAAGCTCCGTGAAAACATATTAATTAGCATAGCACAATGACGCATTGCTTGCAGAGGGCTCCAGTAGCCTTTAAAAATATCCCTGTCCATATCTTCAGGAAGTCCGTGCAGAGGGCGGGACTCCAGCTCTCATGCTGGCGTTGTCCTCAGAGTATAAGGAATCCAGGATGGATATCGGTTCTTTCTGATAGTTCCAACATACCTACCTCCTGCTTGCTTTGTGAAATCCATAAACTGTGATATGGTAGGACACAAAGTCCCTTGTGTCACCTCCTCTGATTTATAGATCAATGAACAGAAGTGCCTGGAGTTAAGGTTGCTGGGGTGAACACACACTGGAGATCTGACATCTATTTTCCCTTAGACTTCCTAATATTATGGGAATTCCAACCTTGGAAACTCAAAAGGCTGATCTTAATAGTTTCTGAGTTCAGCTGGAGGTCAGCCCAGTTCAGCTGGACTTCATGTAGTGTTTACATTTGATCAGAAGCTTTTATTTATGTTCTCAATTGGGTATGCTTGATATAAGATGTGGTTTTCAACTTTTGCTCTCGATGAACTTGCTGTTCCATGGGTGGGTGTTTTTTTCACATTCTTAGAAGGAATTAAGTTATTGGGTAGAATTTTCTCAATTTTAACATTTCTCCCACAAATTAAAAAAAAAAACAACAACGGTTGGTTTCTGATGGCATCTATACTATACGACAATCTAATGTAAGTTGGTGTCTGATTTAGCATCAAGTTTTAATTTTCATTATTGTAGCTTAGAAATCTCCATGTTTCATGATGTTTTACAGAATGCCGTAACTTTGAAGCATTTTGCCATTGGAAGAAATAAGAGTACCACTGATATGTGATCAGTAATAAGCAACCAAATAAACATTTAGGAAATGAATCATTATTTAATAAATGCTGTTGGAACAATTTCATAGTAAGATGCAAAAAGTATGACTTGAATATAGACCTTATAAAATGTATCCTGTATGTAAGGTACTTTGCTGGATATTGCGGGGAAAAAAAGGAAAATAAGACAAGGTCCCTGTCTTCAGTCTAGTAAAGGGCACAGGGTCTTAAGAGGTTGAGTGACTTGTCATAAGTTAGTGCTGCTGGGCTCCAGTTAGTTTTAAAAAATTCTAAATTGTTTACTTTTCTCAATACACTTTTTGATTCTCACAGGCCACAATAAATTCCAGATGTGTTATATAGTTAAACATTTTAAATATTCCTATAAAAACCTTAAAGGGAATGAAATGGATTATCTTAACTATGGAAGATGATATTAATGACAATGATGGGCTCAATTACAATATAAACAAGAAAGTAAAATATTCTATATGATGGACAGTAACACAACTAAGATGAAAGGAAGTACATTAGAAAGATTATAAACAAATTTAAAAATATATACACACAGAAGTCTACCAACCATAATGTGGAGGGGCTGAGGCAAGAGAAAGATGGAGACACATTCATACATATTGAAATACAATTAAATGATATGAGATACTGAAATTGTTTAGCCATCCTGACAAACAGGTTCAACTAAAACAACTACTACTGCTTTTCTATTAATTAGGATAAATTAAAGATCCAAAGACAATGTGGGAGGGGCCCCACATACACAGATGAGCCCATAGGCTCCACCTTGCCTGACAGAATAAATAACAACTTGACAACAAATAACACAAGCTAAGCAACTTGTTCCAAGAAACATGTCCCAGTGAAGGAGACCAGAAGGAGAGAAAAAGAATGTATATGAAGATGGATTATGATAACACTTTTGTAGTGGAAAAAAGCTAGAAATATGACAAATATTTAATAATTGGGGAGAAGATAACTCTGGGATATGAACATGATATTCCCATGTTCCCACGAAGGCACCAACAAAGATAAATTAAGGTATGCTGTTGAAAGATGAAAATTCAAAATTCAGAAAAAGAAGAAAAAGACAAAACAGCATATATCACATTGATTAAATCTAAATAGGTGTACACATTGAGAAGTTCATCATGAATTTTTCCTTTAAAAATTAAAAGAAAAAAATTAAAAGAAATCAATGAGGCATGTAGGGCAAAATTATTCTTTCTTTCAGTAGATGAAGAAAGCATGGCTAAGAAAGTTAAATCTCAAAGAGGCAGAGCGGAAGCTGGAACCCCTGTCTTTCGGCTTCCAAGGCAAAAAGTTCGCTTCTAAGAGGTATGAAACAATAGGGTTATGTGGCAGTTTACCGAGTTCATTTGACTAGTTTATGTAGATAAATGGGTAATTCAAGTTTGAAGATAAACAATAGTATACGAGTCATTTGAAGACAATGATGTTCATAATCTGAAAGTGGCCTATTTCTAGCTCACACAAACGATTGTAGCCAAGCCAATGCTCCAGTTTGTAATCCTCTGGGGGCTACCTCCTCTTAACAGTTTTTGAAAGTGTATCATGTCATGGATACAGTTTGACATAGGTCTTTTCCCCTTTCAAGAATCCCTGCACCTTCTTTCCCCCTTGCACCTTCTGACTTCATATTTGAGACCTGAGTACATCCTTCTCTTAGGAGTTTTGTCCCAGAACCTTGTAATAAACTGCAGATAAATTCGTTGCAAAATGGAAGACTTGTAAACGGCATCTCAGTCAGGAGCACGGGGTCAGGCATGTTCCTGGATCCCCAACCCAACGGGCTAAGCCCTTGGTGAGAGACAAACAGCTGAATTCAGTTGCCGGCTTCATCTCAAAACTTCAAACAGCTGATCTGGAAATTTCACATTTCAATTCTCTTTATTGAACATGCAGGTATACCCACACTAGAGTTGCCAGATCAAATACAGAACACCCAATTAAATCTGAATTTCAGATAAACAACCAATACTTTTTTTAATCTAATAAAACCCTGTGCAATACTCAGGACATACTTATATTAGAAAGTGATCAGTTATTCATTTGAAATTCAAATCTAGCTGGGTATTCTGTATTTTTTTGTTGTTGTTAAATCAGACAACCCTGATTCCAGCACCATTTCAAGTCACAAACAAGGCCTTTTGTTTCCTCCTAGGGTCTCAGAGATGAAGAAGGAAACTATTTCCTCACTCTGACTTGCTGAGTTACAGGTATTTTGGCTACAAATGCTCTTCCTCCAGACTGTCCCCTAACAGTTTGTCCCCTAGGGTTTCACTTTTTATCACCCATTCCAGATGGTTCATTTTGATCTATTTCCTAACAGGATCGTAACGAGGGAAGGACCACCACAAGTGAGGGCAGGATGGGGCATACAGACCAAATATTCTCCTTCTTAGTGGGGCAGCATGGATTCTGGGCCCCTGAGAAATGGACAGGCAGTGGGCAGGGTTCCTGGGAGGAAAGGAAGAGAGCACACTGGGAGAACCATAGCCCCGTATGCCCTCCCTGTGGGCCCTCCTCAGGCAGGAAGATGTTCTGGGCGGTAAGACTGCTGATCTGATTGCCATTTGTGGATAAGGCATTCCCAGAGCCACTTGCCAAGTAAAACATCCCCATGAAGCAAACAGTGTTCAGTGTTCTAGATTTACAGATGGCAAATCCCATATGGGGTTACTAGATATATCCCTGGGGCACAAAACAGAATTAGAGTTATGCAATTAATTTACAGAGCTCTGTCAAGTCCGTGCATAAAGGGGGTACTTCATTTCTGTGACCAAAGTTCTCAGGGCGGATGGGGGTGACAGCAGCCTAGCTGTCAGCTGGATAATCTTTCTCCTCCATGATTGCTGACCATGTTGCGTGGTACTCCACTGGACACTTAATGAACTAGCCTCCAATGAGATGACTTGTCTTTTCTGGCCCGATGTCTCTTCCACTTACCATTTCATTTTTATGGATCAAGTCTTGTTTTACAAAGTAGCTTTTTCTTCATTTCTTCTCATTTTTGGGAAGGACGACAAACCCCAAAGAGATGACAGAGGCATAGGGAGATTAAGAGATCACACAGCAAATTAGAGGCAAAGGACAATTTGGGGTTCCAAATGTCCCAAAGATCATTTTCTTTATGTTACACCAGTAGAAATACTGGTACCCAGGTCAGGACCTAGGCACTGATTACCAAAAAACAAAACAAAACAAAACAAAACAAAACCCAAACAAACCCAACAACAACAAAAAAAACACAAAAACTCCTTGGATGGTTTAATGTACAGCCCATACTAAATCTTTCCTTACGGATAAGAGCCACATCGGCAGAGTCTGCAATAATCTGCACTACCTTAAAAATGCTGTCTATGGAAGAAGCTTCTCAATGTGTTGTAAACCACTTGCACCTGATATGCCCTGAGGTGCAGGCTGTTTTGGGGATGCCCAGAGCCCTGACAGGGAACAGGAGGGAAGATATAATGCCCTGGGAGTTCAGATTTTCCAATTTAAGTCATGGCATGGAGGATGATAAATCTCTGTGGTTTGGTCCCTTCCTTTTATAGCTAAGGGGTCTGAGTCCGGGGAGCATGAGCCTCTCTCTGGTCTCCCTTCAGAGCCAGGGCTAGCTCAGGTCTTTTGATTCAAAATCTCAAAGCCCAGGCCGTGGCCTTTACTATGATGCTTGTTCTTTTACAGAGACATTCTTAGAAGTTTTCACCTCGCCCTGTCTAACTTCAGGAGGGACTAAGGAATTCAGTGTGCTTTTGTAAAACACACACACAACCAGAAAGAGAGATTTTCTCCTGGGGTGCATGTAATTCAGATCTTCCTTTCTAAGATGAAAGGAAAGCTACAAATTTTCCCAGTTGCCATGTTATGTCATGAGCAATCTTCTTCAAAATTGCAAAATTGCTACAAAGAAAACATCCCTGAGTTAAATTAGTGCCTGTGGAAGATGGTGGAGTTATAAACTGCCTACATGGAATTTTCTCCTTACTAGTTAGGGAAGTAGTAATAACTTCCCCTCAAACTATTTTATAGCTCAGGTCTTGGCACACACTTAACAAATAATGAATGAATGCATGGTGACCATTCACTATTCTTGTTAAGATCTGTTCCATCTATGTGGCTCACTCTTTGGTTCTGCCAGTCAGGATATTACTGGCAGGGCTTCCAATAGAAAAAGGGCCTCTCTTATCCTTGGACACCTCTGGGGAAACTAGTCTACCAAGGGTGGAGATGAAGTTAGCCTCTTAAAAATAAAGTTGATTGTCACTGTTGTATTTTTTTTCTTAATGTCCTTTCAAGATTTTTCTAGGACTATGTATTCACTTTTATTCTTTTCTCCCCCATCCCCCTTATAAAGAGTTAGTTTATTTATTTGGGGGAGAGAGAGAGAGCGCACATGAGCAGGGGGAACGTGGGGGGAGGGGCAGAAGCAGAGGGAGAAGCAGGCTCCGTGCTGAGCAGGGAGTCCAAGGCAGGGCTCAATCCCAGGACCCTGAGACTATGACTAAGCCAAAAGCAGACATTTAACCCATTGAGCCATCCAGGTGTCCCTGCATTCACTTTTCCTAGCAACAAAAAATTTACTTATTTGTTATTGCTTTCCCCTCTACTTAACGATAGTCATATTTTCCATGATATAACCTACTCGAAAAATAGTGTATTTCTTTGAGAGTTACATTTTTTTTTTAAAAGATTTGATTTTTTTAAGGAATCTCTACATGCCAGCATGGGGCTCAAACTTAAAACCCTGAGATCAAGAGTTGAATGCTCTACCAACGGAGCCAGCCAGGTGCCCATAGAGTCACATTTTTAAAGTAATAAATGAACATGATGTTCAAATAAATTAAGCACAAGAGTCCATCTTTCTTCTCCCCCCCTGTGATTCCATCTCCAAAACAGTAGTAAATCCTGGAACAAGTTACTTGTCTTCCAGATTGGTCTCAATGGCATCATTTCTAATGGTTGTATGGTATTTCATTTAATGGATGTTGCATGATTAACCAAAATAATCTCCTATATTCAGCATGAAAGTTGTTTCCAGTGTTTTTCTCTAAGTAGTGCTTTGAGGAACATCTCATAATTTGATCTTTGATAATAATCCACATTAGTTTCTTAAGATAAATTCCCAGAGGTTGAACAATTGGCTAAAAATTATACATATCTTTAAAAGTCATGATTTATCCCAATTGCCATCCAGAAAGTATGTAGCAAGTATCCTTCTACCACCTGAACCTGAGATTCATCCATTTCTGAAGGCCCTCACCAGCATGGGATGACATCCTTAAGATAAAATCTGATAACTGAATAGGTGAAAAATGGCACCTCATTTGTGTTTTGATTTGCATTTCATTGATTACTTGAGAGGACAGTGTCTGTTTCCTACCCCTCCTCCCTGTTTATTAGTCATTTGTGTTTCAGGATTGCTTGTGAGCTGAAAGCAGCAGCTAAGTTCACAGGTCCCAGCTGGACCTACCCTGGATGGAATGAGCTTTGCCTGCCTGTTGCGATGGGATGAAAGATGAGACTTCCCACTGGCTACCAGGTGTGGAGACACCCCTTTTGAAAATGAGCATGTTGTTGGAAAGCATATCTCAACCTTCTGTCATCATCCACCACTTAAACATTTTTTGCTATATTCAAGACACCTGTACTATTCTTCATGTAGTATTTTTTTAATTTTTTTTTTTTAGGATTTTATTTATTTATTTGACAGAGAGAGATCACAAGCAGATGAAGAGGCAGGCAGAAAGAGAAGAGGAGGAAGCAGGCTCCCTGCTGAGCAGAGAGCCCGATGCGGGGCTCGATCCCAGGACCCTGGGATCATGACCTGAGCCGAAGGCAGAGGCTTTAACCCACTGAGCCACCCAGGCGCCCCTCATGTAGTATTTTTAAAATTAACTACATTTTTTTTTTTTTTTTTTTTTTACTTAAACACATTTTTAAAAAAATGAATCCTTGGGGCGCCTGGGTGGCTCAGTGGGTTAAAGCCTCTGCCTTCAGCTTGGCTCATGATCTCAGGTCCTGGGATCAAGCCCCGCATCGGGCTCTCTGCTCAGCGGGGAGCCTGCTTCCTCCTCACTCTCTGCCTGCTTCTCTGCCTACTTGTGATCTCTGTCTGTCAAATAAATAAATAAAATCTTAAAAAAAAAAAAAAGAATCCTTATTCACTACTGTGCTAAGTGGAAAGCCAGTGCCATCTGCCATAAACAGAAGTAAATCATGAAGTAAATACAATGAAAATAAAACAGTACTATCACACCTGAACTAGATTCTATTTCCTACAGAATGTTCTGGGCTTCTTTAAAAGGTTTGTTAAAAGGAGAGTAAGTGTGAGAGGAATTTAAAACCTATTAATACAGTTACGATTTTCTCCTTAATATGAAGAATTTAAACCAAGAACTGAAAAAGGAGTTAACTTTCTTTTACACAATCAGTGTTATTTAAGGTCACATTCAGACACCATCTAAAATCAACTTGCAGACCACTAGAGGACCGTGTCCCACACTTTGAGAACTATCAGTGCTGTGAAAGAAAAAAACCTAGCAGGTCTAGGAAAACTGGAGCCTGAATTCCACCTCTAGCACTTACTAGAGGTCTGACTTGGTGATGATGATCACCCAATTAAGGTTGTGGTGAAGATGACAGATTACCACATGAAAAGAGAAAACCCGGCACCCAAGGCCGAGCAGGTGCTCCTAAGGGGTTAGTCCAATTCTGGTTATATGGGGGTGGTTCTCTACCCTGGCTGCATGTTAGAATCCTCTGAAGAACTTATAAAAAGTACAGATGCCTTAGACTTACCCCTGGACGTTAGTCAAGTTAGTCATTCAGTTAGTCAAAGGTAGAGCTTTGCTTTTAAACACAGCGCCACCCCTCCCCCCCATCCCCTTCCAGAAGATTTTAACTTGTAGCCAGCTTCGGAAAAACTAAGGATTTAAACCTCTCCTAAAAGCTTAGATTGATTTCACAGATCAGCTAGCCGTCATCTGTGGGGCGCCAGGGGTGGGAGGGGTGGGAGGGGTGGTCGAGAAGTTTCAGTTGGGTGGGAGAAATTGTGGGGAAGGGACAGCAGCTCCGGAGGACTACCAGCACTCTGAGGTATTCACTTTGTGCTGGAAGCCATGTCAGATGGCTTGAGCTAAAGCTATGGACACTGGGAAAATCATTTTTCATATCCCAAGAGAAAAGTTTTGCTGACCACGGAAACATTATCTCTGGTGTCCAGAGGTATGACGCTTCTCAGCACTCTTTGGCAGGTTTTGGTGTGAATGAATGACAAAGCTGAAAAGCCATTCTGACCTACTAAACTCTTTTTAAGTCAAACATAAATGTAGGGCAAAAGCGCTCGAGTGTCGGGAGGGTTGAAACAAGTAAAAAATGTTTAAAAGGCATAAGCTTAGAATCAGTAATATGGATTCAGCAATGAGTTGCTGTTGGTTTCTTTCTTTGTGCCTTACTTTGCCCCGTCTACTCAGAATGCTTGCATCATGTCCCATCTCTCTGCTTTTAGGAGTTTTTAAACTGCTTATTCTGAGCTCTCGCAACGTTCCCTTCCAGCCACGCGTCTTCCCGTGGGGATGACTGACTTCATCTGTACCGTTCCTGACAATGGCTATTCCCTAACTTTGGCCCTGTTGGGGGGTGGGAGCAGGAATTAAGGCCAAAATGGCCACCCAATCTCTGCTCAGTGAAAAGCAGCACTAATTCAGCTTTTTCAAAAATGTCAACATGAAAAAAATCCAAGACCTGATCTGATGCTTAGCAGACCCACAATGCTAGGCAGCAGGCTGGGAGATGTCATTTCTGGAACTCCTAATGAGATGCAAATCACCTAGTGAACTACTCGGGAGCTGGGAAACAATGTCCTGGGTAAAAGCAGATAAAAATGGAATGAAAGAATGTCTTTGAAGATTGGAACGACATTTTAAATGCTTGAGGATATGGGACACCAGATAGTGCTGGTTTTAGTAAACTAATTGTGACTGGGTCTTTGATTCCTCATGGCAGGGGATCCTGGGGCATTCGTCCCCAGCTCTGCCTTGCTTTCTAAGTTGGGACCTGGTTCTGCTTCTTGCTATTAGTGTGCAAAGGGCAGGTCAGCTGTAGTGAAACCAACACTGGACTTGAGGTCAGAAGGCCTGGGCGTAGTTCAATTTCTGGAACTTTCTGGTATGTGACCCAGGTGAACTACTTACTTTTCTGGCTGCCACGTTTTATCTGTGAAACAAGGGGTTGGACCGATGGAGTGATTTTTCAACAAAGGGTGGTAGTGCAGCCCCACTGCACATTTTCTTGCCTGGTGATTTGAGGCTGTTATCCCTGAAGTCATGCTCCTTCCCTGTGAGTGTCTGTGCATAGTGAGAGATGTACCTGATGAGAGTCGGTTGTGTGAAAGCAGGAAGAGAGAGAACCATCAGCCAAGAGACTCTTTAAGGTCCCTTCCAACTTTAAGATGCTATGGTTGCCAAATTCCAGCCACTCATTTTCAAAATGGACATAAATCCTATGGACCCTATTGGCCTTCTTGGAATTTAAAGAAGACCCATCAAACTGCAATCAGGCTTCAGGATGGAATGTTCTTGGTAACTATACCAGAACGTCACTGTAATATGATTCATTCACTTCATGAGCAATGCTGCACAAGGGGGTGCTCACCCAAACCCCTTTCCTGGTCATTTGGTTACTGATGGGCTAAAAGACCACACCTGAATCTCACCCGCCCTTCCTAGCTGTGAGCAAAAACTGCAACACACAGGTTAATACCATACAGCTGTACAAACACCCACTCAGGTTCACAAATTGTAAAATATTTTTACATACAGAGAGCAGTCGTTAGTATGATGGACTTGGTTTGGGGGAGATTATATGCACAAATGATTTGGAACTCTGTATGTGTGTGTGTTGTGTGTGTATGTGAAATTGTAAAGAATGTGAATAATAGACCAAATGAAACCATAGTTGTGATTTTTGTTTTCATTATACTAATGAGATGCAAAAGTGGAATCAACGCAGTATTGATGGTAAAAAATGAGATCACTCTGGTTCTTTCCGTTTTAATCTCCAAAAGCCAATAAATAGGAAGTATCTGGGGGAAATAAAGTTAAAAAGAAAATAACTACATTTGGGTTATTGTCCTATTTTTGTGCAAGTTGGAAAAAATTTCCTTGGTACACTGTAAATTATATTTTGTCCAACTATCTAGTACATCTTTAAGATTTATAAAAATATTGAGACACATAGGTCTCAGTTCTCTGCTCCAATCAAGAGTTTAGACTCTAGTTCTTCCAGGTCATACAGAACTACTAAACTTCTTTGCCCTGTTTTCTTACAATCTGATATGAGCTTAATCCATAATGGAAACAATATACAGACTAATAGCCTCTCATACCCTCCTTTTCCCTTTATTCTCATGGGAGGTTATCTTGTCATGAGGAGATCATAAGAGATCTGAGTCTCTCCACAGGACTCAGGATCTCTCAACAAATTAACATCATCAACCTTTTTTTCCCATTTAAATTGCACTTCTCTGAGTCACTTGACCAGTATAGCTATAGGCCCATTCCAGCATGTCACAAAAAAACAAGCCAAGCTTAACAAAGTAAAAACTTACAGTTGTTAGCAGCATATCTGAAAATGGATATCTCCTGCGTTGTACAGTGATTTAGGCCTTAAAAAGGAAATTAATTACCACTTTTACTCAGGCTTCTGTGTAGTGACTTTGTATACTGACACACTGTGCTCTGACCACTCGGTCTGACCAGGCTAAACGACAGGTTCAGTGCATTTAATTTTAAGTTTACAAACTAACATATTTTAGGGAATCCATATCAGCAGTTCTCCACTCTTGGACTCTAAAGGAAACACTGTTTCAGGGACTCTGGTGTCTTGGCTTAGTCAAATAAAATATTAACGATCAGAAACCTCGTAGCATTTATCTGACAATAAAGAAAATCATATTAACAGGAGCTCTCCACTGGAGGGATCTTGGACATCCGTGATGGCGCCGGGAAACGCGCCACTACCTCTGAAAGAGCGGGAGGTCCTGGCTGACTTGGCACCTTCCCACTTCCAGCTCTCACTGCCTCTCACCCTGCATGAGATGGGGACCCAGCAGAGTGGGGTTAAATGGGTTGGGGAGCCAGTCCAGCTGGGGGTCATTAGCAATCAAGGGCCAGCATTAAAAGGCAGCAGGAGACTAAGGGTCTCTGACAGGCTTGGCTCCACGCACCATCTGGAAAGAAAGAGGCTGTAGAAGCTGGGTTTAAAAAAAAAAAAAAAAAGGGAAGACGAAGAAGAAGAAGAAGAAGAAGAACAACAACAACAACAACTTCATGGAGATCCCTTCTTGGAGATTCAAACATAAACAGTGGTGTTATTTTCAAAGGGGGTCCTTCATTTTTGAGAGTTGGGCCAGGTAGCCACATTTCCTGGTCAGTCTCTGGCCATAATGACAATTCATTGGTGCCTGGGTTGGGACCAGCCCAGGAAACTCTGTCTAATGGTTTGATAATGGCTAGAAATCAGAACATCCATGCTGGATAATGTGTGAAGCCTGAAGTATGGGGGCAGGGCTCATACCAAATAACACATTTAGCTGTACTCTATACCCTATAGTATGATCTGTGATTAAGAGGAGAAAAGCAGAGAGCCTTACTTTGGATGTGCCCAAATTGATAATTTAAGCTGTTAATTTTTGACACAATGAACATTTTTTTTTTTTTTAGATTTTGTTTTTATTTATTTGACAGACAGAGATCACAAGCAGGCAGAGAGGCAGGCAGAGAGAGAGAGGAGGAAGCAGTCTCTCCACTGAGCGGAGAGCCCGATGCGGGGCTTGATCCCAGGACCCTGAGATCATGACCTGAGCCACAGGCAGAGGCTTTAACCCACTGAGCCACCCAGGTGCCCCAACACAATGAAAATTTAAAAACAAGCTGGGACTCACTTTCTAAGGTCATTCTAAAATAATCTGTATAACGAGGTGGCAGTCATAGATGTCACATAGGGCATATACATGATCACTGACTTTAGCTTACATTATTAAGTTGCTTCTCTCTTTTTTTCCTTTTAGACTTTTGGATGTCCCTCCTCCTTAACTGTAAATACATAAGAAAGAAAATATGTTTAAAGTACAGAATTTTATTTCTTTTGATCATAGATTGTTAGACTTATAGAAAAAAGAAAACTTACAATGTGATCCTTAAGATGTATTACAATACTAATTTAGAATGAGCTGTTACTCTCACAGTAAGAATCACTAATATAATATTATAGTTGAATTCAAGAGAGGAATTTGCATTCCAGTTCATTACTGTGTGGTTCCAACATTAATCTTCAGAATACCTTTAGTTCTGATTACAAAGCAGCCAGTGCAAGGAAAAGGACTCAGGATTGTATCTGTTTTTAGATGGTGAATGTACTTTCCTGATATTGTTAAGAAATAGTAGCTAAAATTATCCTCATGAAGCTTTTGGTAAGGTTCTAGATGCCTGGGCTAGGAAAAAAGTAATGGGAACGATCTAGGACACCATACTATCTCAGATTTAGGGTCACGTGATGGGGGGCTCAGATGACACTGGCTGCTGATTCAGGGACATCATGTAGAGAAGAAATCAAGGTGGGTACAGACCAGCAGAAATGTGCAGTTCTGAGCATCAAATCTCAATCATTTTTTGTCCTTAACAAATGTAAATGTAAATAAATGTAAAATAAATTTACATTCATTATTGGCCAGCCTATCAGAGATAGTGTTTTACTTAGAGCTCTAGTCACAAAGAACAGAGTTTAAAAAGAGACATACAGATCCCCAGAGGGAGAACACTGTGGTCATAAGACATGGACAAATCCTGTTCTTAAGGTTCTGTAGTTGGGCTCATGCTAATTTTGACAGTTCTCCTGAAAGCTTTTAGTTTTTTTTAGGTATATAAGGGTGACAATGTGAACATGACTTTTCAATCATGGAAACCCAGTACTGATTAGAGTTATGGGTCTCTGGGAATGGATATGAAGGGTTTCTTTTAAATAGGTAAAAATACCCAAACTTGATGTCTACCGCCCAATCTCACACTAAAACTTCATAAAAGATTTGTACCTTGGTTTGGTATGGAAGATTGTTAGTACTAACTTACTCAAATTCACTTATCTCTGAGAAGCAGAGAGTAGAACCCAGGATTCAATTGGCAACAAAGCCCACGCCCTTTTTGTTATGGCCTATTGCTCCCTTACACTTCACTGGTGAGAGAGGGGTAAGGGTAAGGGGATTGAAGAGAGTGGGGAAAGCTTGAAATAGATGCAGAATGGAATGGGAGTGGGTCCTGGTCTGGGACTAGTATTTGGGGAGCATTACAGGTCCAGCCAGGACTGGAGATGATTGTTTTGTGAAGGGCACAAAACTGCCCAGGTAGAATTTTAAGCAATAATTCTTAGGAGTACAAGTGTAATGCAGAGGAGGAAGGATTAATCTGGAGCTTGGATATTCCACATGGTGGATGGAAGGACCTAAAGTTTGTCAGAGTAACTGAATTCTAGTCTAGGCTGAAGGCAGGTAGAAGGCAAGCCAGCAGAGCTTGGAAGGCAATGGAAGAACAGCTGAGACAGCGGTGAGAGAGCTGGAAAGAGAGGCTGTGTTCCTATGAGGAGCAGCTCTTGATGGGTCAATGTAGCCATTGAGGTAGATGCCTGGGTGGGAAAGAGATGAAGGTCACTGGTGTGAAAGGGTAGGGAGCAGTAAAGTTTAGGAGTTGGACAGATTGTATGGCTGTGAAAAAATCTCTCTAGTTGGTGATGAGATTTGGGAACAGAGAAGATGATAAATTAAATACCCAAATGCTCACTGAATATGAAGTGACCAGGATAAGGTCAGCAAACAACAGGAACAGAGGGTGATCAAAGGAGACATAGATAGCAATGGCAAGTTGGCAGGATGTGAATTTTACCCCTGACCCCTCCCTCACCCCAAGGTCCTGCTGATGGGGCTCCACTCAAGACTTTATGGGAAATGGTGGCCAGAGGAGAGGAAACCCAGAAAACAGTGGATAAGCAATGACACCACGGGGCGACTAGAGTGCCCTGAGTTTTGAGGAGTAGCCAGCGGTGACCAGCATTCAAGGCAGGCTGGAGAAAGTCAGCCTAAGGTCTCAAATGGAATAACCTCTGTTGGGAAGTTCCATCAGTGCCAGTGGGACCCGGTAGTCATGGAAGCTAAGCGCCTGCAGGCTGAATGGTTCAGGATTCCACACCACTGATTGGTGCAAGGTTATTTTCATGCTCCTGAAAGGCAAATCCTGAATATGGGAGAGAGATTAATAATGATTAATTTATTGTTGGTCAGCCAGTTTGTGGGAGCTTGAAAAAAATATGGGGGTGAGGACAGAAGGAAAAAGAGAGGAGAAGCACCAAAGTCCAGGTGGATGGAGAGAGGGGCTGGACAATGGCCCTCTCTTTCCCATTACCAGATTAATCTCTGGCTGCCCTGAGGTGAGGCCCCTGGTCCCAACTGCTCTGTGGGACCTTTTTTTGGTAAAGTGAGCAGGAAGACATCAGGGGCTCATGTCATGCTCTGCTAAGAAAGGGTTGTTGGGTGTCCTTAAGCATTATGGAATTGAAAAAGACCTCTTGCTCATTTCATAAACAGTTGTCTTCCTTGTAAGCAGTGCCTGCCACAAGCCTTGGCATAGTGGGATGAACCCAAATACCAATGGTCACGCTACACCAGAACCGTGACTTCCTGCTAACCCCTGGCACCGCTGGTCAGGGTAAACATGTCTTTTTCTCCCTGAAGGTGAAATCTGTCCCTTATTGCTTACTCGATTTTATTCAGGGTCTATTCTGTGCCAGGCCCTGGGGATGGGGCAATGAACAAAGATCTCTGCCCTCAAAGAACTCACCAGTTGGTAGGGGAGAAACATAATAAAGAATAAGTGTAGGGGTGCCTGGGCAGTTCAGTGGGTTAATCCTCTGCCTTCGGCTCAGGTCATGATCTCAGGGTCCTGGGATCGAGCCCCGCATCAGGCTCTCTGCTCAGCGGGGAGCCTGCTTCCCCCTCTCTCTCTGCCTGACTCTCTGCCTACTTGAGATCTCTCTCTCTGTGTCAAATAAATAAATAAATACATCTTTAAAAATAAAAAAGAATAAGCGTAATGAATCTATAGTGTATGCTAGAACGTTATGAAGATTATTAACAAGAACAACAACAACAAGATAATAGGGCAGGGCACAATGACTAGCCAATTGTCCTTAAGGTCCTGAGCACTGGTGCTGCTGGGCTTCCTTCCCCAAGGTTTGATGACACCCCCACAAACACTCAGATGCACACCACAGGTGACCCTTTCTCCACCAGGCTTCACTTGGCCAATCATATGTTCCTCCTTGTAAAATTTTTGGTTCGTGGGGGGCTGGACCAAAGCTGTGGACCAGGTGACAGAGAAGAGGATGTCTTGGCATCTGTGCTACCTGGTAGAAGTGGAACTTTGTAGGGAAGGGGTGGCTCAGTCCAGGTTCTCTTTCCTGTCCAAGTGTCCAGGGAAGGTTTCACCCAGGAACCCACTGCTGCTCCATGGGTGGGACTCAGTGCCCATGAGATCAGCCTGGGGATCCACTAGGTTGCTAACGACATCACATTTTTCTGTTCCTCAAGGTCTCTTGAGCCAATGAGGAAATGAGATTCACAAAAATCAATTCATGAAATTTGAAATGTGTACATTTTGATGGAGGTCCACAGAGGAAGCAAAGAAAATACATAAGCCCCTCACTGAAGCTACAGGGAGGGAGAATCTGACGTTTCCTACAAACAAGGGAAGGTATATGGAAGTTAATTGTGCTATACCCAAGGTTACTGTTTTCAAAGATTTATAAGATATTATTGCTGTTCTCTTTAGTGTGCCTTCTTCTATTTATTTTACTGGATGCAATAGTAGGAGGCTTTTGAATTCTGCCTCCTCCTACCTCATCCCTAGGAATGCAGCTGAGCCTCAGAGAGGAAATATTGAACTACTCTTTCTAAATTTATTATTATTATTTTAAAGATTTTACTTATCCATTCATTTGACAGAGAGAGAGAGAGAGAGAGAGAGAGAGAGAGAATGAACAAGCAGGGGAGCAGCAGAAGTAAAGGGAGAAGCAGGCTCCCTTCTGAGCAAGGAGCCTGATGCAGGACTTTATCCCAGGAGATTTCAGGACCTGGGGATCATGACCTGAGTGGAAGGCAGATACTTAACCGACTGAGCCACCCAGGCATCCCTAAACTACTCCTGATTCCATTTCTAATCTGTAGTATTCTCATAGGTTCCAACATCCTCGACACTCCCATTTTGTGCAAATACAGTTCTGCTCCAATAAATGTTAGCCCCAGAGCTGGTTGTTGGAGATCCCATTTTGCTAAATGACTCTGGCCCTTCTTAAAACAAACAAACAAACAAACAAGCAAAAAAGCATAATCACTTAAGACATACCACTTGTTGATAGAAGCTTCCCTGAAGTAAGATTCCTCAAATGTGGGTTAAATGTCTATGTGGAGCTATATAAGTAATTTTGAGGCAGAATGTCTTTAATCAGCCAAATTTCTGTTTCATAAAGACCTAGGTGGTGCCTCATCTAGTTGCCAACAGGGCCGACCTGCTAATTCTCTCCATTCCAGAACATGGTTGTTTGTAGTTCTGATGAATTTGTCATGCTGTTAGCTGGGGTTAATCTGCGAGTCCTACATGAAGGTTAGGAAACTGCAAGCTAGGCTTATCCTCCTCCTAAAAGGCAAATAGACTCTTTGACACTTTCTGACCTCCCAAATCTGCAACTGCTTGCTTTGGAGACTTCAGTCTCTTTCCTGTGATAACACATCCTTGAAGAGTATATTTTCACCTCTGTATCTTTGTACTGAGAGTTAGATAAACTAGCTTCACAATATATAAATTGTTCAATAATTGGAGCAGGCATCTCACATCAAAATATGCAATTCAGATTTTATCTACTACCCAAATGCAAAATTCTCAAGGGTGCTGAGTTATGAAATTATTCAAACACAGAAATTAACATTTTAAAAAGTTCTCAGCTGATAGAAAAGTACTGTTCTCTGATACTTTTCCCCATGTGTAACTTAGCAAGTACTGGATATTTAGAGCCAACACATCCCATGAAGCAGAACAATACTTCAGGATGTAGCAACAAGTAGAAAGAACACTATTTTATTTGACAGAGCTACCATAGCTGGAAGAAGAAATGTACATAGGTATCTCATTTCTGTATTCAAAACCCCTGGAAGTTTCTGTTTAGAACTCAATGGAAAATTACTGACCACCTGATAGAGGGCAATAACTTTGCCAACAAAAGTCAGACTTGCTGTAAGGTCCTAGAGATCTCTGCCTTGGTCTCCCTTCTGAGAATCAGCTACACTGAGGAACTGAGCACGATGAATATAATGGAAATAAAACTCTCCAGGTGGACATTGTTTTGCCCTCTGATTCGGTTCGAGAGCCTCCTCTTTACTGTGGGGACCATATTTGACATATTTCCATGTGGTTGATCTCCCCTCCTCTCCCTCTTCCCCAAGTTCAGGTTGAACCTGTAGCCCAGGCCTAGCCCAGCAGAGTTTCCCTTTCCCATCCACTGTGGTACGTTTGGGGGGTGGGCACGCAAGCCAGGCAGGGCTGAAGTTCCTCTAAGAGACCTGAGATAGGGCACTGGAAGAGAGAGCGGCTTTGTCCTTCGGGATCTTGAGACAGGATCAGTGGTCATTTTACCAACATTGAAAAATGACAGCCCAAAAGGGATAAGCAGCACTGAGAAAGGGAGATACAGGAGAGAGGGAGAGGCCTAATGCCATTGTTTGAATCCCAATAAATCACATTTCGAACTAAGCTAGTTTGAGATGGGTTTCTGGTTCTCATATCTAAATGAGTCCTTCCATAGTTTTTACGATTGCGTAACTTCCATAGTATTGCCCTTCCTGATAATCATTAGCTTTGACACTCCGCACCTGCACCCAGTGAGGAGCATCCTGGGGTCCTTTCCCTTAGCCTCTCAGACAGCTCTAATGCATCACGCATTAGGTCACTAGGTCTTTTTGAGCCACTAAAAATTAATATGTGGATGTCCCTGAAGGAAAACCCGCTTGTTTGGGTGTGTGTGTGTGTGTGTGTGTGTGTGTCTGTGTGTACGGCATTTCATTACTTTAATATTAGCTAGAGGTAAAACAAGCTCAGCATGCCAGTGTAATTTGTGAGACATCCATTTCTTATTAATGAAGTAAACAGAGGCATTTGTGAGGAAGCATGAGCAAGGAACTCAGCAAGCACGTGGGTGATTTCCCACCTACACCAGACGAAACATAAAAGAGCAACTCTTAATTACAACCAAATATTAGCTCTGGCTCCTGGGAACTCATCATCCCATCTCAAGGTCTGTATTTATGAAAATTTAAGCAATGTCTTAAAACATGTTAATTTGTTCTTTGTTTATTTCTCTCCCTGACAGATTAATTTATTCCAAGGGACTTTGGTTCTCAAGCGCTAATATATTGATCGGGCCCATGTACGACATAGCTAATAGCCTGGGGAGGAGATTTTGGTGGAAAACAAAAGTCTTTCTTGTACTTTTCCTTAGGTAATTAACTTTTATTTGTGGGCCCTGGAATGCTTCCAGTTTTCTCTGGATTTGCATCTCTGACTTTCAGATCAATGGTTGATTTCATGAGAAAGGCTGGAAGCACTGAAAAAAAAATTACACTTTAGGCTTGAATGAACCAGTCAGAGCACATTGAGGCCAAGAGAAAAGTTATGAGTTTTTTCCTATGGGGTGATTTCCTTCCAAGAGCTTCTATGTAAAGGACATTCAGACAGTCATAAGAATCTGAAGTATGAGAAATACTGTTTATCATTTATGGAAACTTCTCTTGGTGAGTTTTGGAACCTTTGGTCTTGTCTAGTCCCACTGGAAACTCAAAGCAATGCCCACAAAGTGCTGTCCTTTTAATGTCTATTCCTTGATTCTCAGTTCTTTTGTAGCTCGTGAATTGTACTGAGAAGTCTGTGGAACTTACACACACTATATATATATATATATATATATATATATATATATATATCTGTATCTTGCAGAAAGCAAAAGTACATAGCAAGTAAGAAATGAAATTAGCGTAGAATATGTTCCCAAACAACCTAATGCTTTTAACTATCTGTATCATTAGATGAAGCGGAATAGAAAGTCTTCAGAAATGTACCTATTCTCAAAATTCAGACAACTCCTTAAACAGTCTTGGATTTTGTCTATGGTAATTTTAAAGGTCTGCAAGTTTAAAGCAGTACATCATGGGGCACAGGGCTGGCCCAGTTGGTGGAGCAGGCGACTCTTGATCTTGCGGTTGTGGGTCTGAACCCCATACAGGGTGTAGAGATTACTTAAAAATAAAATCTTAAAAAAAAAATAAAGCAGCACATCAGAAGTGAGTGACCCCTAATTATAATATTTCCCTTTCACAAACAAAATCTCTCTCTCTTTTTTAAAAGATTTTATTTATTTATTTGAGAGAGAGCGAGCATGAGAGGGGAGTGGTCAGAAGGAGAAGCAAACTCCCCGCCGAGCAGGGAGCCAGATGTGGGACTTGATCCCGGGTCTTCAGGACCATGACCCGAGCCAAAGGCAGTCAGTCGCCCAACCAACTGAGCCACCCAGGCACTGCCTTTTTTTTTTTTTTAAACTATCTTGAACTGTATCTTTTTTTTTTTTGATATTTTATTTTTTTAATTGACAGAGAGAGACACAGCTGAGAGAGGGAACACAAGTAGGGGAAAGGGAGAAGCTGGCTTTCTGCTGAGCTAGGAGGCCGATATGGAGCTCGATTCCAGGACCCTGGGATCACAACCTGAGTTGAAGGCAGATGCTTAGCGGATGAGCCACCCAGGCACCCCCACAAACAAAATCTTTCTAGGTAGCAAGCCAACTAGAGAGATTTCTGTCACTCTTAGAATTCCTGAATTCTACATGCTTTGTGCCTTGACCTAGAGTTTCTCACTAAATACAACAAACATACACTATTACTTATAAAGTGCTAAATACAAGTCAGGATGCTAATGTAGATATTTTTATTATGTAATATTTCTTTCACAAATAGGCAAAATGGCATAAACCATATGCTAGGATATATGTCTGAAATTCAGGTACCCACCACCAGATGAAAACAGGAGTTGCTTGGAATGACTGTAGTAGACTGTGTTACTTTTATACCAAATATTCCTGTTGCTACCACTCAAGTGCATCTCCCAGCAGGAAGATTTACATCCCCACCCTGCTAAACTCAGGAGTGATCAGGTGACTTCTCTTAGCCAGTGAAATATACATATCTCAAAAGGATGTGTGTGTTTCTAGGTAGAAGCTAGGATATGATTGGCCAAGTCTCTGCCACAACTACCAGTAATGATCTAGATAGAAATTACTCCAGCAGCCTGGGTCCAGAAGTGAAGATGCCATAAAGTAGAGCCACGGCTACAGCAGGGAATCACGAGTGAGGAATAAGCCTTTGTGGTGACAAGCCCCTAAGATGTGAGGGGTATTTGTTTCTGCAGCATAAACTAAGCTATTCTGACCAAGAGCTTAAACTAAATATGTATACTTTATTGATTTATTAGTTTGATCCTTTGACATTGCCATTTGGTAGTAAAAATATGATCTAATAGCAGCAATCTCATATGATTCAATTTATTATAACTGAGAAAAACTGAAATATGAATTTCTACTCATGAAACTATAAGTACTTAGTAAGTATATACTTAGTATAAGTACCACTTATAAGTTGTACTTATGTACAACCATAAGTACTAGTAAGAGAAGGGCATATTTATTACTTTGATCCTTTTTATTAAAAAGATCATATCAGAGCTAGAAAAAGGGTTGCAAAAAAATACACATTCCTAAATCCACAGTGTTAGCAATAATCAATGGACAGGTCATCTTCCAGGTATCAGTTCCTAGGGATGCACTGGTGAGCAAACAGACATGATTCTGTCTTTATGGAGATTTTGTTCCTTCTAATGATGGTGTTCAATTCTGAACAGGTCAGTTACTATAAATCTTGGTGTTTTCAGTTGGATTTACGTAGGAAAGGGGACTAAAGAGGGAGACAGTCCCTCAGAAAAGTGTCAGGAATGACAGAAGCTAGCCATGTGAAAAGGGGTAGAAGTGGGGGTCAGAGAGCACTCCAGGCTGAGGAACGGCATAGGCAAACACCATACTCATGACCCTGAGGGAGATCAGATCTGACCAGTGGGGATGGACTGTAGTGAGAAAAGGGATAATAATATGTGATAAAGCTGGAAAAATGTGCTGTGGACAGGTCATGCAGGGCTTTGATGGCTATGGAGGGAATTTGAATTTTAAGTCAATGGGAAGTACTGAAAGAGAATGGAAAGAAAAAAAGAGAGAATTTATTTCTTAGCAAAGACCACTGTCTCTAGTGGGAGTTCCATACAAGTAGAGCACAAGAATGGAAACAAGGAGACCATTGAGGAGGCTACGGTGGGTCAGAGGCAGGTTGTGCCTACGGTGGGTCTGGACCAGGTTGTGCTGAAGAAGGAGAGAGGGAGACAGAAGAGATGTGCAGGAAGTCAGAATTTGCTGATGGATTGGATATAGAGGGTGAAGGAAAGGGAACAGTTACTAATGGCTTCCAGATTTCTGGTGTGGGTCATTGATTGGATGGCACACCATTTACTGAACTAGGGAACAGCAAGGGAAGATTAAGGTTCCGAGGTCATGAGGAAATCAAGAGTTCAGTTTTGGACATGTTAAGTGTGGGATGCCTGAGAAACATCTGAGTAGAGAGATCAAGTGGGAAGCATTTCTGGAATCCAGAGAAACAATCTGGGCAGGACATAGATACTGCAGAGTCATCAACCCATCAATGGAATGTCAGGTTTGGGGAATAAATGTAGAGGGAGAAGAAAAAGGGTTCTTGGAGGCCCAAGGAACTCTAGCCTTTCAAGACTTTAGTAGGAAACAAAGAGTAGGCATGAGGCTCGGGGACTGCTCTAGGGGTGAGTCAGGAACTGAGAAAAGAGAGTGTTTTATGAAGGGTGAGGTGGTCAGTTTTATCAGAGCTACTGAGAGTTAGAGTAAGAAAAGGACAGAGAAGGTTCTCTGGATCTGGTGACCTGGAGGTGTTTAGTCACCCTGACAAGTGTGTCGGGAGAGTGATGGGCCCAGGGGATTCTGTAGGGGAGGGAATAGAGGCAATACGTCTAGTCAAAAATGTTTCAAAATTTGGCTAAGAAGAAGATAAGAAAGAAAGGTGAGGGAGGAGAGCCCAGAATTAACAGTATTTAATAAAGAGATATTACAACAAATCCTGGAAGTGATTGAGTTTACCTGGAAGCTACCAGATTATTTTCACTATCAGCAAAAATGTAGGCTTGAGAACTAGCTAACTAGTTATAATCTTGCACATCCGTTTTATGTAGCCTCTTTCTGCAAAACCATCTCCTCCTCCACTTTCTTTTCCTAATATTTCTGGAAGGTGTCTGTTTGGGTCACTTTAATTAACATAGCTTTTTCTAACCTTGCTTGATCTTATTTTGTCTTTTAAGCTCTGAAAAATATGCCATCATTGAAGAATGTTCTTCTGCTTAAGAGGGCTTTATTTTTTCCCCTCTAACTCCACAAATGCTGACCTAGTTGGTTTCTGTATCTCTTGGTACAGTTCACTTCCCTCTTAGCTTAAGTGTTGTTAAATGAGAATAAAATATCATTACAAATTTAAGTCAAAATTGTTTAATTAATATTTTTAATAAAAAAACCACACATTTTAGGTATAGGAAAAAAGTCAAATAGCACAAAAGACTGTAGAATGAAAAATAAGTCCTTTCCAGAACCCTAGATTCTGCTCTAGAGGCAACCAGTGCCATTGCTGTATTGTGTGACACAGTCTATGCGGACATATTCCTGAGGCTCTATAGTGCTTGTCCCCAAAACAAAACCACAACTGATAAAATTTCAAATGTGAGCATACTTCTACACTCTGTGCCTTGCTTTCCTTTTCTTTTTTTATTTTTCAAGATTTTATTTACTTATTTGTCAGAGAGAGAGAGAGAGCACAAGAAGGGGATGCCACAGGCAGAGGGAGAAGCAAGTTCTCAGCTGAGCAGGGAGCCTGATGCAGGGCTCCAACCTAGGCCTCTGGGATCATGATCTGAGATGAAAGCAAACCCTTAACCAACTGAGTCACCCAGGCGTCCCTGCCTTGCTTTTCTCACATTTTGATGTAATGTGGAGGCTCCTTGATGAGACTATATAGAAATATACCTCACTCCTTTCCATGGCTCCATTTTTATGGCTATACCACCATTTAACAAGGTTTCCACAGATGACCACTTAAGTTTTTCATGGCATTTTATTTTTATTTATTTATTTATTTATTTTTATCTTTTAAAAGATTTTATTTTTAAGTAATCTCCATACCCAACATGGGGCTTGAACTCATGATCCTGAGATCAAGAGTCACATGCTCTATCAACTGTGCCCGCCGGGTGCCTGGAAGTTTTTTGTTGCGTTATAAAACCATAAAATGTTCTTAAGTGATTACACAAAACCTCTACCCATATTGATTAAACAATTATTAGCCCAAATCCCAAAGCAAGTTAGATTGGGAATAAATGCAATTTTTATATAGTTTGTGATAAGCAAAGATGGCTGGTGTTTTTATGACTCATCTATGAAATTTGAGTATCAGCAACCATAACCTCTAGGAATAATATGCTTAAGTCATAGGAGAGAATGAATATGAAAGTTTTAAGACATTCAGAAAAGTAATCCTTTAGAATAAAGAAGTATGCGTTAACAAATGGCTTACTCAGTAAGTGCTTGGTGTTTTGTTTTTTCTTGGATAAATGCTATTAGATTTTTCTTCCAAATGGCAGTTTTCTAAAGATGTTTTCTTTCACACTTTATAGTACATGGACAATTAGTATTTGCAATTTCAAACAATACTACTACTTTTATTTGGGGGAGTTTTTCATGGACCTAATTAATGTAGTATGGAGGCAAAGTGCTTGTAGGTCTACCCCTAGAATCACCACCTAATTAGGAAGGTGTGTTTCAGGGGCAGGGAAGTGGAGACTTTATTTTGGAAATACATAAAATAAAGTTTGGTTGTGAAGGTTTGGAAGTCAGTTTTAAAGATTCTGTCTTTTATCTCGTGGGCCCTAGGGAGATGCTGAGGCTTCTGATCAGGAGAGTATTATATAGTACTAGCAGTGTTTGGATTAGAGGAGGGACAAAAGGAAGAATAAAAAAGGACATTGCAGTAGTCCGAGCTAAGGTGATGAAAACCTTGGCTGGAGTGAGAACAGCAGAAACAAAAGTGAAAAGGACCTAAGAGTGACTCTTAACCCTCTTTCTTTGCCCCAGCACTGTTGTAAAGTAAGACAAATCCCATTAATTAACAATTATTCACTCTGTATTCAAAATTTTGTTATAAATGTAGCAGAAAACCCAATTATAAGGCTAAGCCATTAAAGTGTGTCACAACAAATCATTAAATTATATACAAACGAGGAAGTGATTATCTTCAGAATTTTCTATTGTGTATGCTGAGTGGGATGCTTTTAGCTTTTACCTCCTTTCACTGGTGCCTTCCATGAGCCATCACTGTCATAAAGTAGCAAGGCAGGTCTTCCAAGAAGGGAAAATAGTCAACAACAACGATTGATTTATGAAGTAAATCATCTGTGCTAGATAAATTCTGATAGCTCAAAGGTAAACATTTCAAGGATATTTATATTAAATCTAAATATTAAAAATAGTGGTTAAAATGATAAAAGAAGATATGGGTGAATATATAACCACAGGGTTGGAAAAGATTTCTCTAAGCATAAGTAAGACCAAAAGCAGATAATCTAAAAGAAAATATTAGTTGACTACATTAAAATGAGAAAAAGAAGCAAGAAACAGCAAAACAAACAAAAATAGCTAAAACCCAAAAACAAAAACTAAACCCAAACAAAACTGAAAGGCAAAAAATAAAGTAGAAAAATATTTGTAACATCTGTATTTAGCAACATGTAACTACACCTAATAGATAAAGAGCTATTATAAATCTTTGTGAGCCATTGGTTTCTTATCTCAAGCTCCCTTTGGAAAATAAAGCAGACTGGATATACCTTCTGAAATGCCTTTTCTCTGATGTAAAGGCAGCCAGCCACAATGGTCCAGAATGTGAACAAACGGGTACCCCCAGCACTAACAGAATTATGCCTTGACTTGATATAGTCCTTTCTACTGGGAAGTAAGGGGATAGAGGGTGACTAAGGAATGTGCCACAGAGGTGGGGGGGAAGGTCTTGCAGGGTGAAATAAAGTCAGGTAAAGACAGGATGGGTGGAGACACTGAAGAAAATGAGTAGTATACTAACTCTACTTTTCAAGCGACACAATACACCAAGAAGGATGTAAAAGCATCTAAAACATAGGACCCAGACTGCAGTAGGCACATTAGTAAATTTATATGTTTTGAATTTAATTAAGCAGAGGCATGACATGACTAGAAGCAAAGAGGCAGAGACAAATAGATTCTGCCTTTAATCACAATGACAATATAGCTCGTTATGTTATTATAGCTTACTAGGTACCCGATCTTTAGCTTAGATCTAGACATGGATTACTTTATTTAAATCCCACAATAACACTGTAAGATTAATACCATTATCACCATTTTATAGATCTAGAAACTGAAATGCTGTGCTCAAATTCACACGATGAGAAAACGGCCAGGTGATTCACGTTTGACTCCCGAGCCCACGTTTTTACCACTACGCTCTACACTTCCTCACTGGCCGTCCCTCACCATTAGGTTGACCACATGTGGTCTAATGGACTGGTGTCCTCGGTCTGCAGTTACAAATGTGATTCTTAGAACACTGCAGTTCTGAATTTCCATACAGGATCGCTGGATTCCCCAAGTCCCAGGAAGATTCAGGTTAAGCTAGTAGTCTGGGAGACTGAAACAGGAAGAGTTGCCATAATATAAACGGTCTTTTGGGCATTCTTTCTAGTGACCAAACTGGACTTTGTTTGTTTAGATGGAGGTGGGCCCTGGTGCCAAGCATTGCACACGTTATAAGAGAATTTGTGAGGGCCTTTGATGTCACATGCATCCCAGGAACACCCAGCTAAAGCAGAGAGCTGCTTCGTGTTTATGCCTCTAAACAGAACCATTTGAGTACACATACCGAAAGACCCTGATCTGGGAGCACTGTGTTTTCTCCAATAGAGTGATTCATTACTAATGTCTTCATTTTGGACACTGCAGTTGCATGTGAAGCCATATGCTTTAAATTAAAAGCACACTAAGCAAATCACAAGTTTCTCAAGATGGTGCTTAAAGTCTGCTTTGGCATCTGCTGGTTGCCAAAAGACCCACATGATCCTGTAATTAAACAACAAATATTTTCTGCAAAATCAATCATTTTTGCTGTCCCCAAATGCTAAGATTATGATGTTTAGATGCTATGTTGAGAAATAAGTTGCACAACTAGATCCTTGTCAGATTGTTTGTTCTCTACTCCAATATTGCTCTGCTCTTTCTCTAGCCATCTTATTACACTTGATTATATCAGAAGCAAAGCTTTTTAGTTGCAATGAGCAGTAAACACCAGAGCCGCAAAGCCAGAAATGTGGGCAGCAGAAGCACCACAAATAGGGACTATTGCATCTACTCACCAGAAAATTCATTCACCATGAGGTAGGTATTAGAATAAGTCAGGGGTCTTGGATATATAGTCATTAGAAACCAATTGAGACCATCTTAAGTAAAAAGGGAATTACTGGGAGGAAGTCAGGGATTCAGGAAGTTGATGGGGAGGCAGAGAAAGAGCCCAGGCTGGACAAGAGGCAGGATCAAGGGACACTCTGGAGAGTCAGAGAATGGAAAGAGGCCTGGCTACCGCCACGCTGGTGATTTGGCCTTGCCACGTCCTTGCTTGGTTGACTCTAGAGTATGGGGAGCACCAGCCTGCCAGGGCCTCTTTTAAGGTCCCTTCTATGGCCACTCTGTAGTGGAAGAGAGAATGGTGTTCCCTACTTCCATCGAGACAGTGAGGAGATTCCCCAGTGAAGATGAGAATGCTGAGGGCAAGGCAAGGTCAACACCAGACAACCAAAAGTTCTGGTACCACACGCCCAAGATGGAGACCAATTTTCATTTTCCAGTCACATTTTCCTCCTAAGCAGAAAAATGTGTGGCCAGAAAACCAATGGCATGAGGGTCACTCCGAGGCAAAGGTAGATCACAGTACCTAATGAGCAGGGGCTGGCAAGGGGAAGAGAGTTATTTCTGAAGAAATTCAAACTTCTTTCATAGGCTTGTGCCTGGTGAATGCATGTTAAGAACAATGGCTTCCTGGGCCCACCTCAGTTAGGAGATGGCCTTCTACAAAAGTCATTGTTTTTCTTTTCCTTTCCTTTCCTTTCTTTTCTTTTCAGATTCTATTTATTTGGGAGAGAGTGAGCAAGACTATAAGTGCGGGAAGAGGCAGAGGGTGAGGGAGAGGGAGAAGCAGACCCCCTGCTGAGCAGGGAGCTGGATGTGGGACTTGATCCCAGGACCCCAGGAACTTGACCTGAGCTGAAGGCAGACACTTAATCAACTGGCTGAGCCACCCAGGTGCCGCATAAGGCATTGTTTCTTATCCCCTTCAAGGGCCTGTTCTGCCCTGCAGGGCAGATTAGGTATGTAGTCCTGGTGGGTGGGGTGGGGGCAGAGGAGAGAAAAAAGAGAACAGAGGAAGAGATACTCATTTAAAATGAGTCATTCTTCCTCCTATGAATCTTTTGGGTGGGAGAAAACATACAGTCAGAATTAAGGAATTTCATGGCCAAATCAAGTCCAATTAGGAATGGGTGGTAATGCTTAGGTATGTGGAACAGCTAGAAACAGTGTTCTGCATGATTTACATTGAGTTCTGAGGCCCAGCTGAATTTAGGTAAAAGTGAGCTAAATGAAGAGAAGGCAGAGGGAGCCCCAGGGGCTGGTAATGATCCACAGAGGGACCACCTAGGAGGAGAGAAGTGAGGGGCTCAAGGGCCAGCCCTCTTCCAGGCCTGGTACCAGAAATGACAGCTTTCTGGGCAGGGGTGGCCGAGGTGGGGATGGTTAAAATAGGGGCGCTGCTCAGCATGGTTGCATTGGGGCTTTTTAGATTATTTTCAGTATTACAACAAACGCAGTCAAAATCATAGGCGAATCGGAATTCTAAATTTCTTTCCTTTGGGCCTGAAATGAACTCACTCAGTGTAGTAGCATTGACTGTATCATGCTGGTGAGTTAAGCCCTAACGGCAACCATTCCCATGATTAAAAAAGTGAGAAAATTAATTTTGGTAAATAAATTACACCATTAGGAGAAGATATAAATTCAAAATATAGCACAAGGGAATAACAGGTGTTATAAATGGCAAAAATGTTGCCTGGATTCAGGCAATTTTACCACAAAGGATCCCCACTAAAATGCAACCATATTTGGGAAGAGTGGGTTCATTAGCAATAGTGACCACAGGAACCTCGATCATTCATTAGATGAGCCGAGAAAGGGATAGGGGTTGGTTAGGGTCAAAGTGAGAAGGAAGACCTATGAAGGGGCAGATGGCACATTCTCTGGAACTAGGAGACCCAGGAATGCCCTTAGAGAGTAACAATAAACAAGAATGGGGCAACAGAAGAGGGTTTGCAGAGATAGAGGGTGAAGAATGGTCTCAGAATGTAGTCTTGCCTGTCTAAAGCTGTGCTGGACGGCTTACCTTCCTAGCGGCCATGCTACTCCCACTGACATCCGGCCATCTTCAGGTAAGACAGTAGTGCTTCATGTTTGGAACACCTGCATGTGAGGGGCTGGACTGCGTGGTTGGCATATATTCTCTTTTCCCCGCACCACAACCCTGCAAGACGGTGGTTCTTGCTCCCATTTTAGATGAAACGTGTCTGAACTCGCAGCTAGTGAACGCTGAGGTGGCTGGGATTGGAGGTGTCAGAGCCCCTGTAATTCCTGCACAGGCATTCTGGAGCCCCGGGCATAACTCTGCCCTCAGGCTTCTCCACACCACCCTCTTAGCTGAGAAGTAGCTGATGGGGATTTAACGATCACCTTCTGTGCCTGTTACTGGGCTCCTTTTAGTAAAATAGATAGAAAAGTGACAGTGTGTCAATCCAGCTCAGCAATGATGGGTGCAGATGTGCTGGGAGAGAGTGTGTACTTGGAGCAGCCATGAGCCACAGAGAAAAGCGAGTAAGAAAGGCTGCAAGGAGGAGGTGGGACTGAAACACAGGTGGGACTGGAGTTGGTGCAGGAGGTGCAGGTCTTAGCTGATGGGACGGCAGGGGGCTGCTTGGGACATACCATCCTCCTCAGGGTAATGATTTCATAGCACAAAGTTAGCTATTGTGTTCATTTTCCCAAATACATAGGGTAAAATTCCCATTTGCTATTAGAAAATGTATTGGATGTCTGTTGGCACAAGCGATAGAAACCATCTTAAATTAGTTTAGGTAAGACAGGGAACATTTGATGGAAGAGTCTGGGAGAAGAACTGCCTTCCAGGATTCCAGGGCTTTAAATCACGTAACCTGGGTTTTCTCTGTTCTTCTGTCCCTTGCATGTCTACAGCTCCCTTCCCTCCATCTCTTAGCTCTGCTCCTTCCTATGCGTCGGCAATGCTCTCTTTTACTTTATACAGATTTCTCTACTTGGCAGTGGTGGTGGCAGTGGGAGGAGAAGGGTGAGAGGATGTGATCTGGGGGCTGGGAGGTCGGCATAGATAAAATCTCAGGCCTAACTTGGAGCATATGTCCTCCCCTGGACCAATCACAGTGGCTGGGGGATAAGCAATTCTGATAGACCAGTCCTGGGGCAGATACCCAGCATTTTGACCAGAAGTTAGCATAATTCGCCGGAGAGCCTCATCAGAACCACATGAAGTATGTGTGCTTGGGGACAATTTCCCAGGAGAAGTAGGTGATATCAGAGGAAGTGAAGGAGAAGGAATGCTGGGCTGATGACACTAACAGTTGTTGGTTACAGTGTTATTATGAACATCACAATGTGCAAAATCAGTGAGCTCCATGAAATAATATGGATTTTCCATGAAAAATGGTTAGCCGTCCCATGACATAGGAAAATCTTACAGATGCTCCTGACTAATGACTACCAGGGTGCACATCAGAGAGAGCTGGAAACAAGACAGTGGACATTTAAGGCTGCATCATGTTCAAGTGTATGGAGCATTTATTTTAAGATGTGCAGTTCTCTTTTAATTATTTATGATACTTCACAGCATACTGTAAGTGGATCCCAGCATATTTTGTGAGAATAATGACATCATAGGACTAACAAACCTCACTCAGATCTCTTGTTCTCCAGCTCTTGCTAAGACTTGGGAGAGAGGCCGTGAAATGTGATACTCAGCTTTGTGTATCTGCTTGGAGATGTATGTTTTCTACAGTAATGTGTGCAAGGAGTTGTGGGCTCTGGAGTCAGTGGGTAAACTCTGTGAATGTGAGTCACTGAACCTCAGTTTTCTTATTTGTAAAATGGAGATGGTAAGTCTTTCCTTAAAACTGGGGAGAATTCATTCATTAATGTATTCAAATAGTGAGTGATATTTATTGAGCATCTACTATGGCGGTGTGAGGGGCACCAAGGTTAAATCACTAAAGAGGACAAATAGCATCCCTGCCCTCAATGAGGGAGACAGGAAAGGAAATGATATTCAAAAAGCACCTGGCATGGGAGCCTGGTATACAAAAAGTGCTCAGTAAATGTGAGTTGTCCTTTCTACCCTTTCCCTGCCAATTCATTCACTCATCTCATCCTAACCTAAAGATGGTATCAAGTCTCTTAATTTCTCAAAGTCTCAGTTTTCTTTTGGGTTTATTAAAGGGGTGGAAAGACCTTCTGATGTTTCCTCTTGTTCTAAAACTTCTGCAACTCTTTGGTTCCCTTTCCTGTTCATCCAGGGCACAGAGAATGGGAATCTCACTGGGGACTACCACCTAAATCCTGTCTTTGAAGAGCAGCTTCATTATTGTTGCAAAGCTGGCCCTGAACCATCATCTCGAACCCAGTTTAAAGCTTATTAGGGATATTTCCACCCCATCCCACCTAAAAAGTCCTCAAAAAGTACCTGCATCAACAGAAAGGCTCATGTGAGAGTGATTTTACAATACACGTTGGAGGCAGTGTGGTTATGATAGGGCTTTGGTTCAGATAGGCTTGGCTGAAATTTCAGCACTTAGCTATAGGATTTGGGATTTAACCTCTTCATGCCTGAGTTTCCACATGTATAGATGGGAATAAAAAAATCTATTTCAACAGGGTTACTGTAAGGATCGAATAAGATAATGTATGTGTGTGGAGGGTGTGGTGCCTGGTGTGGAGTAAGCATTAGAAAATGGAGTATACTCTCCTGGGTTGAGAATGGAGTATACTCTCCTGGGTTGAGAAGGGAGTGCATGTTAATTGCAATATGGTAGGTGTAAGAGACTTCTTGTTAGTCTTATAAGAGACTTTATTTGTAAGAGACAAGTAAAGCTCTAAATTTATGCTATCAAGCTTAGTGCATTTTTAATGAGTTTAATACATAATATTTGTATATTCTGCATATATGTTATTTTTTTAGCCAAAAGCTGGAGGAAGAGACTTTTAGAAAGTATGGTGCTCATCTGTAAATCAAGAGGCCTATACTAGATCACCTCTAAGATCCTTTTTAATTCTAAAGCTCTATGATTCCAGGCTTTGTTGAAAATCTGTGGGAAAATTTGTCAAAAAAGAAAAAAAAGTCTTTTGTCCTGCTCTGCTTCCCTCTCTCTTCCCACACTAGACCTGCTAACTCATGACTGTTAGCCATCCTTTGCATCACTGACCTCTGTTGTCATTAACCTCACGTTTTCATAGAAAATCTCTTTTGTCCACTGAAATGTGAAAAGGTGTGGTTTACAACCCAACACCTCTTTGATTTTTTATTTTTGATCTCAGAGAATGGGGTTTGAACTCATTTAGCATCATCATGGGAAATAACAGAGGCCCTATGTACCTTTAACAGAAAGACCCAAGAGTTTTAGGCCTTCTGGGAATGAGATTAGCATTTCTGAAGGTCTAAAATTGCAGGCACATATTGACACTCTTCAAGCTCTTAAATCCACAGGAATCCGCTGGTGCTCCAAGGAGAGCAATCAAAAACCTAAATTAAATAATTGTATCAATAGATTTCACTCAGGAAAGAAAAAATTATCATGCCTGAGGCTATTGGGAAAAAGTAAAAGTTCTAAGTAGGGAGGGAGAAATAATAAAGTATCCAAAGGCCCAGTTCGATGCTGTTCACACTTTTTACTGTTGAGAGCAAAGGTGGTAATATGGCCTTTTTCCTCCACCAGCCCATTGTAGCAGGAATCTGCGGCCTCTGAATACTGAGACATATTCTCTCCAGGGCACCCTGGCAAAGTCAAAAGTCTCGAGGGACTGTGAGTGTGAAGACAGCAGTTTGGCCAAGGGTTTTCCCCAGCACCATCCTGGTCCTAAAGGAAAGAAGCCACTTGGAATACTACAGCCCATATTCCAGAAAATTCTAAATTTGGTATCAAAAGTGTAATACCCCATCTACCCTCCCTGCCTGGGTTTAAAAGAGAGCAGCAGACTTTTTTTTTTTTTTTTTAATCCCCTCCTTTTTTCTTCCACCCTTTAAGCTAGATTTTCTTAGCTCCATGACCTGTCCTTCATGGAGGAAAATGTACAGATAAAGAAAAAAAGATCTCTTAAATGATTGGATTTTGCTGATTCAGAGAGTTCAGAGGCAAAAAAAAAATAGAGTACATTACTTCTGGTAATAGAAATGGAAATGTTTGGAACAAAGTTTAAAGAAAGTAGCTTTAGCTGTTGTAAGGACAGAAGAAGAGCGTTTGGTTGGTTGTGGTCTGCTTTGTGCCAGTCTCTCTCAATACAGGTAGCTTCAAAATGAAATAATGTGGGGAAGTGGGCATAATGAAAAATTTCATTTGATGCAAAACAAAATGCAGAAAAGTAATTCCAGTTGTTTCCAAACAACTTGGGTAACAACTTTTATACTCAAAAGAGAAAAGTTAAAATAGAACTTTTGAGGAAAAAACCTGAATTTTGAATCTTTGTCCTTTTATTCATAAGAAACATTCATTCTCCTACGCCTTTTGGCTGTTTTCAAAAGAAAGTAACTCTATAAAGATTTTGTTCTGGACAGTAATGTCCTATTTCATATGTGTATATATATATACACATATATATATGCACATATAAATATATGCAAAAGGAAATAATGTATTATACATACAGACATAGAGATATGTGTATATACACCTTTTGCCTCTGATTTCACCGTAATTTGGACAGTGGTTGTGATAGAATATTAACTACAGAAAGTGAAAAGTTTGAGTCATATTTTGACCAAGCTAATAAAGACATAAATCCTTTATGTTTCTGTGTTTGGGAGTAGTTGTTTCTTTCCATTACCTGTGTAAGTGTGAATGCAACAAAACCACTTTAAAGACCCATGTCATGCACTGTTCTTTTGCAAATGTAGTTATGAAATGCTACCTAAATGCGTTCTGTTACAGTTAGTTGACATTACTTTTCTACATCACAAAGTGCACCTACAGCTAACATGCTGACATTCAGCTTATTTGGCACTGGGCAGACTTGGCAAGACAGAGAGCCAATATACTGATTCATTTTTAAAAATCCAAATTGAGTTCCAAAGCTTTTACTTAAGTGATGCTTACACAAACTGTTAAATATTTGGATAATCAAGCATCAAAGTGGCAGTTCCTGGAAGAATTATGTTCCATGAAGCTAAAGCATCTCATTTTAAAAAAAGATTATTATTATTATTATTGTTATTATTTAAGATTTTATTTTTAAGTAATCTCTACACCCAACGTGGGGCTCAAACTCACAACCTGAGATCAAGAGTCACACGCTCTACCCACTAAGCCAGCCCAGCACCCCCTGAAGTATCTGATTTTGACATAAAAATTAATTTCAAAAATTTTAGATTTAGTTTAAATCAAATTTAGATTTGATTCAGGGTCATAAGTAATTAAATTTTATGAGAACACAGCAGTATCTCTGGTGCCTGAAAAAGTCTTCAGGGCATCTGAGACCAAAATTTCCACTATGTGACCTTTATTCAGGGGCAGCTCTGCTTTTAAATTAAGAACTTTTCATCTTACAGAAAATGGAAAATAATGAGCAATTTCTTTGGGTCACATATCTATTGCCAGAAAAATAAAAGACATCAAATTTTCAGTAACATACATAATAGGCACCATTTTTGCTTTTATGTAAAGTATCAATTCCACATGTAATTGCTGAATATTTTCTAAATTAAGAGCCCATGTGGTGAGCGGGTGCACACAAAGAGATAATCAGAAAAATCTCGGCATTAAAATATAGTCTCCAAGTAAAAACACATAAATCACTTTGGTGAGGCCCAGTCTGCTGTGAAAAGTACTGCTCTCAGCCCGTTATTTCTGTTGGGTCTAGTGCAGAGAAACTGAAAATCGACTGGGCCCAAGAACCTTAGGTCACGAACTAAAGGGGACAAAACAAATGGCTGCATACCAGAAAGTCAAAGGCCAAAGACATGCAGAGATCTATAAGTGGGTTATAACAGAAGAAGACCTCCTTTGATTTTCTAGTTTTCATTCTACTGCTTAGTAAAGTTTGGATCCCTTGGGTCTGTTTTACTGCCTACAAATGGTACCCCTAATGCTGGCTGGTCGTCTCGCAAATGTCACAAGGGGGTGATCCTGTGAGACTGGCTGTACCAATGTACAGTGTTAGCTCCTGGGAAACCATGGAAGGGTATGCAAGTGAGAGTGGTTCTGACAGAGTCAAGACTCAAATGCTGGCAGGTGGTGCGGATGAGCAGACTGTTCATACGGGCTGCTCCTTCCTGTCCTGAGCTCTCCAGAGGTGAGCTAGGTGTAAGAACAGATACTTTTTGCTCCTCCGTAAAAGTAAGACATGCTCAAGTGATTCCTGAAAGCCCTCTTGGCTGTTCACCTGGGATGTATTATTTAGGCTCACAGAAACATTTGCAACCTGAGGACATGCTGCAATGTACGTGTAAGACTTACTTATCAGGCTTCCTCTGTGCACATCCCTAGAGCTGTAATTTTCAGCCTTGGCTGCACAATAGAGTCATCTGGAGAAATCTGAAATAATCCCAATGGCCAGCCACACCCAGAACAATTCTATCAGAATCTAAGGAGGTGGGGCCCAGGCAGGTGGACATTTTTTCAAGTTTCCCTGGCAATTCTGATGTGCAGCCAAGGTTGAGAAGTACTGTATTAGAGGAGGAACAGTCAGAAGCATGGATCTGAGAAGGGTGGAAGTGTTCTCAGGCTGACTTGTTGAAAGCATCCCAGATTTCCACGGTAACTACCTAATGTCTACTGAAAACTGATTTCAGTTTTCCTCCTAAGGGTCAGAATCAAAGGCAGACAGCCTAAAAATAACTCATCAGTAGCCTGTTTGGCTGATGGCAATGCTGGAAATTCTAAGTTGCCTTTTAACTTCAGCTTATTGCCTTTTCCCTTTGAAATCCTTTAGCTATTAAGAATCAAGTTACAGATCAATAAAAGGTCTTGTTAACCATGTTAACAAGTGTGAAAGGTCCAAGCCAACACCCAGTCCCTGAGTAGTCCCTGGTACTTATGTACCCCTTTACCTAAAATTCAAGAGACTTAAAGGGGAAAAGACAGCAAAGATAGCTGAAGTGAACTATATTTGCTTAAAGGAATAACAAGTGATACATTTTCCACACTAATTTATATCCGCCCTTCATCTCCACAGGCTCAATTAATAAAAGCTATGCATAAATCATAGGAGAGATCATTAAATCAACCAGTTCATAGAGCTGACTAATTGGTAAATAAATACTTCATGAAAATGGTTGATGGGTGTACAGAGTCCGAGAAAAAACAAACCAGAAAAAAAAGCTTCATCTCTAGCTCTGGTAGAGTTGTCCACACCTCCTCCACTTCAATTTTATAATATTTTTCATGTTTTATGAGGGAGATATACCACAAAAATAGAACTCCACAGGGAGACCATGTCCTAGATGAGAAGTTTAAAATCCAATTTAAAAACCCAGATTCATTTCGTTTGTCAGCTGCCTGGTGGCAGGTACAGAAGACACCCTAAATCTGGGTGCTGCCACCTTTTAAGTACTGGTCCAGTTGTGTGCCGTTGTGTGACTGTGACTGTAGGTGGAGGATAAAGAGGGAAGACAGGCCCAGGAGAGGATGAAAATGGCTTTTTGTTAGATTACGCTGAATATAAAACAGGTGCCTCGGAAGTCAGCTTGCTTTTTGAGGTTTAATTTTTTCAAATGCTATTGCTCTCTATAAAAAATAACATCTTTAGAGAGAAATTTTTCCCTCCTCACCATGAGACCCGAGTATAAGGTTAGGTGGTACTGTTTGCCAGCTGTGGGACTTTGGGGTCTTATAAAGATGTTTTCTTATTTAAGATATAATGTGGAAAAACATTTAACCCAGGTGAGGGCATAGAGTAAAATCCTCATGAAATAGTGGTTACTGTTTTTGTCATTTACTACGTGTAGATAAGCCTAGTACCCATCTTGACTTTCCCAGAGAGCAAAGCGACTCTTCAAAAATGGATTTCTTGAGCAAAGACCTGGATTCAGGGGTGAATAGAGACCAGTGATTCTAAATTGAAAATTCAGAAAAGGGATGCTCCAGGCTTGACCTATCATTGCCGTTTCTCACAGAGACCCTCAGTGTGGCCAGTGATACGGTGAAGGCAAACTCAGAAGTGATGCCACGGTCCCAGGGCCCTGAGGGAGAAGAGTCTGCAAGAAAGGAGCAGACGGCTCACTGAGGGTCGCTGCTGCATGACCACAGGTGAGGCCGAGACCTCTCTGGACTTGGCAGGGACCAGAGGCGGAATGAGACCATACCCACTCTTAAGAATCTGTCAATCTGGTAGGGGACACAAGTGTTAGTCATCCACACAGATAAGCTCAAACACTGAAACGGGAGCCCATCCGCATTCTGTTCGGGCTCTGCGGTGTGCAGTCCAGGGGGAGGGCCTGGCTCCCAATCCTCTGGCGGGGGCTAGTTCTGCAGCCACAGAGAGGGGTCGTGTGCCCTCACCAAGTGCTGACTTTTATACCCTCTGAAGCAAGCTGCTGCTGAAAAGGGTCTGTCGACCTCCAGCGAGCAAGCTCAGGAAGGGATCCCGTGGGAGCGCGAGAGAGAACGTCCTACTGTGTCTCTCCCCTGGGCCCTGAGAGAGAACAACACCAACTGTTTTTCTTGACAGAAGGTTTAAATATTGAAGGCCTATTGCAGGGTGCTCACTGCACTTTTCTGGGGGACCTAAAGGTCACACCTCCTGCTGGATTTTTATTTTTTATAGAAAAAGATGAGGAGGAAGAAAAGAGGAGAAGAACGAAACAGGGGCAAAATGAGAGAAGGGGAATTGTGAGGAAAGGCGAAACACAAAGGGAAACTGTACAATTGTCACTGGGTGCCTGTAGGTTGTCAGGCGCTCCGGCTGGGCTACACCCTGGCATGGGTCAGAGCAGGCCGAACGAGGGATGAGCGGCTGAGCACAGTGACCCTCAGCTGTGGCCAAAGGACTGGAAAAAAGGGTGGTGAGGTCGTCTTCCTTCAAAAACAATGTTCTTCCAAGGCTTGACTCCATCCCACACACAGTTGTCTCGAAGCCTATACTGTTCTGTTTTCTTTTTCGAAGAAAGGAAGCAGTAGATAATATATCAAACTTCACATCCTCACCCTCAACTTTTCCCAAACTGCTTCTCTGAGTGACATCAAACCCCCGTAGCTCCCTTCCTGTCCCTTTGCCTACTGGGAATCTTCCAGACCTACTGTTAGTGTCCGTGAACCTGATCACAGTCCTAGAACTTCACAAAGTTAAGTTGTGTGAAACAGCCTTTGCCCCTACGAAGATTTTTTTTCCTTCCTGAAAAGTGGGTAAAAGGTAACTTATAAATCAACAGTCTGCTTTAATGACCGTCTGCCCAGGTATCTCTTAGATTAGGTTAATATGAGCCTCGACTCTTTCGGTTGTTTTTACTTGTTATAAGGACACACGTTTGTTGGCTCCTTTCCACTGCATATATGTATTTTTATAGCTTTGTTAAAATTGTCACAAAAGATTCTTGCCTGAAAAGATAGTTCATTCACATGTACTGCCACCATCAAAAGTACAATGTTATTATTATACATATTATACATAAAGTGTTAGCTTTTGTAATGAATCAGATAGAGGTTAAGTTGCTTCACTAAAAGTGTGATGGTTGGGCAAGATCCAAATTTGCAGAGAAGGCTGCAGCCAATCACAGAGCCAAATGATAGTTTGGCACAGCTTTGGCGCCCCTGCCCACCCCCACCCCCCATAATCAGCCCCAGCATCCCTTCCACAACCATCTTAGTAGATACACAATCTTCATAGAAGCAGTGGGCCTACAACTTAACACAGCTCTCTAACCACCCTGCAGTCCCTACCGTCTGCCCATGTGGGGATTCTGGAGCCCCAATGGCTATAGCTATTTGAGAAACGGTGCTTGGAATTTTCCACTTACCAAGGAGATGCACAGAGAGAAGGAAATCTAACTGACCTTCATATTTAATCCTTTAACAAACATTAATTAATACCTATCAGCAAGCAAGGAGCCCTATTAAGGGGTCACAGAAAATGCCTGTAGTGTAAGATCCCAAGTCCTTAGTCTGATTTCAAGCCCGTCCCTTGTCTATCCCTCACATTAATGGTACATTATGTGCCAGGTGGACTGGACTTTTCCCAGTCCTTCAGTTCATTGTGTATTCTCTCTCTCTCTTTTTTCCCTCCTGTGCTTCTGCCTCATTCCCTCTGCCTGAAACACACTTCCTGCTATACTGCATGAGCCTAATTTCTACTCCTCCTTTAAGCCTCAGCTGAGTTTTAGCCTTCCTAGGATAGTCTTCTCTGAGTCCGTGGATTAGGCTATGTTCCTTTGCTGTATGCTCCCATTCAATCCTGGACTTTTCCTTTCACATTTATAATTTTTAAATATCTTTCTTCCTTTCTGTAAATTTCACGAGGGCAGGGACTACCTTCGTCTTGTTTATAACTATGTCCCATTAGCCTAATACTACATGCCTAGCACATTAATAGTTGCTTCCTGTTTACTGAGTTATTTAAATAAATAGAATGATCCCCGCCTACAAGTGCTCCTATGATAGGAAAGGTGAAAAAAATTAGATAAGTGCCAGAGTGTATGTGAGTATCAAAAATTAAATCCTAACAGCAATAACTAAGAAAAAAACCCTCCAAACCAAGACTTACCAATTGATGGTTCTCCCAATACAGAGCAATATCCTATGGGTCGGTTCTGCTGTTGCAGATATTTAGCTACTGTTTATGAGATTGCCTAAAAAAGAACTCAGTCTCTGAGGACTAAATCTTGTTCTCCTATAGAGCTCAAACTTACATATTTTCTTTTCCCCAAGGACAAGGGTTCAAGTTTGACTTCACTTTTCCCGCATAGGCAAGTTGTGTGGAGTGTAATGACTAATAATGAGATGAGTACATGTGCTCTGGCGCCCAAAAGCATCACAGTGAGAGAGCCCTCAGCAGCTCTGTCAAGCAGGGCTCTGCTTAAAAACCTTTGCAAAACATTTGCTTAAGTCAAATGTTGATTCCACAGAACTGTGCTAAGCTCTGAGAAGAAACTACACAACTGTGGCTCATGCTAGTAGTCATTAACAAGTAAAACTTAGTAGTCTATATAATATACACTATGAGCAAGTAGAATTCCAAGATTTCACGGATTTCGGTATTTAGAAAGTCCATTAATTTACAATACCAACATGCCACGCTAATTAGAAAGTTAAAGTAGACTAAACTAGGGGCACCTGGGTGGCTCAGTCGGTCAAGCGTCTGCCTTCGGCTCAGGTCACGATCCCAGGGTCCTGGGATGGAGCCCCACATTGGGCTCCCTGCTCAGTGGAGAGTCTGCTTCTCCCTCTGCCTCTGCCCCTTCTCCAGCTTGTGCTCTCTCTCTTTCTCAAATAAATAAGTAAATAAAATCTTTAAATAAAATAAAGTAGACTAAACTATAGGCTCTAAAGTAGAACTTCACCTAAGTAGATGCAGAAATAGCTTTCAACGAAATGTAACACTCAAGTATTATCAAACTAGGAATAGAAAATAACGTACTTAACCTCATCAAATATATTAAACATTTACAGCAAAAATCACACTCAGTGGTGAAACCTTAGAGGCATTCTAAAGTCAAGAACTAGGCAGTCATGCTCATTAACTCTGCTTATATCCAATGTGGTACTGAAGTTTCTACACATTGTGATTAGGCAAGGAAAAAGGAGGGCATAATCAGAAATGAAGAGATATCATTTTCTTATTTGTTACAGTATGACGGATATACAGGAAAACTGAGATAATCCACAAACTACTGAAACTAATAAGAGTTTAGCAAGATGATGTTCAAAATCAGCATACAAAAATCAATAGTGTTTTCCATAACCCAGTAATGGCCAATTCAAAATATAATACAAAAAAAAAATCCCATTTACAATAGCAACAGAAAATAGAAGTGTGGTAGCTTGCCTCTAAAAGGGCCTCGAGGATCTCTGTCCTCACTTTCCTGGAATTCTGTTTAGTCAATAGGATACCACAGAAGTAATGGTCTGTGACCTCCAGCCTTGGGTCACATAAGATATTTAGCTTCAACCTATCTCTCAAGACTCCTGAAAAGTGGAAATGGGAGGCAGAAGAAGAGTCAGTGTCAGAGACATGGCACTGTGGGAAGGATTTAGTCTGGCAACTGTGAGGTTCGAAGGTGGAGGAATGGGGCCATGAGCCAAGGAATGCAGAAACCATCCAGAAGCTAGAAAAAAACAGAAAACAAATACTCCCTAGGGCCTCTGCCTGGAATGCAGCCTAGCCAACACCTTGATTTTAGCCCAGCAGGATCCGTTTTGGACCTCTGACCTCAAGAACTGTAGCATAATAAATTTATGTTGTTTTAAGCTACTAAATTGGAAGTAATTTGTTATGAGAGCAATAGGAAAGGAATATGATTTACCTTACAAATCACTGAGGAAGTGATGTACTATTCAACAAATGTGGCTGTCCCAACTAGTTATCCATATACAAAGAAAGGAAACTAGATCCCTCTCTCTGGTCATATGTAAAGATAAACCTGAGGTAGGGTGAGTACCTAACATGTAAAAAAGAAAGTATTAAAATAAAAATAAAATGTTTAATATCTTTATGAGCTTGGGGAGAGATTTCTTAAGGCACAGAAAAAAGCACAAGTTATAAAGAAAAGAAACTGATAAAGCTATGTTAAAATTAAATTCATCTGTTCAATAAAAGTTACTATATATATAAATACTGAAGACAGGACACAGACCAAGAGAATATATCTGCAGTGCATCTAACTCATAAAATTAATATCCACAGTATAGAAATAATTGTGATAAATCAATGAAAGAAAGACAACCCAATAGAAAAATGGACAAAGGACAGGTTTTTTAGGCAATTCATAAGAAGAAATTCTAATGTCCATTAACATACAAGAAAGTGCTTATCTTTATTATTAGTCTGAAACAAGCAAAGTGTGTTTCTGACTGGAAAAAATTTTTTAAAATCTGAAAATCCTAAGGGCTGGTGAGGTTATGGAGAAAAGGAAGGCTCACAGTCTTCTGGTATGAGTACAAATTTGTATTTTAGTTTTGAAGAGCAATTTGGCAATATTCTGAACTATAGAAGATGCATATTTTGTGTGACTCAGTGATTTGTTTCTAGAGAAAGAGATAACCCAGGTAACATATGTTTATGCTCGTACATAAGGAGACCTACACATCTGTCACAGTGTCATCTGTAATAGTGAAACTCATGAACAACCTAAACATCAATAAAAAGGAGAATAGATATAATGCTGCATTCACAAAATTAATGAAACAGTGCTACATGTATCAACATGGATAAAAAATGGAAACATTTAAAGGGAAAAATAGGAACACCTGGGTGGTGCAGTGGGTTAAGCCTCTGCCTTTGGCTCAAGCCATGATCTCAGGGTCCTGGGATCCAGCCCCACATTGGGCTCTCTGCTCAGCAGGGAGCCTGCTTCTCCCTCTCTCTCTGCCTGCCTCTCTGCCGACTTGTGATCTCAATCTCTCTGTCTAATAAATAAATAAAATCTTAAAAAAAATACTGAAAGTAGGGAAAAATAAACGTGCAGAATGATAAATATATTCTGTATTTACATAAAACTTAAAAACACATATTATTTATGTGTAAATAAATGTAAATGTAAACTCTGTTGGGGCCTGAAGCTTAAATAATTGTGTGTGTGTCTTTAGAAAAAGAATGTAAAATTATAAATGTAAACTAGGTCTAATATTATTTTTGATTACTAATTTTGAATAAGAAAAAAAATCACAACTATAAATCTTTAAAAGCTGACGAATACCACAAGAAAAATCCAAAAAAATCAATGTAACATTATTAACTATAGGACACCTCTTTATAATACCATTCTTTTTGACTCCAATTTTTTAATACATTTTTTTTACAAAAATGTAACAAGATAATTCCATCTTTTCTTTAGCATGGCTGGTCAACAAATTTAAGAAAAGAGATAGCTTAGCAAAGATTCTTTGAACATCACAATTCTGTCACTTCTGTCCTTCCAGGATAGCAGAGTGAAATGAATTCTCTAGGCAGGCAGGGCTTCCAGAGCAGTCTGGATCACGGCCCCTCAGCCAGAAGCAGGTACTTCCCTCAGGGTTGAATATGATGAGGGCGGAGCATCTCTGGCTGCGGAGGTAGTCATGGCAGCCCCAGAGTCATGCACTCCAGGGATGGGTGTTACTCCCGACTTCCAGCCCCATGTTGGGACTGCTTCTGTGACAATGGCCCTGACAACTTCTGGGCCTTGGGAGGAAGCAATGGCAGTGCCCCCGCTGTGCTCAAATAACTTGAAAAGGTCTTGTCCAAAAATGTATTGTTTGTAAATTACAAATCTTTAAATCTGGTGATGCTGATTCTCCAGTTCTTTGCTGGTCATAGTTTCTCCATCTTGCTATACAACCAAGAAGTGTATCTTATTGCCTTTATACGAATAGTTAACTTCTATAGTGACAAGCTCTACAAATATGCTGAGTAATTACATTCAAACCATAAACTTTTAGTTTGCCCAGGATTTATGGACTCATTAGGATATGAATTTCTTAAAAACAATAACTTGTTCCCTATACTATATAGAATTTCTGCAACGAGGTCATTTTTCTAAGAAAATGCTAAGCTCTTTGGAGCCTACTACTAAAGATCCAAGCCTTCAGTAAGCTGTGTGGGGCTCCTTCAGTAACGCCACCACCAGCAGGCAACAGCACAATTCCAGGGGGGTGGAGGGGGCTGTTTACTGAGACCATAACATCTACTCTTTACAGCAAGATTTACAAGTGAACATGGTGAATATTTTCAGTTACTTCAGAGAAATGAGGCAATTTGTGGATAATGCAGTGAATATATTAACAGCTTAGGATATTTAATACATTTTTAACAAAGCATAAATTACATAAAATGCAAATTTTAGCAGTAATTAACAGTGTTCACTGTATTTACCTTTGGATGCTTTTGAAATCCTTTAACAGAAAATGTTCACTAAGTTTCCAATACCTCCTCACAGGGAACTACTTTCGATATTACTTATTTAAAACACAACTATTTCACAGCAGCTCAGGAGAGGGTGAAATTTCAAATGCAGAACAGCTGTTCTGTTTTAAAGTCCAGACCAGCCCTTAAAACTGTGCTTTAGTAAAATCGAGCTAATTAAAATTAATCTGCTTGGTCACCCCTTGTGTCCACGCATGGCTCCTCCCCCAAACAACCCATGTTAGGTCTCTAGGCATTACAGTCCCAAGAGGGCATCGACCTTGGGTGTGTGAGAATCTACTTTTTCTCAGGCTGACAGCTTGGCTGTGTTCTGGGGAGGCTGTATACTCCTCCTACTTCTTCCTAATGAACCCTTGATAATACCTCAGACAGGTATTGTTCATATCGCTGTGTTTAGAGAGCGTTTGGGCATAATATTAAATTTATGTCAGAAGTATTAAACAGGAAAAACACACATGCATATGTTCACACGTGTGCACACACACACTTTCACATACCCTGCAGTTGTAGAACAATTTGCAGTTAGAGCAAAGTCTTTCCTCTTCACATTTAATATTTGGAAATGCTTGAGGTTTAAGGAAAACATTTTCATTAAGCGTTTGATGTTGTGGAGGAGCTCCGGGCGGTGGAAGACTGCTTTGGTTCACATTTCAGGAGCTCCTCAGGACTTGGGAAGAGGAGCTAATGAAATGTTTCCCTGTTTAAAGTCACGTGCAAGAAAATGAATCTCCTAAAATGTAAGATATTCCATTTTAAAGTGCACAGTAATATTAAACACTACCCCAAAGCCATGACACTCTGAGGGGAATAGAGACCTCTCTCCTCTGAGGAACTCATGTACTTGCAATTTTCAACCCAATAACAATAAATGGGGTTGCTGAGTCAGATTACTAGAATTTATTCATGAATCCAGAGACTGAAGACTCCGAGCTTTCATGTGTGAGCTAGCAATATTAAAATAAAAACAAAAAGATTTTTAGTCCTCTCATACTAACAAGTTAGGCCATCTCTGGCTATTTATTGACCTACACATTCAACCAGCATTTACTGACTGCTATCAGGATACAGGTGTTAGAAGAGGATCCCCTGACATACCTACTCGAACCAGTCACAGACTTTGCCCTCCAGGAGATTAAAGTTTGAGATAAAAATATATTTTCAAGGGAGCAATAAATTAGAGATAATGGGTCTACTCTGGATTTTTTTTTATTACCTTCTAAATAATTAAAATAGTTTTATATAGAATTTTTGCTTCTTGTCCCCACAACTTTGAGTTTTTCTGGTTCAAAGGTCTAGGTATCCAAGAAAGGCATGCTTCTACCAGGGCATGCCACAATGGTCCCACTGAACTAGAAGATGAGACCGCCCGCCGCCTGGCATTCTGGACTCCTTATGCCACTGCACCATCAGGCGAAGAGACTACTTCGCAGGATGGACTGATCCTGATTATCAGGGAACAGTTACACAATGGGGGGAAATGGGACTCTGGAACCCAGGATATTTTGGGGGTACCTCTCACTACTTCCAGGTCCAACAGTAAAAGTTCATGGCAAAAAACAGTAAGTAGAAATATGAAGAACCCCTGAAAATTCAGACCCCTCAGGAATGAAGTGTGGGCTACCTTGCCAGGTAAAGAATCTCAACAAGGTGAGATCTTGACTGAGGGATGTTAGAGTAAGAAATTAGGAATGATAAGCATCTACTATCTGTTAATGAGCATTTCATTTACAGTAACAAGGATGACAGCAGCTACACACATTTTCTTCTTGCTTTTCTTGGTTTCTGTCATCATCACCACAGTGAGAGATTTTCATCCCAGCAGTGAGGGTGGTTCCAACAGTTGCAGTTGGCTACATTTTGCTGTGTCTCCTGTACCAGCAGCAGCCTCACTGCATTCCCTCAGACACCAGCACCAGCTGGACATGACCCTACTCAGAGGTCTGGGTTTCAGCTCCAGGAGGCTCCTCCTCCAAGCCCAAGTTCTCATAGTCACAACATCTTCTATTTGCTCCTGAAGCTTTCAGAGTGGTAGCCTTAACATTTTTTTTTATCTCTGGGATACTGCAGTGCCCCCCTTTGGCCTTTTCAGTTCTTTAATGTTGGTTGACAACTGAAGAGTTGTTAGATTCCATTAAAATAATTGGTGTGGTTCCCATCTCCCCACTGGCCCATGACGGATATAATGAACACTGTTGTATCTTCCGAGTCCACTCCACACCTTCCAAAATGCACAGCAGTCATCATTTGAGAGGCACTGAGCCACCTCCCAGATCCAGGGATGGGCTCTAATAGGTCTATATCAGGGTAACCCATTCCCTTCCTTACCATAAATGGTACATAGAACCCAGGCACCAGCCAGTTGGTCTATAGCACTCGTCTGGCTGCAGGGATTGGTTAAGGGTAGTCCGGTCAAATTCTGGGCCATGGTTTTGTTTAGATGTAAAGTCAACAACTGCTGCCAGCCTTTTTGCCATCTTAAGAGGAACCAAACTGAGGATAAAGTTTATCTATGTAGGATAGTAGTGTTAAGGGGATTGCAAAGAACAGAGCCTGAGGTCCTGACCAAGTCATACCTCATGTACTTAGGACATTTCAGTTAAGTGAGCCAATAAATCCTCTTTATTGTTTCAGCTAGTTTGTGTTAGGTGTGTGATTACTTGCCAGCAAAAGCCTTACAATGATGTAATCTTGTAATTAAACATATGTGTGATCATAAAGGACCATGCGGGCTTCTTTAAAATGCAGTTTAATATATGTGTATTAGCCCCTCACAGGTATATAACCAGTATAAGTGAATATGGTAAAATATTAAAGAGTGGTTAAATCCTTGACCTTTGTTTGACTTCAGCTAGAATTGTACTTTATAACCTGTCTCCCCTCTACACCCTAAAAAACCATAAACCTTTACTTGAATAGGAAAAATTTTTCTAAATTTGTTCTTTTTGTTGTAAAGGCATAGGAACCTGTTTGTTTTTTAATTTTTGGGTTGCTATTTCTAATATCCTGAGGATATGAATTCAGAGCCACTAGAACACATACAGGTCTAAATTAATCATAACCTAGAAGTGACTTAACTTCCATCAGCTTTGCCTTCAGCTCTTTATGTTAGCATATTGGTAGGCCAGTAGGAGGAAAAGACCTGAGGACAGTCTATTGTTATTTTTAGAAACCCGAGATCTTGAAACTCTATCAGGGCCTCCCACTACCCTCCTTCATTGGTTAAACATTATGAAAGCCTCAGCCTCTCGCCTTTGACTCTTTAGCAAGAAACAAAGATGCATAATAAAAATGGCCTCTTACATTTGCATAGTGTTTGAGTTTTCAAAATATTTCATATAGATAATTTAATTCGGATACCCAGCTCTCTGGGAAGTGGACAGGGGAGTTACTGCCACTTTGCTGACACTGAGAACCAGAGCTGTGACTGACTTCTCCTTCTGTCCCCTGCCCAGCCTAGCAAAGTGACCTCCATATAATTCCAGGTGATCAAGAAATGTTGGCTAGTGAGAGAAAATGAAAGACAAGAGTTTCAGCTGAGCTTTTTTCCATAAAACATTCCTGGGACTGTAGAGTGAAGAGGTAGAACTAGGACCAGAACCCGGGACCTCTGGCTCTAGTTTTCTGCCCTTTTTCTAGATAAGGCTGTAGTCAGAGAGTAGGCCAACTAGGAGAAGTAGGTCTAAAGACCTGGAAGGAACCTAGGGCAGCAGAGAAGCTCCTGTGGAGAGGGATTGGTCAGGGACATGTTCTCACAGATGAGGGCTCACAGTTATCCACCCCACCAAACCTTCATAAATTGACTCTTCTTTTGACCAAGCTAACTACACGAATGTTTCCTCTTGTAGCTACATTGTTCCACACATGGGGTGCTTTTATAAAAGGGCACCAAGCTTCTGGTGTTTTCACATTTTAGCCTACAGAATTGATTGTGGGTATTTTTATTTTTTTTTATTTTTATTTTTTTTTTTTAATTTATTTGTCCGAGAGAGAGAGGAGCGAGAGTGAGCACAAGTAGACAGAGTGGCAGGCAGAGGCAGAGGGAGAAGCAGGCTCCCTGCCGAGCAAGGAGCCCGATGTGGGACTCGATCCCAGGACGCTGGGATCATGACCTGAGCCGAAGGCAGCTGCTTAACCAACTGAGCCACCCAGGCGTCCCGATTGTGGGTATTTTTAAAAAAGGAACCACGAAGGGAAGGGTACACACAAAATAAAATGATTTGGAGATTAAAACCAACCAACCAACCAACCAACCCACCAACCAACCAACCCACCCACCCGCCCACTGATCTTGTCTACATCCAATGGTGCCTATGGAGGAAGTCAAAAGAACACTGTACAAGGAGTCTGGAAGCTTGGGATCAGCTGGGATTCTCACACTGATTGCCTTGCATCTAGAGCAAGCTTTTAAGTTTTTGGAATCTTCACTTCCTTTTGTAAATTAAAGGGTTGAACTATTTGTAGATCTCTAAAGATCTTTCTAGCCACGAGAGTATAGGAGTCAATGGGCATAGTAGAGAGGGGTTTTCTATTCAAACCTTGCCCCTACCACTTACTATTTGTTAAACCTGGACAAATTCTTTCTTTTAAAAAACAATGTGGCTCTTTTGTCTGGGCTGCCAACATGCCATGCAGACAGAGGAAGACCAGGAAACTTCATGATTACGTGAGCCACAGCATCATCGGCTGAGGGAATGCTGGTGGCTTGCATCTCACAGAATCAGCTTTGACACATACTGCCCAAGTTACTTGGAAAAAGTTGATACAAGGCTTTACCACTTTAACAGGAACAAGAGCTTCTGCCCAACTGTCAACCTTCATAAACTGTGAACCTTGGTCTGTGAGTAGACATGGGCAAACGCTGCCAAAAACAAGCCTGAAGCTTGCTCCTATCATTGATGTGGTATGACTGGGCTACTAAAAAGTTCTGGGGAAGGGAAAGCTCCCCAAACAGCTTGAATTTGGTGAAGGCCAAATTCTTCAGGAGAAAGCTGAAGAAAAGATTAGTGTATGTCTGTGTGTGTGTGTGGGGGGGGGGTGGCTGTGTCTTGGTAGCATGAAGCCCCATGCAGGGAGGTTCATGAAATGCTAATAAGTGTTTGAAAAATTATGTATATTCTTTGCTTCCTATTAATTAAAGTGTTATGTATGCACTATAGAAAGTGTAGAGGTACACCTGGGCCCCTGGGTGGCTCAGTCGGTTAAGCATTCAACTCTTGATTTTGGCTCAGGTCGTGATCTCAGGGTTGTGAGATCAAGCCCCATGTCAGGCTCTGTGCTGGGCATGGAGCCTGCTTAAGATTCTCTTTCTCCCTCTCCCTCTGTTACTTTATCCCCTCTAAAAAAAAAAGAAAGAAAGAAAAAGAAAATGTAGAAGGCATAAGTAATAATAATTAATAATATTAAGGTAGAAAATAAGGACCTCTTACAATTTTGTTACTCAGAGGTAATTGGCTATTTTAAGTCATTAAAATATAAAAGTTATTTCTTTCCATAATGTAAACTGTAATAACCCTTGGGCCAAACCTGTTGTTTTTGTATGGCTCATGAGCTAAGAATGGTTTTCACATTTTTAAAAGGCTGAAAAAATTCAAAAGAATAATAATATTTTGTGGCTCATGAAAATTATGTGAAATTAAAATTTCAGTGTCCCTAAATAAAGTTTTATTGGAACACAGCCATGATTATTTGATATGTACTGTCTATGTGGTTTTTACTCTACAACAGGAGAGCTAAGCAAGGAGACCCTGTGACCCACAAAATCTAAAATATTTACTATCTGGTTCTTTATAGAACTGCTGACTTCTGATACAGATAAAATAAATATAAATATATAGGTATATAGAAATATATATGAAAAATTATACCATATATCTTACATTCTATTTTTTTTCTTTCAACATTTAAAAACAAACACTTACTGGTAACTGTAAATAGTCTTTGTAAACATGGTTTTAACAGCTCCCTAATATATCATGTAAGAGGTACTATAATTTAAACACTCTTCTTTTGTTGGACACTTGGTTTATTAAAAATTTTCCCTTAAAATTTCCACAAACAACCTTAAGCATAAACATGTGGCCATATCTCTGAATAGTTTCTAAAATAAGCTTCCTAAAAGTGAGATGACTAGCATAAAGTATACAAACAGTTGTATAGATAATCTAAAAATGTACTGTGTACACACCCATTACTCTAGGCGACCGAAATTGCTTATTTTCTTGTACCTTTCTGAGTCATCATCATTAGAGCAGAGGGTGGCTGGGAGGAGAGGGAGAGAAGAAGATTAAGATCAAAATTGATGTTAGGGCCAGAGTCATGTGCCTCTATGAGCATATTTTCACTTCACTGAAATGGGGGTAAGAATTCTAGGAGCTAAAAGTTTTTCTTTGAGGAAAAAAAGATGTAAGGGCACTTTGTAAACTGTTAAAGCACAATAATTGTCTCATAATTCTTATCATGATTCTATGAAAGCTATATGTACACGAACCAGCCAGTCATTCACCCTGAGGGGAAAAAAGCCAACTCACCAACTGTCCTTTTTACAAAAGAATCAGGTCTTAACTTTACAAAGAATATTTCATCCCTGTGTTACATTCTTAAAATTATATCCATGTGTTTCTTTTAATTAGTATTTGATACAGTATTAATATTCTTATTTATCTTCTGTGTGCCATATGGATTAAATTCTCATTACCTTTGATCTTAATACTTTTAAAATATGTAAATCAGCAGACACCGTCTTTAAAGCAGTGTTTGCATCCCTGTCTATTATTGCCTTGGGCAAAAGGAAAATATCTGCATTGCAAAAAATCCCCAAATTGTGTTGAAATCCTAAAAAATGTATATTACACTGGTCATTCTCAATAAATTAAATAATGGCCAACTGAAAACGAAGCCAATTACAATTAAGTATCGCTTAAACCTGACAAAGGTTCATGTGAGCCCACCATGTGTGCATATCATCAAGGTGGTCACATTTCAGAACAAAACTAGTTCAAGGCTTTATAATTTACTTAACTTCAGCAAATAGAACACAAGAAAGCTTTTCTTTTCTTTCTTTTTAAAGATTTTATTTATTTATTTGACAGACGGAGATCGCAGAGAAAGGAGGAAGCAGGCTCCCTGCTGAGCAGAGAGCCTGATGCGGGGCTCGATCCCAGGACCCTGGGATCATGATCTGAGTCAGAGGCAGAGGCTTTAACCCACTGAGCCACCCAAGCGCCCCAAGAAAGCTTTTCTGTTTAACAAATGCATGCATGCTATCCGAAGTGCTTTAGTGTTCCGGAAGTCTTTTTGTTTGTTTTGAGCTGTAGCGAGTCATTTCACTTTCTTGGTCCTTAGTTTCTCCCACCATAAAATGGGGTGAAAGACATATTCCCCTCTAAGCACTAACAAGAAATAATTATAAGGGGGAGGAGTCAAGATGGCAGAGAAGTACCAGGCTGAGACGACATCGGGTAGCAGGAGTTCAGCTAGATAGCTTATCTAACCGTTGTGAACACCTACAAATCCAACGGGAAATCAAAGAGAAGAAGAGCAACAATTCTAGAAACAGAAAATCGATCACGTTCTGAAAGGTAGGACCTGCGGAGAAGTGAATCCAAAGCGACGGGAAGATAGACCCCGGGAGGAGGGGCCGGCTCCCGGCAAGCGGCAGAGCAACGGAGCACAAAATCAGGACTTTTAAAAGTCTGCTCCATTGGGAGACATTGCTCCAGAGGCTAAACCAGGGGAAAACCCAGGCGGGGTCAGCATAACCCCAGGTCCCGCGGGGTCACAGAAGGACCGGGGGTGTCTGAGTGCCGCAGAGCTCGCAGGTATTAAAGCGGGGAAGCCGGCTACAGCGACAAAGCCGAGGAGTGAGCTCTCAGCCCGGGGTTACCTTGCGCTGGTGGCAGGCTGGGTGGGCTCGGAGCGCGGCCAGAGGCCACGGAGACGGAAGCGACCGGGCGCTTTTCTCCAGGTTCCAGCAATTGACTGCTTTCCTCAAGGCCAGGGAGGCGGGGCGGTTGGGCGCTTTTCTCTGAGGGCGCACTGAGGAGCGGGACCCCAAGCTCTCGGCTCCTCCGGGCCGAGAGATTGGGAGGCCGCCATCTTCATTCCCGTCCTCCGGAACTCTATGGAAAGCGCTCAGGGAACAAAAGCTCCCAAAAGCAAACCCGAGCAGATTACTTAGCCCGGCCCCTGGCAAGGGCGGTGCAATTCCGCCTGTGGCAAAGACACTTGAGAATCACTACAACAGGCCCCTCCCCCAGAAGATCAACAAGAAACCCATCCAAAACCAACTTCACTCACCAAGAACAGCGGAATTCCACAGCAGGAGAAAGCAAATCTTATCTGGACAAAATGACAAGGTGGAAAAACTCACCACAAAAAAAAAGAACAAGAGGCAGTACCGAAGGCTGGAGACCTAATCAATACAGATACTGGTAATATGACAGATCTAGAGTTCAGAATGACAATTCTCAAGGTTCTAGCCGGGCTCGAAAAAGGCATAGAAGATATTAAAGAAACCCTCTCCGGAGAGATAAAAGCCCTTTCTGGAGAAATAAAAGAACTAAAATCTAACCAAGTTGAAATCAAAAAAGCTATTTATGAGGTGCAATAAAAAATGGAAGCTCTCACTGCTAGGATAAATGAGGCAGAAGAAAGAACTAGTGACATAGAAGACCAAATGACAGAGAATAAAGAAGCAGAGCAAAAGAGAGACAAAAAAATACTGGACCACGAGGAGAGAATTCGAGAGATAAGCGACACCATAAGATGACACAACATTAGAATAATTGGGATTCCAGAAGAAGAAGAAAGAGAGAGGGGGAGCAGAAGGTATATTGGAGAGAATTATTGGAGAGAATTTCCCTAATATGGCAAAGGGAACAAACATCAAAATCCAGGAGATGCTAAGAATGCCCCTCAAAATCAATAAAAATAGGTCTACACCTCGTCACCTGAAAGTAAAATTTACAAGTCTTAGTGACATAGAGAAAATCCTGAAAGCAGCCTGGGAAAAGAAGTCGGTAACATACAAGGGTAAAAACGTTAGATTGGCAGCGGACCTTTCCACAGAGACCTGGCAGGCCAGAAAGAACTGGCATGATATATTCAGAGCACTAAACGAGAAAAACATGCAGCCAAGAATACTATATCCGGCTAGGCTATCATTGAAAATAGAAGGAGAGATAAAGAGCTTCCAGGACAAACAAAAGCTGAAAGAATTTGCAAACACCAAACCAGCTCTACAGGAAATATTGAAAGGGGTCCTCTAAGCAAAGAGAGACCCTAAAAGTAGTAGATCAGAAAGAAACAGAGACAATATACAGTAACAGTCACCTTACAGGCAATACAATGGCACTATATTCATATCTCTCAATAGTTACCCTGAAGGTTAATGGGCTAAATGCCCCAATCAAAAGACACAGGGTATCAGAATGGATAAAAAAACGAAATCCATCAATATGCTGCCTACAAGAAACTCATTTTAGACCCGAAGACACCTCCAGATTTAAAGTGAGGGGATGGAAAACAATGTACCACGCTAATGGACATCAGAAGAAAGCTGGGGTGGCAATCCTTATATCAGATCAATCAGATTTTAAGCCAAAGGCTATAATAAGAGATGAGGAAGGACACTATATCATACTCAAAGGGTCTGTCCAACAAGAAGACCTAACAATTTTAAATATCTATGCCCCTAACATGGGAGCAGCCACCTATATAAACCAATTAATAACAAAATCAAAGAAATACATTGACAGTAATACAATAAGAGCAGGGGACTTTAACACTCCCCTCACTGAAATGGACAGATCATCTAAGCAAAAGATCAACAAGGAAATAAAGGCCTTAAATGACACACTGGACCAGATGGACATCACAGAGATATTCAGAACATTCCATCCCAAAGCAACAGAATATACATTCTTCTCTAGTGCACATGGAACATTCTCCAGAATAGACCACATCCTGGGTCATAAATCAGGTCTCAATTGGTACCAAAAGATTGAGATCATTCCCTGCATATTTTCAGACCACAATGCTCTGAAGCTAGAACTCAATCACAAGAGGAAATTTGGAAAGAATGCAAATACATGGAGACTAAACAGCATCCTTCTAAAAAATGAATGGGTCAACCAGGAAATTAAAGAAGAATTGAAAAAAATTATGGAAACAAATGATAATGAAAACACAACGGTTCAAAATCTGTGGGACACAACAAAGGCAGTCCTGAGAAGAAAATATAAAGCCATGCAAGCCTTTCTCAAGAAACAAGAAAGGTCTCAAATACACAACCTAACCCTACACCTAAAGGAGCTGGAGAGAGAACAACAAAGAAAGCCTAAACCCAGCAGGAGAAGAGAAATCATAAAGATCAGAGCAGAAATCAATGAAATAGAAACTAAAAAAAACAATAGAACAAAACTAGGAGCTGGTTCTTTGAAAGAATTAATAAGATTGACAAACCCCTGGCCAGACTTATCAAAAAGAAAAGAGAAAGGACCCAAATAAATAAAATCATGAATGAAAGAGGAGAGATCACAACCAACACCAAAGAAATAAAAAAAATTATAAGAACATACTATGAGCAACTCTATGCCAACAAATTTGACAATCTGGAAGAAATGGATACATTTCTGGAGACATATAAACTACCACAACTGAACCAGGAAGAAATAGAAAACCTGAACAGACCCATAACCAGTAAGGAGATTGAAACAGTCATCAAAAATCTCCAAACAAACAAAAGTCCAGGACCAGACGGCTTCCCAGGGGAATTCTACCAAACATTTAAAGAAGAATTAATTCCTATTCTCCTGAAACTGTTCCAAAAAATAGAAATGGAAGGAAAACTTCCAAACTCATTTTATGAGGCCAGCATCACCTTGATCCCAAAACCAGACAAGGATCCCACCAAAAAAGAGAATTACAGACCAATATCTTTGATGAACACAGATGCGAAAATTCTCACCAAAATACTGGCCAATAGGATCCAACAGACATTAAAAGGATTATTCACCACGACCAAGTGGGATTTATTCCAGGGCTGCCAGGTTGGTTCAACATCCGCAAATCCATCAATGTGATACAATACATTAATAAAAGAAAGAGTAAGAACCATATGATACTCTCAATAGATGCTGAAAAAGCGTTTGACAAAGTGCAGCATCCCTTCCTGATTAAAACTCTTCAAAGTATAGGGATAGAAGGTACATACCTCAATATTATCAAAGCCATCTATGAAAAACCCACCGCAAATATCATTCTCAATGGAGAAAAACTGAAAGCTTTTCCGCTAAGGTCAGGAACACGGCAGGGATGTCCGTTATCACCACTGCTGTTCAACATAATACTAGAAGTCCTAGCCTCAGCAATCAGACATTTTAAAAGAAATTAAAGGCATCCAAATGGGCAAAGAAGAAGTCAAACTATCACTCTTTGCAGATGATATGATACTATATGTGGAAAACCCAAAAGGCTCCACTCCAAAACTGCTAGAACTTATACAGGAATTCAGTAAAGTGTCAGGATATAAAGTCAATGCACAGAAATCAGTTGCATTTCTTTACACTAACAACAAGACAGAAGAAAGAGAAATTGAGGAATCAGTCCCATTTACAATCGCACCCAAAACCATAAGATACCTAGGAATAAATCTAACCAAAGAGGCAAAGAATCTATACTCAGAAAACTATAAAGTACTCATGAAAGAAACTGAGGAAGACACAAAGAAATGGAAAAATATTCCATGCTCATGGATTGGAAGAACAAATATTGTGAAAATGTCTATTCTACCTAAAGCAATCTACACATTTAATGCAATCCCTATCAAAATCCCATCCATTTTTTTTTAAAGAAATAGAACAAATAATCCTAAAATTTATATGGAACCAGAGACCTCGAATAACCAAAGGAATATTGAAAAAGAAAGCCAAAGTTGGTGGCATCACAATTTCAGACTTCAAGCTCTATTACAAAGCTGTCATCATCAAGACAGTATGGTACTGGCACAAAAACAGACATATAGATCAATGGAACAGAATAGAGAGCCCAGAAATAGGCCCTCAACTCTATGGTCAACTAATCTTCGACAAAGCAGGAAAGAATATCCAATGGAAAACAGACAGCCTCTTCAACAAATGGTGCTGGGAAAATTGGACAGCCACATGCAGAAAAATGAAATTGGACTATTTCCTTACACCACACATGAAAATAGACTCAAAATGGATGAAGGACCTCAATGTGAGAAAGTTATCTATCAAAATCCTTGAGGAGAATGCAGGCAGCAACCTCTTTGACCTCAACCGCAGCAACTTCTTCCTAGGAACATCGCCAAAGGCAACAGAAGCAAGGGCAAAAATGAACTATTGGGATTTCATCAAGATCAAAAGCTTTTTCACAGCAAAGGAAACAGTTAACAAAACCAAAGACAACTGACAGAATGGGAGAAGATATTTGCAAATGACATATCAGATAAAGGGCTAGTATCCAAAATCTATAAAGAGCTTATCAAACTCAATACCCAAAGAACAAATAATCCAGTCAAGAAATGGGCAGAGGACATGAACAGACATTTCTGCAAAGAAGACATCCAGATGGCCAACAGACACATGAAAAAATGCTCCACATCACTCGGCATCAGGGAAATACAAATCAAAACCACAATGAGATACCACCTCACACCAGTCAGAATGGCTAGAATTAACAAGTCAAGAAATGACAGATGCTGGCAAGGATGTGGAGGGAGGGGAACACTGCTGCTGGGAATGCAAGCTGGTGCAACCACTCTGGAAAACAGTGTGGAGGTTCCTCAAAAACCTGAAAATAGAGCTACCCTATGACCCAGCAATTGCACTACTGGGTATATATCCTAAAGATACAAACGTGGTGCTCCGAAGGGGCACGTGTACCCGAATATTTATAGCAGCAATGTCCACAATAGCCAAACTGTGGAAAGAGCCTAGATGTCCATCAACAGATGAATGGATAAAGAAGAGGTGGTATATATACACAATGGAATACTATGCAGCCATCAAAAGACATGAAATCTTGCCATTTGCGACGACGTGGATGGAACTAGAGGGTATCATGCTTAGCGAAATAAGTCAATCGGAGAAAGACAACTATCATATGATCTCTTTGATATGAGGAAGTGGAGATGCAATGTGGGGGGGTTGGGGGGAGGTAGGAAAAGAAAAAATGAAAAAATGGGATTGGGATGGAGACAAAGCATAAAAGACTCAATCTCAAAAAACAGACTGAGGGTTGCTGGGGGAAGGGGGGACGGGAGAGGGTGGTGGGGAAATGGACATTGGGGAGGGTATGTGCTATGATGAGTGCTGTGAAATGTGTAAACCTGGCGATTCACAGACCTGTACCCCTGGGGATAAAAATACATTATTTGTTTATTAAAATAAAAAAAAAGAAATAATTATAAGGCAGTTATTGAACACATTTTAAAGGAACTTTAAACTTAACTGGGACTATAGTTACTAATTAACTCAAGAAAAAATGGAGAGGGGAAAGGACAACTATCGCCGATTGATGGAAATTAATCTTAACAGGACCATTTATATACCTACTGATGGGCACACTTAGTCACTCAGACTTGTTTTCCCTTTTCTTAAAATATATTGTGAAAAATATATTAGCATTATTTTCTCACCTCTTGACTTGAAATACTTTTCTAGCTTATGCTAGCACAGGCATTCCTTCCCCTTAGAACTTACTCAATTAATGATACAAAATACTTTTAGGAGAATTTTGTGTCCAAGGTCTATAAGCTGCATGCCACTAAATGCCAGAAATTATTCCTGCTTATTTACAAAGTTAATTGCTTTTTGTCAGCTGTTCATTTTACTTTAAAAAACAGATAGGTTCCCAGACTCATAATGGAATTGATAGCCTTCTTGGACTATGGAAGGCTTATGTTCTTGAGCCCAGGTGTAGCCCTTTCTGGAAGAATGCAATCAAGTGTTCACTTTGAATTAATCACTTCAGTTGCCACTCTATAGTTTCTGTACTTTGACAAGTATCCTACATCCCACCAGTTACTAGATAATGCAGTTTCACAATTCAGGCAAACTTTGCTCAGTATAACTTAGTCTATGTACGTAAAGTATTTCCTAGAAGCAGTCCAATCTCCAGGATAACAGGTATCTTCTACTGAGAGTGGCTCTGCTTTAGAGAGTTTACAGTCTAGCTTAGAAAATATAAAGCCTCCACTTGATCCCTACCCCTGACTAGGACGACACATAGAAATCAACTGTGTAAGGCACAGCTGGGATATCAAATATGAAAGACCGGAAATTATATGGCAAATTACTAAGGGATAAAAGGGCCAGGAATATCTAAAGGAAAACTAGACGTGACATGAATTATTTCTCGTAAGAGACTGGCCTAGAAAAATGAGAACCAGGCACAGATTCACAACACATATTACATTGTTTGTTTCTTCAATTAAGCCATATGTTTATAGATATTTGTGTTTGTTGAAATTATTTCAAGAAGTGCATTACCCAGGAGACCCTGGGTGGCTCAGTCTGTCAAGCACTGACTCTCGATTTCAGCTCAGGTCGCGATATCAGGATTTGGGGATCGAGCCCCTCATCGGACTCCCCACTCAGAGGGGGTCTGCTTCTCTCCTTCTCCCTCTCCCTCTACACCTCCCGCTGCTCGCGTTCATGCTTTCTCTTGCTTGCTCTAATAAATAAATAAATCTGTCTTTTTTTTTTTTTTTTAAGCAAGTGCGTCACCCAGTGGAAAATCTGCCATGTTGCCCAGGGGAGCTTATGTGTGAGCAGGTGCCAATCTTGGCCATGAGGGCAGGGCCTGTGCTGCTGGTGGGAAGAGGAAATGCCAAACTGACCAGCAGTGTTTCATTTCCATACCAAAAAATCCGACCCTTATTTCACACTTATCTCTCTAGCATCATTTCATCATAATCTACAGCTGCCTTTGAGACTCAGTGCCTTAAAGAAATTGCTGGAAAGGCACCACTTTTCTAAATGTGTTCAGGAAGAGCACAATCCAGAAACAAAGGCATTTCATTCCAGACCCTTCCCTCTCCTAATCCCACTGTACATCAGTCACCAGGCCTTGCAAACTCCACTTTTATCCCTGCTGGGAGAATCATTCCATCTATCTCACTGCTTTAATTCACACCTTAACAACTCTCGTCTGGACCACAGCGACTGCCTCTCTACTAGTCTCATGTCTGGTTTTGCCCCATCCTGTCTATTTCCACATGGTAGCCAGAGGCAATTTTCTAAACAAGCATGTCATTCTTTGCGTAGTATATTCGATGTTTCCCCATAGCTTTCAGAACAAAGATGGCATTCTTCAGTTCAGCACACATGGCCTTTCCTGATCTAATACCTAACTTACCTTTCCAGCTCATCTCCAACTATTGCTTAGAGCTCAGTTTCCGCTCCAACACAAAAACTCCATCTGCTCGCCCTGTAAGAACCAGTTCAGGCTCATCTACTTCTGACCTCTTCCCTAACTTCCAAGTCTACATGAAATGCCCTAACACTGGGCTCCGATTTCATTTTGTGTATAATAACATAATAATAATTATCCCACATGAAAGCAGGTACAATCATACTCATCTTTCTCCTTCTGTGGCCTGGATCACAGATGATGAATGTATATTCCAGAAATGAACAAGTCTTTTATTTGTTCTTGCTCAAAAACATCCACCAACATCTCTAGTTCCTTCAGAAAGTCCACATTGCTAGGTGTAAGCCAGCTAACAGGTCTGATAAATGAACTCTATCTAAGTGTTACCTATTTTGAGAAACACAAGGTTATTTTAACAGCAGGCTTTTAAGGAGGTAATTCTAAGTCAGTAAGGGAGATGTTACTGGTGAGTCTTTCAGGATGACGGGATAAACATTTATGTCACAAGGACTGCCTTCCAACTAGCAGCACATTAGGGAACAAGGGTAGCAATAGGTTTACAGATAAGGCTAAGGGAACTGCAAATTCCCCCCTATCATTTACAGGTGGGTTGCTGGGTGCTGCTAATTTGTAGAATAAATATTTATACTGATATCTATGTAACATTTGAGAGCTGTGGAGATCTGCAAAACAATTAAGAAAAATTGCAAATAAAGAATCCAAATCTAAGCCAGAATAAAATATCAGTGGTTATCTCTTTAAGGACAAATAATCAGAATGGTCACTTGCTGAATAAAATCAGCCTAGCCAGCCATACAATGATTAAGAAAAACTACCCCAAAACAGGGTTAGGTGTCTCCTATAGACCAAAAGTTTTTGCACCTCAGCTCCCAAACTTTGTATGTTGAAATCCTAATCCCCAGTGTGATGATATTTGGAGATGGACCTTTGGGAGGTGATTAAGAATGGGATTAGTGGCCTTAGAAAAGAGATGCAGGAGAGCTCCCTTACCACTTCTGCCATGTGCGATCACTGCAGAAGGACCCTTGCCTGTGCACCAGGAAACAGGCCCTCACCAGACACTGAATGTGCCAGCACCTTGATCATGGACTTCTCAGCCTCCAGAACTGTTAGAAATAAATGTTTGTTGTTTAAGCCATGCAGTCTGTGGTATTTTTGTCATAGCAGCCCAAATGAACTAGATATATCTTACGACCCTGAGTAGGATAAAATACGTTTGCCAGGGAAGACAACAGAGCATGGTGGCCCAGAGCCCAGCTTGGCAGTGAGAAAAGTCTGTGTGGAATTTCGGCTCTGACACTTTCTGGCTGTGTGAGTGTGGACAAGGCACTTAACCTTTAGAAATAGGAGTTTCTGGGCGCCTGGGTGGCTCAGTTGGTTAAGCGACTGCCTTCGGCTCAGGTCATGATCCCAGAGTCCTGGTATCGAGTCCTGCTTCGGGCTCCCTGCTCAGTGGGAGGCCTGCTTCTCCCTCTCTCTGCCTGCCGCTCTGCCTACTTATGCTCTCTGTCAAATAAATGAAAGAAAAAAAAGTCTTAAAAAAAAACAAACAAAGAAACAGGAGTTTCCTTATCTGTGAAATGGGGGCATTTGGTTATTTTGTTCACAAAGATCTAATATAAAAAAGATTAATTTTATCTCAGTGAAATAATGTTTTCTAGCATAAGAGAAGAAGCTAAATAAAAAGACCAACAAACAACTCAACTCCAACCCTTCAAACCAATAGATACTTTTCCTTTAAACACCACACCTCCTATTACAGCAGCTGGGAGAAGTTTGTTCTCTCTACAAATGGGAAAACCCTTTGTCTTTACCCAAGATCATATACGAGGTATAAATCTGATTCCCAAACATTTGAAACAATAGTTGTGTAGCTCAGCAGATTAATTTTGGCTCTTGCCCCACAATTATACCAGTGTCTGAGTCTCCTTAATCCTCTTCCAGGTTAGTTAAATTAGGCTTAGGTGGATAAAGCATTTAGTAAACACTCTCATGTTCAAATAATCCACATCTCCCTATAATGAGGACACTGTTAACAGAACCAGATCTTGCAGGAAACAACAACAACAACAACAACAAAACAAACAACTGGCAAAGTCACCTGAATTCTAGGATTTAGGAAATAAAAGCGAACATTTCCACAACTCCCAGTTTTCTATGGATCACCGTTCAAAACTTAAATCTTGAGAAGATAATCGGTTTTACAGAGTCTTTCTTTCATAAGGTCCTGGGAAGGAAATGACTCTTCGGCTTATGGGTTAACACACAATTCAAGTCCAGCCTCATGGATTCTGTTGCAAAATTCTTTAGGGGCTGGCTCTTGATGTAAGTGTGTTGATGTAAGGGGGTATCTTATTATAGGATTGTTCTAACTCAAGATACCACACTAGTGTGAAGAGAAAAACATATTATTTGAATATTACTGGAAGCTGCATTCCATGCCCCCCCCCCCCGGGGGGGTGGGGAATGCAAAAGTGAGACACTGACTTTAGCTCACTCTTGGAAAGATGGGTGAAGAGCCATTAGGACAAGCTGAACACAGACAAAAAGAAAGCAATACACAGACAAGAGGAAAGAAACCTAGCACTCCACTGTTTCCTGCAATAATATTCAGGCCCCAAGTCATCCAAAAGTGTAGGCATAATGATTAACAGACAAAAAAGGTAACATTCACAATTTTATGAGTTTCTAGTATTGTAAGATTTTGTTTCTCTTTTTTTGTTTTTTTCCTCTCCCCCCATTTGTCGTCCCCAAAGTTAAAAGGGAAAAATGGAAGAGAGGATGTCTAAAAATATCTTTGGATATTAAACACCAACTTATATAATAGGACACATATGTCACTGAATTCATTTTTGTAGACCTTGTCCCTGGACATCCAACCTTTCAAAGAAATAGTTGCTTCCTCAGCTCTAGTATCATGGCTAGATTCCTGCTACAGCAACTGCCCTCTCGAATCTAAAAATCTAAATATTTAAATCCATGATCCATGGAATTTCATGGCCTCCTTTTATGCCTTACCCTTAATATTCCAAGATCCAGCTGAAACCACTGTTGAAAGTCTCTGTAATTTCACAAATGAAGATATTTTGGGGACAAAAGCCCATACCTCTGCAAATGTGGTGAAGCAAACTACAGAAGACAAACCTGGAAGCTGGACATTTCAAAGAGCTATGGTTCTCATCTCTTTTTCTGAGCAAAAGAAGATCCAAACAAAGTCACACAACAGCTAAACCAATGCCATCTGTGTGGAAACCATATTTTAAACATAAACAAAATCAAACGCTCCATATGCCTTCACTCCAGAACATTTGCTAGAACATTTCTGAGTATTTATTGTTAGAAAGTCAGCGTGGTCAAGCAAAGGAAGCAAAAAAGCCCTTCGGGAAGTCCTTGGCTTTCCTGCACCAGCCTACCCTCACTCTCTGCCCCGTTATCGCCGCACACCCTGTGCATTCTACCTGGGGATGCTACACTACCTCTTTCTGCCTCTGTGTATTTACTTCCTAAATAATTTAACATGCTTCTTTTTTTAGAATTCAGGGATTTTGCAAAGTATATTCGTAAAGCAGGTTTTTTAGCCTTTGCCATATCACGACACACACAGCAAGTCAGACTATCTGTACGGCACAGCCCGGCCAACAGGGGCGCCCCGATGGCCCAGTCCCGCCTGACTGCTGCAACATCTTGGTAGGACCACAATTTATCCGGGGCCCAGCAGAACGCCAGAGTGCCTCACTTGAAGAACTGCTGTAAAATGTATTTGTTTCCAGGAAACGTTAATGCTACTACTTCTTTAAAAAGTTGCTAAATGGAATATGAAACTTTAATTTTTTTGTCTATTTATTTGACAGACAGAGATCACAAGCAGGCAGAGAGGCAGGCAGAGAGAGAGGAAGGGAAGCAGGCTCCCTACTGAGCAGAGATCCTGATGCAGGGCTCGATCCCAGGACCCTGGGATCATGACCTGAGCCGAAAGCAGAGGCTTTAACCTGCTGAGCCACCCAGGCACCCCTGAAATTTTAATTTAAAAGCACATAAAAATGTACGCAACTCTTCATCCCATTTCTAAGTATCATCAAGTTTTTTTACAACTTGGCTGTGTGAAGACTACTTAAGGCCCCATTTCCAAACACCTGAAGTTATCTCTGTTCCCTGTAAGAAACAATAAAATGTGGCTTTTCTACAGTGGCATTCCGTTTGTGACTCTGGCTGTGTGTTATTTTTTTCACTGAGCTTTCTGCCTGGAGACCTTTCAGCATGAGAGTGGAGCCATTTAGCAGATCATTCCCTCGCAATCTCAGCCAAGGGCCCCAAACAAAACAGCCTATGCTGATCAGAAGCAAAGCTCAGGGGTGCCTGGGTGGCTCAGTGGGTTAGAGCCTCTGCCTTCGGCTCGGGTCATGGTCCCAGGGTCCTGGGATCGAGCCCCGCATCGGGCTCTCTGCTCGGCGGGGAACCTGCCTCCCCCTCTCTCCCTGCTTGCCTCTCTGCCTACCTGTGATCTCTCTGTCAAATAAATAAATAAAATCTTAAAAAAAAAAAAAAAAAGTAAAGCTCAGTGACTTGCTCTTTGTTGCTCCGGTCTCTGTTAACGGTCTTAAGCATTCCATTATTTGACTTTTTATATACACAAAGGAATGTCATACTTGCAGGTCCAAAGAGAGCTTCAAACATTTCTCTAAGTCCTCTTTGAATCTCCCACATTCTTCACTAGAATCACTTAAGACCCACTGGTATGGGATATTAGGGGAGAAAAGTTACATTTTCAGTTGAGAAACTCAAATTCACAAAGATCTTACTGAAATTCTTGTTGATTTCATGAACAATCATCTAGTTGTGATTTTGGTATTAGAATGACAGTTTCAGTAGACTATATTATAATTATTTATTCTTTTATTTTTAAAATTTCTTTCCAGTGTACCAGAATTCATTGTTTATGCACCACACCCAGTGCTCCATGCAATACGTGCCCTCCACAATACCCACCACCATATATTATAATTATTGTAGAGGATGCTTTTAGGCAACAGGCTTGAGCAGTGGAAAGCTGAGTAAGGTAAAACCGCCCAAACTGACCACCAGGCTAAATGTAAACAGGCCCTTTAGGTGATCCATGCCGAAAAACCAAAAGCCCTAGCTGACCAACGGGCTACTTTATAACCAGACACAGGCACCAAAAAAGGAAAATTCCATATGTTCCCATACCTCCTCATTTCCTCCTTTACAGCCCCCCACCACTGCCTCCTGGCAGACAGTCTCTCCTTTGCTGTCCTGCCCACTGCTCCCTTGCAGTGTCTTCAATAAGTTTCTGTCTCCTTTATTCGGCCTCTAGTGAATTCCCTCATCGCCCGTGCTGCTGGCCTCCACCTGATTGGGTTGCCCTACACTTATTACAAATACAGTATTATTATAGCATGATAATCAGACTTATGTAACATCAAGCTTATAACCGGAATCACTCCCTCTCTTTCCTCTGTTGCATCATTTTATTTTTGCTCTTAGGAAACAGACTCCGAATGACAAGAAGACATCTCCTTCATGCCAATACATGCAAGAAACACAGTTCAAATTGTTTTAACTGAAGGCTGCTTAAAAAATTGTACAACCTGTTTCCCACATGCCATGGGCTAGGTGTCTTATTTAAAACTGTCACTATCAAAGGCTAGATGGTTGACAAACACCCACGTTTAAGTCCTAAGGCTCTGAGTCTGACTCGTGTATAGACTGCTGCAGTTCTTCAGCTGGGTTACTGCCCTGCTCCCAAACCTGGACTCAATCATGCCGAGATATGAGGAAATCACGCACACTACTAATCTTATTGCCTTCCAGGAGGTACCAATAAGTCAGCAGAACACTAATCAGAAACATTTGAACTTCAGAATTATACAGAGAAGATTTACTTACTGAGAAGGAGACCCTTTTCAAAATGCCAAACCCATTCACACTTGGCGCATAATTTTTAAAAAATTGAGCTTTCTTTCACTACCATGATCTAATAACTCCATCGATTTCAATGTTTTAGTAAGTTTAGTGCAGATAACGGTAATAAATTAGTGGAAAATGTTGTCAAAGAAGTAGAATTTTTCTTACTGGCCTCTTAGAACTCCCTCCATAAGATGGATAATAATATTTAGTTAACAGGATAAGCAGAGCTTTGAAAAATTCAAGCAACAAAATTCTAGGTATAATGTATATTTAAAAGGAGACTAAAATGTAAGCTTTAACATTATTGCTTATACAATTCACAGGGTAAAAATTCTCAGGTGTTACAGTCAACAAAATAATAATGCCCTAGCCATATTTTAAAATTCATTTTTGGGGGTGCTGGGGGGGTCAGTCAGTTAAGTATATACTCTTGATTTCAGCTCGGGTTATGATCTCAGAGTCAGGAAATTGAGCCCCATGTCTGGTTCCAAGATGGGCGTGGAGCCTGTTTTAAGACACTTTCTCTCCCTCTGCCCTGCCCCCTCCCCCAACATGTGTGTGCTCTCAAAAAAAAAAAAAAAAAAAAGATTAAACAAATAAAACTCATTTTTTTCTCAGTTACCATGTTATGTACCTAAATGGCATTTTCTATCCAGAGTCTTTCTAACTGAAAAACATTATTTCATCCTTCCCTTTGTAAGAGAAACAGTTAAGTGTCTTAACCTCTATTTTAGATGCTTTCTTGTATTAAGTGATTTGAACACATTCTGTTGGGAATTACTAAGAAAATAAACACTGAAACTTGCACAAGTTTCTAATCCAACATATTTTCATCATTAAAATCCAAGCATATTCTAATGTGCTGATATAAAGACCAATATTCCAAGTTGTCCTCACTGATTATTATAGCCAAATTCTTTTGCAACAAAGGTTTGGGGATTTTTCAGGTGTGTTGTGGGAAAAATATTTGATCGGAGGAGGAGAAAAGACATTAAAGGAAACTACACCCTCCTTTTAGTAGGGCCTCAGACCATCTCTCCAGACCACCCTAATTTATCTAAAATGATCATGCTTACCAATCAGATGACGCAGTTTAGTTTCCTGACATCCAAAGCATTGGATACAGCTAAATAAACCACAGAGCCACCTGCTTCAATCTACCTTCCCCCCTCCAGACTTTTCCAAGGCCCACTACTAATCTCTTTCTCCAGTCTTATTTAGAGACTGCATTTATTTTCATAATGAATTTGACTGTATTAAAACACACACACACACACACAAAGAAAGAAATCCCATTTCTTAAAGTCTCCCACTGTTCTAGACAGATGGCTGTGCCCCATCTCCTAAGCTCTAGTTCCATGGTTACAACTATTGGCCAGAAATATTTACAATATGCAACGAAAGTGCAAGATCCAAGATGCTTTTTGAAACAAAACTAATTTCCTCCAAAGAGACTCCTTTCTGAAATAATTTGTCACTCAGTTAACATTTATTAAGTGCTTTCTATGTGCTAGACACCATGTCCCATGTCAAGTACATCTGTGTTTCTCTTTTCATCTACCATCATTCTCTGAGCAACTGAGAAATAACATCACTGAGTTGTGTTTATATGTCAATACAACCAGTCACAGAATAGAATGCACAGCTTCCAATATTCTTAGTCAATCATGAAGAGATGATAAGATTATAGAGCAGGTTTTGCTGGATCAAGAGATACATGAGCAAACTGCCCTCTGAAGAGATTGTTGGCCCTGACACAAACAACGTTATGAATGCTTGTTTCCTTGTATTACTGACAGCCTATGCATCATCCTTTTCTTCTAGTCTAACCTGTTTGAAAGGCAAAAAATAAATTTTCATTTCTCATATTAAATTTTGAGGTCAAAAATTTTGCATATAGTCATGAGTCATTTACATTTTCTCCTTTTATGAATTGCCTTTTAAGTTGTTTGTCAATTTCTCTCTAAAGGGGTGTTTGGGGGCAGCTGGTTGGCACAGGTGATTCTTGATCTTAGGGTTATGAGTTCAAGCCCCACATTGGGTATAGAGATTACTTAAAAATTACATCTTTAAAAAAAATTTTTTTTAAAGATTTTATTTATTTATTTGAGAGAGAGATAGAGGGAGACAGAGAGCATGTGTGCAGGAGCGGGCGCAGAGGGAGAAGGAGGCTCCCCACTGAGCAGGGAGCCCGATGAGGGGCTTGATCCCAAGACCCTGGGATCATGACCTGAGCCAAAGGAAGATGCTTAACCAACTGAGCTAGGCACGCCAAAAATAAAATCTTAAAAGAAAGGAGTATTTGTTTTTTTTTTTTCTGAAGTTCGAGGTGGTGACAGACAGCAATGGAGTGGGATGTTTAAGTCCTACTAGGATGGCAGCTACAGCCATTCCAGTTGGATATTAAAAGAAAGGGAGATGTAGAGGATTGGAATATTCAGGCAAAACCACAGCAGAACCTTATTTTATATTATGACCATAAAATCAATTCATGTTTACTATCTTACATGCTTTGTAAATGTAGTTTTTAATTATCATGTATTATTTCACAATAGAATTGTATCAAATTTACTCAATTGTGGGACGCCTGGGTGGCTCAGTTGGTTAAGCGGCTGCCTTCGGCTCAGGTCATGATCCCAGCGTCCTGGGATCGAGTCCCACATCGGGCTCCTTGCTTGGTGGGGAGCCTGCTTCTCCCTCTGCCTCTGCCCACCACTCTGTCTGCCTGTGCTTGCTTGCTCTCTCTCTCTAACAAATGAATAAATTTAAAAAAAAATTTAAAAAAAATTTACTCAATTGTTCTCCTAACTTTTTCTGGACGTTTTAAAAGGGCAAATTCTGAGTGAATTATTGGCATAAAGTATTTGAACAATTTTTTAAGCATTCTTAATACACACTGCAAAATATTTTTGCACAAAAACTGTTCTTTTATACTTCCACCAGCATGCTAACAAAATGTGTCTTTTCCATTTCTCTCACTTTTAGACTCTATAAGAAAGAGGTTCATTTCATCTGCACAAACTTTCTCCACAAGACACTTGAATATGTGCCTTGGAATTTGATAGCCAACTCTTGTAAGTGGCCTTTTTCTTGCCTGCAGGCCTTGATATTCCATGAAACAGCTGAGGCTAAATCTCATCATTCAGGAGGGAATATCTGATTCATAAGACTTGAGAATTCCCAAGTTCAGAAACAAGCATGAAACAATGTCCTGGGCATATGTGTAGAATTTAATATATGATTAAATTCTACCTAGGATAGATACTACTAGTTGTCTGTTCAACTTCCATTCTTTCTTGTTTCTTTTCCAACAGAACCCTTATATCATATGGGGCACAATGTGACCAACTATGTTTTCCAGCTTCTTCTGTAGATAAAGGAGGCCCATGAGATGTAAAAAGAAGTCATTAGGTAGGACTTCCAGGAAAATCCTTTTTGCTCTCCTGCAAAGAAAGTAGCCATGATGGCTGGATCTCCAGCATTCTTCTTAGGATCATGAAAGAAAGCCAGGAGAGTTGCAGAGGCTTGGCTTTGCCTGACATTCTTGATTTCCTGAACCAATGCCAGAAACTGTACCCTCCCTGGATTTCTAGTGACATAAAGTAAACATTTGTCTATCAAAGTCACTGTATTTCAGTGTCTGTTTATTAAAGCAGGGAACGATTCTTAACCGATGCACTGTTTAAAAAAAATCTTCTAGATAAGTAGTTTTCATTTCTATGTGAGTTGCTGTGAATTTTATATTGGGAATTGAAGTTACATTGTGTCCTTTTTTTATTTGTTATTTTTTTGAGGGGGGATGCGGAGGAGCAGATGGGAGAGAGAGAGAGAGAGAGAGAGAATCCTAAGTAGGCTCCATGTCCAGCACGTGGAGCCCGAGGCAGGGCCGGATCTCACGACCCTGAGATCATGACCCGAGCCCAAATCACGAGTTAACGCTTAACTGACTGAACCATCCAGATACCCTTATATTGGGTCTGTTTAAGTGATGTAGCATTCCTTCCTTACAGATCCATTCTCCATCCTTTTCTATCATCTTCTCTGCCCCAGAAGCTGACCTGTATGGACTAGTCTGGCTTCCCAATGATCTGACCACTAGAGAGTCCTAGCAAGAAATCAGAGGGAAGGTCAACAGAATGAGTAAAGAAAGAAAATACTCTCTTATTCCCCAGGTCCCCTCTCTGTGGTGTTTTGTGTTGAATGCGTCCTTTGCTGAAAGTCATCTCTCTTCTCAAGCTCATTTTTTCCCCTTTGCTAATGAAGAAGAAAAAGACTATATAGTAACCTGCCTTGGCATTTCTGAGAAGCCACAGCTCCATCCTTTTTAGATGCAAATGCATCTTCTAGTCTAGTCCTAAGGCCTTAGATTCTGGCATAAAACTTTACTGAATGAAGTCATAGGTTTTAAGGGTCATTTGATGAATTGCAGAGCCAAAGAACTCAAAGAGAAGTCTAACAGAAAGCTATAGCAGTCTACAAATATTTGAAGTACTACCATATATTAAAAGAAGTATCCTTGCTGTTGTTCAGTTTGGGAATAAAAAAGAAGCCCTTCTATTAAGCTTTCTAATCATGAAATTGATAGTCTTCAAAATTAGCCAATTCCTATCACTAGAATAGAGATTCTTAACCTGGGATGAAGACACTGATAGGAACATGAAGGTATTCAAAGAGTCCTTGAAATTATATGCAACATATTTCTAGGTTCAGAGTACATGGATTCCATTGGCTTCTCCAAGAGTCTCATGATGAAAAAGGTCTGCAAAAGAGTGTATGAAATCATCCTGGTTGACCATTTGTCAGAAGAGCTGAAGAGAAAATCACTCTGAGGTCAATGTTTATAATTTGCTGGCTACAGATAATGTAAACAAAGCCTTTACACAGTGTGTGTTCCATCTTCTAATCTCTCAGCAGCTATTTACAGGCGTCCCCTATGCTCATTTGGGTTGATTTGCTCAGAGTGGTAGGTTAAAGGGAGCACCTATTCTAACTCCCTAAGGGGAGAGACCAGGGATGTACTTTTTTCCGGTGAAGAAGAAATAGAAATCGCTACATGAAGTGTGGGTTCCATTAGTGGACTGATTAAGAGGATGCAGTCTAGAGCAAGGAATGACCAGCCTACCACAGATGAGAAGAGCTCTGGGCTCCAGGCGGCAACCCAAGTTGAAAATCAGAAGACAGAGTACAAGCGTGATGCTGTGAGCTGAACTGCTCTGAGCATGGGTAAATAGGGCAGTAAAGGAGAAATGGAATGGACACTTTGTAATTTGATCCTTGGAGATTTGGAGTGAATCCTTGGATGTTCCATCCCCCACCCACACCCCAAACATTCAGGACCTTGTGTAATGAGTTAGCATATGAACTGTCCTTTGGAGGACAAATCAGTTAAGGACAGAAACAAACCTAGAGCTCTTGGCACTTATCTGATTTCCACACAAATGCAGAGTTTGACATTTAAAGTTGGCGTGTGCCCACTGGGAGCACTCCGCCATTGTGTCCAGGCATTAAAACTTCTCCTTTGAAATTAGGATAGTATGTAAACTCATCCCTTAAGAGCTTTGTGGATCTCTTGCATTTGTTTCTTGGTCCTGTTTGAATTTGTTCTTTTAAATAGGCTGCTTAGAGAAAAATACCTGGCACCGATTTAATGAAAAGGGATATCATTAATTTCTTCCTTTAAAAAGGAAGGGTCCCTTTGGGAACACTGAGTCTTCATGTATATGTCAGACAAAGCCAGCCTAATGTCTAGGTAGACTGGCTGTTGTAATTGCTCACTGCTAAGCAGCTGAACAGACCCTTTTGGAGAGTGAAGAAAGGAAATGGAGATCAGAGTTGGTGGGAGGGGTATTGTCCTTATACTATTTAGGTGGATTAATGAAACAGAACTCCTCCCATTACACAAATTGCCAGACCCAGAAAATACCAACAAATTAGTCCCACTGTTCTTAAATACAGTAAAGTTTCATGGTGATAAACTCTTGAGACTTGTGGTGACATCGAGGAAAAACCAAGAGCAGTTTATAAAAATCTTAGCATACTCCACAAATCTTGACAATTTGAAAGGAAAGGAGGAACTGTTAACTTGGAAACTGCTCCTTTCAGAAGTGATTCTCACTTGAGGGGTAAGAAATTGCAGCAGCAGCTAAATGTTTACTAAGTGCTTACCTTGTGCAGGCTCTATTCTCATGCATTAAACTGATAATCTGGAGTCTTATTTTTGTTGTTGTGGTTTTGTTGTTGTTGTTATTTTAGATTTTTATTTATTTGAGAGAGAGAGAGAGAGAGAGAGAGAGCACAAACGGAGGGGGCAGCAGTCAGAGGGAGAAGGAGAAGTAGGCCCCCCGCTGAGCAAGGATCCTGACATGGGGCTCCATCCTAGGACTCTGGGATCATAACCTGAGCCAAAGGCAGATGCTTAACCCCCACGCTTAACCCACTGAGCCACCCAGGTTCCCCAGAGTCTTATTTTTGAAGGACAAGTCCTGACCTGGAGTTCCCTCAAAGCTGCCAGAGTATCACACACATATAAACACACACACACACACACACACACACACACACACACACACAACACACGTACTCACATTCTTAGGAATGTGGAACAGAGACCAAGGAAGTTCAGGCTAAGCAAAGGCTTAAATACCAGCGAAGTCCTGGAAAAGTAGGCAAAATACGGGACTGGAAAGTTTTGGGGCTGGCGGTGGGCACTGCTCAGAAAAGTCTGGTTTAGGAAAGAATGCAGACTTGAAGCAGGGGAAGAGAAAGTCACTGTGAATTGTTCTTGCTTGGAAGTAAATTGTGGACTCATTTAATGTCAGTTGTTTACCTTGAATTGCTCCTTCCTGTCATTACCCCAACTTCATCTTTACAGTACAAAAAGAAATATATTCCTTTAAAAAAAATAACAAGTAATTTTAATGCAAATCTGACAGTAGTCTAAGCTAAACAGAACACCTATACCTAATGTCAGTAATCCCTTAGGCATAGTTTTATGTCTCTTATTTTGCCTGCTTGCCTCTGAACCTAACCAGGGTGGAGCCCATCAAATCGTAAACTCTGGCCAACACACAATCAAATAGCTTGGGCATAACGTAACTGACTTCACAGTCTACTGCTGCCCATAGAGCTAATTGTTCAACCCTTTGGGATTTCTGTTTTCCCCTTCCTTTGTAGAACAAAGAGGAAAATACATGTAAGAAGCTAAAGTGGCTGTCCAAGGAACCATCAAGAGCAGTCTGGGCCATGAGAGTGGTCCAGAGGGACGATTTCCTTGATTTCTCCCTAGAACCCAGCTCTGTGTTGACCCCCTGGGACTCCGTTTCCTCATCTGTAGAATAAGAGGGTTGAGGAGAATTATCTCAAAGCCTTCTATAATTCCAGATCCAGATAAGTGAGGCCATATAAACTTGGTAGAGAACTTACCCAAAGGAAAATGAACCATTCCCATGAATAAGAAACAGAACCCCACGCAGGAGCAAACTTCTGTTGAATGCTTACTATATGCCAAGTAATGTGGGAAGTACTTTACATGCATATCCCAGGTTATAGGTATTTTTATTATTCCCATTTTATTGATGAGAAGAAAGAGGCACAGAGAGGTTAAGTAACTTGCCCAAAGTCACAAAGCTGTTAGAGTGGCAGGGCTGAGATGTCTATTTAAGTCTCCTTGCTGTGCCATACTACTGAGGGTGTGGGACCGTCATCCGTGGGCATCTTTTTTTTTTTTTTTTGTAAGAGGTCTAAACTGGGAGCAACTCAGATGCCCAGTGACAGAAAACTGTATTCATAAAGTAGGATACTCTGTAGCAATAAAAATAAACAAGTTAATCTTAAAAAATGTAATGTTAAGGGGTGCCCTGGGTGGCTCAGTGGGTTAAGCCTCTGCCTTTGGCTCAGGTCATGGTCTCAGGGTCCTGAGATCAAGCCCAGCATCAGGCTCTCTGCTCAGCAGGGAGTCTGCTTCCCCTCTCCCTCTCTGCCTGTCTCTCTGACTACTTGTGATCTCTCTCTCTCTGTGTCAACTAACTAAATAAAATATTTTAAAAAATGTAATCCAAGGGAAAAAAAGAAGAAAAAGCTAGAAACCAAAGAATATATGCTGTGTGATTCTAGTTATGCAGTTTAAAAACAGGCAAAATAGATCTATGATATTTAGGATGCATACTTAGGAAGAAAAAGAGAGTCAAATCAGGAAAGGGTGTGCAGGACATTTCTGAGGTGTGGTAAGTTCTTTTGCAATCTCAGTTGTAGTTATGTGTGCACTTCCTTTATAATATTTCCTTACACTGCCTATCTCTGTTTAAAATTTTTTTTTCTTTAGGCATGTTACATTTCAGAATTTAAAAAAATTTATAAAAAATAAGAACAATCAAAATCTCCTATCTCTCCCATGTGAGCTTTTCCAGGTGTGGAAAGGGAACAGTTAGAGGACTGGAGACACATTTCTCCCCTCTTTGCCTGGCAGATTCTTGACCCCCCACCTTTCAGTTCTTGGCTTTGGTTTAAGCCTACCTGGCCCTTCTCCACTCTCTGAGATGTGGTACCCTTGTTGGAGCTCAGATCAGTGCTCACTCTTATTGACACCTCAAAGGAGACTTGATTTTGGAGTTACTTGTCCATTTCCCTCTTGGAATGTAAACTTCACAAGGACAATCCTAGATCTTGCTGCCTTGTACACCACCAGCATCCAACGTAGTGTCTGCCACTTAGTAGGTGCTCAACGAATATCTGCTGAATATCTAAATGAATGAGTAATAAGGATTCATTTCACTCTTCCAGCCCGCTCTGATTTAAGCCAATAATTTTTCCTCTGCTAATTACAGTTTTTACTGGAAGCTGACAATTGGAGTTTTCTTGGTCATTTTAGGAATTCTAGTGAGTTAATTAGTACAAGTAGCAAGGAAACAGGAAACTCAAAGAAAAATGAAAACTGGAAAAAAATCTTAGCATGGTTCTGCATATAGGCATATTTTTTTTCTTATTAACTTTTGGAATGTGTCTGTCTTGCCTCCCTATAGCACTTAAAATAGATTATATTTAATTTGGGAAACACATTTGTGTCAGGTTCTCATATGTTTAACATCTAAATGTCAGATTATCTTGTTCCTTTCAGACTACTAATACTTTCTTGGATGGGGAATGGGTGCTAAGCCAAGATGGGAGTCAGGTTGATTTGAAAACATTTTTTTTTTCCTGGCTATAACATATAAAAAATTACTTTCTGCTCTACTAAAGACACTACTTAAAAAATGAAAAGACAAGCCACAGACTGAGAGAAACATTTGTAAAACATATCTGGCAAAGGACTGGAATCCAAAACATACAGAGAACTCTTAAAACTTAACAATAAGAAAATAAACAACAATTTAAAAATGGGGAAAAGATCTAAACACATACTTCGCCAAAGAAGACAAACAAGTGGCAAATAAGCGTATGAAAAGTTGCTTCAAGTCATATGTCATCAGGGAAATAGAAATTAAAACAACAATGAGATACTACTACACACCTACTAAAATGGCCAAAATCCAAAACACTAACAACACCAAATGCTGGCGAGGATTTGGAGCAAAAGGAACTCTTATCTGCTGCTGGTGGGAATGCAAAATAGTACAGCTATTTTGGAAGACAGTTTGGCAGCTTCTTACAAAGTTAAACATACCCTTACCATATAATCTAGCAATCACACTCTTTGGTATTTACCCCAAAGAGTTGAAAATGTATATTCACACAAAAACCTGAACAAAAATGTTTACAGCAGCTTTACTCATAATTGCTAAAACTTGGAAGCAACCAAAATGTCTTTAAGAGGTGAATGGATAAACAATCCACACAATGGATAAACAGCCACACAACAGAGTACTTTCAGCAATAAAAAGAAATGGACTATCAAGCTGTGCAAAGACACAGAAGAGCTAAAATGCATATTGGTAACTGAAAGAAGGCAATTTGAAGAAGCTATGTATATAATTCCAAGTATATTTCCATTCTGGAAAAGGGGAAATTTGTAAACAATAAAAGAACAAAATCAAACAAGCAAAAAACAACCCCCACCCTTACTCCTGAAATAGATGTTGCCCCGAGCTTAGGGGGAGGGATGGAGGGATAAAGAGGTGGAGCCATAAGGGATTTTTCGGCAAGTGAAACTACTCTGTATGATCCCACAGTGGTGGATATATGTCAAAACCCATTTGTCAAAACCCAGAGTGTACAACACAGAGTAAGCCCTACTGTGAATTCTTGACTTTAGTAAATAACATATCAATATTGGCTCATCATTATAACAACTGAGCCACAATAATGCCAGATGTTACAAGGGAAAACTTGAGGGAGGGGAAGACATAAGGGTTAATATGAGAATTCTGCACTTTGTTCAATTTTCTGAAAATCCCAAACTACTAGGGAAAAAAGTCATTAATTAAAAAAAAAATGTATTACTCCTAATCTTAGAAAACAAGCAAAAGTAAAAAGAAAAACCTCTCCACTCCTCATTCCTACCACTATACAACTGTATGTTTAATTTTCAAGTTGAAAAGAATCCTTTAAAATAAAACAAACTAGGCAGCCAAGGTTAACAGGGTAGTCTAGAGAGTATGTGCTGTTTCAAATATATCAAGTAAGAAAAGAATTTAAAAATAAAATTCCTATCAGCACATTTTATGGCCATGCCATCAGCCTCCCATTCTGGAAGCGAAGTACCCTAACTCACCTCACACACCCCGCCTCGCATTGTCTGGCAGCTGCGCTCCTGATGTCCTGGGTCAACGCCAGAACTTCACTTGGCATCCGCAGAAAGTGCATCCTGACCTGACATGCTCAGGAAAGCACCGGAAAAGTTCCTGCTGAACTTGCCTCAGATACGTTTGCAGTCACAATCTAAGCAGAAATAATGGCCCCAAACTATGCAACTTCATAACGTGCTTTAATGAGTTGCAGAAATGAGAACAGACTGTCACAAGGCCTTCCCTGAGCCATGCGGCCTTGGGAATGGTGGCTGACCAGTGACCTCCTGGACTGTGGTCACCTCCCCTCCAGCTTCGACTCCTCAGGCAAGGCTGGGATCTTGCTGCCTCAGCTGGTGGTGATGCTGACCTCTGTAGACTGCGTCCCTTCTTCTTATCATCCAGATCCCCACATTCCAGGGGGAAAATAGTGTGCCAAAATGAATGTTCTCTTCTTGGTAGTCAACCTACAAATTCCTCCTAAAAGTCGCAGTTTGGGACAGAAGCCTCATGGTAAACAGCCAGCCAGCACTCCAATCGCATTCTCCAAAATTACAAAATAAAGCCAAACAAAAACAAAACAACCCCAAATCCAGATCTGGGGAAAAAAATAAAAGTCTTTTAAGCAAAAGAAGAAAGGTATATGATTAACATAAATCAGGCTAAATTAGAAATGAAGTTTGGGATTAGGAGAGCTATAATCTCCTCTCTTCTTTCTCCTTCCATCCTTTACCCTCATGCCCACAAGCCTCAAACCCTGCAATCCTTATGCTGGCCTTGCCTCAATTCTTTTGCAAAAAACCAGAACACAAACATTCTGGTGATGACATACATATTAGAGATCTGTGCAAATATTCAGATCTGGTGGGGTTTAGAGCAATTTTGCCTTAAGGGAGGCTGGCAAAGCCTGGCGGAGTTTACAAAACAGAAATATCCTTTAAAAACAATAATTCCTAGTAATTTTAGAAATTGAGACACTTTATAAAAATCTGGAACACTCCCCTCCTCCTCCTCTACAGCAAAGTTACAAGTAAATGTAACTTTGTTCTTGACAACTTCCTGAGAATTTAATGAGACCACTTGAGATAAATAAGGACACTTGTGTATTCCCAAACCTGCTTTGGAAAATAACAGCTGCAAAGACCAAGATATTAGAAATACATTACACTCTCTAAATATCTTATTTCACTTCTGGGCCCGTGACTGATATACAGTGAGTGCTCAATAAGTGTTTGTTGAACAAATAGAAAATCATACATATACGGTTCACTTTTTCTCACTCAATGTAGTATTGCAGAGATAGGGGTTATCTAGAGCAGTGGTTCTCAAACGGTAGTCCCCAGACCAGCGCTATGATGTCTCCTAGGAACCTGATAAAAACACAAATCCCTCTGCCATCCGGAACCAGAGATTATGGAGTAGGCCCAATGATTCTGATGCACATTGAAGTTTAAGCACCACTCATCAAAAAAGATCCTTTAACAAGGAGGTGATTTTTTCCACTTCCCATGCTAACAGAGTAAGAATTCTATGCCTCTAATTCCTTTACTATCTCACTGGGAAAAGTCCTGAGACAGGATTTACCAGTTTCACTGATGAGGGTTTACGGTAAATTCTGTGGCATCTGGGCAAGAAGAAAAGATGTCTCAGGCCAATGGAAGCCAAAGGAAGAAAAATTCAGAGTACTAAAGACTACCCATACGTGAGGGCATAAGAGAGGCCTCGAAGTCTCATGTGTGACATTCCATAATGGCATTGGATGCAGGCCACAGAGGCCAGCAGCCATCCCTCTACATAGGGTTTGGTTTCCATGTGCTTTCCCAATAGGGATTATGTTGCCTTTGAGACTCCACTGCAGGAACATGCTCTTTTGGTCAAATGGGTGACATCTGAACCCTTTATGGTCACAGTGCTTGCTGTTTGGTAAGCTGCTTGTAACCCCTTCCAAACATAGGCAGGCAGTTCGAGGCAATTCTGTCCCATGGATCTAAGGCTTTTTCTTGCCTGGAAGAGTGATCTAATTAAAAAAAAAAAAAATAGTTCCTCCCCAAATCAAGTTCAACTTCTAGTATTGTAACAGGCTGACCAACTCGTCTCTATTTGCCTGGAGCTGTCCCGGTGTTCGCACTGAAAATCCCACATCGAGGAAAACCTTTCAGTTCTATGCAGAACTACCTCACTTAGGTGAGGTATCACAGGAAAGGGTAGGTGGTCCCATTTCACAGTGGTCTCTAGGACTCCCTCTGCATTATGGCCCCATGTGATAACTGTTGTTAATGATCATGTTCTGAGACACTACAGAATTATATTCATTATACTTAGAATGAAAGGGAGTGATAGGTTTTAGAAAGTTTCAGCTGTCTGGAAAATGAAACTTACCCAGAATATCTCATTTACTGATGAGGTCTGTGGTCTATCCTTAACCAAGGGGCTAGAGTAATCATTTTAAAACACAACTCAGGTCAAGTCACTCCTGGGCTGAAAATGCTTGGCACTCTGCATTTCACTGAGTTTATACCCTCACTGTTGTGGGCCTCAGAGCAACAATACTGGCAACCACCTGGAAGCTTGTAAGTGTTGCAGGATCTTTGGAGCCACCCAGACCTACTGAATCAGAATCTTCATTTGGACTAGATCCCTGGGGTGCCTGTTAAGTCATTAAGAAGTACTGACCTGGGGCACCAGACTGCCTCGGTTGGTAGAGCTTACGACTCTTTTTATTTTTTTTTTTATTTTTTATTTCTTTTAAGCAGGCCCCATGCCTAGCACAGAGCCCAATATGGGGCTTGAACTCAAGACCCTGAGATCAAGACCTGAGATGAGATCAAGAGTCAGACACTCAATGACTGAGTCACCCAGGTGCCCTGAGCATGGAACTCTTGATCTCGGGGTTGTGAGTTTAAGCCCCATATTGGGGGTAGAGATTATTTAATAAATAAAAGTTAGAAGAAGTAGAAGCAGAAGCAGAAGAAGTAGAAGTAGAAGAAGAAGGAGGAGGAAGAGAAGGAAGAGGGGAAGAGAAGGAGAGGGAGGAGGAGGGGGAGGAGGAGGAGGGGGATTTTTTTTTTTTTTTAAGAGCCCTCCCCTGGCCCCTGCTGGGGAGGTTGACCTCAGCCCAGCCAGTTTGAGAGAGGAACTTCAGAGACCCCACTCGTGACCTTCCCACCATCCCAATGCCAGCTTCTGGTGGTGGGGGCTGTCTGGTGGACAGATGGGTAGACCAAATCCCTCATCTTGCTTTCAGCTGGACTCCAGGATGGCCTCTTTGCCTTTAGCCTCGCCAGGTTTGCACTTGCTCACATCCCTCCCCCCTCAAACCAACACACATGCTGGGCTCACCAACTCCATGTTTCTTCCCCCCACCACAGCTATTTTGGCCCTACTCCCCGAGTCAAATGTAGGGAAAAGATGAGATAAGCAGCTGAAGAGTGACCCTAGCCCACCAGTGTGGCCACTGGCAATAACCCTGAGCTGGAGGAGTAGGTTGAAAGATGAGAAACAAAGACAAGGGCTGGGAGATAGAAAGGCCAGAAGCTGGTTGATGGAGAGTCAGGAGGGCCGGACTCTGAGGATGATAGGTCAACTTCTAGGGGGAAGAAATGGATTAAAAACAAAAACCTTGATGGAGTTGACCTCTCCTTCCTTCTTTCAGAAGATAGTTTTGTTTAGACACAGCCGTTGATCCCCTCCCCTGACCAAAGATAGCTCAAAATGAACAGCATGGCTGGTGGGAGTGTATGCGAGGACTAGAATAAGATCCCTTGGAAGTCAGATCGAAGAAATGAATTGAGAGGTGGGTCTCAGCCCCCATGTCTGGTGCCCAGCCTTCTGCCCTTGATTTCCTTCAGGCAGTGCACCCCCAGGGGAGGAGGAGGAAGAAGAAGGAAGAAGAAGAAGAATAGGTGCTGATGTGGCTCCTCACCTGTATCATCTGGCTCCTCACCTTCTACCATTCCTCTGGCTCTCCCAGCTCCCACCACAGGGCTTCTTTCTACCCCTCCCCTGTTTCATGCAGGCTCTTCCCTTAGGGCCTTTGCCATGGTATTCCCTTTGCCTGGAATGCTCTTCTCCCAAATACTGCATGGCTAATTTGCTCACCACTTTCAAGCCTCCTCAGTGAAACCAACCTTATCCACCCCATTTAAAAGTGCAACCATCCCCAACCCCCTCTTCCATACTTTGGCTACTCCGAAAGTCTCCCTCGCAGTATTTTCTCCCTCATAACACTTGACCCTTCTAACATCCCATACCACTGACTTTTGTACTATGCTTACTATTTATTTTCATCTCCCTCTGCTGGAACGTAGCACTGTGAGGACAGGAATTTTTTACTGTTATTCCCTGATTTATCATACATGCCTACAACAGTGTTAGTTCAGTATGTGGTGAGTGGGCTAACTCTTGCTACTTGTCCCAACAATTAGTAAAGAAATTTAGAATAATTTAGAGTAAGAAATTTAGAAAAGTTTAGATCATTTTGATATCGATACAAAATCTAAGTATGCGATTATGTAACTAGTAGGTAACCTTTGAAAAACACAGGTTTGAATTGTGTGGGTTCACTTATACATGGCTTTTCCCCAAAAGATAATTGGAAATTGTTTTCAGATTTGCAACAATTTGGAAAAGCTCTTAGATGAACTGCACAGTTTAGAAATACTGAAAAAAATTAAGAAAAATGTATTACTATAAGAGTACAGTATGTAATACATATAACACACATTATAGTGTTAATCAACTACTTATGTTATCAGTAAGGTTTCAGGTCAACAGTATGTTATGAGTAGTTAAATTTTTGATGCACCAAAAGTTAGACATGGATTTTTGACTGTGTAGTGGTCAGCACTCCTAACCCCTGTGTTGTTGAAGGGTGAACTATAATTCTTTTTTATTGTATTCACAAAAGTATCTGTGCAAACTGGAAATTAAAACAACCAACCCAAAACTGATCTTTTAAAACAGTATAAGAAGTCTGAGAACAGGACAGTTCCTGGCACTTAGCAAGTATTAATAATTGCTGAGCAAATAGATGAATAATGAATATAAGGACAAATGTCTAAAGAATACATTTTTAAACAGTAAAATCAGACCAAGTCTGTCTATATGCCTATCAGGTCTAATTAAATAATTTCAGTGCTTGGATTAGTTGCAAAGTGATTCTTACTATGTACTTCCTGGGTATATTGTGCTTTCCTCTTCTATGTGAAGATGAGTCAGGCTCAGATGGACAAATTAAGGACTACTTCTGAGACTCTCTGACTAAGAGGCTGAAGACAGCCTTTGTACAAGCCCCACATCTGTATACTTCTTTGCTTGCCTGCCCTGAACAGAGCTGGCCTGACAGGAGCTTTAGATTTATTCCCCACCTCCCTCCATCCCCCACCCCACCAGACCACTCCATACAACAGTGAAGTTATTAGTAGTCATTGCAAGTTACAAGGCTAACTTGTTGAATGTTAGTGGGGTTTTTTTTTTATACTGAAAGATCACAATATTCTCGCTCAGTCTTTCATAGAAATATAGGTTGAAATAATGGGTAATTCAAGGCAAAAAATTAAACACAAAAGTATAACTTGCTGAAATGTTTCTTACAGAATATACTCTTATTTCTGCAGCTGATAAGCTTGAAAATATAACTGGAGAGCTTTTGCTCTTTGATCCATCTTTGCTACTTTCTACACAATGCGTTTTCCTGCCTAAACCTTTTTCTTTCCCCCACTCAAAACAACAGCAACAAAATAAAACAAGTTGGATCATTTTAACCTGCTCTAGTGGTATGTTATCCTATTTGGGGGTGACTAAAAGACATTTATTTTATTCCAGGATTATTAGAAACACGTTTAAAACTTTTCTCTGCCTCATTCAAGAGCTTCATTACATTCTTGCTTCCATTATATTTCATCATGGCTTTGGATGCTCAAGAATTCAGTTAGAAGATGTAGGCTAGGCTGTGAGGAGAGAATAGAGAAATGAAAAGATACAATCCCAGGGAGTTTAAAATCTAGTAGATGAATGAAAATACAATGTAAGGCAGGATGTGATAAGTACTAAAAGAAGAGTCAAGGGGCACAGAAGAGGGAACCATGGGGAATCAAGAATGGAGAGGACCAGGGAGCATGAGTGGCTCAGTCAGTTAAGCATCCAAATCCAACTCTTGATTTTGGCTCAGGTCATGATCTCAGGGTCGTGAGATTGAGCTTTGCATCGGGCTGTGCTGGGCATGGAGCATGCTTAAGATTCTCTCTCTCCCTCTTCCTCTGTCCCTCTCCCCTTACCCCCAGGCCCTCATCCCCCCAACTCACGTTCTTTAAAAAAAAAAAAAAGAAGAAGAATGGAGAGGACTGAAAGTGAACAGGAAGAAGGCTAGATGGGGCACAGGGCACTATGTGAGCAATGTCACAGAGGAGAGGAAGGACATACTTGGTATGCTTGGAGAGCAGAGAACAGTTTGGATATTCTGAAGCAAAGAATGAGGAAGAGAGATCAGTGGAAGATACAGCTAGAAAGGAAGATTAAGACCATAACAGAGATAGCCTTGAATGTCACACCAAGAAATTTAGAGTTGATGCTGAAGCAATGGGGAGCCATGGAGGAATATGGAGGAAGGGAATGTTAGTATCAGAGTGTGCTTTAGAAAATCTCCTCAGATACCTGTGCAGAAGATAAGTTGAAGGAGGAAAAGAATGGAAGCAGGACGACTACTTTGGATGCTATTTACAAGAGTGTAAGGAGAAGTAATGGTGATAGTGCCAAACCCAAGAGAAAACCATCCAGATTGGAGGGAAAAAACAAGTGTGACAGGAAAGTGCATCTAAGCCACTTATAGCAAGTCAGATGTGTAGCTTATTAGTGAGCTTGACTTTGGAGATACTTTCCTAAAGACCAAGAAAGATGATTATAATCCAACAAATCTCTTTAATAGTTAATTCAAAATACAATATATTTTTACTCCCTATAAACTCCTACCAAAATTCAGTGCCTTACAATAAGAACTTTATTTCTCTGTTTTTCATACTTATAGATTAAATTTGTGTTTATATAATATCAATAGCAATGAGTACAACAGCAGCAGCTGAAGTAATGTACGTTGTCATGAACCAGACACCATGCTGTGCTCTTTGCTTGTACTACCAGCTCATTGGATCCTGAGGACAACCCCTCAGCTATGAATTACCATTTCCTCATTTGACATGTGTAAGTACTGAGATAGGGAGTTGTTTCATAACTCAGTTAACACTACACAGGAGAACAGAGATTTGAATCCAGGCAGGTCTCATTCTAGAATCTGTGCCTTTGGCTACTCAATCATACTTAAAATTTTTCTTTTTACATATATTTTAAAGTAGAATGCCAAAAGTGAACAAAGATCAGATGGGAGAAATTGAAAATAAACATCAAGATGGTAGATTTAAGCCAAAATACATCAATAATCACATTAAATATAAATGGCCTAAACAACACAATTAAAAGGTAGAGATTGTCTGTTTGGATAGAGACAAATGCCCACCAAATTCTTGCATAACGGATTCTGCTCTACCACATTGTCATTTCCCTAAATTTCCCTCTTTTTTTGCACTACTCCTATCCCTACCTCATTGTGGCCTTATTCCTAAACACTATCTGGCTGTGTGGGAACACTGAACACCATGGGGGAAATATTCCCTTTGATAGATATATCATTTTCTGCATGCCCATTTAAAAGGCTCTGCTAGGGACACCTGGGTGGCTCAGTTGGTTAAGCCACTGCCTTCGGCTCAGGTCGTGATCCCAGGGTCCTGGGATCGAGTCCCGCATCGGGCTCCTTGCTCGGCAGGGAGCCTGCTTCTCTCACTGCCTTTGCCTGCCTCTCTGCCTGCTTGTGTGTTCTCTCTCTCTCTCTGGCAAACAAATAAAATCTTTAAAAAATTAAAAAAATAAAAATAAAAGGCTCTGCTATAGTTCACTCATCTTTTCTTGTCTCTCTCCAAGAGCCTAGGTTCCATATAGACTGAAGGTCCTTACACACTCATTGTACATTCTCCACTTCATATTGTACTACTTTGTTACTGAAAAACAGGCTAAGAAGAAATTTGGAGAGACCTGAGAATTTATTGCATATTCCAGAAAAATAGATGAAGTCAATACTGAGTGTAATGTCAGTATTTTAAGCTGAAAAAGTTTCTTTCTTTGGAAGGTCCACACTGCTCTTAGTTTCTTCTGGTTCTTAAGTATTTCTTACGATCATGCTTCTATTTTATCTTCCAGAAGTACACATAAACCACACATTATAGCCACACATAAGCCCCAAACTAACTTTCACCATATTCTGTAGCAAAAAATTTAGAAAGGGGGCCATAAATAGCTATTTCCCAAAGGAGTGTAGCAAGATGTGTGTACTCTTGCTGAAAGAATTGCCAAATGTATTGCCAAAAGAGCAGAACTACTCTCTAAATCTATATTCTTTACAAGCCCTAGATTTTGACCCAAAATGATCTGTTCCACTGGAAGCTGACCAGTTGTCTGTCTTTCCTTTGACAAAATGAAATTGTGAGGCAGTTTCCTAATTTGAGGTTCTTAACAAGTTAAGGGAAATAATGGTCTTTGATATTCACTTTCTTCCCTCAGAGAAGTAAACTTGAGTGGCATGAGGAGGCAGTAAATGGGTACCTTTATTTTTATTTTTTTTTAAGATTTTATTTATTTATTTGACAGAGAGAGAGAGAGCACAAGCAGACAGGGTGGAAGGCAGAGGGAGAAGAAGATTCCCTGCTCACTCAGCAGGGAGCCTGATGCAGGGCTCGATCCCAGAACTCTGGGTTCATGACCTAGGCCGAAGGCAATCTCCCAACCGAGCCATCCAGGCTCTCTATGGCTATTTTTTAAAAAAATAGATTTTATTTATTTATTTGACAGAGAGAGGGAAATCACAAGTAGGCAGAGAGGCAGGCGGGGTGGGGGGGCAGGGCGGGAAGCAGGTCCCCACTGAGCAGAGAGCCTGATGTGGGGCTCAACCCCAGGTCATGAGATCATGAGATCATGACCTGAGGGGAAGGCAGAGACCCAACCCACTGAGCCAGCCAGGTGCCCCATGGCTACTTTTAATACATGTTTTTCTTCCAGCCTTAATGGCTGCACAAACCTGAATTTTTTGCTAACATTAGGTCATATTACTGAGTCCTACTTTTTAGATAGTCCTGCTAACCAACTCATCAAAAAGTACACAAGCATGCAAAAGGTAGGAACAGCATGCAATTCAAAATGTTCTTACCAAGTTTTGCAGGGGCTCCTCTTGAGGGACTTGGTCCTGGGCAACCTGGGGCAGCATGGCATGTCTGAGAAGATAGCAGATCAGTCCCAGAAACGGAGTGCTTTGGAAAGACCCAATAAGAGAAACATTACTTTTATCTTTGGATGAATCAGCGTCAAGGACATAGCTTCCATTTAACTAAGGGACCTTTAACCCTGATGATATGGGGAAGAAGCTAAGTATACTGGGGTCATGTGAGTTGCCCCCGTCTTGCATGAGAATTGAGTGGAGGTGCTCTCCTTGGGGCAATTAGTAGCAGAGTCTCAGCACCTTTTGCTTAATTCATTTATTTCTTCCTCTGAACAAGTCAACTTAGCCCTCTCTTAAATTAATTATAGTCCAGAATATAAAAAACAGCTATGTGCTGATTTTCTCCTATACTTAATTTTTATCCCTAAGAAAGAAAAAAGAAAACCTATAGGAAGGTATTAATCTACTTAACATTTCTAAGTACATCATCCAAAGGATTTTGTTTTTTTAATCTTACATATGCTCAGCAGAGTTACTGGCAAAAACTGTACATTTTCTTCATTTCATCCTTTCAACATCAAATAGTAGGCAGCAAAAATTGGATCAGACTTCAAAGCCTGCTGTGGGCTCCAAGTCACAGAGAGACGCCTCCATTTCACATATTGAATTCGAGCAGGATATCAAAGTGCTACCAAAGAACCTCGGGTCCTTACTCAAAAAGAGGCTCTAACATCTGTAGAGAGTGGAGTGCACAGACAAATCACCTCAGGGAGCAGCTAGCATTTATTCTCAGCAGCAAATTTCCAGGCTTTTGATTCTCTCTTCACTGTACCTCCCTGTCTCTCTGCTGAACCAAAGTTCTTTAGCAAGCTGGGCTTTTGTCTCAAAGACTTCAAAATATCACTAACAGTTTCATGTTTGGATGACCTGACCAAGCAGCCACAGACAGGCTTCACAACCATCGACTTGGACAAGTCTGAAATAAAGATACACAGTCACTTTGGAATCAAGGTGTCCAGCTACCTTATTTGAATGTCCTGCAGAGACATCACACCCTTTTGGAGAACACTGGGTTTGTGGATGCCTAAAAAGAAAAATAATCATTTTTAAAAGGCCTGAAATCATGTTTAAGAACTTAAAGAGGATTGCTTTCCTCCAAAGAGGTATCAGAACATACTATGTTCCCATTGTTTTCCATTCTGGTCCTCAATTAAAAGGACATGGTCAACTGAAGAAAATGCATCCTACTAAGTGTTACTGCTATAGTCCTAGTCAGCCTGAGGTTCTAAGACTGTAGTAGCTGCCCTTTTTAAAGTTGTATGATACAATTTAGTTCACTATTGGGCTTTCACAGACTTTACCAAGAAGCCAACAAAACTGATGCTAAGTTTGTACTTCCCAGCCAGCACACTGTAATCACATTGTTAGATAATTCAAAATAGATTCTGTAGTCAAATAAGTATGGGAAATACTGAGTTGTACATAGTTAAGAGGTTTCCTCAGTTCAGGAATGATCTTTTACTATCACAACATTCATTTATGGATTCCTAAAGTCAGGGTTGGAGGGTGGGTGTAATTTCTCAAACTAATTTGATCAAGCAACTTAAAAAATGATAATCTACAAACACCTATTAAAATACTAATGTTTTATGGAGTAAAGTTTGGAAAAATCAATTGTACTGTGTCCCTAATTTCTAGTAATTGAAACCCGTTGTATAAAAGTGTGGTAATTATCACTCACTGTTAAAATACGAGCTGGCCCTTTCAGATAGAACCTAGCAGAGTGCAAAGCACTGACTAGGGGAAAAGAAATCTGGGTTCTAATTCCTGTGTCAAGATCCCTAGTCTCTCTCTCTCTCTCTCTCTCTCTCTCTCTCTCACACACACACACACACACACACACACACAGACTGGGGATATTTCTACAGTATTCTGGTTTCTAATTTTCCTCACCTGTAAAATGAAGGGATTGAGATAAACCATTCCTAAGATATCTTCTAGTTCTATATTAAAAATTGTATTCTTTATTTAAACTGATAAATTCATTTTCTGTATTTTCTGTGAACAGTTCATGGATAATACCTTCAAGATACATCCATATGGAGAGTATAAGCAATATCTTATTTTAAAAAATCACATCAGTACCTGGAGACAGGAGAGTATAATGATACACTTATTTGTGTGCATATTTGTTTATCATACGTCTCCCACTATGGAATGTGCATTCCAAGAAGGCAGGGATCAGAGCTGCTTTATTCTATACTCTTCATCAGCACCTAACCCTAGGAGCGGGTATGTTGCAAAGTGCTCAATAAATATTTGACAAGTTGAATGAATAAAAGAATGACTAGTAGATCCTCAAATAAGAAGATCAGCAAGAATACCCTTAACATTAACATTAAATTAATGAGCTTTTATTTATTTATTTATTTACCCCCCCCCCTTTTTAAAAAAATTGACATATAACGTATTGTTTCAGGGGTACAGTTCTGTGAATCATCAGTCTTACACAATTCACAGCACTCACCATAGCACATAATGAGCTTTTAAATAACACTTCATATTTTAAAAAGTGCTTTTATAATCTAATGAGAATTTCACAACCATTTGAGCTAAGTGCTTTAACTGTCCCTATTATATAGATGAAGAAACTGTAGTTCAGAGAGGGTAAGGGACTTGGCCAGGGACCAGGTGACTACCTGGCAGAGCTAAAACACTGACCCCTTTTGGTCTGACTTCAAATCCTTTGTCCTCCTCTGAAACTTGACACCCTCTATACCCTTTGGTTTCTGTGCATCAGGCCAAGGAACTCATTCCTGTCAGCCTAGGCAAGTCCCAACGGTTCTGGGATACCTAAACGACAGATGGACTCTGAGGTCCTCGAGGTGTGAGTCCTGGAAAGGTTTGAAGACAATTGAAGGAAGAGAATTTAGCTGTCACATTACTATGGGATTTCTAATTTCTACCCTACAAGCCCCAACATGGAAATGAAACCTCTTAAGAACTCTGCTCACTTGTATGGCTTTGTAGGATCCAAAAGCCAGGGGCAGACATCTTCCAGCTCTCCGCTGAGGGTCAGCTCAGCAGTCTGAGCCCCTCCTCGTTCAAGCCTTTGGGAGAATCTAAGGCAGCTCAATATAATGTTTACATGTATTACTTGGTTTTATAAAAACAAGGGTGGGATGGGAAGTATCCATAGGCAAATAGATTAGAAAATACCTGATTAGGCAAATACTTGACTAAAGCAGATTTCTTTCTCAAGAGGCTTTCCAGAACCTTTGGCTTAATGTCATGCACAATGAAACTCCACCAGTAGAAAACAACACACAGCATTTCCCAGATGTAATCTTAGAATGGCACCCTTCTCCCAGGGAGTATGTTGGAGGCCTACTGGTTCCTATAACATGCCTTAGGAAATTCTAATCTGAGCAGACCTTATTTGAAACAAATCCCAATCTGCCATTATGGCCACCTAGGTAGCTAAGCCTGTTGTGTCTGCCTTGGCTCAGGTCGTGATCCTAGGGTCCTGGAATCGAGCCCCTCATCAGGCTCTCTGCTCAGCAGGGAGTCTTTTTCTCCCTCTCCCTCTGCACCTCCCCCTACTTGTGCATGTACTCTCTCTCTCACACATAAATAAAATCTTTTTAAAAAATAAAATAAAAAATGGTATAGTTTTCTTCAAAAGTCTAACTGCCTCAACTCCTTTGCAGCAACTTATCTGATATATTGTCATCTGCTTCAAGGACTTGAGACTGGCAGTCAATGATAATGCTCCATAAGCTGTCACTTATGAAATAAGTAACAAGCACAATAATAAGGAAAAGCACAATAATAAAAAATAACCAATGCTTATTGTATGCATATATCTCACCAGGCATCAAAGAATGGATATATGGTCATTCCATATAACACTTCTAACAGCCATGTGAATTGGTTATATTTTTATACCCATTTTACAGGTGAAGGAATCAAGGATCAAGAAACAGACGACTTGGTTCATGTCATAACTAGTGCATAAATAGTGTACCATAATTTGACAAAGTACAACATCCATTCATAATAAAAACCTCAACAAATTAGATTGAGAGGGAACATACCTCAACATAATACAGGTTATACATATGAAGAACCCGCAGCTAGTACCATCCTCAATGGGGAAAAACTGAGAGCTTTCACCTAAGGTCAGGAACAAGACATGGATGTTCACTCTTACCACTTTAATTCAACATACTACTAGAAATCCTAGCCATTGCAATCAGACAACAAAGAAATAAAAGGCATCCAAATTGGAAAGGAAGAACTTTTCACTATTTGCAGATTACATGATACTATATATAGAAAACCTGAAAGATTCTAAAAAAAAAAAAAAACACAAAACTGCTAGAACTGATAAACTCAGTAAAGTCACAGGATACAAAATCAATGTTCAGAAATCTGTGACACCTCTATATACCACTAATGAAGCAGCAGAAAGAGAAATTAAGAAACCAATCCCATTTACAATTGTACCAAAAATAATGATACCTAGGAATAAACTTAACCAAAGAGGTAAAAGACCTATACTCTGAAAACTATAAGACACTGATGAAAGAAAGTGAAGATGACAAAAGAAATGGAAAGACATTTCTACGCCCATGGATTGGAAGAGCAAATATTGTTAAAGTCTATATACTACACAAAGCAACTACACATTTAATGCAATTCCTATCAAAATGCCAGCAACATTTTCCACAGAACTAGACCAAATAATCTAAAATTTATATGGAACCCCAAAAGACCCTGAATAGCCAAAGCAATCTTGAACAAGGAAAGCGAAGGTGGAGACATCACAATTCTGGATTTCAAGTTATATTACAAAGCTATAGTGATTGAAACAATATGGTACAGGTATAAAAACAGACATGGAGTCCAATGGAACAGAGTAGAAAACCCAGAAATGAACCTATAACTATCAGATCAATTAATCTTTGATAAAACAGGAAAGAGTATCCAACAGGAAAAGGACAATTTCTTCAACAGATGGTGTTGAGAAAACTGGACAGTAACATGTGGAAAAGAAACTGGACCACTTTCTTACACCTTACACAAAAATAAATTCAAAGTGGGTTAAAGACCTAATTGTAAGACCTGAAGCCATAAAAATCCTGGAAGAGAACACAGGCAGTAACCTTTTTTGACACTGGGCATAGCAACTTTTTTCCAGATATGTCTCCTGAGGCAAGAGAAATGAAATAAAAAATAAACTACTGCGACTACATCAAAATAAAAAGCTTCTGCCCAGCAAAGGAAACAATCAATAAAACTAAAAGACAACTTACGGAATGGGAGACTATATCTGCAAATGACATATCCAATAAAGGGTTAATATCCAAAATATACAAAGAACTTACACAACTGAACACTCAAAAAACAAATAATCCAATTAAAAATGGGCAAAAGACATGAACTGACATTTCTCCAAAGAAGACATCCAGATACCAACAGACACATGAAAAGACGTTCATTATCACTTACCATCAGGGAAATGCAAATCAAAACTACAATGAGATATCATCTCACACCTGTCAGAATGGCTAAAATCAAAAACACAAGAAATAGCAAGTGTTGGCGAGGATGTGAAGAAAGAGGATCCCTCCTGTACTGTTGGTGGGAATGCAAACTGGTATAGTCACAGTGGAAAACAGTATGGAGGCTCCTCAGAAAGTTAAAAATAGAACTACTCTACAATCTAGCAATTGCACTACTGGGTATTTGCCCCCAAAATACAAAAACAATAATTCAAAGGTATACGTGCATTCCTATATTTATCGCAACTTTATTTATAATAGTGAAATTATGGATGCACTTATTCATCAACACATATATGGATAAAGACAATTTGGTGTCTATACATAATGGGATATTACTCAGCCATAAAGAAGAATGAAACTTTGCCATTTGCAATGACATGGATGGAAGTAAAGAGTATATACTAAGCAAACTAAGTCAGAGAAAGAAATACCATATGATTTCACTCACATGTAGAATTTGAGAAATAAAATAAATGAGCAAAGAAAAAAAAAGAGGGAGAGAGAGAAGAAACAGACTCTTAACTATAGAGAACAAACTGATAGTTACCAGAGGGGAGGTGGGTGGGGGGATGGGTTAAAGAGGTGATGGGATTAAGGAGGGCACTTGTCCTGATGAGCATGGATGATGTATGGAATTGTTGAATTAAAATATTGTACACCTGAAACTAAAACAACACTGTATTTTAACTAACCAGAATTAAAATAAAAATGTTAAAAAACAGCACAGCATAAAATCTGCTGACATAGAAAAAGAGATTCCAAAGGGAAATTATTGAATTAGGCAAGGATTATCAAGAGCTCATCACACCTTCTGAGAACTGCTTGATAGTTAATGGGACAGTCCTATGCTGCCAAAGTACCTCCACACTGAGTCCTTCACACTGAGTCCAAAGATTAATTGGTCAGGAGAGCAAGGTAATGGTACATCTTAATCCAGCACCAGTCTTAGCACCACTAATGCCTAGACAACATTGTCTTGTGATGTGAGGCAATGTGAAGCATTTGACATTTATATTTTTTGTTTCAGTCAAAAACATTTAACTCGAATGTAATCAAAGCTTTCAATCTTCTAGTTTACCTAGAACACAGGGTATCTAGGGAATCGCTAAGACCACAAAGAATCAAGCAAACAAATAGAGAAGGTGAGCTATAATTAGCTCAGTCTCTTAAAAAGTCAGTGTCATGAGAAAGTGAGTATTCTCTATTAAATGAGATTTAGGGACATAACAACTCAATGCAAGGTAATGACCTGAACAGGATCCAGACCTGGACAAAGAGGTGTAGGGGACATTCTTAGGACAGCTGGAAATTTGACAATGAATGGGCATTAGATGATATTAAGGAATTATTCATTTTTATTTATTTGATTTTTTTAAGGAGGCTTCATGCCCAATGTAGGGCTTGAACTCATAACCTCCAAGAACAAGAGTTGCGTGTTCTACTGACTGAGCCAGCCAGGTGCCCCAGGACTTATTCATTTGTAAAGTGTGAGATTTTTTTGAATCCGTAGGAAAACTAAAAAATATAATACTGTCCTCAGCCTCCATTAGGAATCACATGCTAAACAGCAGAATTAGTGACTAGGAGGCAGGTGTCTATCTACATATGATTCTCTGCATATTCCAAGGGCTCCTCTAGCCTCTCAGAATCCATGACTAACGTCTTAAGCAGATTGCTTCCAGGGCTCAGCCCCTCTGCTGCTTTGCTGCCGTCAGTTCACTCAGCTGTGCGTTCTCGGGGAGACAGAAACAAATCTCACTCCTCACTGACAGTGCTTCCGCTGGGCATCTGCCCTGGAAAAGCCCCCCAAACGAAACTCACAGAGAATTCTTTCTTAAACCCTGATCCCAATGTGACTGGATGAGAGGCCGGGTGCCGGCTGGCTCAAGGGAGTGGGGCTGCTGAGAACGCCCCAGCATCTCTCTTCTACAGCAAGGATGCATGAGGCCAGCTGGCTTTGTCATGCTGGGCTGGCAGCACTCAGTGAAGTCACCACGCTCCCAAACTGGGTCTCTGCTTTAATAGGCTCCAAAATTCAGTCTGCCAGTTCTCTGAGAGGTGATGATTTTTTTAGAGTGGAGTTGTATTAACCAAACTCAGAAGAGTCATGTTTGAAAAATAGAATGCCAGCGTGTGATTTTACAGTGTGTGGTATAATCTGGACCATACTCTCCCCTTCACTAGTTGGCTGAAATAATCTGGAGACAGATTTATGCATTAGAATTAAAACAGAGGAAGCAGAGTACTCTTTGAGCACTGATCAATCAATCTAGTCTTGTAACTGACGTTTTTCTACTTTAGGGTTAGAATCAGTAACTTTTTTCCTGGATGGGAGTAGAGACACACTAGTCACGCTCTGACCCTCTATTTTATAAACTTCATTTAAATTTCTTTTTGCAGTTTTTATTAACGTTGATGAAATCTGCAAGATTAGGTCTTACTTTTATCAATTATAATTTAGAATGGCTGGTAGACAAATGAAGAAATCCATTAGTCGTTCATACTTGAAAGCACATTCTAATTTCAAAACAGGATAGGTCGCTGCTAATTCATTGTGGGTTGATTTCTGTTAGCTTCCTGCTGTCTCTAGATTTGGGAGTAGTTCTCATCGTAAATTCGTATCTTCCATGACAGCCCTGGGAGAAAGGCTAATCAGCATAACCAAGCAAATTTGTTCCTGATTCTTTGATAGCCCTGAAAAAAAAATCTGTTGTATATGGAGCTCTTAATAAGCAGAGGCCAATTTTTTGTTCCCAAGCAGCAGCAGCCAATCCACCCTCCAGTATATACGCTCAGACCAAGATACTTTAATATTGTAAGATCCGCATGAATCTTGAGGGAGGCACATTTCAGACAAATAAGTCATACAACTTTCCTTATGGAAATCACCATGAAGGATAATAGAAAACATAAACATCTTTGCAAATGGTTTCAATTAAGTTCAAGGTAAGGTAAATAAAGACATTTAAAACATGACATCAGAGCAAAGGACACTGTCCTTTGTAAAAGATCCTGTGCTGACCTGAGTGTTAACAGGACTTCCATACAAACTGGCCACAGGTCAAACCCCAACTGGCCACTGAAGCATTCTTATTTAGTTCTCACATGGCACCTGAACATCGTGAGGGTTGCGGGTGTACCAGACCCAAATCTCCCCGTATTGTCACTGTGCATCTACTCCTCCCAAATCTGCATCAGCTAGATATTCACTGCATATTCTCTTTACTGCTTGTATTTATTTAAACAGCTCTGAAGACACAGAGGATTGGAAGACAAAATGTTCTACAAAGAACACAAATTATCACATTAAATTTAAAGGTACCCAGAATGTGTAAGATGATGCATATTGTATTATAAAACTTAAAAAGCTAGGATTTCTAGAATGCTTTTGTGTTGTTTGTTTAAGATTTATTTATCTAGTTGAGAGAGAGAGAGAGGAGGGGAAGGGCAGAAGGAGAAAGAAACATTAGCAGACTCTGTGCTGAATGCAGAGCCTGATGTGGGGCTCCATCCCACAACCTTGAGATCACAACCTGAGCTGAAACCCAGAGTCAGATGCTCAACAGACTGAGCAACCCAGGAGCCCCTACAATGCTTTTGTTTGCTCTTTGCCACCATCACAACGCATCAGCATTTGCCAAGCCCCCACTGAACCTCCTCAGGGTTGTAGTCATACTTCTGTGCTTTTGCCTGGAATGGCATCTCCTGTCTGGCCATTGCACCTTCACACTTTAGCTTAGGTGTCCGCTCCTGAGAAGAGCCTTTTCTGCCCACCCTGGCCACCTCTTCCACTCTGGGCCGAGTTGGAGGCTCCTGGTACATTCCAAAATATATTGAGTGAAACCACACTGAAAACTTGGTGCAGTAACTAACCCATCTGCTGCCACATCCTGACCAATGAAAAGGGTCTGCAGATCAACTACTGACGGTCAGCTTTATCACATTCTGATTAAGGGAGGGAGAGCAAAGAACAAGCCACTTGGTTTTTGAGATAGCAGAGGTGTTCCTATTGCTGTGTTCATCAGTTTTGTCTTTTCTTCTTTATATTTTAGTACTGAAAATGCTCCAAATTCCCAAAAGGTCTGAATATTCACCCATCACTAATCAATGAAAGTGGAGTAATCTTTGACTTTCTCCCCAAAGTAAACGACTAAAAGAACTGGTGGCAAAATGTTTCCTTTTTCTTTCTCTGATTTAAAAAGGTTTTTTTTCCGATTAAAAAATGTCATATATTTATTGTTGTACTACCTAAAATAGATACTCAAGGAGAAGAAAATAAAGCTCAGGTATGTTTTCCATTCACAGGTATAACTCCTGTTAATATCTTGCTATATATCTTTTCAGTTGTTTTTCTATGCATATAATATACATTTTAAAAAACAAAGGCTTATGATATGTTTGCCATTTTAACTTCCATTTGGTAGTTATAAGCATCTTTCGATGTCTTTATGTATAATATGCACATATGTAAATATGCATGTAAGTCATATTTATGGCTTTATAGTATTATATTGGGCAATTATCATAAATGATTTAATTAATATCTTACTTTTAGAAATTTGTTTCCAATTTCATGATATTATCAATAATGGATTATGAATTATTCTGTGCATATAATTATGAATACTCATGTAATTATTTTCTTCGATGAATCTTAATTGAGGCAGTTGGGTCAAAGGGTAAACAAATTCTTTACTTGTTTGTTTGTTTTTTTTTTTTGAAGATTTTATTTATTTATTCGACAGACAGAGATCATAAGTAGGCAGAGAGAGAGAGAGGAAGAAGCAGACTCCCCACAGAGCAGAGAGTCCAATGTGGGGCTCGATCCCAGGACCCCGGGATCATGACCTGAGCCGAAGGCAGAGGCTCTAACCCACTGAGCCACCCAGGGGCCCCTTCTTTACCTGTTTTAAAGCTTTTGAATTATATCACCAAAATCTTCTCTAAAAGGCAACAAAAGCTAACATTCATACTTGAAAACTATGAAAGGACCCACTTCCCATATATCATCAATACTGGGGATTATCAGTCTTTTTAATCTTTGCTTACCTCTTTAGCCAAAAAAATGGGGAGGTGTACCTCATTATTAGTTTAACTGGGATACTTTAGGAATTTGTTGATTCTTAAAGAAGGAAAATATTATTCTTAGGCTTTGGTATATAACATGAAGGAAACACAAAGAATACAGAAGTGAAAACAAAGAACAATCATACAAAATAAGATCACCAGTATTGCAGGAAAAAAGGGAAACAAGGAAGAATGATCACAGCTTTTGTATTGTTTTTCATTAGGTTTGGCCACTTGGTAGCTTTCATAAAGATTTTGAAGGCATGCCCTGTATCTCAGTATCCTAATCAGTATCACTGCTGAATAAGTTGAATATGTAAGTTACTTAAATAGATCGGTATTTGTTTGTTCTTGGACACATAATTATGTTAAGTTTTAGAACATGGCTCAAGGACAAATTCATCCAAAGGACTAAAAAAACCTGATACATGTTTTATAATGCCATTGCTCGAAGTTAGCACTACTAGTTAGATGTATGTACTTATGCTAATTTCCCAAGTCCCACTGAGTCCTTTAAATTTGATATGTTTGCTTCATTGCTTTTCCCCAACCATAAGTCCAGACAGCCTTAATTTGCCAGTTCTTGTATTCTTATTTCTTTTTTTTCTCCTTTACTACTTTACGGCAGGCAGCTGTCATGCCTTTTTTCATTCTGCTGAGAATGCTTCCCTTATTGGAAAAAAGGACATTCAACTAAGAGCCCTTAAAATAACCCATACTTAAAGTAACCCATAAAACTTACTTCAGTTCTTTGTCAGCAACCAAGGGAGCTAAGAGAAAACCGGCCTCAGACCCAGGGATGGGATTCAGATGCTGTAGTGAGGAAGAACACTGTGACTTGAAGAAATGCACGGCCATAGGCCAAACACACTTTACCGTGCTGAGACTCTGACCAGATCATCTTGTTTAATCCTTGTGTCGGGGCCAGCAGCCTAGGTCCTACTAGGGTCCCCTCTTCACAGCTGAAGCTTGGGTTGATTGAATAATCTGCACAGGTGGCATCCAGACATCCTGTTCCAAACCCAAATCAGCAGCCTCCAGCACCTATTTTTTTTTTTAAATTGGACTCTTTCAGATAGTCACACAGTCATATTTGGGATCTCAAATGTTGCTTAGACTGACTAATACTTAATTCTAGAAAACTTGCCAGGGAGTAGATTAAATTAAGTCCAATTCCATCTAGAGATACCCCTTGATCCCTGACCTGCTGACTTTTTTTTACCTTGTATCCATGGATTAACATTAAGATAATGTACACTGCACCACAGCCAAGATTCCAATTTGGTGGAAAGACTCCTTAAGGTTCTGTATAGTTATAAATACAACATATATTACACGGGCAATAAAAGGTCCTCAGTGACCTCCCAGACATCATTTGTTCGTTCCACAAATATTTATTGAGTACCTTTGTCTCTTGCTATTTTTGGGGCTACTGCAGTAACAAGGAAATCTAAGATTCCTATCCTCTTAAGAACCTACATTCTAGTGGGGGAAGCAGACAATGAACGAACGAAAGAAGTAAATATGCAGCACATTAAACAGAAATGCCAAAGAAAATTGAAGCAAGAAAGGGGCACAAGAAGTGTTGGAGACAGGGTCTGCAATTTTAGATTGAATGGCTACAGTAGATGATATCTGAGTAAAGCCCTTAATAAATAAATAGGAATTGATGTCCTTGGATATATTTTCAAGCGAAAGCTCCTATAGGCTAAAAAAATTACATGTTACAGCATGTAGAGGCCAGAAGTCTACTGTAAACACTGGTAAAGTTTAGCAACACAATTTATGATATATATTTATGATATACATGTACATAGTCATGACATATTAGTTCCAGAGCACTTGGGCTGGTGCTAAAACATACCCACCTAATGGCCTATTTTGAATTCTAAGTATATAACAAATAATTTTTTTGTTATAAGTTTTTTCAAATACTTCATGGGGCATACACTAAAAAAAATTTAATATAAAATTCAGATTTAAGTGAGTATCCTGCATTTTTATTTGCTAAATATGGCAACTCTAACTCAGGCAAATCAGTACCTCAGATTCTTCATCAGGAAAATATGAATAAAAATTCTTGCCAAACTGAAGGTGTTTTTAGGCAGAATGAAATGTAAATATAGGACAGTAGGATTTTAGAAGAATCGGGAGATATATGCATGGTCAGAATTTAGAAACACACACATAGCAAGGTGTTATATTAGTCTTTATAATTCTGTACTTTTGAGAGACAAGTCCCTCAATGGGGAAACTTCAGGCTTGACAGAAGGGAGAAGGATAATGACAGGTATCTGGGGCGGCTTCCTTTCTGGAACCTGTCTCTACTTTGGGTGGGGTCACAAGGTGACTTGTGGGTTGAGTTAATTTTGAGTTATAGTTCTAGCACTTTGAAGACTGAATTAGGCCAGGGCACAGACTCGTGGAGACAAAGGAAACTTCACACCGATTTCATGCTGTACGTAGGAAAACTGAGGCCCGAAAGGCTGACGTGACTTATCCAATTCAAGTCAGAGGAAGAGACAAGTCTAACATCCACATCCTTTGCTTGATGCTCTCGTCACCAGTACACCCCCAAAAGAGAATATTTAACCCAGTTTTCCTCTTTGAATTCTGAAAGCAAGTCTCGGCTCAGAGAATGAGAAGCAAAAGATCCTAAAATAAAGTGCATGATGAGCATGGTCTTAATGATAGGCCCAAAGGCAGATGAGGGAGGGGGCAGAAGGGTGGGGAGGAACAGTTCAGGGAATTAAAAAAATAAATAGGTGAAAAAGCCTCAATAAGAGTGTGGCAGTCAGCAGTGTCACAGTGGAGAAGCTCAAGGACAGACAGCATGCAGGGCAATGCTGACGTGAAGACACATTTTGGTCTGGATTGAGGGGAAGTGGGATCTAAAGAGAAAGTGGCTGATGAAGTGCCCAGCCAAAGAGCAGGAAGCAGCCCTGACTTGATTTTTTTTAAATTTTAACTTTTTATTTCGACTTAATTTCATATTTATAGTAAAGATGAAAGAACAACAGAAGGGATTCTGTATATTCCCGAGCAGATTCTCTAAATATTAGCAACGTACACATTTGCCTTATCCTCTCTCTCCTCTCTTTCTCTTGGTACATGTATACTGATATCCCATATACACAAAAAAATACATATTTTTTTTCTGAACTATTTCAGAGTCAGTTGGATCTGATGTTCTTTTATCCCTAAATACTTCAGTGTGTGCTTCTTAAAAGCAAGGGCACTCTTATATATGACCATAGTACAGTAACCAAAAAAATCAAGAAATTAACATTAATACATTCTGTCATCTGGTGTATAGAATGTTCAGACTTTGCCAGCTGTCCCAACAACGTCTTCCTCTACAGAAAAGAAAAATTCTGGACCATACACTGCATTCAGTTGTCATGTTTCTCTAGTCTCCTTTCATCTGGAACAGTCCCTCATCATCCTTTGTCTTTCATTTGGAAGCCTAAGGGTTAGTAATTTTGGAAGAGGTCTGTTTGGTTTGTCTACTGTTTCTTCATGAGATTCAGGTTACACACATTTGTCAGGAAATCCACAGGAGTGAGGTTGTGTTCTCCTCAGTGCATTGTATCAGGAGGCACATGCTGTCAATTTGTCCAGTTATAGGTGATGCTAACTTTCACCATTTGGCTAAAGCGCTGTCTGCCAGATCACACCCCCCCCCCCACCCTATTGTAATTGCTAAGTATCTCATGGAGATTTCCTCAGGGAGTATGTGAAAAGCTTGTTACTCCTTAAACTTTCACCTACTGGTTTTAGCACCCACTGATGATTCTTGTCCAAAACAATGATTATTTTGGTAGTTGCCAAACAATGATTTTCTGTTTTCATCATTCCTTTTACATTTATTATTTCACATTTTATTGCAAAGAAAAGCTTACACTGTTACTTCCTTTCATCCTCCTCCTTTCCCTCCCTTCCTTCCTTCCTTTTTTTCTATCAGTGTGGATTAATGGATTCTTATTTTATTCAATAGATTATATTATTTTATTATCATTATTTACTTTGATACTGAAATTGTCCTCAATTTGGTATTGGCTTAATGAATTAATTTAATTTATTTTTTAGAGCGGGAGAAAGCGAGGTAGGGAGGGTCAGAAAGAGAATTTTAAGCACACTCTATGCCAAGCATGGAGCCAGACATGGTCCTTGATCTTGTAACCCTGACATCATGACATAAACTGAAACCAAGATTCAGATGCTTAACCAACTGAGACACCCAAACACCCTGGCGCTGGCTTATTTTTAAAGAGTTAAGAATCTCAGACTTCAAAATGAATGCCCAGAAAAGAATGTAGAACACTAAAAAGTACACAGAGAAAGGTGAATGCTTCAGAGAGAGTGACAATAACTCCCTCTTTATTATTTGAGTGCTTTTTATGTGTCAGATGAGATGCCACATACTTTATATATGTTATCTCATTGAACTTTCTCGACCTGGTTAGGTAGACATTGTACCATTTTGTCTTCTATTTAGTGATGAGGAATGGAGAAAATACGTTCATCAAGATCTTTCCCTTAGTAGCAGCAGGTCTAGTGGACTATAGAGAGTCCTTCCTCTCAAGTGCCAGGCAGCCCTACAAAGTGTGGAAATCTTCTGCATTTTTACAAATGGGGCATTTGGAACCTGTCTACAAGTCTGTCATCAGTCTAGGAACTTCCCTAACCTGCCCTGTGGCAACCGTCCAACCCTGCCTCCAGTCCAGTGAGGAAAGCATAAAGAAAGAGTTCATTTGCGCCAATGTCAACTGACACAGATCCAGAAAAACATGAGTTGGCCAAGTCGCCCAGGCAAGCGTTCCCATGGGTCAAGACAAGTGAAAGCCAAATTCAGGAAGAGAGGAGAAAATGAAGGGTCCAGCGGAGCAGGGATTCTTAAGAAAGCTATGTTCATTCCAGTCTTTAGATCCCACGTGAAGACAGGGCTGAAGTGTTGCCCTCCTGGCAGGCTAACATACCAGATCCTTCTTCCTGCAACAATACCATCCCCTCCGCCACCACCACACCACCACTTTAAATATTAAATTCCACATCCTATGAGAACGCACTTAGGTGAAAGAAGTACGCGGCATGCGAGTGAAACGAATGGAGACAATGGCTGTGCCCAAGATGGAAAAGCACGATTGGATCTGAGAATAACATCCTTATGCTCCCAGGAGGAACAAACTAAAAATAAAAGACAACAAGGTGCTTCCTGCCAGTCTGTAAATCCAATAAGCAAAAGAGATGCCTCAACCTGGCACTGGGTAGTTACCCCGTCAGCCTGACTCCCTCCACCCGAGAGCAGCCATGTGGTTCTCAGAGCTAACAGCTGCCAAGCAGAACCCCTCAGATTAACCCATAGGTGGTGTTGAACCACTTCCCATTAAGATATTTGCAAAGTAAACAAAAATGATAGCCCCACTCTGAGTGCTGGGAGCCAGCCAGGAGCGCTGGCTGTTCTTGTTGACACAAAGAGCTCTCTGGGGAAGGTCTGGGCCAGAGCGAGGAAGGCCATTCCTGCCTGTGTCTCCAGACTGTGTTGATTTTAGGCCATTAGAATCTTGGTAACAGGGTCTGTTTATTATCTAATTTCCCAATCACAGCAGTCGCTAGAGCCCTGTTTCACCAAAGCTCTCTCTATTCCTGTCTTCCTGACCTACACCATTCAGATAAAAAGAAGAAAATTCATCCCTCCTTCTGTTTTGTCTACTCATCGAGGAGACAAGTCTGAGAAGTCACTGAGATACACAGAGAAAAAGTGTGGCATTACTACTGTCAACAGCTTCTGTGGCGAACACTTGCTTAGGTTTCTTCTTAGTTTAAAGTGACGGGGGCAATGCTAAAGGGAAATAGAGTGGAATGTTTGTGCCCTACAGGTAGAAGCCAACTGCCACTGAATTCACAAAACACACTTGGAGCAGAAACGCTGATTACTTTTTCCTTTTAACCCAAAGAAGAAAATGAAATGAAATTAATAAGGTTGTGGAAATGTACAATGTTAATCCTCCTTCTACATGCAGGATTATGGTCTAGGTTTCCTTAACTGTTGATGATAAAACACTTTTATACAGAATTCATTTTTACACACATTTTGTTTCCTGCAGTATTTTCAACTTGAGCAAGTTTTCTTTTCTCAAGTTCTTTTTCTTTATTTCAAAGTAAGTTCAGCATGAAAAGGTATTTTTGCCAAAAACTCATTCTGAGCCTGAATTATAAGGGTATGGGTTAGGATATAAGCAAAGTAAATATCAGAGATATACTAAATTTCTAGAAATTCCTACACTCACAAAATGGGTAATGTAAAATGGGAACAAGGGGTAATGAAATGGTCAGAAGAATCTGCCTGATTTTGTCATTACTTGAAATTGTCCTTTAGGTGAGAAGCCAGAACTTTAGAGGTGTAAGTATCAACTGTATAAGGAGAGAGACAGAGATATTGAGAGAGAGAGAGAGAGAAACTGATTTTTTATAAGACCTAATTGACATTTAAAGTACAAAGTTAAAGAGTAACATTTTAGAACCTTAATACATGATTCAGTTTTAAATGATATTCATCCAAATAAAATTAAATGTCACTGGACCAAAGTTCCCTATAAATCTTCAAATTTTCCAGAGAGAAAGTGAATCCAACTTTGCAGGTCAACTCTGCAGAACTCATGCCATCATTTGCTGACAGCATCATTTGCTGATGGCAAATGTGTTCGTGTCCTCAGGCGACACATTAGAGGCCTTGGTGGGATGGTGTTTCAACTTCAGCTATATGTAGGATATGGTAAACATACCAAACACTGGTTTTCATGCCAAACCGTACAAATCGTTTCTGAAGATGCTTTATGTTTGTCTAAGATATCAGGTGCAAAACATTGCCTTGAAGTGTGGATCTCATGTATGTGTGTGGGGGGGTGGTCAGAGAACCTAAGTCAAAAATATGTTCTAATATTATTTCTGCTTAAGTTTACTATATCTGGTTCCTAGCAACCAACCCTAATTTTTTAAAAAAAGATTATTTATTTACTTATTTGAGAGAGCACAAGTGGGGGGTGGGAAGAAGGAGAAATAGGCTCCCTGCTGAGCAGGGAGCCCAACTCAGGGCTCAATCCCAGGACCCTGGGATCATGACCTGAGTTGAAGGCAGACGCTTAACCAACTGAGCAAACCAGCTGCCCCTGAACCAACCCTAAATTAACATATTAACCATAGAAAGTTACCTGCCAATAAATGAGCTTCATAAAGAAAACACATAATTAAGCATCTTCCCAGACCTGGATCTTATTTTGAGTTAGGCAGTTAGATCCATCATAGAAAAATGAGACAATGTTAACATTTCCCTTCACTTATTTTGTTAGCTCTGTTAGGTTTCTGAGAAAGAGAGATCCCTAATTTATCAAAAATCAATTATTATTGATTTTATTATTATTATTATTCAAGTCAAACTCAACATAAACAAGAAGCTTTTCTTGAGGTCAAACTAATTAAGTTTACCTCTGGTTCTGCCAGAAATAAAAATTCAAAGAGGACATATTCATTCATCAATTACCTTTATGCTTATGATGGCCCATGATTCTAGATCCAGATTTAGTTAGTGGAATCACTCAGAAGTGAGTGACAGTTTCAACCCTGGAGTTTATTATCTCATGTAGAATATAGAAATAGCAGTTAACATTTTTGTGCATTTACTACATGCTAGGTAGTCTTCTAAACATTCCGTATAGTTTATTCTCACAACAGCCATAGGAGACGGGTGCCATGACTAGACATATGCTCTAACTTGTTCAAGGTCGTGGAGCTAGCTGGATGCACAGACCTGAGCCTAGACAGAAGCAATCTGGCTGCAGAGTCTGTGACCTAAACTGCTTCCTCTGCCTGCAAGGTGCCTCTGCACACACTGGGCAGGAATCAGATTCAGATGCTCGTGGGGCCAGGCCATGAATTAAGCAGACCATGAGTAGGTATCAATGGAAGACAGCTTCTACACGGTTCTGGCAGGCTGCTGCTAGATACCCCAATTTTTCAAAAGCCATCAGAAATCTGAATTGTTCCAGGAAATCTATTTTTATATGTTGGAAACTAATTAAGACTTTCAAAAACATCGTGTGGGCCAAACAAAATACGTCTGCAGACCACATTCTATCCAATGGCTGTATGTGTACATCTTTCAGCTTATAGAACACGGTCCAAAATATTCTGTGCATCTTTTAAGCCTCCCACATCTTGGCTCCCATCTGCCTTACTGCCTGTTACAGTACTCTCTGCATTACCCCACCCCCACCCTGTCCCCTTCAACCTTCATCCCGCTGGACCCCTCACCTTCCAAGAGCGCCCCAGCATCCTGCCTCTGGACCATGGCTCACACTTTCTCCCACCTGGAATGCTCTTCTCCTAGCTTTAGTCTGTTTCAAGGCCTTCCAGGAGGTGCTACCTACATGATACCTTGAAGGATGGGTAACATAACAATAGGTAAAGAAGGAACTGTCAAGGAAATTCTTTTCAGAGGGAACAGCATGAACAGATATACAGAAACAGGAAAACAAAAGACATATTGAAAACCACCAAACAGCTCCAAATATTTTAAAGGAGGCCTCCAATCTCTGGAATCTGGTCCTATAAAGAGAACTTGGACTGCTGACATTCTTGACATCCACAATCCTTCTAAAAGACTCCTTTGCATAAGGATCACTGATGATTTAAGGTTTGTTGAAATAGTTCAGATAAATATTTATGTACAGCCATAGGCAAATCCACAAGGAAAAATATAACTCAAAACAGATTTTTTCCCTGCAGCTCCCTTCAGTTGGTGATAAGGTTTCTGGCTTCAAAAAGGTTTTGAAAATAAATGTGACCAATTAATATTTTAAAAATCAAGAAACTCAGAGAAGAACCTAATAATTGAGTAAGCTCTGAAAGTTATCATTTAAGGGTGTGCCAGTGGAATCCTGGCCATACTGGCAAGGGTGAGTCAGGCCCAAAGTCAACCTCAGATTTATCCCTGAGATTACAGCCAGGAATATAAAAAAATAAAATTTGGTTCTCAAGTTAAAGCAGAGAGTAAGCATTGTTCAAAGTTTCTAAAGTGCTGGAATCCTCAATGTTTATTTTAATCTAAAGCCCCAGACCAAAGCCAGAGGGGTTTTGACCCTTCATATCAGGTTAGTTTTACAGTGACCCTTTATTTATTTTTGGAAGATTGTATTTATTTATATTAGAGAGGGAACATAAGAAGGGCGAGTGGCAGAGGGAGAGAGAGAGAAGCAGGCTTCCCGCTGAGCAGGGAGCCCAACATGGGGTTCCATCCCAGGACCCCAGGGTCATGACCTGACCCAAAGGCAGATGCTTAACTGACTGAGGCACCCAGGTGCCCCTACAGTAACCTTTTAAATACCATTACTACCATTATTGCTACCACTTCCATCACCACAAGCAACAGCAGCTAGTCTTCATCCCTTGAGCATTTATTGTATGTCTAGAACTACACTAGTTCTCTTGTGTAGATCATCTCTAATCCACACTCATTGCCGTTTTGCCGCCCAGCATATTGAAGTTCAGAAAGATGAAAGAATTTGCCCAGTGACTCATAGCTTATAAGGCATTGAACTAAGGTTTAAACCCAGGACTGTCACCAAGGCCCATCTGCTTTCCACCCAGATGAGATAACACACAGAATATCTTTCACATCACCAGAGCTTCATCGAAGAAGGCCACCGCCTCCACCACTGCTCCCACGCCTGCTGCCTATCTCCTTCAGGGTCCACATAAGATCCTCTAATGCCTTAGTGCATTGACTTGGCCATAGCGGTAGAAAGTTCGCCGGAGGGCACTAGCCTCCTGAGGGGGTGAAATGGAAGTGGAAGGAAAACCAAGCATGGGGGACTGAAGGGTGGGAGAGGAAAGGTCCTCCTGATATGTAAGAAAAGTTCTGTTTCGTTTCATCTTCTTCGTGATGCCACATATTTCTGCGATGACCCCCTACACAGACTGTGTGTCAAGAGATGTGGCAATCTGTACTTTCACAGCCCACATGAAAATCTGGCCCACAGTCGGCCCTGACTGGGAGGCTGTTCCTCTGGCTCATCGATTCTGAGGTCAGCCCAATTGGCTCCAAGCCCCAGAGCTGCAAGGATGACACACGGGAGAAATATGTGCTCGTTTTCCCCTCTCGCGAGGTGCCAGCTCTGCTTGAGCCTCCTGAGTCATGAAGATTCCCATCACTCTGAGTCTGAATCCTCACTCAAGCGGCCCCCACGAAGCAGCTTCTCCGGAGGTGTGTTACAGGCTGTTGGGCAGAAACACGTGCGCCAGCATTAGCAATCTCCTGCCTCCCTTGTAGGATAGGGGCTTCTTTTTACACTACAACAGGCCGGCTGTGCTAAAGAATGTCCAATAAAAGCCTAGCGAGAGCTTTGCCATATGTGGGCCAAATTAAATTAAGGAGCATAATCCTCACTATTGTACTTATCAGCATTAAAATAGAGGATCACCATCAGGGGAACAAAGCCCCAGGACATAAAAGACTATTTCCTTTCTGTCATTTGCTGTACACAGTTACAGGCTCACAGAGGAAGTGGGGCGGAGGAGCGACACCCCAGCCACTGATTTCTACTTTCAACCTGGAGGTGCCTTCTCCTTAGCCACATTAGCTCCCACCCCACTGTACACAGAGTGGAGGACCTATCTTCTCCACGAGGCTTTGTCCCCAGACTTCAGTGCTGGCATTTTTTCCACGCATCACAGGACGACAGTTTTATGCCAATCAGGGTTTATTCCTTAGCTGGCTGTGATTTACGATTTGTTACAATGACAGTGATAAAGAACACAGAGCAGGAAAAAGCCATGGGCTAAGCATTTGGAGCCTGGAACCTAGACTGGCAGCAGAATGTAACAGTATCTCAAAAGGGTCAGCTCTGGAGTCAGAAGGCCTGCATCCAAATCCCGACTCTGTTACTTGACTAAGCCACGCTGGCAAATTACTTGTTTTTTTTGTTGTTGTTGTTTTTTTATGCTTCCACGAAGGCAACTGATTAACAGAAAACAGTAATTTGAGGAATCCTGTTCATAGACAGCAACCACAGCAACCCTGCTTCCTGCAAGTGTTGTGGGGGGATGGGGTGGGGCGGTGAGATTGACATTCTCAACCCACCTGACCTTCACTCCTGAGCAAGCAAGGGCTCTGAGGGCTGACTGGGCCCTAGGTCCTGGAGTTCGGGTTCTGTTTCCTCCTGTGACCTGGAGTTTGATGTGGAGGGCAGTGATGCCCAGAGATGTGACCCTCTGGGTTACACCCTGGGCAGCCAACATGGCAGCCTAGGGAGAGGACTCATCTGGGTTAGCCTTCACCTTCATCCCACCAGTCACATGGCAGATGGTTTCCTTGTCAGAAAGATCGGTGACATGGACAGAAGTGTCACTGAAGGACGCAAAGATGTGGCAGATACCACACACATTTTCTCTGTTAGCTACCTGAGGTCCAAGGCTGAGGACCTGTTCTTCCTTCTTTTCTTTCCCTTGAAGGGGCCATTTCTGCAGGGCTCCTCCAGACTCCGCCACCAGAGAGCAAATGACTCGTAATAACTTAATGTCAGAAATTACAAAATGTGGACCTCTTTCATCAGGTAGTTACATGAGGATTAAATAAGGTAATACATGTAGAACACTTAGTACAGTGCCCAGGAATTTGTTAATAAGTGTCAAATGTTAGTTGTTTTTAGTGTTGGAGAGAGAAGTTCTGATTTCAAACCCAGACCTGCCATTTATTTTCTGTGTGACACTGGGTGACCCTCCCAATGAGCTGATTAGGGGCAGGAGTAGGTAAATCTGATACATACAACTCAGCACTGGTCTCTGGACCAGCATGTGGGACATACTCATCTTAGCCCTCCGTGTTTGGTTTACTTATCAGTAACATGGAGTCAGTGATACCACCAGAAAGGCAAGAATGAGAATCACATGAGATCACTGTGGGAAAAGATCTGGACTCACAACAAATGTTGAGTGAATCCAAATGATTATGTTGTTTTTATTCCTGGCAATATTTCTTGTCTTGTTTGGGTCTTCCTTATGAACTCCTCCCTCTGATTCTGCCTGCCCTTTATCTTTCCCTGGTACCTATCTGCTCCCTACACTACCCCTCCAGGACTCTTTTGGCATGCTCTCTTACAAAGCTGCAAACGTCCATCCTCACATTCCCAGCTTGCCCTGCAGCTCCCTGGCAGGGCCACCCCTGCAAACTGCCAATCGCTGGCCAGTGAGATGCAAGGGGTGTCCTAGGGACTTCTGGGAAACAGAGACAGACTCCTGAAGAGAGCCCCCTTCCCATCCAGCCCTTCCTTCCTCTTTGGACCTTGCCAGGTGAGGAAGTAATGCTTCGTGCTGCTTCAGCCACCTTGTGACCCTAAGTGGGGGCACTGCTGATGCACTGAAAGTAGCCAAGAGCTGAAGAGGGCCCATGTCTTAAATGACATCCCCGAGCAGCTGAACCAGCACTGGAAGTTTTGTGTTTAGACCTCTGTCCTGAGGGATTCTTAAATATACTGGTTGGAGGGTCTGTTAATTGCTGCTAAGAACATCAACATCGGCATGATTTAGCTTTCTTCTTACTCTGCCCATTCCTTCCCCTGGCATCTCCTTCCCCTTGGCTTCCTTCCTGTCAACCGTTGGATTGATCCACAGGGCATTCAGGTGATCAGCAAGCACAGAGGGCAAAATGAGACTTCTAGCTCCCTGGGGCATGCATGTCCTAGCTGATGAGTTATTTGGTATCCTATTGTTGCTGCCACCACCCAAAGATGGAGCAAGAAGAACATTTCTTTCATAAAAATCTGAGCCTTAAGAGGGGTGTTGGAAGTCAAGTCAACTTGACTGAGTTCCTACTGCACATACTTGAAACAGGGAGAAGTAAGATTCAGTCCTCACCTTTGAGAAGTTGACCTGCTAGCATACAGTCAACCACAACACCAGGCAATTCATGAAAAGCGACAGAGATCGATAAACCAAAGCATGGTCTGTTTATCACCAGAGCCCTGACTGTGAGCTATTACTGCTCACAACGTCCTAAGGAGCTTGTGCGAGAATGTAAATCAACTTATCACCAAGTACATTATTTAGCTGAACCGATATTTTTTACACAGCAAACTTTCTTGATGAGGAAAGCTGTGGGTTGATTTACATTCTGATAAAAGTTCACTATCTTGTCTCGAACCAGGATTTTGAGTAGTTCTGTTAAAATGGACTACAGAGATTCAAGGAGCATTGATGAGCATTGAGGTCATCATGGAGGAAAGGGCTAAGACAATGTATCTTGATGAGATCACTAAGAGCTGAACAGAAAGGCATGAGCAGAGAGAACAGAGGTAGATGCATTGGTCAAACAGTAAGTCTGACCGCACAGGGTGCATATTGGGACAAGTTGGAGGTGAGTCTGGAAGACAAAGTCCAGCAAGACAGAAAGAGGCTGGATACGGCACACTGAGAAGTCTGAACCTCTTTTGGTCTAAAATGGGAAGCCATTAAAGTTCTTTGAAAAGTCAGAATATGCTTAAGGACAATTGATCAGGTGTCAGAAATAAAAGCTGGTCTATAAAGACAAGAAACAAGAGTCAGAGGGGATGAGATAATGGCAGGCCCGGACCAGGGAAGGACTCTAAGAAAATGACTGGTGGTGGGGATGCATGAGAGGCAGGGATCAAAAATGACTGCCAGAAAGAAAAACTGACTGCCAGGTTTCAAACCTAGTCCCCTGAGAGTGTCTGTGCAACTCACCACAGTGGGAGGGTCAGGCACAAAAGGTGCTTTGCTGGGGACTTTTCTGCCAAGGCCCTGGTGTGTAAGTCAGAAACACATGGCTAGCAGGGTTGGGCATGGGAGTAAGGGGTTCAGAACAGAGACCTGAGAACCATGCTCACTGAGCTGAGAGTTGGTATCAGAACATACCAGTAAGAGAGGATATCACCAGGTGAAGAGCAGAGAAGAAAGTCAAGGACCTGGAGAACTGCCTCATTTCAATGGTGGGTGGAGGAGGAGAATGGAGCCAGAGAAGACAGAGACCAGGGTATCCTAGAGGAAGAGTGTGAAGTCCGCAGGTCCACAGACACTCAAGGAAGAGGGCAACCTGAAGCTAGCATGGCCATGGAAGAGATTCTGCTGAGTCTGATGAAGATGAGGTTCTAGCCACTGGGAGCTGAACTTCCCAAGAGCAGTTGTAGAGACATGGGGAGGGCACAGATCAGATTTCAGGATCAAAAGGGAGGGGTAAGTGAGGGAATGAAGTAGATGACCTGGATATCAGTCTAAGACAGTCTGATAGTAAAAGCAAGAGGGAGGCCAGGGCTAAGAGTAGCCTCTTTTGTAGGATGTGGAAAGGGATAAGCAAAAGGGAAAGAGACAGCAGAAAATGAAAGCTGTGGAAGCAAGTGTGTCCTCCAGGGCCTGGAGGACAGGACCACGAATGAAGGCATTAGTTAGTCTGTTCAAGGAAAAGACCTGTAGTCTTTTGACTACAGCAAAGGAAGGAAGAACAGCTGAAGAGAATGAGAGATTCTGAGATTCAGGAAACCAAGTTGAAGTTGCTCACAGCACAACCCTGATACTGTGCAAAGTCAGCCACCAGCTGAGGTTGACGGGGGTCAGGCTTGGGCTGGAGCCAGAGCCATTTACCAAACTGGGTCACTGAGTCGTCCAAGGTCAAAGCGCTGGAAAATGGCACTAGGACCAGAACCCAAGTCTTCCACCTGCCAAGTTCAGTGGTCTTCCTGCTGCATCAGAATTTCTAAACTTTGTTATTCTAGTATGAGGTGACAGGCCTATAATATTTCCTCAAGTGCCCTTGAATGAGCTGTTTTATTGGGAAAGTAGTCTACTTTATAAGCAGTCCAACAACAGTTTGAGACCACTAGAGAAGTACTGATAATGTAATTCATCAAGTCTCAAAAATATTAATAAGAAATCTCAAAAAACTAAGAAATATTTTTTAAAATTACATATCAAAACCACTTCTTTTTCCAAGTGAAAAGATGCACAGAAGTTTCTAATGATCTGCTTCTTTCTCCAAATCCTGGCATAAATTTTTAATGAACAAGTCCCTTCAACTGATTTAGAGGAAAATATGAAAGGCAAGCTTCATCCTAGTTAGACCTTCCCTTTGCCACAGTCTGCTCTTTCCTGTACTTGCATCCTCTTCCTGGTGACATGTATGACAGAACCTAAAAACATCTTCTGGGAAAAGGTAGGTTATGGAGATATCCCTGAAGAACTGGAAGCCTGAGAGTTCCTTAAGTCTCCCATGCTTGATGTCCTGGCCTGGCCTGGGCTGACTTAAAGTGACCTGAGCCTACATTTAGCCACGGACATTGTCCTCTGCAGACCCGAGCAGCTCCTGTGTACCATGAAGAAGGGCTATAATGCTCCACTTATTTTGAGTTATATTTAACTAGAAACTGTGGGTAAATGGGCAATTATACTCCCTTTTTGCTTTATCTTAAACCCAAGGTTTTCCCACCTTGGACTACTTTGGGCTGGACAATTCTTAGTTGTGAGGGGGCTGTGGTGTGCAGGGTGGGATGTTCAGCAGTACCTCTGGCCTCTGCTCACCAGATGACATCAGCACAACTCCTCCCCCTGAGGCTGTGACAACAAAAATCTCTTCAGACACTGCCAAATGTCCCAGAGGAAAGAGGGGCAAAACTGTCCCCAATTGAGAAAAATCACTTTAACTGAATGAGGCCAAGTACCTGCTTTACTATGAAGAGAACCCAAAAAGCAGGATTGTGTCCAGGTTGCCCTGCAGAATAAAGACTTTTTGCCCACAGAGGAATGACCTCTGACCTGGGAGAATCTGATAAAAAATACTTTTTGGCTCTACTCTCTCCAACTCTTCAATATAACACATTGTCAGAAATACTTCTGTTTCAGTGTCCTTGGGCACCGAGCACCTGAGTGTAAGACTGAGAACAGTATGGATATGACTCACCGATTTTTCTCAGTGACAACAGGAGAGTTGCTTGAAGTCTCTGCATGGCCACTGTTGAATTCTGTTTGTGGACTTCTTTTACGATCTATGGGAGCCCCTCAGAATGGGCAGAAAACAAACAAGAAAACAGACAAAAAACTTAGAGATCTATGGCTAGGTTCAGAGGCAGGGTTAGGCTTCAGCACCTATCCATACTCCGCAGCACCTCTCTCCCTGCCTTCTTGCTATTCTACAGCCTTTGTCTACGACTTTGTCTACGACACATCATCAAGACTGACCTGCTCTGTGATCCCAGCCAGCAAACTCGGTAAAATAATTCACAGGTACGGGAAAACAAGCTACCTTTCTCAAAGAGATAGAGATGGTGGACAGAGATTAGAAGCCCCCAGGAGAGCTCAACTGCCACGGTGGTGTGTAGGAGTTGGAATGGCAGTGGGCTAGACAGCAGGCCAGTTTCCAGTTCCAGCTGGGCAGGGCGGGGCTGGTGCTGATGCAGAATGTACATCGGGGAATGGACTGTCCCAATGTGCATAGGACAGACTGTAACTAGGGAATCACTTCTGGAGTCATCCATTTCAACACTGTGAAGGAGGGCAATTCACTGATAAGTTTCTCAAGAGTGGGAGTAACAAATACAGTTTCTCTTTTCTGTGACCATGGGTGCCTAGCCATATCTAATCAATCATGCCCCTCTTTTCCACTAAATCTTAATTCAGGTTCAAGTTCCTTTTTTTTTTTTTTTTTAAGATTTATTTATTTATTTGACAGAGAGAGAGAGCACGTGCACGTAAGTAGGGGGAATGGCAGGCAGAGGGGAGGGAAAATCAGGCTCCCCACTGAGCAGAGACCTGGATCAGGACCCCAGATCATGACCTTAGCTGAAGACAGACACTTAGCCGACTGAGCCACCCGGGTGCCCCTCAAGTTCCTTCTTAACATGCTTTACATCAGAAGTTCCCCTGGTGCAGGTGCCACATGGTCATGACTCCATGAGGACAACACAGGAAGCATCAACATCACTTAGAAACTTGTTAGAAATGCACATTCTTGGGCCCCACCCAAGACCTAGTGAATTAAAATGTCCAGTTGTGGGAGCTGGCAACCTGTTTTTAATAGGCCCTCAAGGTGATCTGGATCCACGCTGAGTTTGACAGACACTGCTCCAGATCAATGATTCTTAATCTGGGCTGTATATTCAAATCACCTGGGAAGATTTTAAATATGCCTAAACACAGCTCCTAGAGATTCTGAAATTGTCCTGGGGTAGGATGGCGTTAATTTTAAGAAGCTCTCCGGATGATTTTACCGTTTTGCCAGGGCTGAGAATTAGTTTCACATAGTCACTACTAATCAGTTGGGATAGGGGAGAGAGTGCATCTATTTGTTATCCTTATTTCAGGTCATCTAAAAGCAGCCAAACCAAATATAAACATGAAGATATCTGTAAACTTGGCAACTGTGACATACTACAGAAGATGCATAAAATGTATAAGGTTGGGGGTGCCTGGGTGGTGCAGTTGGTTAAGCATTCAACTCTTGGTTTTGGCTCAGGTCATGATCTCAGGGTTGTGAGATGGAGCCCCACCTCGAGCTCTGTGCTCAGTGGGGAGTCTGTTTAAGACTCTTCTCTCCTCTTCCCTCTACTCTTCCCCTCCCCCATCCTGGGGCTCTTTCTCTCTCTCTCTCTCTAATAAATAAATCTTTAAAAAAGTTATAAGGTTGAAGTTATGATGATTGAACATATAGCATGACAAAGTGTACAGAAAAAGAAATATAGAAATCAATTGTTTTAAGTTGTCTATTCTGGAAAGGGTAAGCTCTGATTCTGTGTTATTAGTTTGGTTCCTTAGACACAAATATCTCATGTGTAAAAGAAATGTAATTCTTCGAGCTATCAGTGATAGATAAGACCATCTGCTCTTGTTATTATTATTGCTATAAACACCAAAAGAATAAAGATAAAATTTTAAGTGGAACATTATTATATGTTTATTATTACACAAAAAACATTACGACCAAACAGTGAAACAACAATGTTGAAAGAAGCAGCAAAAGAAATCAAGAAAAAAAGCTGCAGCCTTCCAGAATTTCATTAACTGATTCCCTTCCTTCCCTTCCCTGCCATCCCTTGACTGACCAACTCCTCAAGTGAGAGGATCAGGCAGGTTTCCCCCTCCTGGAGATTCTAAAACACTGTTTGGCCTAAGCTCACTTGTAATACTGTGACAAGCAACATACAAGCAAGAACTGCCTTTAAAAGGAGAAAGAGGAGCCTACTTCAGGGGCACAAATAACTCTGCTTCCTTATTAAGAAGGAACGTTGGCAGGAATAATCTTTATCCCTGTGCTCTGGCCCAATTTGGCAGAACCAATAGCTACCACACACTGATCAAAGCCCAAATGGTGTCACCCAGGTGGAAAGCTGAGATTGCTGTTGTCTCCACCTATCTGAGATCTTCGGAATAAAGAAAAGCAGTAACAGCCTAACAGTAATTCAGAGAGGAAAGAGCAAAGCCAGAAAAGATCACCAAGCCCCTTTTGGTTTGGGACTCTCAAGAGAAAGGTGCTACGTCCACCTCCAGAGAAGAAGCTTCACCATCTTTCCTTGGAACTTAGCAAATGTTCCCAGTTACTTTGTCTGGGTTTCCAATAAAAACCCACAGAATTTCTGTTCATGTAATTGAAAGGAAAACTTACTCCATGTTTCTTATTCATTTACACTTCAGTCATCAAAATATTGATTTTTAGGAGTTATTTGAAGTATAAAAATCAAACAGAAAACTTTCAGAATATTCTTAATAAAGCTTAGATGAAGTCTGTTCCTCCATCCCCCAGCTTTGCCTGAAGAGCAGGGAGAAGGATTTGAGTCAGAGTAAAAACATAAACTTAAATAAGAAGGAGGCCAAACTATTGAGTTGAAAGCAAAACCCAAAATTGTGAAATATTTTTAAGTATGTCCTGGTGACAGTTGGAATCATCTGGCATCTCTTTGGTAAATTAATTACTGAACCAGGAGATTGGAGAAACGAAGATATAGAGAGAACCAGAAAGGTAAAATAGGGTGGTCACTCAAAGTGAAGAGAGTAAGTGAAGGAATAAGAGCAGTGACATGGCGGAAAAATTCAATGATGAGCTTGCGTAGCTGACCTGAGGTGCATACAGGTGGGATAACAGAGGCTTCTCCGGATGGGGTCTCTTTTCCTCAGAGGAGCATCCCTAAGTGTTTCGGTTCAATGAAATGAATAGTTTGGGGAGGGACTTCTCTGAAGGACTTGAATCCTTCCAAAGTTGGATTGAACTCAATGAGCCATTCATATTTCCCAGGAAAGTCAAGCCAATTCTCCACTGGACCATTTTGGAATAAGATGGAAAGGCATTTGGCTGAAAACATGGGAGCAGGCAGTGTAAACTCAAATGGCTTTGGGGCCTCCCAGGTAACATAAATGTGTGCACTGTCAGGCAAAGAGGATGGGAAGTGGTGGGGTCTGAGTGAACCAGAGAATGTACACCCCACATGGAGACATTTGGGTTCAAAGTTTTGTTAAACTGTGTCTGGCCAAACAAAACACACCTCCATGGTGATTACAGCTGGAAGACCTCCTATTTGTGACTTCTACTAAATAGAAAGTGTCAAGGCCATGAGTTAGTAACAGCTAGGCATCCTGTTTCTGAAAATGGAAAGTGTGTCGTTGTCTCCATCCCCAATCTCCTCGAATTCAGGAAACCCTGCTGCTCCCTGGGCTCCCCCTCTTACCACTCCATAACTTCCCTGCTCCAAGATAAAGTCCCAGTTCTGTATTTCCTAAACAGAGGCTAGGTGGCAGATTCCAAAGGAGTGGGAAGTGTGCAGAAATTCTTCACTGGGCCTGGCAGATAAACTGCAAACTCTACTGTAAAATTCAGAGCAACTCATCTTTATGTTTCAGAAAATGCTGGCATTAGCATTAAAGGCCATATTTTCAAAAATCACAGCTTCTTTCAGCAGAAGTCCAAAAACTTCAAACTGCAAAAAGGAAAGATTCTGGTATTTTTAAAATGTTTTTTAAAAACTAGTTTAGTCCATCAAATGCTCTAATGGAGGGAGGCTTAGACCAGGTACTCAAGTTTTAATTTCTTGTCCATGGTGCTCCTCCCCACCATAAATGTTCTGCATTTATAGTTTGAGATCCATGTATCAATGTGATGGTCATAGAAAGACCTTCTTGAGAAGCGGAACCAAGGTAGATCAGACAGAAATGTGTCCACGTCCACTCCAAGAGGGGGAGTTGAGGAGAGGCAATAGGTAAGGAGAGCCACAACTAGACCAGTTTCCCCAGGAAACAGGTCAGTGGGCAGAGGGGGAAGCTGCAGGGAAGCTGAGATTATCTCTGTCTACTCTTTCCCTTTTGTGACATCACCTGTTGGGATCCTCTATAAGGCTGCCCCTGAATTTAACCAGCTGTCTCCTATAGAAAAACAGAGTGTCCATATCAGGTGGTCATTTCCATCTCTGGAACCTTCTCTGGAATGTCTCTAAATACAAGACACCCATCCCCAAACACTAATGACCTCACCTGTGTGGTCCCTAGGTTCACTGTGGTCTTGATCCTGGGCACCTCCCTTGCTTTCCCCTGTGACAGTGGGCTGCAGATCACTGCTTTGGTCTGAAGGGTGCCCTGTGGAATGAAACAAAGGAGGAACTTATCAAGCTTATGCTCCCACACCTGGATTCACTACCGAAGTGCGTGACACAGTGTGGCTAGGGAAACCCACGCTTGTCTCACGGTCCTAGGCGCCAACACGATAAACCTCACCAACAGATCTGTGGCTTATTTTTAAGATTTAATACAGTGTGGCTGGAGAGGGCCTAATTGTAGAAAATAGGGGAAGTGGAAACTGTCCTGACTGGACTCCCTACTAGTTTGGTGACTTGATAATTTGGATAAGCTCTGTCTCAATGATGTGTTAGTCAAACAGGGAGCCTAAGTGTACCAGGACAGGGCTTCTGGTTGCACAACTGTATGGTTTTCCTATTTCCTTTTCAGTTATACCACCAGGGAAGTAAAGGAGGGATAAGGTCTACTCCTTTCTTCCACATCTCTGCCCCTTACTCATGTCTGTCCTTTCCTTTCATCCTGTAGTCCTGTTCACTGATGGTTGTGGGTCAACAACCAATAACGCTGTCATGGGAAAGATCGACTGCACATTCCACTAGGTTGAGGACTCTCACAATCGCAGCTTTTCATTGTCCAGTCAGTTTAGCTCATATTGATAAATACCTAAATACTTCTCTACCAAAACAGCTCATGACTTGAGTGGAAAAATACTGAAGGGTCTGTCCTGGCAGTCACGTCTCTTCTTCCACTCTCCATGACCTTCAAGGGCATGATGGGTTGAAGATGTTCAGATACCTGAGGTAGCCTCAGACTACCTCAGGTATCTGAAGAGGGCTGGTTCTTTCCAGTTGGATCCCTTGGCTCTAGAAGAAACCACACTGGTAGCAGGGCCCCTAATCCCTGCAGAGGAGATATGCTGCAGGCTTTGCCCTGAGGCAGCCCCATCTCCTTTTCCTCTGACCTGTGATATAAATCTTGTTCTCTCTCATCCCTCACCTTCTTTCTGACTCTGGCTGTTTCAAATTTGCTGGTAGTACTTCCAGATATACCATATTAGAATATTTGGGACCTCTGACCTTTTTCTGTTTTTATTTCTTTAGATGGGATTTCTTTGGATGGGTTTTTAATTTTTTTTCCATCCTGTCCTTCTCTCTCCTTCTGAATGACTCTCCTACCTCAAATATCACCTTCCCACACCCAGCCTGACAGCACCATGTCTCTCCAGTCCCTTGAGGTGGGCCAGCAAACCCATTAAGCAATGCCAGCTGCCTCAGACTATACTTAAAAAGATACCGTCCCTACTCTCATGGAGCTTACATACTAATACAGGGAGTAAGAATAAAAAGAGATAACAGATGTAAAAACACCCTAAAACTTTTAAGAGGGTGAGCTGGGTAGACTAGAGTCCCCTCAATATTCCTATCTATCTAGAACCTCAGAATGTGACCTTACTTGGAAATAAGATCTTTGTAGACGTAATTAGTTTAAGATGAGGTCACACTGGAATAAGGTGGGTCTTAAGTTCGAGGATTAGTATCCTTATAAGAAGGCCATGTGAAGACACAGACACAGGCAGAATGCAGTGATAATGAAAGCTAAGGATTGAGTGATGGGTCTACAAGCCAAGGAATGCCAAACATTGTCAGGAACTACCGAAAGCTAGGAGAGAGGTATGGAAAGAATTCTCCCTCAGAGCGTCCAACAGAAACCAAACTTGGTGATTTTGGACTTCCAGCCTCCTGAACTGTGAGAGAATAAGTTTCTTTTGTTTTATTCTACAAAGTTGGGGTAATTTGTTATGGCAGCCCTAGGAAACTGACACGAAGAGGTAAAGCTGACAGATGTTAAGAAAAAAGAAACAGAAGAAAAAGATTAGGTACATGTATTCAGCTTGATTTTGTTGGGGGGGTAGGGGAATGTTAAGAACAGGAGTTAGGGAAATGTCCCATTATTTTCATTTAACAAACACAGATGTATGGGTTATTATGTTCCATGCAGTATTCTAAGCCCTTTACAAAAATTAACTCATTAATCCTCATAGTAACTCTAAAAGGTAGAGGCCACTATTTTCCCTATTTTACAGTTAAGGAAACTGAGGCCCAGAGCAGTTAAATGACTTGCCAAGAGTCACTCACAGCTAGAGTGGCAGAGCCAGTGTTCAAATCCAAGCAGTTTTGCCCTAAAGCCTGAATTCCTAAATATTACATGGTACAGCCCCATTTATGTAGACATTTTAAAAATCATTAAACTCTGCTCTTATTTTTTCCTTTATAAGTGGCGTTAAGAATTCAGACTTTCTTTCTGTGCTTGGGCCTCTAAGGTCCCACAGATCAGGTGCTATGGGAGGAGGCTCTGGGCTGGACTGGCATTTGATGACCCGCTTGGAGGACAGACCCAGAGGCAAGGTTTCCAGCAAGGGCACTGTCTAGGTAGATTTCTTGGTTGGAGATCTAGGCTGGATAACTTTTCTGGCCTCATAATGGGTCTGGCAAACAGTGCCTACTATATCTGGCAGAGGAGGCGCATACAGATGAGGCACAAAAGCCCAACCTTCCCCTCCTCACCACTGCTGGCCAATTGCAGCAGGAGCCCGTGTCATTTCTGGCTGGAGTGACAGCTGGTCAACAGCCATCTTATCAGAACAGAAAGAGGCCAACTTGTGGGAGGTCTGACAGGCAAATGCCACCAAAAGCAGCACTGAGAAAGTAAAATTATTTTTTTAAAGAACAGAATCTCATTGACAGATTTTTTTTTTTCAAGAGTCACATCAGAAACCCTGGTCTCAACATAAAACAATTCTGGTAATTCCAGGCCTACAAGAACATTCTCCACTTTGATTCTCCCGTGCTTAATGCCAGTCATTATCCTGGTCAAACTTTGACGGAGTTCAAAGAAAGTCTTGCCTGGTAATTGTTTTCTCTAACTTGGGAACTAAGGAGGAAGGTCTTCCCTTATCCTAGAGATCAGTTTCTTGTCTTCTCTGGAACATCACTGTTTGGGGAATTCCCCTTGCCTTCAAGCACCCAGGGATTGTCACTGTTCTCTTCCAACTCCCAGCAGCCTTGGGTGTATTTACTTCTTATAATTTATGCCCCGCCTGCTTCCGAGAAGGACCAGAGCAAGCCTCATAGATTGTTTGTTTCTTGTGCTTGTGTTAGTTGCCTCTAGCTTAGCATTCCTCTTAAGCCTGGGGCAGATGTGTCCGTCCTGGTTCCATTTGAGACTGTTTCTCCCACCTCCTTTCTAAAAGATTTTATTTTTAAGTGCAGTTTTAGATTCTCAGCAAAACTGAGAGGGAGTTACAGAGATTTCCTATATATTCCCTGCTCCCGCATATGCAGACGCTCCCAACACCTCCCACCAGAGCCGCATATTTGCTACAATCGATGCACCTACACTGACACTTCTTAATTACCCAAAACCTGTAATTTACATTATGGTTCACTCTTGATGTCGTACATGACATGGGTCTGGACAGATTATAATGACATATATCCATCATCCTGGTGTCATACAGTAATTTCACTGCTGTAAAAAATCCTCTGGGCTCTGCCTACTAACCCCCTCCCACATCGTGGCGACCATTGATCTCTGTACAGTCTCCACAGTTTTGCTTTTCCTAGAATGTCACATAGTTGGAATCATGCAGTACGTGGTCTCTTCAGACTGGCTCTCTCCTCGTAAGATGCATTTATGTTTCCTGCATGCCTTTTCATGGCTTGAAAGCTCATTTCTTTTTAGCACTGAATACTATTCCATTGTCTGGATGTACTACAGTTTATTTATCCATTTACCTACTGAGCACATTCCGGTCACTTCCAAGTTCTAGCAATTATGAATAAAGCTAGCTTACACATGTGTGTGCAGGTTTTTGTGTGGATATAAGTTTTCAACTCCTCTGGATAAATACCAAAGAGCGTGAAGACTGGATCATATGGTAAGAGTATGTTTCGTTTTGTAAGAAACTGCCACACTGTCTTCCAAAGTAGCACCACCATTCAATATTCTCATCAGTGACGAATGAGGTTCCTGCTGTTCCATGACCTCACCGGCATTTGATGCTGTCAGTGTTACAGATTTTGGCCCTTCTAATAGGTGTGTAACAGTATATTGTTGTTTTAGTTTACATTTACCTGCTGACATGATGTGGAGCATCAGACTGTCCCCTCTCGATGGGGAAAAAATAAATTTTATGTTGCTTTTGTGACCACCCCAAAAGCATTTAGCAGAGTGTTCTGCACAGAGAGGATGTTCAGAGAATGTCTGGGGGAAGGACACCAGATCAAGAGTTAGGCAGTCTGTACTGCAGGGAGGTTTCTCAGTCACCATCTGTAAAATGGGGTTAGATTCCCAATCTACTTCTCAGGGTTACTGAGATAATTACAAAAATAAGGTTCCTATAAACTAGGAATTGCTATGCAAAAATATAGCATGTTAGGAAAATAAGTATTTCTGCTTGTTAATCAAGAAGGAAAAAACTCCCACCTCTATGATCATTCCAGCTTATACAGTTCTGGTTTCCCATAAATCAAAGTTATTTACTTTCCTATAAATCTTTCCTAAAAAGATAAAGTTCTAGATGTCTATAGCAGCTTTCTTCATAGTCACCCAGAACTAGAAACAAAGGTCATTCAGCTAGTAATTGGCAAAACTGTGGTATACCCATACTCTAGAAACCTGCTCAGCAACGAAAAAGAACAAATTACTCTTAAATGCATCAACACTGATGAATCATAAAAGTATTATACCAAGTGAAAGAAGCCCGATGCAGTTTACATACTGTATTACTCTATTTCTATGACATTTTGGGAAAGGCATAATTATAGGGACAGAAAATCCATTAGTGGTCCCCGGGAGCTAAGGGTGGGGGGAGATGGTCAGAGAATGGGCGGGAGAGAGCTTTTTGGAAATTTTCTTTTTTCTTGATTGTGAAGGGGATTACCTGACCGTGTTCAACCAATTTTATCAAACCGTTTGAGTTTTACTGTATATAAATTATACCTCAATAAATATGACTTTTTAAAAATCACCAGAACATAAAAAAATTAAAAGATAAAGTCTCCTCAAACTGACTGTTCCCAGAAAGCAGGATCCAATCATTTCTAACCCACGAGGAGGGAGAGACTTGCTGTTGAAGAGGGACCCTTCACAGCCATTTGTATCATTGACCATAGCTGGTTTTGACACTAAGTACTTGGCTCGAAGTCTATGAAATTAGCAGGCTCTGGTTGCTTGTACCTCTCAACCGTCACAACTTTATTGACGAGAATGGCTACCAGCTGTCACCTCTGCCTCCACCTCTGTGCTTGGTGATTTAGACTTCATGGCCACAGCAAATCAAGCCATGATCCTGCTATGGCTCTTCGTGTTGGGGTTTGAACTCCTAGCCAAATGGCTGTCGCTCAGCTGTTAGGCTGCCAATCACCCGTCACTGTGGGTTAAGCATGATATGCACACTGAGATCTTCCAACTCCTTAGACATCTGAAAAGCAACTTGCTTTCCACACCAACAGGCAGCAAATCTGGGTGATATTTAACTCCTGGATTTTAGAATTTCTGACTTTATGGAAGGGGGTGATGGGGGGACTTGCTATTTTACATTACAAGTTGCAGAAGGGCCTCAAACCAGTGAATGGGAAAAATGATGTCATTGGCATACCACCTAAATCTTAACACATTTGAGGCCAGTGAAAAATTTATCTACATAAATGAATCAAGCTCTTGGCACGATGGAGCACAGTTCTTTACAAAAACAAAAACAAAACCATCTCAAATCTTTCATATGATACTACTGTATTTTAATTTTCCCCTGTTAGATAAGCAAGACTTAAGATTCAGAAAATTCTCTTTTATAAAGGCTTTATTGTAACTGCATTTAAGATTTGACAGGTACTACTTTTTTTCTCCAAAAGTAAGAGAAATGGTTTCATCTGTTTGAAGTTATATTATTATTATGCTCATCCCTGAAGAGTACTATACAGACAGATTTATTTCCCAGTGAAGTTCATATTTAGGAAGGGGGTGCAGAGAAGGAACTAACATTTACTGACTATCTACCACAGGACAGGTACCATGGGAGATGCTTTGCATGTATTTTCTGTAATCACCTTCACAATGGTCCTGAGAACTAGGCCTTCAGGAGTTCCATTTTATAGGTGAGGAAACTAAAACTCAAAAGTTAAGTAATTTTCCCTCAAACCGTATGACAAATTATGGCACAGCAGAGATTTCAAGTTGATTGCTTTTTGTTTGTTGTTCTTTCCTTTTTCTTAAAATTTAACTATAGTTGACACACATTACATAAGTTTCAGATGTACAACACAGTGATTCAACATCTCTGTACATTACGCTATACTCACTACAAGTGTAGCTGCCATCTGTTACCATACAAGGCTATTACAATACCACTGACTATATGCCCTGTGCTGTACCTTTTATTCTCCTGACTTACTCATTCCATAACTGAAGCCTATATCTCCCACTCCCATTCAGCCATTTTGTTCATCTTCCTGCCCCGTTTTGCTCTGGCAACCATCAGTTTGTTCTCTGTATTTATACATTTGATTCTACTTTTTGTTTATTCATTTGTTTTGTTTTTTTAGATTCCACATATAAGTGAAATTATATGGCCTTTGTCTTTCTCAGTCTGACTTGTTTCACTTAGTGTAATGACCTCTAGGTCTATCCATGTTGTTGCAAATGGCAGAAATCTCATCCTTCTTTATGGCTATATGATATCCCATTGTGTATGTGAACTGCTTCTTCTTTAACCGATCATCTATCAAGGGACACTTGGGTTGCTTCCATATCTTGACTATTGAAAAATAATCTTGCAATAAACACAGGGGTGCATATATCTTTTTGAGTTTGAAGAAAATGAAAACATTTTCTTCAGGGAAATACCCAATAGTGGAGTTATTGGATCATATGGTATTTCTATTTTTAATTTTTTGAGAAAGTTCCATACTGTTTTCAATGGTGGCTGCACTAATTATATTCCCACCAGCACTGGACCTGGGTTCCTTTTTCTCCATGTATTTCACCAATACTTGTTATTTTGTATCTTCTTGATTTTAGCCATTCTGACAGATGTATAGTGACATCTCATTGTGGTTTTGATTTCTATTTCCCTGACGATGAGTGATGCTGAGCATCTTTTCATGTGTTTGTTGGCTATTAGTATGTCAAGTCCTCTGCCCATTTTTTAATCAGAGTTTTTTGGGGTCTTTTGTTAAAGTAAAATTTTTTGATTCCAAAGTCCACTTGCTTAGGTTGGTATATGAAACTCTTTCCAAAGCTTTGGCTGGTACCCTATGTCCATGTGCCATATCCAAGACAGAAATAAATGACAGATGGTGGTCTACAGGAAAGAGCACTGGGTGAAGACTGAGAAGGGGGCTTTGATACCAATTCTTCTTCTTCTTCTTCTTCTTCTTCTTCTTCTTCTTCTTCTTCTTCTTCTTCTTCTTTTTTTTTTTAAAGATTTATTGTAGAGAGAAAGAGAGAGAGCACCAGAGTGAGCACACACAGGAGGAGGGAAAGAAGGAGAAAATCTTCAAGCTGGCTCCCCACTGAGCATGGGGCCCGAACCCACAACCCATGAGATCATGACCTCATCCGAAACCAAGAGTCAGACACTCACCTAACTGAGCCACCAGGGAGCCCAGCCAATTCTTAAGCTCACATAACACATAAGGAGAGAGAACTTATTTAAATTCTCTGTGCTTCTGTTTCATCTGTTAAGGGGGAAAACAAAATCTGCCTTTCCACGCACAGGAGTCTTTCGAGGAAAAGAAGTCCAATCACTCTTGCCAGAGCAGTTAATTTTGTCCCTAAATGTTTCTTTACTATTATGTGGATATAGCCCAAATAACCATGATTCCATATGAAGAAAAGAAATGTGAAAAAAATTTCAAGATCTAGAATAAAGGCAACTTGAGTGCATTATTGATCACAGTCATGTTGAGTATAGTTGACAGGTTGAGGTGGTTAAGATGCCACTTTGGGCAGCACCTCTTCGTAGCCAGATTCTGGAGCTCTGTATGAGGTCCAGAAGGGAGAAGCAGATTCAAAGTTGAAGTACTCCTCGACTTCCTCTGAAAATTTAATCTTGAGTCCTGGGGGTGCAGACTGCTGCACCAAAATTTCATCTTAAGCACAGTTCTGTGCCGTCAATATATCAGTCACAATCTTCAAGCCCATGTTGGCTCTTCACAGCTTCCTCTCTGTGAATTAGGTGAATAGCACTCTGGGCATTTCATTCTAACATGGACAATAATTTGATTTCATAGCAAAGGACATTCCTTTGCATTCCAAGTTTTTCATGGCAAGAATTCCATTGTTTGTGCCCAAGTGAGTTTTGGCAGAGCCCATTTCTTGAAGAAACCCTGAAGGTCAGGCCAGGCCTTCTCGCTGTTATACACCATTTCCTTTAAATCAAGCTTCAGGAGCTCTGTATGTCTTACATGTGTCTGCATGTGTCCTGTCACAAACAGGGCACATATTCCCAAAGTAAAGGACAACACTTGTCCCTAAAAACATTTCCCCCCTCCAAAATGTTAATTAAGTCTATAGCTGTCAGAAATCAGTCCCAACTTTTCACTTACAGAGAGCCAGAGAAATCCAGGCAGTGTGCAGGTAGACTGGGCCAGACTCCTTGCACGAACCTGAAGGTACTCTGTCTTCTATTAAACAAAGATTTAGAAGGCAGTGGAGCTAGTGGGTACCTCATAGTTCATCTCAAGCGTCGATACACCAGCTAACGCTTTCCCCTAGATGTTACTTTACTCTTGTATGATATGACCTAAAACAATAGGAAAGAGAAGAAACTGGTTCCTGGCCAATGGCCAAGAATAGTTTGGAACCTGTCTTCTCTGACATTTTGAGGAGGTAAGCATTTGTGTGAAGTGACCAGAAATCTTTCTAAGAGGCAGAAGTGGAGTGAGTGAAGAAACAATAGAATAGAGGCAGAATAGCAAATAGAAATAAAAGGAGAGGAGTGATCAAAAGTGTACTTGAGTGGACCTTTGCCTTCAATGGTACATTCACTCGACCTTCCTCTACTGTTTGGCTTGCAATCAACAATCTGCTTATGCACAGCTTTGTCAGAATGAAAACTATCTTCTGTAATCATCTTCACCTTCAAGAAACATGGGTTATTTCACTGTATATCCTCAGCCATATTTTAGAAAGATTTTGACTCTTTGTATTACACGAGAGTTTTCTAGAACTCCCTCCCAGTATGTGTTGACATTACACAGAGTATCTGATTTATACAAACAGCATCTCTCTGAGGAATAGCATGTTTCATCGCTCTTGGTATTGGAGATGGGAAATTTGATGCCCCAAATTAAATCCCATCCTCACCATGGTCACTTCAGCATACAGTAGATACTTTAAAATAGTGAGTGAAGAAAGACATTTCCAAATTTAAAATATAGCTGTCCTGTACACCTAGAGATACTTCTGGAAATCTAGTTCCAGGAAATGACTACAACCACCCAGTCAGTGCCAACTCACCAACAGTTCTAAAGGAACCGTCCTTCTGAAGTTAGAAAAGACCCAGATGAGGCCTTACCTGAAACAGATTTAAAAGTTCAGGCAGTTTAAAAAAACAAACAAAAAAAAGAGATTTATTTATTTGAGTGAGAGAGAGAGAGACAAAGATAGCGACAGAGAGCATGAGCGAGAAAAGCCAGCATGACTGGGGAGGACAGGGGGAAGCAGGCTTCCTGCTCAGCAGAGAGTCAAATGCAGGGCTCAATCCATGGACCCTGGGATCATGACCTAGCTAAAGGCAGATGCTTAACTGACTGAGCCACCCAGGTGCCCCAAGTTCAGGCAGTTTTAAACACAAAAATCTGGTTTTGTTATGAAGTAGGGTCAAGTTTCTTAAAAGAAGTTTAAATAGCCTCTGATAGGTTCCTATCTGAAATTGTATCTGAGTGTGCTGGAACCTATCTAGGCATGATGCAAGCAAGCATCATGCTTGCTTTCCCTTCTGGAAGCACCATTTAAAGTAACTCTCATTGCCCAGTGTCACATGATGCTCCCGGCAGTTCCAGCTGAATTTGGTTTAAAATGCCTGTTCACAGGCTCAAGGAAGCCTGTCTTAGCACAGTCATGGCTGAGGCTCCAGAAAGCACTGCCCCCAAAAGGCAATGGAAGGAAAAATGGCCATCGTTTATCTGGGTTGTTGGAAAGGCCAAGGAGGGGGTGTAAGTGGGACGTTGATGGAGGACAAAGAGGGGAAACATTTTCCACTGCACTTCCACAGCAATTAGATGACAGCAATTAGATGACAATGTGCTGTAAACCAATGGGCTCTTCCTGCTCTTGGGCGTCTGGAGAGAATGGGAAAGGGGGACTGGAAGAGCCTGCTCCTTCCTGGAGACACTCTGAAATTCTGGTCCCAGCTCCTAGGGCTCCACTGTCACCTACTTGAGGCATTTTCCCTCATGGGAAAATGTGGGGAAGTGGTGGGGAAGCCCACCACTTTGCTCTCATTTAAAGAACAGATCTTGAATTAGGGGAGCAGTTTTCAAGACAGTGCTTTCAAAAACTCAAAGAATGAGATATTGTAGACCTTTTAAAAATTCTCAGCAGGTTATGTGTTTTGATAGTATTTACTAAGGAATAGATGCACTTTTATTTGAATAAATCTAGTTATATCCAGTTTGTGATAGTGAAGAGTTCATTAAAAGGGAATGACATATAACTGTTACTTTTTACTTAGAATACCCCATCTATCTGAAAACTAGTATGTGTCATCTTATCTTTCTAATTAAAAAAGTATGCAATTTTAAATTCTTTGGTGTTTAAAAGTATGTTTTCCTTTGGCAAGAGCCTATTTTTAGCATTAACAAATAATAAAAACATACAAAACATGTCACTTCTCACCAAGATGACATTCAAACCTGTTCCCCTGGCAAAGAAAAAAAAAAGTTTTTTGCTGGTAAACTAGGCTTTTGCTTGGGATCCCTAGCTTTCTCTCCCGGAGATTCCTCACATCTCAGAGACCCTTTATTGCCAGTACAATGTTATACACGTAGAAAATGGATGCGTAGGTACCTAGGGTATTTTTTTCCGTTTGTTTTCTCTTCCAGCATTTGATCACTGGCTGGTGAACTGTTTGGGCCCACAGAGATCTCTAGACCACCAGCTCATGTATTTGAAAGGCATCTGTTTATTTTGAAAATGCAAATGTGGCCTACCTCAAAGACTGACAGGCAAGAAATGACCCACTGAGCAAGGGGAGAGGTTTCCAATCTGGAGCCCTGTCCCTCCCTCTATCAAACCGAGATCACTCGCTGTCAAAACAACTTAAACAAGCTCCAGGAATCTGAGTGAAGGGCCCACAATTAAAATGAACAGGACTGTGTGTGTGTGTGTGTGTGTGTGTGTGTGTGTGTATAACTCCTTCCCTCTCTATTTCAGGAATTAACCAGGCAGATCACTTCTCGCCTAGTTTAAAGTAACGATGAGATCAGTTACCAAAGGACTCTGCACCTTTGAAATGGTGGATCTCCATGGAGGGCTGCCTGGAGGAGGGCCCTATAACAGGGACACTGGCCTCTTACCAGCCGCAGCCCAGTCCTGGGGACAGATTCCCGGAGAAAGCCCAAGAAGGTTAATACCCTGACTTTGATCTCTGTCAAGGCATACCAGCAAGAATTAATTTACATTTCAGATGAAAAAGGTTGACAGCATGAAAAGGCATCTTGTTTCTGGTATGTGAACGTGCTGTAATAGATCGGGAATTCTGAAAGGAAGTTCTGAGGAAGCTAAAGGGATAAGCTGTGCGGCTGCTTTTATTGGGAAGGAGATGAAAGGAAAACAAATTTCCATATGCACTGCTCTGTAGCAACATGTAGGCCAAATGCTTCCTAAATTTCAAGGGCTGCTCTTTTAAAAATATATAACATATCTTAGCAACACCACTAAAGAAAAAGAAAGGCAATGGGCCAGAACTTGAAATACAAAGAAATGCATTCCATAGAATCTAAATTTCAAGTGAAATGATTTGTTGAAAAAAAAAACATAAATGAAAGAGTAAGTTTTGAAAACAATCAGAAACAGTCATGCTAGTATAACCTCCCTAAGCCACTTCCTGTAGGGTTCCCAAGTAAGGGAACTGCTAGGTCTGGGGCTTGTTCTATTCAGAAACATCCTAGTGGTGGGAAGAAGAGCTTGTAATGAGAAGATTATGCTCTGGGAAGAACACCCCCCCCACCCCCACCCAAACAGAGAAGTTGGAATGAACTGCTTTGCTTTTTAGATCAACAGAACCATGCTTTCCAATATAAAGATAAGGAAAATGTTCTCACGTGAAAGTAAACTGCCCATAAAACTGCAAATGCTGTTACCCTATCCAGGCATCTTTTCTGCTAGCACAATGCCAGCACCTCAACTCACGTCTGTGGTGTTGGGCTGAAGAGCAAAGAGACTGTCTGCTTTCGCTCTGGCTGCCACACTACTTCCAAAAGGGAGGGGTGGCGTTAGTCCCACCCTCAATGTCCTCCTCTCCGCCCAAGCCCCTGTGGACTCGGTTAATGGAAGTTCCCCTATGCCACTTGATAAGTGGGAACACAAGCTGCTGGACTAAAAAGAAAAGGGAGGGAGGAGGTGCTTGCAAAGCTTAAAAAAAAAAAAAAAAAAAAAAGCACCTTGAAGACATGTGTTCTCTCCAGTTTCGCAAAGCAAGATTATCTTTCCACGGTACCTACCGCAAAGGTGCTCTACCGAAAAGGTGCCATCACGGCTGGCCTGATATGATGATGAAGGAAACCTATCTCTGTTTTCATGCAGCTCTCACTTGGCAACAACAGAGTGCAAACAGGGAACCCTTTAAAGATCATTTTCAGAGAGGGAAAAGGTGATTTATAATCCTATATACTGGACTCAGTGGATCAACAATATATAACCCAAAGTTTGTATTTTAAAACATATGTTGGGCTTTGGGCCAAACTGCAAGATCAGAAATCAGTCCCGGAGACTGTGGGGGGAGGGGTGTGTGCGTGCGTGTGCGTGTGCCGTGTGGTGTGATGTGTGGAGGTGGTCAAGGAAGGATCAAATGCACTTTGAGTACTCTTTCTTAAGCTGCAACTAGAATTGGATCCTTCTTCCATTGAACTCTTTGAAGTTGTAGAGCTTAGAATTCCTAGGAGATGGTGTTAAAACTTACACATTTGCATCTAAATGACATCCTTTCCTTCCAAATATTTTGGTCCCGAATGAAGATGTCAGGTCTCTACAGTGGCCAGAAGAGAGTTTTGAGAAGTGTTCCTGGAGCCAGTTTCTGGGCAGGGACCGCCTCAAAAAGGTTGCAGCTGTTTTATTTGAGAGTTTGCTTCAAAGCAGCAGTTTCTGGAACCCTACCCCTCTTCAGGCTTGCAGAGTCACTGGACTGGCAAATGCTCTCTCGCTCTGTCTCTACATTCTGGACTCTCTGAGCTCCAGGCATGGTCTGGGGACCACTTCTTCCCAGGGCCTCACTTAGGCATATCCAGCTTCCAATGATGACAGGAACCCAGGCTGGCAGGCAGCACAGATACTGTCATGTGCAGAAGAGCAGAGCCACCGAGGAACCAGGAACAGGTCGGGTGAGGCAGGACCAGACCTTGAAGCATTCAGGCAGCCAGGCCCAAGCTGAGCCCAGCTCAACTCCATGGAGCCCAGAGGACCACCTTAGTCAGATACAGGTCGGTGTGTGGGGAATCCCATTTGCCTGGAAAGTCCCGGAGCTATTCTTATCTCTCTGATGCTGAATGATGAGTGTTGTGCATGATCGGAGAATTCCAACCTTCCAGACTTAACCAGACTTGGGCCTGCGCTCTCCATTTCACAGATAACGGATGTGTGACAAAAAGGAAAGGGATTTCTTCTGTTGGCAGGATACGAAGTTGACTTTATCCGACTTGCCTGTGTTCAGATGCTGAGTCTGCTACTGACCAGCTGGTGACTGTGGACAAGTTACTGTGCTTCTCTGTGCCGCAGTTGCCCTCTCTATAAACTCAGGGATATTAGAGCACTTACTGAGAGGCTCCTTACACAAGGATGGCAAGCAGCAAATGCACACTGTCAGCCTTATCATCATCACACCCGGGGTGTATTAGAACAAGCCCCAGAACCCCCACTAGAACTCACAACTCCAATTCCAGGGCTCCTGAATTATTCACCTCTCAGCTTTCTAAAAATTGTATGAACTCAATCACAGAATATTTTCAAGTGGATGCTATGAAAATGATGTTTTAATTACCTGCTTGAATAGGAACCACAGACTCACTCCTTCTGTTGCTTATTTTCTTAAATTTCTTCCGAGCATCATATCCTCTCCAGGCTAAAAATATAAAACCATGTGCTAGGAATGACATTAATTTAAGAATGTGCCAGTGAATTGATATAAGCTGTTTTCCCTCCAATCTATTACCCCTCTTGTCCTCCCTCTTGCTTTCTCACTGAACAAAATAAGCAGCGATACGTGAGCAATGATGGGGAAAAGGGGCCTCTCTGTACTCTTGGCTGGGCCTCCAAGATGCTTTTGAGAAGGAGTTATTTTTGTTCTGGCAGTGAGTTTCCAGAACACTCTGGATGCAACTTATGAATCACTGGGGACCTCTAGCCCAGGTGAGGCGGTTCCCTGTCATTCTAATCCCTGGAGGAAGCTCTGTGTTCAGGACTTGGGAGAAGGGTGGTTTGTCGGGATGGTAGGAAAGAATGGAATAGCCTGACCAGTTTGATTGTTCTTGTTTGGGAGGAAGGTACACACATGAAATTTGAAAGAGTGAAAAATGAAGAACGGAGTCAGGGCCTGGGGTGGCTCAGTAGGTAAACCGTGTGCCTTTGGCTTAGGTCATGATCCCAGGACCCTGAGATCAAGCCCTACACCAGACTCCCTGCTTAGCAGACAGTCTGCTTCTCCCTCTCCCTCCCACTCCTCCTGCTTGTGCTGTTAGATAAATAAATAAATAAACAAATAAGAAGGGGGTCAAAGGGAATAATTAGTAGCACAATACCTGCATTTGGGAAGGTGAACCATGTCCCAAGAACTGTGCTTCGGGAGAAGAAACTATGCAACAGCAAGGCATAAGGGAAGGAAAATGGATGAGGAGGAGAGAAGAAATCTCTGGGGGTGTGCTGGGTCCTATAGACAAAGGACTGGGGCCTTAAGCTGCCCACCAGGAGCATGACCACCTCACCTTTCTGTCCCTCCCATTAGCATCACAGATTTCCAATTGCTGAGTGCGGTCATGAAGTCCAGAGTGGACAACAGGAGTCTGGGTTATGAGAATATGAAGGAAATTGTCCACTATGTTCAAAATCTGACCCTTTCCTAACCATTCAGCAGCACAGAAGCTCAGATGCTGTTTGTAACATAAATGACACACACATGAGCAGAGAGACACTGAATGGGCTGGGCATATGAGAGAGCCTGGTGATTTGTTCCCTTGGTTTATTATTTTTTTTTATTTTTTTAAGATTTTTATTTATTTATTTGACAGACAGAGATCACAGATAAGCAGAGAGGCAGGCAGAGAGAGAGGAAGGGAAGCAGGCTCCCTGCTGAGCAGAGAGCCTGATGTGGGGCTCGATCCCAGGACTCTGGGATCATGACCTGAGCCGAAGGCAGAGGCTTTAACCCACTGAGCCACCCAGGTGCCCCGTTCCCTTGGTTTATAAGCTCTGTCTGTGCTAGAAAGCCATTGGGAAAGGGCATTATAATAATTCCGATGCTGAGAACTTGGTGATGGGCCTGGGATGTATATTACATCAGTCATCTGGGAGAAGGGGCACAGGTCTGTATGCTTTGGGTTTTCCCTCTGCCCACTTCACACTACTTCTACCGAGTCACTGACCCCAGTGTCTTGTGACGGGTTGTTTGATCATGCGGAGGTCAGAGGGACTGAGGTCGTCTTGCTCATGGCTATATTCCCAGCATCTACCATAGGGCCTGTGATAGGCACTCAATAAATATTTGCTAGAGCAAGGAAGAAAGGAAGGAAGAAGGGAAGGAAGGGTAGGAAAAAGAGAAGAAGCCACTGAGAAAAGCAACAGGTGAGTGGCCCTAGTACTTGATGAAATGCCAAGATTCAGAACTATTTACCTGACTGGATGGCAATGGCCCCCTTCTCTCTCTTCTCTCTGATTCTTTTGTATCTCCTGGCTCCAAGCCACCCCTTGGCATACGCCTGTAGCACAACCACTCTGCCTATGACTTCTCGCAGCAGCAAATTTAACTGCTCGACATGATAGTATTTGAGAAAAACCTGAAATGAGATATTAGTTTTAGCATTACATATGGGCTCCCAAACAGAAATTTAGTCTACTGCAGAGTTTTCTTAGTAAAAATATTAAAACCATTATCTACATAAAGTTTACAGTGATTTCTTTTATGCTAACATTACTGACTTCTTGGGAGCAGACAAAATACCCCTTCTAAGGTTGAGCCAATTCTTGATTATTGATAAAAACAGATGATGAGGTTAATGGGATTGAGGAGATCCCAAATGCTCTCCAAGTCTGCTTATATCTGCCAGGAGTTCTGTTTTCTCAGTTTGATTTCTACTGTCTATCTCCACAGCCTTTGATGGAGGCACTAACCAACAGAACTGATCCGTGGCCAACAATGGACATTCAGAAGGAGAACAACCTAAATGACCCACAGTGATCTAATTCCTGCTGAGGAACAACCGTGTTGCTATCCACATGCAGGCTAAGACTGGCTTTGTACAGCAATTCAGAACAGATCGTAAAAATCTGGGACACGGATAGGATGTTCCCCAAATGAAAAGCTACACATGACGAGATAACTAACCAGGGTACACAGTAAAAAACACAACATGAGTCTAATGAAAAATGGACAAAACTGTAAAAGGTACTCATTACTGTCATTAATAAGGTTTGTATATTTCCAGGGAGGTGCTGGAATAAGCAACATTTTAAAAAGGGACGTTTTTAAAAGAATCAAAGTTTTCATTCTAGAAACGCTAAGTGGTTCTCTCAAACTACATGCAGAACAGGAGACAAACCCTCCTCTTCTGAGGACTCCTGACCCAAGACTAGCAAAGGTCAGTGTCACGTTGGGGTGTTGTCTGCTAAGCCACACAACTTACAGAGCCATTCATATCACTGACAAGAGAGAAAGATACAGCGTAGAGCATCACAGGTGACAATCTGAACAAAAAAGAAAGAACTACCTTTGTTTTTCCCAGCACCCAGTGATCTAATCTGGATTTTTCCAAGATAGCAACACAGCTCTCTTTGCTAGCAAGAGGCATTTCATGTGCTTTGAATGCCAAGTAATAATACCTACAAAATAAAAGAATAAAATAACACATTTTTAGTTATCATTTGATTCCGTATAGTAGATATTCTCTGGACTCACTGCCATGCCTTGTTTTTTAATAGCAAATATTTCTTGAGCACCAATATTAGCATACTAGGTAGTGAAAGGTATACAATTTACGGTTATTAACTTGGCTTTTACTTACTTTTATATTTCCTGCTATGGGTATTTCCCTTTTAATATTGCTTTATAATTCATGTTCAATGAATATTTGGCATCTCATGCAAAATCAAAATATTTAAATCCTTTAAGAAAACTGAAATTTAGACAGCCCTTCTAGTGAAAGTCATCATTTTATGTGTTAGCATTATTATAAAATAATTTGTAATCCCATTGTATAAATTTTGACTCTGTTCTGAAAAGTCCCCTCTAGAGGAATTTGTAGATAGCAAAAGTGATCATAGTCCAACACCACTGAATCAGTATGCTGAGCTACATGTCAGTTTCAAGGTACAGAGTAGGTATGGGTTTTTTTGTTTTGTTTTGTTTTGTTTTAAAGATTTTATTTATTTATTTGAGATAGAAAGAGAACTCAAGTAGGGAGGAGGGGGCAGATTCCCCCCAGCCCGCCAGCTGTGAGCAGGGAGCCCAATGGGGGACTCCTTCCCAAAACCCTGGGATCATGACCCAAGCTGAAGGCAGATGCTTAACTGACAGAGACATCCAGGTACCTGGTATGTTTTTTTCATAAAGATTTTATTTATTCCAGAGGTCGGGGGATAGTGGGTGACAGGGGACGGGGAGCAGAGGAAGAGGGACAAGCAGACTCCACACTGAGCATGGAGTTCAATGTGGGGCTCAATCTCAGGACCCTGAGATCCTGACCAAAGCTAAAACGAAGAGTCAGAGGCTTAACCGACTGAGCCACCCAGGGACCTCGGTGTAGGGATGTTTTTTGGTATAATCACCAAAACCACATTTGTTTTCCTGAATTACACATTTTAATGAATTTCCATACTTTCTGGATAGATTGAAAGACCACTGCAAAAAGGGTTTTTCCCCTTCTCCTTTTCTTTATTCTTTATTCTCCCTGTTAAAATACACACACACACACACACACACACACACACACACACCATGGAGTAGAGTACCCTTATAGAAGAAAAACCTTACCTTAGTTTTTCTTTAAAAAACTTTCAAGAATCTATTCTCTGCTCTTTGCTGCCATCTATAATTAAATTCAACCCCTTGAAAGTTTAAAAATAAACTTAATTTCCTCGTCAAAGGCTTTTCCTGCCATTCCTCACACAAGGCTGATCTGTTATTTTAGAATTATTGTACTTTTAAATGTAGAGTTGCTTTTACTTTTCAAAAAAAAAAAATCACCTAAACACAAAATATGACCCTTCTTCTTGCCAAATAGTCCCTATCTTTCAGTTTCTGGAAAACTAAACATACTTGATTAGCACTTCAGTCATTTCACTTTATCTTTGTGCTGTAAGACTGTTTTACAGGTTAGGATATAATGTTGAATTTGCCAGAAATGTTTGCATTCGGAGATCCTGGGATGTTTTCAAGGCTTGGAGTCTGTTTCCATTGTCAGGGAGAAGGGATAGTGCTCTCACAGATCCCCTGAATGGTGGCCAGGACCATGCTAGGTCATTTGGCCAAGCCCAGGAACCTGTTCACAGAAGATGCCTACTGGAGGCAGGGGGAGGAGGGACAAGTGGGAGTCCGGCTTAGGCCTATCTGGGCTGTTCGTGGCATTGGCACAGATTCTTCAGCCTCAGTTTCTCCAGGACTGTTGTTTCAGTCAGGGCTTCTCTGACCTGACTTTTGCTGATGTAAAAAGACTGTGTTCTGGAGTACACAGTGATGGTGGGAATGGATGGCAAATATCTATGCGTGAATGTTTTGGGAAAGCTGGAGTACAGATAGCTTAAGGTTTAAAAGTCAGAGGTAAAACCAGGAATTCCTACATTCTTTCTGTTAGGCCTGGTCATTTATAACATGAGCTCCCCTAGCTTTAATTAGCCCAGGCTTGATACTATTGATGATGAAGTATTTAAAGAGAACCTAATGAATGACGCGTCCTGTGCAAGATATAAAAGGAATGCAAGATATGTTCCAGCTCTCCAATCACGGATTTCTACTTGTTTTTCAGGCATCTCTAGGTGGTTCCCTAATTTTTAATTTTTTTTCTAAATTTTTAATTTCTAAATAGGCAAGAATGAATTCTGAACTAACATAAATATTAGAGCTTAACTTTGATTTCTGATCCCTCAACCCAAATCTCTTAATTTATTATGATGATAATATTCACATTTGGCTTAGTTCAGAAAGAGATGGGTAACAATACTGCAAAGAAATGAAGGTTTCAAAAAGTACTGAAGAAACATGTAAGAGAAATGTCTGTAGTAATCATGTCAGATAAGTCTAATGGATTCCCTCCATGGAGTAGTTTGGAATTCTGGCAGGTACCATGGTTAAAAAAGCACTTTGGTTGAGCTCCTATGTGTATCAATATAAGGGCAAAACTGACAGGAACCAAGACAAAAGATCTCTCAGCAAGAGGGGTCTTTTTGGTAAGATCTATTCTACATTTACTTCCTGAAACAGTTTGATGAATTAAACTAAAAGCAGTTCTTTGGGGGTGTCTGGGCAGCTCAGTTATTAAGCATCTGCCTTCAGCTCAGGTCCTGGGATTGAGGGTCCTGGGATCGAGTCCATCATTGGGCTCTCTGCTCAGTGGGAAGCCTGCTTCTCCCTCTCCCATTCTCCTTGCTTGTGTTCCCTCTCTCTCTGTCTCTGTCAAATAATAAATAAAATCTTAAAAAAAAAAAAACAGATTGATAGAAGAGAACCTCCTCAACCTGATATTAACAAATCTATGAAAAACTAAAAGAGTTAATGGTGAATGACTGAACACTTATTCCCTAATGATTAGATAAAAAGGCAAGGATGTCCACGCTTGCAACTTCTGCATTGTACCACATTGTGCTAGCACTGCAAGGGGACCAGAGAAAGAAAGAAAAGGTGTCTGTATTAAAAATGAATAGAACTGTCTTAATTCAAAGATGACACAATTGTCTATGTAGAAAATCCAATGGTATCTACAAAAAAAAAAAAAAACAACCCCATATGAGAACTAATAAGTTCTAGTAAGTGAGTTTAGCAAAGTTGTAAGATAAAAATCAATATACAGAAATTATTGTATTTCTATATATACAAACAACAAATTGGAAATTGAAATTTAAAAAATAATTATCATTTATAAATCCCTTTTCTCTCAGTGTATACACACACACACACACACACAGACACACACACACCCTATTGATTCTATTTCTCTGGAGAACCCTGACTAATACAGTACTGGTTCCCCCACTGAGTAGAGATAGAGCCAACCTTAGTAATACATTTCCTATAATAGTACAGGCTGTTCTTTAGCAACTTTCTTCCTCCCTAACATTTCTTCTCGCTTTGTCACTGAACTTTCCAAGTTTCCCATAGATGCTGGGGTTTCTCCCTGTATACTGGGAATCTAGGACACCCCTGGCCCCATCTAGCTGTTCTTCCTCATGTTCACAAACAGATGTGCCCTGCCCTCTGTCAAAAATCCTCATGCCTAGGCATTCCCACAAGATCATCTGTGGAAGGGACTGGCTTGCTCCTCAAAAAAACATTTAGATACTGAAGGGAACTTAAAGAGTCATCAACAAAAATTCTTGTTTTGTAGAAAAGAGAAAGCCAGAGAGGAGGAATTGGCTCAAGGTCACAAATTAGTAAGTGGAGGCCTGAGGCTTGCCCATGTCTTTTAACTCCATGTTCAGCTTCTTTACGTTCATCTAACCTGCGTCCACTCTTAGCTCTTACTATCTACCTGGTAGTGTCTTTGACTTTCTAACAAGGACCTTTGACACTCGAGCACTTTTCAGCTCATTAGAACTTGTGTCTATAGCAATTTGGAATATTAGGCTTCTGACTTTGGTGAAGTGTTGATTTCCTACATCTGAACACCAGCTGTCAAGTGCTCCTTGACACGTGTGGGGATCCAAACAATATTCTATTTGAACTAGTGTGTCAGTAAGGCTTTGGTAGTTAGGTGGAAAACTGCATACACCATCTTTAGCACACCCTTCTGGGTCATCAGATTCTAGCCCTGTTCATCTTCTTTGAGCTAATTTGCAACTCTGTAAATTGTGGGTAATTGATAACTATATACACTCTATCTAGTTCTGTGATGATTTTGACTTCCCTCTGTGGAAAATCCAGTTTTATCTTCATTTCCAAATCACCTCAACATTCTCTTAAATTCATTTAAGCTTATGCAGTTTTAAATTTTCCTTTGAACCAGTGATAATATCTGCTTGATTACCTCATATCATATAAATAAAATATATTCTTTAAACACATCCATCTTTATGTCCATATGTGACTCATGATGCTACCTTTCTGGAAATTATCTTTTAACAAGAGGAAGAAAGAAGTACAAAAATCTAGGCTGTAGACACTTGACCCAAAGGAGCACAAACCTGGGGGCAGGTTGAAGCAGGAAGTCATCACACTTAGGTAGACCCACTGCTACCAAGCAATCCTAAAAGATCCAGAGGTTCAGAAACACGGCCACTTTCCTACTTAATAACCTCTAAAGTGGAAACACTGGTTAGTATAATGTTCATATCGGAGTTTACTAAAAAAGCCAAGTTGTTTCCAAAGTGATCACACAGATAAATACCTCACCAGAAAAGCCTAAAAGTCTTGTTGCTCTCTATCCCATGCCAATCCAAGGAATTATCTGTCTTACTGGTTATTGCCAAAATAGGTATCAAATGATAAATTTAAGTGTGGTTTTAATGTGCATTTCCTTAATTACTAGTGAGGTTGAATTTTCCTTTTATTTTCACTGAAGTCCTCTGAAAATAGACAATACATACAATGAATTTCCTTTCTCTATGTTCTCCTAATGATTACCCATACTCCTAGAAGGGGACAGGAGAGAGAAAGAAGAGCAAGAACTAAGAGTTATCTATGTTAGATAAAAATTATATAAAAAACTCTGCAGGTAGGGCTCAGCAGTCTGTTTTAAGAAGGCCTCAGCAGATTCTCATGCATGGGAAGGCTGAAGAACCACTGACTTATTAAACAAACAGAACCCCGTGGGACAGAAGTGACTTGCCTACAATGACACAATCCATCTGAGGAAAGAAACTGGCTCCCAAGTCTCTTCATGGTCTTTTCTTTGTGAGGACCAAATGACTTTCTGGAGCACATCACTTTCCCCTGAAAGGTCAATTAGTTGCAAATTCTACCCTAAAGAAATTCTCACACGAGTTTAATATGTAAGATTGTTTGAGCATTGATGGCAAACAACTGGACACAATGTCAATTTCCACTAACAGAAGAATAGCTACATGAATATTACCAATTTTAAAGAGAGAGTTAAAAAGGAATGCATTGGAGCTACAGAACAACATAGTTTTATCTCTAATACGTATTGCTAAATAGAAAAGGAAATTACCAAATGGTATAAAATACTTGATTCGAGTTAAACATGTAGTGTATTTTTTTCCCCTTGCTTGATCTCTTTCTTCCCCCATGTGTGTGTATGCACGAATGTGTGTATTCTGAAAGGCTAACACTACCAAAAGAGTAACAGTAACTACATAGGGAGGGGCCATCATGCAAGTAGGATCCTGGGAAATGCAATTTGTGATGCACAAAGAAAGATGTTAGTCTTACATGTAATATTTAAAAATTTTACAGGAAAAGGTAGTCACACATTATTTTTGCAATTAAAAGTTAGTTTTAAGCATTAAGTAGATTTAAAAAATTTTTAAATACAGTGTGCCTATATCCTGGTCAAAGAATCATGTATCTATTAACTTGATTACTATCACTTGCATCTAAGTAGATACATCCCCAATCAGGCAGCAAAAGTATCAACACTTTTCCTATTTAAAAATATTCCTTGAGGGACCCTCAATCAACATTAGTGACCACCCAGACTGTCTACTCAGATATCCAAAATACAGGACAATTATCTGAACAATTCAACCCATATAAATAATTTTCTCTTACGTCGATAATGGAGGGAACTGGGCAATTCTGGCTTGGATAATTTGATAATTACCCCCAATTGCCCATTTCCCTTTAGTGTGTATGAAAATCCAGATTTAGTTTTTAAGTTCTTTCTTATATTTACCATAAGCCCCTTTATTTTAATTTTTTCTCTTCATGTTTGGCCTTCAGTAAAGACAGAACAGCTGGCCACCATCTGCTACAAAAAGAAAAAAAAAAGCCATTATATTCTTAGGAAGACTCTTAAATTTGGGCCTTGGGATAAGAAGTCACGTTGATCTGTGCTATTAGATTGTGGAAGCCCTGAGACCGTAAATTCCTTCTAACTCAGTATTACTGCAGCACTTAGCACACACAATAGGTGCTTAATAAATGTTTCTGATGCTGTTGCTGCCTCCACATAAGCTTTAAATGGGAGGCCTTCTAAAGAAAAAAAAAAAAAAAGACAGTGGGAATTCAAGACTGAGGCTGAGTTTATTCACAAATTTGTAATAGAAAATTAAACTTTAAACTGATCAATCTATTTTACAGCTAGTAAAATCATTACTATTTTCACAGTTGAATTCTACAGACTGATTTCACAGTGAATATTTGGGTTATGTTCAATGGTCTCATTTAAATATTTTGAAGATGGACTTTGGAATCAGGTAGACTCTTATTTCATATCCTGACTATACAACACAATATGTGTGATTTTGAGCCATTTTCCTCATCTGTGAAACTGAAATAATTTCATGTATTTGGGGGGATATTATCAGTATTTTTTTATAAGCAAGTTTTATTTATTTTAGAGAGTGAGTGAGTGAGAGAGGGGTGAAGGACAGAGGGAGAGGGAGAATCCCAAGCAGACTCCCTGCTGAGAATGGATTCTGATGCAGGGTTTGATCTCAGGACTCGAAGATCACGACATGAGCCGAAATCAAGAGTTGGGCACTTAACTGACTGTGCCATCTAGGTGCCCTTAAGTGAGATGATGTCTGAAAGCACTAGCATGAAGCCTACCATCAGCAGGTAGTTAATAAATACCCTTCTCTCCTATCTTCATCCTTTTCTTTGACAAAAATGTTTTTCCCAAATGTATACAAAAGAGTGGCTAGCAATCTTTCCTTTGAGTCATCCCTAAACCATGGTACTCAGGGGTGGGCAGATATTTACTGTCAACTGAACAGAACTTGCTAAAATGGGCACAAGGTCAACCGTGGGTCAGCTGATGGACTGGGCAGTGGTTTCCTATGGCACCGTGTTGGGGAATTCCAGGGCCAGGAATTCTAGGCTATGGAGCCATTGCCTTGTCTGAGGAGCCAGGTCTGCAGCTGGGGTTAGGGAGAGACATGGTGCTCATCTGCCATTTCCGTGTGAGGTTTCCTCACATTCTCCTTTCTCTTCTTCCACCTTCTCTCCTTTCCATTCATTATTTTCCTATTCTTGTTTGTTTTTGCTGCTTCATCGTTATCATTACTTAACATAACGCAGTTCCACTTCATTTTTTTAAGGAACCTCCATGCAGGGACATAGAGTTTTAATTCAGCCACTGATTTTCACAGAGTAAGCCAGGCAGCCAATCCAAAGGTCCAGAGTGGTGGTCTTCTCAACAACATGGATACTAACAACTCCATAACATCTTTCTTCTTTGCTTCCTTTGCTATTTCTTCTTGCCACAGCAGAGCCATCGCCTGCTGTGTTTCTACGTCCTCCTGGGTTGTTTCCTATGAATGGATTATTTCATGAGTCTGTCCTCAGTGCAGATCATTAGAAAAATAAGGAAAGACAGCTTGTTAGTATCATTACAGCCTCTTCGCAGAGCCTCTGGAGAAGAGTCTGACTGATACTACCTCTTGTCTCAACTTCTCAAGTCACCACTACAAATTTCAGGCTGAATTTGCAGAGCTATCAACTACAGAAATGATTTTTCCAATACTCGAATAGTGAAAGACAGCTGTCAGCAATGTGGGCTCCACAAGAAAAACAGGACCTTGAAAGAATGGGTTTCAGGATTTTTAATCATCCAAAAAACACAGCCCAGGCAAGGCCAATATGAGCCCATTCTGTCCCCTAAGAATAGAGAGAGGTAGTCACAGAGCCTGATACTGCCAACCTCTTAGAGGTGGGACCTTGGGAACGCTGCTTCACCTCTCTGGCCTCAGCCTCCCCATCTCTGAAATGGAAAGTTGGACTGGGCTACTTGTTAGAGTCTCTCAGTGATATTGTAAAAGGAGCTTTTAAAGCTTTTTCATTTGATTTTTTTTTAATTTAGTACACTAACCAAGATTATAAAAATGGTAAATATAAGAATTAAGAGAGAGAAGTCATCCAAGATCTCACCTACAGTTGGGGAGGGGTGGCTGACTCATTCTCTCAAACACAGAACAATGGGCAGGAAAGACAGTATACAAGGGCAGCAGCTGTTAGAGATCTGTCCCAGAGAATGCCACCACTCCACTGCTGCCCTTAGAAGATAAATGCAGAGACCGTTCTCATGACTATGCGACATGCTTACTCACAATGTTGAAGCCGTCCATTATCTTCCCTACATATTCTCATAATGTGTCCCTCACTAACATGCAAATCAATTTGCAGGAAATTGAGGATTCTGTCCACTTTGCTGCAAATCTACTAGTTTATCTGAATGGCACACTAAGATCTATTTGATGACAGGCTCTCACCTGTGTAGCTACAGGTAAAAACAAAAGAAATCCAGGAATGTCCTGTGAGAGACAAGGCATGGTATCACCATCCTAGCTCTTGGAGGATTTGTGCTTTCCTATTCACTGCTTAATACTCAGAGAAAAAAGTAGAAGCTTTGTTATTTGAAAATTGAAACTTGGGATTCCAGCCTTTCTTGAGATGTCTGGATTCTTTCATGTGTTGATTCTTCTCTCATTTCCTGTCCTATGAGCCAGTGCTAACCTTGATTCTCTGTAAGGGAATGTCAGGGACCCTGTCCTCAGGTGGAGTTTTCACAGTGATAACTGATGATATTCAGTTCATTTTGCAAGAGGTAAAAGAATTGTTGCAGGCTTAAAATTGCAAACACATCTTTCTATGGCAATGGAATTAAAGGGTTCTCAGTCTCGTGCCTATTTTTACTCAGGCACTTCTATACTTATTGCTAGTTCTTAAACCACCATATTGAGCAAGAAGCTAGGGAGCAAGGAATGAGAAATGAGTGGGTCATGGGGAACTGAAAATATTTATGCAAATTCATTCAGCCTCTTATTCAATTATTCCCTCATTCAATTAATAAACACGAGATTTCTTTTCTGTGATAAGCATAATTAATGTGTCTCTCATTTCTATTCCCACTTCTTCCTGGCTAAAAGAACAGTAGTTTCTATCTTTTGGGTGACAATGTTCCCAGCCCCAGGCCTGTGCCCTACTTTCTAAGCCCTTCTCTGTAACTAGGAATGATTACATGACTCTGTTCAGGCCAGTGAGATGTGAAATGGCTTCTGGGAAAATGTTTTCTTTCCTAATAAAGGGTGGGGCAAATATAGCTGGCTTAGTCATTCATCTTGCCCCTTTCTTTCTTTGACTATAGACATGATGACTGGAGAGGCAGCAGCCCCATTGTGACCATGAGACTATAAGCCAACCCACATAGTAAAGATGGTAAAAAGGAATGAAAGGAGGTCAGAAGGTATATTCAGGTCTCTGGTGACATCAGTGAACAGCTGAACTAATATGAAAAATAGCTTACCTCTTAATTTCTTTCTTTCTTTCTTTTTTTTTTTTTTTTGTGAGAAACTAACAACTAAACCTACTTGCCACTGGTTTTCGATTTGAGAAATTAGGTCCCCAGGGGACGTTTGGCAATATCTGGAGACAGTTTTTTTATTGTCATGACTTGGGGGTGGTGAGGAGGTGATCAGCATCTTAATAGGTAGGAGCCAGGGATGTTACTGTACGTTATACATTCTACTAGGCACAGGCATAGCTTTCCACAACAAAGAATTATCTGGTCCAAAATGTCAGCATGTTGAGATTGAGAAACCCTGGTTCAAGTGCTGAAAATGTTTGTTTGTTATTCACAATCAGATGCATTCCTGACTGATACATTCCCTCATTTGGGAAACGTGAAACACCGCCATGGAGCACGCATTATACCAGGCAAGACGCCAGAAGCAAAAAAAAAATGAGTGAAGTCCACTCCATCCCCACAGAAGTTTGAAGTCTAGTGGGCTAGACAGACATGTTTGGATAAAAATGAAAGTACATGTTCTAATACAGAGATATCAACATCCAGATGTGGGCCAGAGGATGTAGGGCCTGCCGGCTCTGTGGAACCTGGGCTGGCTTCAAAAAGGGGTCTGGGCTAGAGATTGAGAGGTGGGGAGAAGGTGTAAAGAGGAGGTATAAAGGTCAACACTGTGCATGGGCCTGGAGGGTCCAAGGTTAGATTGACAGCAGCCTAGGTTGTGAGAAAGAGAACAGTAGGGAAAAATGAGAATGGTTGGCTGGAGCTTACCTACTGAGAGAGCACCTGCCTTACCTACTGAGCTGAAGGCTTTGGATGTTATCCTGTAGGCAGTGAGGAGCAGGCACAGAATTTTATTCACAAGAATGACAGGATTACATTTTTAGAAACGTAACTGGTGGCAGTGTAAGGAATGGCTAGTAAACAGATTGGAGTTAGAAAGACACATTTGGAGGCTCTCCCAAATTCAGCTGGGAGACTACCTTAGTATTCTGAAAAGTACAGCAGGGAGTAGTCAAAAGGAGAGAATAAATGTTTAGGATGTTCTGTGTCATATGTTCTTTTGTAATTCATGCCCTCCATAAAGGTACATTATTCTTGTCGCTTTTTTTCTTTACTGCTTTTATTTATTTATACTATAAGGAAAAGGACACACAAGGCTCCTTACTGAGGGCATCTCCAGAGTTGAAGAATTCACTTTCTTGGATTCTAGAGCAATCCTTTGAGACCCAGGTATTCTTGCTGGTGGAGGGTCTGGAGTGTGTCTAGACATCCAGACATTTTTTAAGTTGACCTTGATTTTCAAGCCTTTCATATATGGACTTTGACCCTTAACTTTGTACTCCTTCAGGGTTTTCCCAGAGTGGTCCCAGGATGAAACCAAGAGGTGGACATACATGTCACCTACAGGGCTTCTTAGTTCCTGGCCATGAATACAGCCTCCCTGTTACCAAGAGAAAACGTCTAATGAGAACCTACCTATATGGCAAGTTCCATACAAGGTGCTAAGAACACAGATGAGGCACACTCTTGCCTTCAGCATCATTGGGTTTAGAATCATTCGATCCACATTTTTTGAGCACCTACTCTGTGCCAGGCATTCTATTCGCGATATGGATACATAAGTAAAGGCAGAGGTGTATAAATGACTTTTTATGAGACAGTTCTCACAAGGGCACTTTGATTCTTCACAAATGTTCAGAGGCAACTATTGTGTCCATAATCCTTGGCATTCACAAGGCTTCTCTGTAGCTGCTAGAAATTCTGCTACTACTTGGAAGGTGGTTATAAAATCAGGTAACTCATTCACAAAAAGGTCATACCCGAACCAACAAAAAAGTTCTAATAATTGTGGTTCCTTTTAAAAATCACTCATTCTCCAGCTCCTTGGGACATTACATGCTCTCTTCGCCATAAACATTTCAAGGACTCATTTTTAGAATCTATATCTGGACTTCCATTTAAAGGCCTCAAAGTTGGGGCACCTGGGTGGCTCAGTCAGTTAGGCATCTGCCTTCGGCTCAGGTCATGATCCCAGGGTCCTGGGATCAAGTCCCATGTCACGCTCTCTGAGTCTAGTTCTCCCTCTGTGTTCTCTCTCTCTTGCCCACATGGATGTGCCCTCTCTCAAATAATAAAATCCTAAAAAAACAGATAAAAGCCTCCAAGTTGGTAAATTTTTGTCATGTACATGTGTTAATTTTCAGAAAGAGCTAAGATTAATTCAGAGTCAAGTCTAATAGAAAAGGTGATCAAACTGGGTGTTCGCAAAAGTAAAATAAATTAATTGTGTGCTTAGTTCTGAAGGAAAGTCCAAATAAGAAATACTTTGAATAACAGCATGGTTTGTTGGAAATAATGTAGGTTTGTTTCTGCAGCTGCTGAGAGGATCACCTCCACCCTCAATGATTATGAAAAACCAGTATCTATTCCATTAAACCACACATTTAGACCCAAACTCTACTATGTAATTGTATACTTTTTCTGCCACTGCCAGGGAATTCTACAAGTTTACAATACTTTAGTGATTTCATTTTAATTACAAAGTGAAAACATAGGACGAGAATAATGAGAAATAGTAAACTATTGAAAGGGAAGATCTTAAGGAAAATTTAAGGTGTTATGTACATAAGGGAGATCTCAAATAGTCCTATGATCACAGAATAAAAAATTTCACATGAAAGACAAGTAATCTTTCTAAGGTAGAAATTCTCTTTATCATGGGGTACAAAACTGTGATGTCCTGGGTCAGGGGAGTAAAGATTATTCCGTTTAACACATTGATTTAACAACTGTTATGAATTGGGTCCTGGGAGATATTGTTCTCCCGCCTGTGAGCTTGACTGGGGGGAAGTGGGTCTTTCTGGAAGTCTCAGAAGCCAAGTTAGGCCAAGGAATCTACATGTGATCCCTGAAAATCTTTAGAATGTGGGTTCTGCGTAATCCTGCCTTCTCATGCAGACAAGGAAATATCTTTTACAGAATGTCAAGTAATGTGCCAAACACTATACCCAAAAGGAGATCAGAACCCTGATCTCCTTACTAAGTTGCACTATTCATTGCAATAGTTTAATAAACTATTGGTAAGACTCTGAACTGAAAGTGCATTTGCCAGAACACATCCCAATACATGCTGTCCTATGTGTTTGCCCCAGCAGAGACCTTCTGTTGACCATGCTTCTGACCAGTGACCATGAAGCCAATGAATATTCAGTCATTTTCTGTGATGTCCCTGAACAGTACGACTTCAGGAGGCTTCAGCTACCTGCCCAGTGCTGCCAGGTGACTTCTTCCATACCTGTATGAGAATAGATAAAAACTTCCAACCCACTTGGCCCCACTGATGAGAAGGTGTTGGGAACAACCTCTCTCCCCCAAGGCTCCATGAATAGAAAACAGAAAGGGCACGTCCAAGTCATTTTGCCAAAAAATTCAAAGATGATGGGGTAAGGAAGTATTTTAGGTTTGGCCAAGTGGCAGATTTGGGTAACTTGGGAAATACTTCCCCATTCTAGAACCCAATAACATAATCCCCTAAACACTGTCTTTCTGGATTCTGTCCCGAAGGCCAGAAAGTACAAAAAGGTAAAGAATAACGTAAATCAACGCTTTACCTTTTATTTACCTCTACCCAATAAACCTGAATGACTCTGTTCCCTGCCTTTGATCGTTTTGTCTGCATATTTCCGCTAAGAGTTTACAAAACAGCTCTCCCAAACAGGAAGATAAGAGGCGCACCTATTTGTTGAATAAACATCAAGGAAGAAAACTGCTAACTCATCTATTTTGTTGTTAAATTGCTCAAAAGGATCAAAATACCAATTAACTTGCTGGCTCAGAAATCTTTGATACCTTCAGATTTACTGACATTTTGAAATTCTTGTTCATACTTGCCTAATGGCTTTCTGATTACAAACAAAGAAGCGCCAATCTGTTTAGCATTTGACCTGTTTTCTTAAATATTTTTATGTATTCCACACTTAGTGGCTAAAAATACTTGACTAGTCACATTCATGTGCTAAAACAGTCTTTTTTTTTCTCCTTCCACCTCCAAGTTTAAGAGGAAAAAGAAGCTCAAAGATACTTCTTTTTTAAAAGCCATTTTGTTATTTTTAATTGAAAAACTCTAACTGCAAGGAAATTTCTTTGCCCTTTCTTCTCCATGGAATGTAGTGGTATTTTGAAGCCTCGATGAAGCAAGATACCATATTAGAATCCATTCTTCCTGGAGAAAAAGTTGGAAAAATGACCTTGGGCACAAGTTCCAGAAAACAGGTAAAAAGAAACTAAAGATGGCTGATGGGGTGCAAATTTTAAAATGGGTTTTAATGTCCATCAACAGATGAATGGATAAAGAAGACGTGGTATATATACACAATGGAATACTATGCAGCCATCAAAAGACATGAAATCTTGCCATTTGCGACGACGTGGATGGAACTAGAGGGTATCATGCTTAGCGAAATAAGTCAATCGGAGAAATATAACTATCATATGATCTCTTTGATATGAGGAAGTGGAGATGCAAGGTGGGGGGGTTTGGGGAGGGGTAGGAAAAGAAAAAATGAAAAGATGGGATTGGGAGGGAGACAAACCATAAAAGACTCAATCTCAAGAAACAGACTGAGGGTTGCGGGGGGGAAGGGGGATGGGAGAGGGTGGTGGGGAAATGGACATTGGGGAGGGTATGTGCTATGATGAGTGCTGTGAAATGTGTAAACCAGACGATTCACAGACCTGTACCCCTGGGGATAAAAATACATTATATGTTTATTAAAATAAAAAAAATTAAAATGGGTTTTAATTTTCCTCTCTGAGTGTCCTCAGATAGCAGTGTATCTCACAGGTGGCTTCTTGTTATTGTTGCCCTCTATCTATTTCCTCACAGAAAGTTTTATAAAACTTCTACCCGTAATCACATGACACAGAATGCATCCCTATGACCTTGTATAGATGAGAACAGGTTTTCACTCCTAGATAAAGTCAATTTCTGGGTCTAAAAAACACCAAAACATTTCAATAAACATTGAGTGAATGCAATGGACCAAGGAGATTAAACATGGATGCTGAAGACTGCATGGGTTCAAATTTCTGCTCTACCACTTACTAGCATGGGACCTTGGAAAAGTCACTTACGTTTCTTTCTGTGCCTCAATTTCCTCATCTGTAAAATGGGAATAATAACAGATCATAGCTTACAGCATTTTTCTATGGATCAAATGAGATTATACATCTAGGGCATTCTAGGTGCTATATAAATGTTAACAATCCTATGATACCATAATATTGTTTTAGCCTAAGAGAGGATCAGCTGCTTGGGTGTATTCACATCCACTAGAATCTTGACCCACTTAAGAAGGAACACTTTCACCATGTCAATTAAATATCTGGAGGCTCTGAAACCTAAGGATATATGTAATATATAAATATCTATGGATGTTTTATTTTTTAAAAAGTGGTCAGAAGGGTGCTTATCCTGTCCTCCAGAGCACAGCAATTTAGATGGAGCACAATAAAAATGCAACATTTCAGCAAGTAAATGGTAGCTGGTAACTAGCCCGTTACATGTTAGGAGGCAAACAAGCAGGAGGAGCAGTCCCAGGGGACAGGGATAGCCACAGGACAGCTATATTTAACAGAATGCATTTCCCAAGATGTTGGCCTGACCTTTTCACAAACTCTGCAAAGAGGATGCGGTGGGAATAGCCCTGCCTGCGGATGCTGACTGTCTCCAGGATCCCTGTGGAGCGGAGCTGGGCCAGCACACTCTCTCGGGAGAACTTCAGGGCCTCTCGGTCATCATTGGGTTTAATGCAGCGCACAAAGTGGGGCTGTCCGACCACCATTTTGGAGAGCAGATCCATCAGAGAATACTACCAGGGGGAAAAATACACAGGAAATGAGGTTACCACAAACATAATGGATAATTACGGCACAGGCCCACGGGGACCTCTAGAGCAGTTTGTGGGCTTGTAAACAACTCACAGGCCTTTATAAGGCTGAAAAAGAAACCAGCTATAGGGGGTGATAATATAGGTTCTGAGGAGTACTTATAGTTGCCTGTGGATTCAAAATCATTCTTGAAACATCACCTAGGGCCAGGGCACCTGGGTGGCTTAGTTGGTTGAGTGTCCGACTCTTGATTTCGGCTCGGGTCATGATTTTGGGGTGGTGGGATTAAGCCCTGTGTCAGGCTCCCTGCTCAGCCAGGCATCTGAGATTACCTCTGACCCTCCCCCCTGCTCACATGCTCACACTCATACTCTCTCTCTCCCAAAATGAACAGATGAGGGGCATTTAGGTGGCTCCATTTAGTTAAGCATCCAACTCTTGATGTCGACTCAGGTCATGAACTCAGGGTCGTGGGACTGAGCCCTGCAGCAGGCTCCTCACTTGGCATGGAGTCTGCTTGAGATTCTCTCTCTCTCTCTCCCTCTGTCCCTCCCCCCAGCTCATGGTTTTTCTCTAACAAATAAATAAATTTTTTAAAAATAAAGAAAACAAATAGATGAATCTTTAAAACATAAATATCACCAAGTGCCAAGCAATATCCCTATGTGGCAGAAACTTAGCTGTCGAAGAACATGCTTAGGTTACCCTGTAATGCCATCACCAGAACCAGCTTATGTGGTATGCTAACGCAGTACTCCATAAACTGTACCTGTAATGTAAAAGGTCTAGCTTTTAGGAAAGGGGTCAGTTGCTTCTTCAGCCTAAGAACCACCGGAAGGTCTAAGCAAATCCTACTGATACCACTGGTAATAAAGCAGAAGAGAAATAAGAAAGAGAGGAAAAGGACAAAGAAAACAAGAAAAACTGAAGAAAAGGAGACTATTGTGAAGGTCAACTAACATTCATCTAGTGGCTGGCGGGGGGCTCCCACAGAAAGAGGGCGCATGGAGAAGCACTGCTGTGTGGGACTGCCTCAGCTGCTCCTAAGGTGCAGCCACTTTTGGAGCTTCTCTGTGGACACACCTTCAGGGGCAATTACAGCTACACAGGAAATCAGTCCCTTTATTTCATAATCACACCTCCACTGATCCAAAATGGTATTACCTAGCTTGCCACTATATTCTCTTTCTTGGAATTAACAACCAAACTGATTGTCATGGATATATTTCTGAAAAATCATAAGGCAAAGGTGGCTTCTTCTGAGAGAGGGCCTCTAGGATCTTGAAGTTGATCCCACAGGGTGGCTCAAAGCCTCCAAATCCCCCGGAATGGGGACATACACACGCACACACATACACACACACACACCTTGTACCCCAAGACACTAGGAGGATACAGCCACTAAAGTGGACAGGACTAGGGTAGGTCTCAAGGTAAGAAATATATGGCAATTAGAAATGTCCAACCATGAGAGTGATGAAATAAGATCTAAATATCTACCTGTCAGAGATGCTGTAACAAGAATCAGCATGAGGGTAGAGTGCTGGACTCAAAGGCCTCTGGGCCCACTTCACACCCTCTGGGCCCAATTTTAGTCTACTTCTGAAGTATACAGCTGATGAGGTCAGATTTCTTGGATTTGGGTGCTAATTGAACCTGCTAGCTTTCCATGGAGCCTTCCCCCATGGTGCTGGCTCCCAGGTCCTGTCCTCCGGCCTGCTTCAGCAACTCCAGCTCATGACCACTCGACTCCCATCCCTGATGAGTCCTTCCTATCGCAACTCCACCCTACAACCTGAGATCAGTAATTCTGTCTTTGGCCTAATAGCATTCTCCACCACAAAGCTGCCTAGACCTTAGTTCCCAGTGGGACATGATCTCTAAGGGGCTTCCAACCCTACTGCTTTATAATTTGAAGATAAACAAATCTGTGTGAATTGGTAAAAAGTGTCTGCTTAATATCTTTCCTATATAATGTGCATTTAACAGAGCCCTTCTAGGCACAACATTTTTACTCAAAGGAGTCATTTTACTAGATGAAATATCAAGAATTGGGGCAGCAGAGATGGGAAATAACTGTGTCTGGCAATGGGTCAATTTGATCTAGGAAAATAAAGTTAAAACTAAGATTCCCTCAGGATGTGAACTTAATAAGCCACCTTCTGGAATTTTATTAACTTTATTTTTCAGTAAATATGCTGGAAAAGCAGTGGATTCCAGTAGCTTTAAGGCCAAGGAGCAGCTCAAATACTAATAGAATCAGCACACTGAATGGACAGGCTCTGTGCCAGTGACAGAGAGTGTCCCATCTGTAGACACATGGGATTTCATTTGATCTTTCTGAAATCAGAAAACATATACGTAGAGGTGGGCTCTCCACTATAATTTTTCTCTCCCCACACTCCCACCTTAACTAACTCTTGTGCTTTGCTCTTATTTCACTGATTCCATCATATCTGGGCCCCTCACAGGAAGGGATGGCAGTCCTTTTTGGAAACAGGTAGAATAGAGATCAAAAGGACTCCGTACCCGGAAGTAAGAAGCCATGGTCTGCCTCTTCATGTTGGTGGTTTCTTCGGGATGTCGTATCACCTCCAGAGTGTCCACCTAGAGCGGAGGCAAACAGAAGTAGTTTTAGGATATAGGCATTTTCTGGCTCTTCCAAAATCTGAAAGGCTTTTTGGTTAAATACCCGTGGGACCTTGACGTTTAGAACACAATAGTGAAAACTCTGGGAGAAGTTTGAAGACCTATAAAAGAAAAACAAAATTTGCACTATCCTACTCGCTTGAGAATAGACTACATTCTGTGAAATACCATACTGTGAAGTATTGGTATAAATCCACATCACTATTATTTCTGTATTTCTTGATGTTCTAATGGGCCCCTGTTAAGTTCTCCAATAAGGTTGCATGAGACCAAACTATTTCTTAAAAGAAAACTGGGCAACAACCCATGAGGCTGGGTGATTACAAAGACATGGGCTCAAAGCCCAGGTTGGACTGCAGGGAATTAGATGAGCTGCAGTCACCTTCCTGCCACCCTCCCACATCGCACAGTTCCCACGTGCTCACTGGAGACTGGAGCTTGAGATACACTTGTTCCCAATCATCTATCCCAACCACCTAGGCTGACTGGAAGAAATTTATGAATGAAAACAACTGTAGGAAACAACCTGTTTTGTTTTTGTACTTCAACAATAAAACCCCCACTCCTGCACATATAAGCTCTTTGGTTTGCAAAGTGCATGAGTGGCATTTTAGCACCAGCCTCTGCCATGGCAGCCTCCCATCTGCTCAGAACAGGTGGCAAGGGGATGAAGCAGGAATGTCTGAACTGGAGATGCTGCTGTCAGCAAGTGTGTTCTGCTTGGTGGATGGCTGTCAGGGCAGCCACCACCCCACGGAGTGAGGATGTCTGCAACCTCGTTAAGCAAAAGTGCAAAGAGGGTGCTAGAAGGGTTGAGGGCATGAAGGTGGGGACAAATAATGAGACCTACCTTGAGGGGTAGTTAGGAAATGGTGCATAGTGGAAGGAAAACTTCAGTTGGCTTCAAGAAAAGTTTATTTAAGAAAAGGAATAAATAGGGAGCTAACTTTTTAAGAAGTAGAAGAGCAACCTGAATAGTGAGCAGGAATATGGGGCTGTCTCTTCGTGAAGCGATGGCAGGGGGCAGGACAGCTTCCTTTCCTAGGCTGCATGTCGGATGCGTTTCCAAAGCCATCAGTTCATTTGCATGCAGCTGAAGCTCTGGTACCACCGCCTATAGTTTGACTTTGTAATTTTTTTTAATGAGGAAGGAGGAAATGAAAGCTTGGTGTTGAGCAGGAAGGCTGTTCTAAGAGAGAAAAGGGAAAAATAGACACCACCACCCACCCCACCTGCAGAAACTGTACTGCATTCTGGAAGTCGTTGCCCATCGCATCCCTCTCTGGAAGATGGAGTTCGGAGCTGGTGAGGTTTGGGGCCAGCAAATCAGGACTGAAGGAAAGAGGACGTTGGTTGGGGTCTGCCTTCTGCCAAACTGTAAATTCTAAGTTTTCTTGAACTTTTTTTCTCCTTAATTTCTTTCCCCTCAACCTGACCTTCACACACACCCCCATACACAAACACACACACATACATTCTAAACTTGGGAATTTCTCTACCATTTCCTTTTATTCAGAGACATTCCCTGAAGAACCCTGTCTTACTTTGAACCTTGCTTTTCCTCCCTCATTTCCTTCCCCTTTTATTCAAAATAGTCAGGGAATGATAGCCCTTCAGGGAAGCCCTAGGGCGCAGTAAAAATGCATCTTAAAAACTCATCCATATTTCTCTCTTAGTAGGATTTACCTGTTAGCTTCCCTCAGAACATACAACAGGCCCTTGGCATTTGAGAATTTAACAGTTTAGTGGTCACAAAAATCCTCGATGGATATTAATTGTGCCATTACATAATTTAAAAGGTATAATAAGAACTGTTTTCAAGACCAATACCTGTCCTCTGCAGCAAACTGGAAAAATACAGAATGAAGCACTAATTTGCACTCCAAAAGTTATAAGCCTGTTGGGCTCCCCTAACTTACCAGCACGACCAAGTTCTGTCCTTCTACTCACATACAGAGTAACTCTTGGGAAGGAAATAAAAACCCGCTTGGCATTATGTACAGCCTGGAAGTACTAATGCTTGTCCACAGTTTATCACCTACATAGTTAGTACTGCATTTTAAAGAATAAGTAACTTGCTAATTTAAGAATCTGGAAAGGTCTTACGTTGGTCAAGGACTTCTTGTATAGTCATGAGGTTGTCCTGAACATGGAGTGGATCTGAAAGAGGGACTTTGGACAACGGACATAGCAGAAGTTGAGTCTCTTGGTCCTTCAAACTAGGAGAGTCAGCACAAACCTCACCTCTGTCTGCACCAGGTCTACCATGAACCCTAAGGAATGCCAAAAAATCCAAACCAAAACAGAAATGAAGGTTGTGGTCTGACATAAAAGTTTGTCATCCTGAGCTAATTTAGTTAAAAATAGCTTCATTTAATTAAAAAAGAAAAATCTTTTAGAAAGAATCCAGAAAGTAGATTTCATTAGGAACATCATCTAGCATGTAGTTCTTCTCAAAGATAGGGCATTCCCAAGAAACAGTCTTCCCCAGAGGATCTGATAAGCTTTTACCTCAGATAGGGGGAAAAGACCCTAGAAAAGCTTCACTGGGTTTAGAGGATATATGCTACGGAACACAGAGTTTTGGAACCGGACATCCTGGTTCAAAACCTGGCTCCTCCACTTACTACCTGTGTGGACTTGGACTTGCTGTTCAACTTCTCAAAACCTCTGTTTTCCTTATTAGGAAAACTGCTCAGTAAATGCTACCACCTCACACACATGCAAGAAGTGTATCAGTTTCCCTTCCATTATTACCATGATTGACTTAGTTCTAGTCTAGTGATGAATGTCAAAGATGCAGTTTTCTTCAATGGCAAGACGGCAAGTACTAGCGCCCATGCAACACAGCAAAGAGATCTTTTTACTTATTGGCAGGGAAAATACTTCCAATGAAACCAATTTCAAAATGATCAGTAGAACCAATATTCTGGATCAAACCACTGTGTGTCTAACCCAATATCCTTTCTCATCCAGTGCCAATTTATATAACGATATAAGTCAACTGGAGCTGAGCAAGCCTGCTTTCTGCCCACATGACAAATGTCCTGCCCAATTCCTTGAAAGAGGCACTGGTTAGTGTTTAAAGTAGTCCTGAGTCAGCTTTACAAACTGTAACACAGACTCCAAGTGCACAGGAAATGAGCGAGCTCCAGCATATGTATGGACTTCACACATGGAGTTTTAGATGGGTATCAAAACATGAATAATAAAACATCTATTGTTCCAAGGTAAAAAAAATCACCATAGTAACCACTTTGCCTATATTATGCCAGTGAGGTTTTAAAATGATCCTATGAGGTAAGTACTATTATTATTCCTATTGTACCTAATAAGGAGGTTAAGGCTCAGAGATTTTAAAGAAATTTTCCAGTCTTGCAACTAGTAGTTGGCCATGCCTACATCTGAACCCAGTTCTGATTCCAAAACCTTACTTCTTAAACATTATATACTGCCTTTCTATGTGATTTGATATAACTTACAACATGGGTCTGAAAGCATGGTATTACTAAAACGACTTGCCTCATCTGTCAACAAAATTTACTCTAGGATAAAGACAGATTCCAAGAAGTCTCATAAACCATCTAGATTTCAGTTATTGCCGAAAAAAACAGAAAGATTTTTTTCCTGATCTCAGTAAGTGCCCACTATTTGCATACTGAAACCTCACAGGTGCTTATATTTATCTTCCTGACAGCATCTTTGTCAAGAATTTCTACTGCTCTCAAGTGATCCATCCACCCTTTAAAGAAAAAAGCCCTACAGCATCACTCCTCTCAAAGCCTGCACAACCCTGAATGGAAAAGCAAGACTGGCATTGACACTATCCATGCATCACGGTGTGGTGCTGCTGAATGTGTTGGAGGCCAGCTTCCTGAAAAGACCACCTGTGTTATCTGACCTTGGCCAAGACAGAAAAAACTATTGCTGTCGTGAAACGTATTTTCTGGTGCCTTAACTAGAACTTTCAATTCATCTCTCTTCCAAATGAAACCAAATCACGAGTTTCTTTCATCTCACTGATATATATATTATTATGATAATGATGTAAACATATGCCATATACTAGAGGGCACACTTGTCACACAGGCAAGGCCTGAACAACAGGAGGCAGTGTAGAGAAAGGTAACTGCGCTGGTATTCTGGGTGTGGAGGGCAAGGGAGCAGGGTATTGGCAGAATCCAATAGCCACAAGATCAAATTGAGGGAAGGACAGTAATGTGGGCTGATAGAGAGTATTACAGGGGAGTCTTTAATCTTTTTGTGTCATGGTCTCTTTCAGAATCTAGTGGGAGCCAGTGTTTCCAAAAAAAAAAAAAAAAAATACAGTTGCTCCTCATTCTTTGTGGGTTCTATATTTGTGGATGTGCCTACTTTCTAAAATTTTTTTTTAATTAATTTATTTATTTTAATAAACATATAATGTATTTTTATCCCCAGGGGTACAGGTCTGTGAATCGCCAGGTTTACATATTTCACAGCACTCATCATAGCACATACCCTCCCCAATGTCCATATCCCCACCACCCTCTCCCGTCCCCCCTCCCCCCAGCAACCCTCAGTCTGTTTTTTGAGATTGGGTCTTTTATGGTTTGTCTCCCTCCTGATCCCATCTTCTTTCATTTTGTCTTTTCCTACCCCCCTAACCCCCCCACATCGCATTTCCACTTCCTCATATCAGGGAGATCATATGATAGTTGTCTTTCTCTGATTGACTTATTTCGCTAAGCATAATACCCTATAGTTCCATCCATGTCGTTGCAAATGGCAAGGTTTCATTTCTTTTGATGGCTGCATAGTATTCCATTGTGTATATATACCACCTCTTCTTTATCCATTCATCTGTTGACGGACATCTAGGTTCTTTCTATAGCTTGGCTATTGTGGATATTGCTGCTATAAACATTCGAATGCACGTGCCCCTTTGGAGTACCACGTTTGTATCTTTAGGATATATACCCAGTAGTACAACTGCTGGGTCATAAGGTAGCTCCATTTTCAGGTTTTTGAGGAACTCCACACTGTTTTCCAGAGTGGTTGCACCAGCTTGCATTCCCACCAACAGTGTAGGAGGGTTCCCCTCTCTCCGCATCCTCGCCAGCATCTGTCATTCCTTGACTTCTTAATTTTAGCCATTCTGACTGGTGTGAGGTGGTATCTCATTGTGGTTTTGACTTGTATTTCCCTGATGCCGAGTGATGTGGAGCATTTTTTCATGTGTCTGTTGGCCATCTGGATGTCTTCTTTGCAGAAATGTCTGTTCATGTACTCTGCCCATTTCTTTTTTTTTTTTAATGATTTTATTTATTTATTTGACAGACAGAGATCACAAGTAGGCAGAGAGGAAGGCAGAGAGAGTGAGAGGAGGAAGCAGGCTCCCCGCTAAGCCGAGAGCCCGATGTGGGGCTCGATCCCAGGACCCTGGGATCATGACCTGAGCCGAAGGCAGAGGCTTTTACCCACTGAGCCACCCAGGTGCCCCCTCTGCCCATTTCTTGATTGGATTATTTGTTCTTTGAGTGTTGAGTTTGCTAAGCTCTTTATAGATTTTGGATACTAGCCCTTTATCTGATATGTCATTTGCAAATATCTTCTCCCATTCTGTCAGTTGTCTTTTGGTTTTGTTTACTGTTTCCTTTGCTGTGCAAAAGCTTTTGATCTTGATGAAATCCCAATAGTTCATTTTTGCCCTTGCTTCTGTTGTCTTTGGTGATGTTCCTAGGAAGAAGTTGCTGCGGTTGAGGTCAAAGAGGTTGCTGCCTGCGTTCTCCTCAAGGATTTTGATGGATTCCTTTCTCACATTGAGGTCCTTCATCCATTTTGAGTCTATTTTCATGTGTGGTGTAAGGAAATAGTCCAATTTCATTTTTCTGCATGTGGCTGTCCAATTTTCCCAGCACCATTTGTTGAAGAGGCTGTCTGTTTTCCATTGGATATTCTTTCCTGCTTTGTTGAAGATTAGTTGACCATAGAGTTGAGGGTCTATTTCTGGGCTCTCTATTCTGTTCCATTGATCTATATGTCTGTTTTTGTGCCAGTACCATACTCTCTTGATGATGAAAGCTTTGTAATAGAGCTTGAAGTCCGGAATTGTGATGCCACCGACTTTGGCTATCTTTTTCAATATTCCGTTGGCTATTTGAGGTCTTTTCTGGTTCCATATAAATTTTAGGATTATTTGTTCTTTTTCTTTAAAAAAAATGGATGGGATTTTGATAGGAATTGCATTAAATGTGTAGATTGCTTTAGGTAGAATAGACATTTTCACAATATTTGTTCTTCCAATTCATGAGCATGGAATATTTTTCCATTTCTTTGTGTCTTCCTCAATTTCTTTCGTGAGTACGTTAGACTTTTCTGAGTATAGATTCTTTGCCTCTTTGGTTAGATTTATTCCTAGGTATCTTACAGTTTGGGGTGCAATTGTAAATGGGACTGACTCCTCAATTTCTCTTTCTTCTGTCTTGTTGTTAGTGTAAAGAAATGCAACTGATTTCTGTGCATTGACTTTATATCCTGACACTTTACTGAATTCCTGTATAAGTTCTAGCAGTTTTGGAGTGGAGCCTTTTGGGTTTTCCACATATAGTATCATATCATCTGCAAAGAGTGATAGTTTGACTTCTTCTTTGCCCATTTGGATGCCTTTAATTTCTTTTAAAATGTCTGATTGCTGAGGCTAGGACTTCTAGTATTATATTGAACACCAGTGGTGATAACGGACATCCCTGCCATGTTCCTGACCTTAGCGGAAAAGCTTTCAGTTTTTCTCCATTGAGAATGATATTTGCGGTGGGTTTTTCATAGATGGCTTTGATAATTTTGAGGTATGTGCCCTCTATCCCTACACTTTGAAGAGTTTTAATCAGGAAGGGATGTTGCACTTTGTCAAATGTTTTTTCAGCATCTATTGAGAGTATCATATGGTTCTTACTCTTTCTTTTGTTAATGTATTGTATCACATTGATAGATTTGCGGATGTTGAACCAACTTTGCAGTCCTGGAATAAATCCCACTTGGTCGTGGTGAATAATCCTTTTAATGTACTGTTGGATCCTACTGGCCAGTATTTTGGTGAGAATTTTTGCATCTGTGTTCATCAAGGATATTGGTCTGTAATTCTCTTTTTTGATGGGATCCTTGTCTGGTTTTGGGATCAAGATGATGCTGGCCTCATAAAATGAGTTTGGAAGTTTTCCTTCCATTTCTATTTTTTGGAACAGTTTCAGGAGAATAGGAATTAATTCTTCTTTAAATGTTTGGTAGAATTCCCCTGGGAAGCCATCTGGCCCTGGACTTTTGTTTGTTTAGAGATTTTTGATGACTGTTTCAATCTCCTTACTGGTTATGGGTCTGTTCAGGTTTTCTATTTCTTCCTGGTTCAGTTGTGGTAGTTTATATGTCTCCAGAAATGTATCCATTTCTTCCAGATTGTCAAATTTGTTGGTATAGAGTTGCTCATAGTATGTTCTTATAATTTTTTGTATTTCTTTGGTGTTGGTTGTGATCTCTCCTCTTTCATTCACGATTTTATTTATTTGGGTCCTTTCTCTTTTCTTTTTGATAAGTCTGGCCAGGGGTTTGTCAATCTTATTAATTCTTTCAAAGAACCAGCTCCTAGTTTCGTTGATTTGTTCTATTGTTTTTTTAGCTTCTATTTCATTGATTTCTGCTCTGATCTGTATGATTTCTCTTCTCCTGCTGGGTTTAGGCTTTCTTTGTTGTTCTTTCTCCAGCTCCTTTAGGTGTAGGGTTAGATTGTGTATTTGAGACCTTTCTTGTTTTTTGAGAAAGGCTTGTACCGCTATATATTTTCCTCTCAGGACTGCCTTTGTTGTGTCCCACAGATTTTGAACCATTGTGTTTTCATTATCATTTGTTTCCATGAATTTTTTCAATTCTTCTTTAATTTTCTGGTTGATCCATTCATTTCTTAGAAGGATGCTGTTTAGTCTCCATGTATTTGGGTCCTTTCCAAATTTCCTCTTATGATTGAGTTCTAGCTTCAGAGCATTGTGGTCTGAAAATATGCAGGGAATGATCCCAATCTTTTGATACCAGTTGAGACCTGATTTATGACCCAGGATGTGGTCTATTCTGGAGAATGTTCCATGTGCACTACAGAATAATGTTTATTCTGTTGCTTTGAGAGGGAATGTTCTAAATATATCTGTGATGTCCATCTGGTCCAGTGTGTCATTTAAGGCCTTTATTTCCTTGTTGATCTTTTGCTTAGATGATCTGTCCATTTCAGTGAGGGGACTGTTAAAGTCCCCTACTATTATTGTATTACTGTTGATGTATTTCTTTGATTTTGTTATTAATTGGTTTATATAGGTGGCTGCTCCCATGTTAGGGGCATAGATATTTAAAATTGTTAGGTCTTCTTGTTGGACAGACCCTTTGAGTATGATATAGTGTCCTTCCTCATCTCTTATTATAGCCTTTGGCTAAAATCTAATTGATCTGATATAAGGATTGCCACCCTGGCTTTCTTCTGATGTCCATTAGCATGGTACATTGTTTTCTATCCCCTCACTTTAAATCTGGAGGTGTCTTTGGGTCTAAAATGAGTTTCTCATAGGCAGCATATTGATGGGTTTTGTTTTTTTATCCATTCTGATACCCTGTGTCTTTTCATTGGGGCATTTAGCCCATTAACCTTCAGGGTAACTATTGAGAGATATGAATTTAGTGCCATTGTATTGCCTGTAAGGTGACTGTTACTGTATATCGTCTCTGTTTCTTTCTGATCTACTACTTTTAGGGTCTCTCTTTGCTTCGAGGGCCCCTTTCAATATTTCCTGTAGAGCTGGTTTGGTGTTTGCAAATTCTTTCAGCTTTTGTTTGTCCTGGAAGCTCTTTATCTCTCCTTCTATTTTTAATGATAGCCTAGCCGGATATAGTATTCTTGGCTGCATGTTTTTCTCGTTTAGTGCTCTGAGTATATCATGCCAGTTCTTTCTGGCCTGCCAGGTCTCTGTGGATAGGTCCACTGCCAATCTAATGTTTTTGCCCTTGTATGTTACAGACTTCTTTTCCCGGGCTGCTTTCAGGATTTTCTCTTTGTCGCTAAGACTTATAAATTTTACTATCAGGTGATGAGGTGTGGACCTATTTTTATTGATTTTGAGGGGCATTCTTAGCAACTCCTGGATTTTGATGTTTGTTCCCTTTGCCATATTAGGGTAATTCTCTCCAATAATTCTCTCCAATATACCTTCTGCTCCCCTCTCTCTTTCTTCTTCTTCTGGAATCCCAATTATTCTAATGTTGTGTTGTCTTATGGTGTCGCTTATCTCTCGAATTCTCTCCTCGTGGTTCAGTATTTGTTTGTCTCTCTTTTGCTCAGCTTCTTTATTCTCTGTCATTTGGTCTTCTGTGTCACTAATTCTTTCTTCTGCCTCATTTATCCTAGCAGTAAGAGCTTCCATTTTTTATTGCACCTCATTAATAGCTTTTTTAGTTAGATTTTAGTTCTTTTATTTAGATTTTAGTTCTTTTATTTCTCCAGAAAGGACTTTTATCTCTCCAGTGAGGGTTTCTCTAATATCTTCTATGCCTTTTTCGAGCCCGGCTAGAACCTTGAGAATTGTCATTCTTAACTCTAGATCTGTCATATTACCAGTGTCTGTATTGATTAGGTCTCCAGCCTTCGGTACTGCCTCTTGTTCTTTTTTTTGTGGTGAGTTTTTCCGCCTTGTCATTTTGTCCAGATAAGATTTGTTTTCTCCTCCTCTAGAATTCCGCTGTTCTTGGTGAGCGAAGTTGGTCTTGGCTGGGTTTCCTGTTGATCTTCTGGGGGAGGGGCCTGTTGTAGTGATTCTCAAGTGTCTTTGCCGCAGGCGGAATTGCACTGCCCTTGCCAGGGGCCGGGCTAAGTAATCCGCTTGGGTTTGCTTTCGGGAGCTTTTGTTCCCTGAGCGCTTTCCGTAGAGTTCCAGAGGACGGGAATGAAGATGGCGGCCTCCCAATCTCTCGGCCCGGAGGAGCCGAGAGCTCGGGGTCCCGCTCCTCAGTGCGCCCTCAGAGAAAGGTGCCCTACCGCCCCCGTCTCCCTGGCCTCTGGTCGCGCTTGGAGGAAAGTGCTCAATTGCTCATACTTGGAGAAAAGCGCCTGGTTGCTTCCATCTCCGTGGCCTCCGGCCGCGCTCCAATCTCACCCAGCCTGCGACCGGTTCAAGGTAACCCTGAGCTGAGAGCTCACTCCTCAGCTCCGTCTCTGTAGCCGGCTTCCCCGCTCTAATACCTGCAAACTCTGCGACACTCAGACACCCACAGTCCTTCTGTGACCCCGTGGGACCTGGGGTTATGCTGACCCCGAGTTGGCTTCCCTCCGGTTTAGCCTCCGGAGCGATGTCCCTCCGTGGAGCAGACTTTTAAAAGTCCTGATTTTGTGCTCTGTTGCTCCGCTGCTTGCCGGGAGCCAGCCCCTCCCCCCGCAGTCTATCTTTCCGTCGCTTTGGATTCACTTCTCCGCAGGTCCTACCTTTCAGAAAGTGATCGATTTTCCGTTTCTAGAATTGTTGCTCTTCTTCTCTTCGATTTCCCGTTGGATTTGTAGGTGTTCGCAATGGTTAGATAAGCTATCTAGCTGATCTCCTGCTACCTGATGTCGTCTCAGCCTGCTTCTTCTCCACCATCTTGACTCCTCCCCCCTCTAAAATTTATTTTTAACCCCCAAATCAGTACCTGCAATGCTTTCATGATCATTCATAGACATACAGAGTGGAGAAAACTTTAATCACCTGATGCATGTGTTTCCAGCTCAGGTTGAACAACGTGATGCTCTGCATTCCTGTTTTAGCTTCATGCTATAAGCAAGTATCCTTTTCTGGGTTATTGAAGTGCCAAATGTTCTGCATTTTTGTGCTTTTGGCCAATGATTTCACTGTATATAATAGCCCCCAAGCATGGTGCTGGAGTGCTGTCTTGTGTTTTTAAGTGCAGGAAGGCTATTAAATACCTCTTGGAGAACATATGTGCATTAGATAAGCTTCATTCAGGCATGAGTTATAGTGCTGTTGCCCTTTATTCAATGACACAAATAGTGTAATTAAAATATTATTTTCAGGGCTCCTGGGTGGCTTAGTAGGTTAAGCATCCAACTCTTGGTTTCAGCTTAAGTCATGATTTCAGGACCCTGCATCAGGCTCCATGCTCAGTGGGGAATCTGCTTGAGATTTTCTCCCTATCCTTCAGTCCCCACCCCACTTGCATTTGCTCTTGCTCTAGTTCTCTCTTGTGCTCTCTAAAATAAAGAAACAAATCTTTTAAAAAATAAAATATTATTTTATATAAAAAATACTACATATAATTATCTGCAAGAAATATATATTAAATAATGTGCTTCTAAATAGAAACACACATGAAACAAGATTATGTACTAATTGGTTGACAACAATGTTGTGAGCAGAGGCTTTTGGGAACCTAACCACATAAATCCCCTAGGAGCAATGCTTCAGTATTGGCTGATTCAGTGTTCACAGCAACTTATAGAACATAATTTCATGAAGAATAAGAATCAACTGTATTTACAAATTTTACATGTAATAATATCAAGAGGCTCTTAGAACCAATGAAACTCTGATGTAAATCTCTCCTAGGGGTCCATATAACCCATGTTATATAGTCCTAATATCTTGCTACAAACTCACAAGACTGAAAAAGTAATACATGTGTTTATAATAGCAACGTGGATATAAAAATTATTGTTAACAAAAATGATCTGAGTCCCTATTATGTATAGGTAAGTTTTTCATTCTCAAAAAAAGTTAAATATCAGTATCTATGTCTGTATCAATTTTGAGACTATTCAACAGTATTCTGTGTGGCTGAAGTTGTTATTTTTATTAAATAAAAATATATGAAATATATATTTTATATATATGAAATATATATTTTTATATATATGAAATATATATTTATATATAAATATATATATATTTATATATGAAATATATGAAAATTCAGAAATGTGATCTACTTATTTTATTACTCCATTACCTTTTAGATAATTGGGTGTTGGTGTTAGTATATACAATGAACATTAACCAGCCAATCCTTGAAATCCTTGTGAAACATTGGCTGGAAAAATGTAATAGTTAAAAATATTTTACAGTGGGGGGCACCTGGGTGGCTCAGTGGCTCAGTGGCTGAAGCCTCCGCCTTTGGCTCAGGTCATGATCTCAGGGTCTTGGGATCGAGACCTGCATCAGGCTCCCTGCAGGGATCCTGCTCCCCCCTCTCTCTCTGCCTGCCTCTCTGCCTACTTGTGATCTCTGTCAAATAAATAAATAAAATCTTTTTTAAAAAATTTTACAGTGGGATATTTATTAACCCTTCTAACATTCCCTTTGCACAGACAAGTACACTCCTTATTTTTCAGAGAGCAAAGCAGAACGAAAGGAAATGGTTTGGTTTCTTTCCTCCCTGCTGACTCTCTTTGGTCCCTGTTATCCTCCTCTGTAGGTTGGTGACAGCCTCAAGGAAGAGCACTTCATCTCTTCCTAGATAGACTTTACTTTCAAGTGTCATTGTTCTGTATCTTACGTGGTCTTCCTGAGAATCACATGAAGGGGTGCAGAATATGCCATGGTGGCATAGGTATTATTTTGAGTTGAACATTTGAGAATCAACAGTTGCAAGAAGAGGCTTTTTCTGAACTCCCCTTATCTGGCTAAAAACAGGGTCTCTCAAAATCATCCAACTGCCATAAATCTCCTCCCTGGTAGTTTCACAACCTGCCATGGAAGACTGACTCCTATCACCAGAGATGAGAAACGAGCACTGGGATTTCCAAGAAATTGCCTAAATAGACACTGTCACAAAACTATCATATCTCCCATCTATTCTCCTAAGGGACCATTTGTTTTTCCCAAAAGTCATTTGTTCTCCCACAAGTGCCCATTCCCCATTCATCCCCTATTAAGAGGGATAATTAAGAGATAATTAAGGGATAATTAAGATATTATTAATTAATAATAATTAATTATTAAGAGGGATAAGCCTCAAATTCTAACTACCCCTTTAAGTAAATGTTTTGAGTTCCTGTGTGTATATATAATTAAAATTTGTTTTCTCTTCTGTTACTCTTTCAGGTTGAGTTTAATTCAGTTCCCAAAGAACTAAAGTTAAAATGGTAGAGGAGACATTTTCTTCTGCAACACAGGATTTTAAAGATTCCATGCTGCTGTTTCAAATTTCCTAACCTCTGATTTCCTAAATGCTTTCCATCTCTTAACCAGACTTCCCGTGGGCCAGAGAAACTAAAGTCGCCTACTCTAGGATTACCCCCAAGGCAGGAACACCCCAGGGTCCACATTATTTTGAGTCCAAACCTGCTACTCACCTTGGTTCTCCCAGCACTGAAATGTGGAGGCAAAGATCTTGAGGCTGCTGTTATCCTGGCTCTTGTCTGGGCCAAGTTACCTGAGCAAGAAAGACAAAAAGGCTAAAGTAAAGGAAAAATTAAGGAACAGAATTATGAGTAATTTTTTCCCTTTATGTCCTTGTAGTTTTATTAATTTTCCAAATGATCTGCTCTGAATATGAAAAATTTGGAAAAATCTGAATTTTGAAACTTTAATGATATAAATTATAAACAAATTATAATAATTTATAAATTATAATTTATAATAGGAATTGTATTTATATTAGTCTCATAAGCAAAAAATAAATAATAAAAAACTCCCCAATTCACTCAGTAAACTAGCAATAGAAGGAAATTGCCACAACATAAAAAGGACATATGTGAAAAGCCGACAGCTAACATATTCAACAGTGAAAGATCAAAAGCATTTTCCTCTAAGATCAGGAACAGGACAAGAATGCTCATTTTCACCACTTCTATTCAACTAGCACTCAAGTTCAAGCAATCAGGCAAGAAAAAGAAATAAAAGACATCCAAATTGTAAAGAAAGAAGTAAAATGATCTCTGTTCATAGGTGGCATGATCGTATATACAGAAAACCTAAAGATCCTACCAAAAATCCTGTTAGAACTAATAAATCAATTCAGCAATCTTATATTGTAAGATATAAAATCAGCATCAAAAAACCAGTTGTATTTCTATGCACTAACAGTGAAAATTTGAAAAGAAAATCCTATTTACAATGGCATCAAAAAGAATAAAATATTTAGAAATAAACTTAACCAAGAAGGCAAAAGACTTGTACTCTGAAAACATTCATGGAAGAAATTAAAGAAGACACACAAATAAATGGAAAGACACCTTATTCTTGGGGAGGAAAAGAATCTTTTTCCTCTATTCATCTTATGTTAATTTCCTAGGGCAAATTAGACTGACAGAAGACAGATTAACAAGAGAAAAATAAACAGAGATTTCTTAATAGATACACATACACACAGGAGTATTTGGTGATAAGTAACTCAAGGGGTAGTAAGAATTGGGCTCACACAGTATCTTAACAAAATAACAATAAATTTCTAGGCAAGTGACCAGAGATCTTCGAGTTTTTAGGGGCAATAAATTATGGGAAAGTAAATATATGAGGAAGCTAATGGAAGGTAAGGGCAAGTTAGTAAAGTTTTGTTATACAGATTCCTCTGGTGCTGTCTCTGGGCTGATAAAGGTCTAGAATTGTCTCTGGTGATTAACTTCTGCCTTTCCCGGTAGAGAGGGGTGGGGGGATATCTCTACAAATTTATGTCTTGCTTTTATGTAAACAGGGAAGGCAGGGAGCTTTTCTTATATCTACATCTTCTCAATTACCTTCAGCTCAAATAATCTTTATGCCAAAGTGGCACATTTTTTGGTGGCATATTTTATGTGTTCATGGATTAAAAGATATAATATTGTTAAAATGTCCATGATACCCAAAAAGATCTATAGATTTAATGTAATCCCCATCAAAATCTTAATGGCATTTTCACAGAAACATTAATAAAACCCTAAAATTCATCTTCTAGAACCACAAAAGATCCAAAACTCCAAATGATCTTGAGAAGGAAAAGAAAAGCTGAAAGGTGGGGCACCTGGGTGGCTCAGTGGGTTAAAGCCTCTGCCTTCAGCTCAGGTCATGATCCCAGGGTCCTGGGATCGAGCCCCACATCGGGCTCTCTGCTCAGCAGGGAGCCTGCTTCCTCCTCTCTCTCTGCCTGCCTCTCTACCTATTTGTGATCTCTTTCTGTCAAATAAATAATTAAAGTCTTTAAAAAAAAAAAAAAGAAAAGCTGAAAGGTTCTTGTTTCCTGATTTCAAATATATTATATAAATATATTATATAAAGTATAATTCAAATATATTATATAAAGTAACAGTAATCAAAACAGAATGGTACTGGCATAAAGAAAAACATACAGGACAATGGAACAGAATAGAGAGTCCAGAAATAAATCTATGTATATATGGTGAATCGTCTTTAAGGTGGATATCAAGATTATACAATGGGGAAAGGGTGGTCTCTTCAACATATTGTGTTTGGAAAACTCCATATCCAAGTGCAAAAAAAAAAGAAACTGGACACCTATCTGACACAAAATTCAGTTCCTCCTGGATTAAAGACCTAAATGTAAGACCTGAAGCTATAAAACTCCTGGGGAAAAAAACAAAACAAAAACAAAAAAACACTGACCTTAGCAATGATTTCTTGGATAGGATATCAAAAGCACAGGCAATAAAAGCAAAAATAGACAGGCAGGTTTACATCAAATCAAAAGTTTCTGCACAGGAAAGGAAACAATCAACAGAGGGAAAAGGCAACCTACAGACCAAATATTTCCAGACCATATAAGGGGTTAATTTCCCAGATCTATAAGGAACTCCTACAACTCAACAGCAAAAAATAAAATAACATAACCTGATTTAAAAATGGGCACAGGAGGGGTACCTGGGTGGCTCAGTTGTTTAAGCATCTAACTCTTGATTTCAGCTCAGATCATGATCTCTGGGCTGTAGGATTGAGTCCCACATTGGGCTCCACATTCAGTGGGGAGTCTGCCTGGGATTCTCTTTCTGCCACTGCCCCTCCCCCTGTGTGTGTGTGCATGCACGCTCTCTCTACAAAATAAATAAATGAATCTTTAAGAAAAATATAAAAGGGATAACAAAGTAAAAATGGGCAAAGGACTTGAATAGGCATTTCTCCAAAGAGGACATAAAAATGGCCAACAGCTATATAAAAGATGCCCAGCATCACCAAGAATCAGGGAAATGCATATCAAAACCACAATGAAATATCACTTTATATTATTAGGATGTTATTGTATAAAACAATAACAGTAACAACAGAAAAATAACAAATATTGGCAAAGATATGGAGAAACTAGAACCTTGGTGCACCCATTGCTAGTAGGAATATAAAGTGGTGCAACCAATATGGAAAATAGTGTGGGGGTTCCTAAAAAATTAAAAATAGAATACCATGTAATCCAATAAGCTCACTTCTGGGTATTTATCCAAAACAACTGGAAAAAGAATCATGAAGAGGTATGTGCCTCCCATTTTCACTGCAGCATTGTTTACCACAGCCAAGCTGTGAAAACAAATTAAATATTCACCAAAGGATGAGTGGATACAAAAAAATGTGGTAGATGTGTACAATGGAATATTATTCAGCCTTATGAAAGAAGGATGTCTTGCCATCTGAGACAACACAGATGAACCTGGGACATTATGCTAAGTGAAATAAGTCAGTCACAGACAAATACTGCATGATTCCTCTTATATGATGTATCTAAAAGAGATAAGCTCATAAAAACAGAGAATAGAATGTTGGTTGCCAGGGGCTGCGAGGGCAGGGAAATGGGGAATTTTTTGTTCAGTGGGTAGAGTTTCAGTAATGCAAGTTGAAAAAGTTCTAGAGATCGGCTCTCCAACAATGTGCACATAATGAACGATACTGTACTATATACTTAAAAATGTGTTAGGAGGGTAGGTCTCATGTTAATGTGTTTTTATCACAATGAAAAAAAATTTTCAAACTAGGGCACTGTTAAGTCTTTGAAAGAGATGGTTAAGCAAGAAAAAAGATGCTGGGAGTTTTCCCAAAAAGGAAATTGGGCAATTGAGAACCCCACTGTAAAAGTTTAAGACACAGACACTGATCAGTAAGCAGATCTGGAAGAATGGGCCCCCTGGCACACGGGGAGAAAGCCTGCCATGCAGTGAACCAGAGGACACAGAGAGCATGGGCATCAGCCACTGAGTTTTGGGGATTGATGGGTTTTTGCATTTGCCTGGGGTGTGAATACGTTAGCTAATATCTCAGCGCCCTGGTTTCCTTATCTATAACATGAAGACAGTACTACCTCATTCTGACAGTTGTTATGGGCATTCCATGAGGGTAATTCATGACAAGCACTGTCAATGCAGAGCTTGTTCAAGGTAAGTGCTCATTTCATGTTAGCCGGCACTGATTATTATTAATATTATTATTATCATTACTTGCTGTGAATAGTCCATCCACACAGGTCTCAAAACAGAGAGTAGAAGGCAAGAGAATACCAAGGAATCTTACTAATTTGCTACTATGAGAACTAGTCAGTCTAAAATTTAATGCTAGATAAGAAAAAAATGATAAGGCAACTTCTACTTTGAACCTCCATGTCTTGGCCACTCTGATTCCCAATGTTTTTTGTTTTTTTTTTTAACATTTAATGGATCTTAGTGGCCTGTTCAGACGCTCTTCCCTCACCACCCACATACTCTTAATCTCCTCTCTATCGCTAGCCTCCCAAACTCAGTGCTTGAAGATTTGTTTGCTTCTTTACTGACAATGTCATTTGATTCTGTAGCAAAATAAAAAGTTGTCAATGAAAGGAAATGCTGCAATTTGTGCCTATGCAAGACACTTGAGATCTCAAAGTTTTTAGCAAGTCTAGCACAAAGATGTCCAAATGTTTTCTCTGGCGATATCTTCAGAGGCTAAACTGTGATTAATAGCCCAGAAAGAAGCCTTTGAAGCAGGATTGGTGACATCAAAGTCATAATCCAGGGGTGGCAGGAGCTTTATAATGAGTGGGAAGCATTTTAACACATTTCAAAGGATTTACAGCATGAATAAACAATAGACCTCAGCAGATGCACTGCACACACCTTGCAGAAACATAAGCTATAAGAAATTCCCATTTTAATTTAAATGTAAATACAGTGTTCACATTTGTTTCAAAGCATCCTCCCAGCTTCAGCTCTCGATAGCCTCTTTGGCTAACGATGCCTCAATGCCCCCAAAGCCCCCGAAACTGTGACTACTGACGTGTGTTGGGAAGAGAAAATGGAAGTCAGAGCCATCTAAAGGAATTTATATCCTATGTGGGAACTGGGTTAAGAAAGAATCTGAAATGGAGCTTAAAATGATCCCACACAATCTCTCTGTTTCCAACTTAAAGAGAAAGAGACAAGTGGTCTGAAGACGGAGCTGGAACTTTTAAACGATGGCAATTTCCTGCCTGCTTCAGAGGATTTCATCTCTTGGAAGGTACCCAGGACCCATGATTTCATCTTCAGTTGCTTCTTAAAAATTGTCCAAAATGATGGCTGCTGTTTAAATAATCACGCACAGAATTCGGCTTCCCTCTGCTGCCCTCTCTGGGTTTACAGAATTTGTTGCAGGGTTCCCGTGGTAACTGCTAGTAGGCACTTGGAAAATTTTCTTGTTTAAATTTTCCCTAAAACAAGGAATAGGCTCATAAGCCAATAAATTACTGCAAAGCAATGCTGAAATGTAAAGTCTCATGCCAAATTGCTACTAAGAAAGAAGCGGCAAATAAAAAAATCAGTTTCAGTTCATCTATTAGCAGAGCAAGTTATCTGGTTAGATCTGAGAACTGAAACCATTGATCCAAAAGTCTGTCTGGATACTGAGAACCCAAACCACACCATACTGTCTACAGGAAAACGACTCTCCATTGGCATGGATTTCTTTTTCCAGTATTCATTACAGGAACTCCCTGCAAGACCTTAGACCATCAACTCTTGAATGGAAAATATCAACAGCGATTTACCCCTTAGGATTCTTTGAATCCCTGGGCTCAAAAGTCCTCTCCTTGCTCTTCCCATCAATTGTAGACTTTTGTTTTGTGATCCTTACCCAACCCTAATCAAGCCCCCTCACTTTGAAAGACCCACCTTAAAAAAGAATGTTCTGGGGCGCCTGGGTGGCTCAGTGGGTTAAGCCTCTGCCTTTGGCTCAGGTCATGATCTCAGGGTCCTGGGATCGAGCCCCGCATCACATCGGGCTCTCTGCTCAGCAGGGACCCTGCTTCCTCCTCTCTCTCTGCCTGCCTCTCTGCCTACTTGTGATCTCTGTCTGTCAAATAAATAAATAAAATCTTAAAAAAAAAAAAAAAGAAGAAGAAGAAGAATGTTCTGACCCTGCTTTTCCTTCTCCAGGACACTGCCAAAACTTTGAGAGGTGGTGGTCTCCGTTACTGTGGTAAGTAATGAAGTCCACGTTGTCTCATCAACAGGTTGTGTGGGTGATATTTACAAAGCCAGTGTGGGGCAGACCAGGGCCGGTGGGATGCCTGCTGTGCTCGCAGTTCCAATTCCGGTCATAACACCGCAGCTCGTAAAAATGCATGGAGTCAAATTCAGTAGTTGTATAAAACACACCATAGTGCTTTGTATGCAAAAAAGCTTGTTTTTATATACCTACCTATCCTAACAGTAATAAGGATTTGTTTTAGATTTGATACACTGAGATAACTTAAAACAGCTATTAAAAAATATGAAACAGTTGGAGGAGGCCAAAAGAAAAAGTGTGTTGTTAGATTTTGTTCTGCAAGTTTTTAACTTTCTCCCCTGGCATTCATCTATGGCTTTGAGGGTGAATATCAATAAATGGGCAGCGAGGAGGTGGGAGAGTTCCCAGCCCACTTAATCTCTCAAGCAAAGAGCATTGATAATATATCGAATGGTCTGTAGTTTTGTGGAGGGAAAGCAACACGAGTAAATAAAACACCACCCTGTCCTCCCAGCTCTTTTATAGAAGAAAGATAAACAACATAACAAATTCACTCTCTTTTCTGAGTGCACAACCTTTAACATGCACATGGACAATTCAAAGCCCAAAGAAACCCCTCTCTCATTCCTGTATTGACTTTTAATTGGCAGTTATTTGGCATCTTAGGAAGTTCTGCATAATTAACACCTCTGGACTATCTGCTTAGAAGGAAGCCAAACCAATGTTTTTGCTGCTTTTTAAAGAATTATTTTTATTAACATATAGTGTATTATTTGCCCCAGGGGTACAGGTCTGTGAATCATTGCAGAGTACTCACCATGGCACACACCCTCCCCAATGTCTATCACCCAACCACCCTCTCCACATCCCCCCCCACCCCCAGCAACACTCAGTTTGTTTTGTGAGATGGCTTTTCTTTTTCATTTAGAATGTGAACTACAGCTTTAAAGATTGGTGACCCAGAGATTTCAAAATTGTAGAGCTGAGGAAAAATAGCAACTCCTTCTTTCCTCCTTTAAGCTTTAAAACTCATGAGCAGGTATCAGCCCACCAAAAAACTATACTGGATCATCAGAATTCAAGGAGGCAACAGGCTTCCCTTTCCTAACTTGGTCAATAGTGGAGCAGAGGCCCTCTGTTTTCTGCATTTTATTGCCACATTGGCAGAAGCTGTCAGTTCAGTCCATCCTCATGACAAGAATCTCCCTACTAGTAGAGCCATGTAAAGAAAAAAAAAAAGATTGGGGTACCTGGGTGGCTCAGTTGGTTAAGTGTCTGCCTTTGGCTCAGGTCATGATCCCAGGGTCCTGGATCGAGCCCCACATTGGGCTCCCTGCTCCACGGGAAGCCTGCTTCTCCTCTCCCACTCCCCCTGCTTGTGTTCCCTCTCTCACTGTGTCTCTCTCTGTCAAATAAATAAATAAAATCTTTAAAAAGAAGAAAAAGCTCTTCATATTTCCTGCCTTCTCCATGTTTTCTGGTGCAGTTTGCTTGTAGATGACATGATATGTGTTCACAAAAGTACTAGAGCCTAGACTGTTGATATCTATCAAAGAAGACCTGATCCATCCAGGAAAAAAAAAAAAATGAAATTCACATACACCTATTTGCCAGAACCCACTCATCGCTGACATGTGACATTTATTCTAGCATCACAGCAACATCCTTTATGCAGCAGAACAGGTTTGAGTCCAACCAGTGCTGGTCCTGGACAAACTGTAATTTAGGCAAAGGATGTATTCAAGTTCCACACATTCCTTTTCACACTCTCATTTCTACTTCTGGAGGCGCACATGGCTTTAAGGCTGTATCTCCTCCCTACTCCAGCAGCTAGTTCCCCTACTTGCTTGTCCCATTGCTGAACTTGACCAGGCAGTATAGACTTCCTCCATCAAACCTCATGTTCCAAATCTTCAGGTTACTATTCTCTTCTGACAACTAATGCAGATCTCATTTGTTCATGGATAGAGAACTGTATTACTTCACTCAGGTGAGATGTTTGCAGGATATGGAAAGCCTTCTTAGGAATAAAACATTCTCAGAATGATTCTGTTGATGGAAATGTTAGGGACCATCCAGGGTTTGGGCAAGAGGGTAGTTTGGAAGTAAAGGCACTTTCAGTTAATGGTGCTCAAGTTACTCATGCTTTGAAATAAAACAGTAAGGGCCCTCCGTGGTTCATCCAAAGATGAACAGAACACAGTTCTTCGTCTCAAGGACAGGCTAGCCCAGAGAAGCTGCTGGGGGGAAGGGAAAAGACAGACATATAAACAACTCATTGCAATTTGATTGGCAAGTGTTACAATAAACCTGAATGAAGTGACATGAGAGGACAGAAGACTAAGTTTTCTTGTGAGAATGAGAAAAAAAGCTGAAGAGTAGGCAATAAATGAGCTAGATCTTGAAGGATTAATAGGAGTTTGACAGGAAAGGGATAGGATTCTACCTGGAGATGCAGATGCTTAGTGAGAAGAGAGGTTTTTAAAAATTCCAGAGACTGGAGTGTCTGGCTGGCTCAGTCAGAAGAGCATGTGACTCTTGATCTTGGGGTCATGAGCTCAATCCCCATGTGTGGTATAGAGATTACTTAAATAAATAAAAACTAAAGATAAATAAGTTTATTAATAAAAATTCCAGAGGGGCTCCTGGGTGGCTCAGCGGGTTTAAGCCTCTACCTTCAGCTCAGGTCATGATCCCAGGGTCCTGGGATCGAGCCCCACATCGGGCTCTCTGCTTGGCGGGGAGCCTACTTCCCCCTCTCTCTGTCTCTGCCTGCCTCTCTGCCTACTACTTGTGATCTCTGTCTGTCAAATAAATAAATAAAATCTTAAAAAAAAAAAATTCCAGAGACTTTCAGAGACCCTATTCATTAAACTCCCAAGGGGCTCCTCACTTTTATATTAGACATATAATAATAGCAAAAAATATTTATTTTTTTTCCCTTATAAGCATAAACACAAGTTACCCCTCCTACCAATGAAAATACTATGAAGGCAATCTCTGGAGGAAGAAAATATGGAAAAGGAAAGCTCTCCTAAGGTTTCATAAGTCCCTGAGACCATGGACAAAATCTTTGCTATTTTGCTCTTCCAGGCCTTCAGGTAGTCTCCAACCATTTGTATGGCCAAAGTTGGACGGTTTGTATGTAAACCAGCAGGGGACTCATATCAGTTAGTTGATACAAGCAATAATGAGGCCAAAGTCTTGAGTAAAATCTCAGTGTGGATCCAGTAGATGCAGAGAAAAGTGACGTTCCATATCTAAGATTAGAATCCTAAGTAAAATGCCCAGGCAGGAGAGAATAAACTGATCACTGCAGATTTTAAAATCCCCTTTAGAAGTTCTGCTCAATACACCTTATCTGTTGATGATGAGTCTGTTGCATGATTTCTTTGTGTGAAGCACAATACTTGGGTTTCCTTGTGTTTTCAGTGAAAACAGAGAAAGCCAAAGAGGGCTTCAGGAAATAAGATGCTGTTAACTCCCATTGCACAGGATAACAACTGAGTGCTTGAAACTATAAATGTTCCTTTGGTTCTCCCTCTTCAGCATGGAAGCAATGAAAAGGACTCTAGATAGAGTTGAGAGTGAGAAATCCAGATTTTCATCCCAGGTGTGCCATTGACTTTACTCTACTCTCTGTGACTCACTTTTATTATATGTCAAATGAGGAGTCCACGTGTATTAGTGGTCTTCTACTTGTATGCCCTAGCATTCTGCCACAACACCCACAAAGCAAATCCTTTGTGGCTATGCAGCTTTTAGATCAATACCAGGCAATGTGGTGTTAAGAGGGGTAGAATCTTTTAGAGGGGGAACTATAAGAATTGCATAATGTCGACCTGGTGCCAGAAAGAGATTATGTGACATCTGTGGCCAAGATATATGAGAAAGTTACCTGGGCTATGAATCAGAGAGCTAGTCAGGGCAATAAACAATATTGTTCAAAAAGCAACATCAGAGAAAATTATTTTTAAGTTATAGATCTGATAAAGGGCTGTTACCCAAAATATACTAAGAATTCTTAAAATTCATTAAGAAAGCAACCCAGTTGAAAAATGAACTAAAGATTTTTTTTTCTTTAAACTATATTATTATTATTATTATTTTTTTTTAGTGATCTCTATGCCCAAGGTAGGGCTTGAACTCACAACCCTGAGATCAAGTGTCACATACTCTTCTGACTAAGCCAGCCAGGCACCCCAAAATGGACCAAAGATCTTAAAAGAAACTTCACCAATAGAAGATATACAGATGACAAGTATACACAAAGATGCTCCACATCACATGTCAAAAGGGAAGTGCAAATTAGAGTAACAATGAGATAGCACTACACGCCTATGAGAATAGCCAAAATCAAGAACAACTGACAATATCAAAGGCTGGCAAGGACTTAGAGCAACAGGAATGATCATTCATTGCCAGTTGGAATACAAAATGGTATAGCCATCATCTTCTTCTTCTTCTTCTTCTTCTTCTTTTTTTTAAAGTAGGCTCCATGCTCAGTGTGGAGCTTGAACTCAAAACCCTGAAATCAAGACTTGAACTGAGACCAGGAGTTGGACACTCAACCATCTGAGCCACCCAGGTGCCCCAGTACAGCCATTTTTGGAAGAGAGTTTAGAAATTTCTTACAAAACTAAACATACTCTTAGCATGTGATCCAGCAGTCCCACTCCTCAATATTTACCCAAAAGGATTGAAAATTTATGTCCACACAAACTCCTGTTGCCAAAACTTGGAAGCAATCAAGATGTATTTCAGGAGGTGAACAGATAAATTAACTAAGGTACATCCAGACAATAGAGGATTACTCAGTATTAAAAGGAAATGGAATTATCAAATCATGAAAAGCCTTGGAAGAGCCTTAAATGCAAATTACAAAGTGAAATAAGCCAATCTGAAAAGGCTACATATTGTATGATTCCAACTATATGACATTCTGGAAAAGGCAAAACTATGGAGACAATAAAAAGATCAGGAGATGGGGGAAGGATGAATAGGCAGAGCACAGAGGACTTTTATGGCAGTGAAAATAGTCTGTATGATACCATGATGATGGATACATGTTATTATACATTTGTCTAAACCCAAAGAATGTACAACACCAAGTGTGAACCCTAATGTAAACTATGGACGTTGAGTAATAATGATGTGTCAATATAAGTTCACCCACTGTAACAAAGGTATGGCTCTTGTGGAAGATACTGATAATGAAGGCGGCTATGCATGTGTGGGCAGGGGTTATATGGGAAATCTCTGTTCCTTCCCCTCAATATTACTGTGAACTAAAACTGCTCTTAAAAAGTAAAGGTTTTTTTTGTTTGCTTTTTGTTAAAAAAAAAAAAAAAAGCCAACATCAGGCTGGCCAACAAGCAAATAAGTAAGAGTAGCAATGGTGGATACAAATTAGAGTAAAAAAGATCAAATCATGTTGGGCTTCCATTCAACTCTGAAATTCTACCTACAGTTGTAAAATCTTAAAAGAATCCTGAGGTAGGGGAAATAAGAAAGAACAAGATGAAAAAGACACAATTAAATTCTGCACAATGTATTATTGTTTCTTGGCAGTCTGGTAGGCAACAGAAGGAGGAGGGGGTGGTGATGATAGCATGGCTTAGATAAATGGAGGAAGCATAAATGATATTTACCGAGACCTGGGTATATAATTTGTCAATGCTCTCTTCACAGCTGATCACCCTCAGCAACAGCAATGGTTCTGATTCTGTGATCTCTTTAGTTCCTCCTCCTTCACTTTGCTATTATGGCTACAGTGACCTTATTCAGATCCCCAGTTTTTATACCACTCTTCTTAGCACATGCCAGAGGGGACAGAAGTTTAGGTTCTTCTCCCTTCCCACAATGTATTAAGATTAAGGAATTCGATGTGCTTATCTTTAACATCTTCATAATATACAGTCTCCTAGTTTAAAAAAAAATCCTACTTCTTCTATTTATTTATTTTTTTAAAGATTTTATTTACTTATTTGAGAGAGACACAGTGAGAGAGAGCATGAGAGGGGAGAAAGTCAGAGGGAGAAGCAGACTCTCCAAGGAGCAGGGAGCCTGATGTGGGACTCAATCCCAGGACTCTGGGATCATGACCTGAGCTGAAGGCAGTCGCTTAACCAACTGAGCCACCCAGGCACCCCGATCCTGCTTCTTTTCCATTCGACATTAGGAAATACTCGCCATTTTGAAGAACTGGGTACTAACACGAATGCAACCATCACTTACATAAATCTTTTTTCCATTGAGTCTCTGCAAGCATCCGAGGTTAACTTTCAATCTGTAGTTACCCAAGTCTGTTTTTCACATTTACCAGTTATTTTGCTTTACTCCAAAGAATGACTATTCCATATCATCCAGCTCCTTTTTTAAAGGACCTAGTCTGAACATCCAGGTGCACATCTTTGAGAAAAACTACAGAATCCAGAAGATAAGGAAAGGCATACAGGGAAAGGCCACATTCTGCAGGCAACAAAACTTACAACACACCTAAGTGGACAGCATTACTCATATCTAAGCTACACTGTCATGTGTCTTCTGAACATGCACACACCCACATTTCTCTCTTATATGTATGATTTTTATTTTGTTGTTGTTACCAACTCATAAAATGACAGTGCCCAGAAAGTTCTACTGAACTGCATATGCATCATGGTGTTGAAAGATAAAATTAATCTATTTTTATTTCTTAAGTACAGGCCTAGCCTTTTTGAGACCCTGGCCTTATGATATAGCATAAAAAATAACACTTTTATTTCAGAAACTTTGTAAATTCAAGTTTTATCCTACATACTAGAGATGCCATAATTACTGACTGTTTCTAAAAGAACAGAACCTATTAAGAATAAAGGTCAGCAAAAAAGATTCTTTCTCTGATGAAGTAACCCTACAAGCATCACAATCTGTGCTAATTATAGAGGCTGCAGCTAGTCAGTGTGCTTGTGTCTGAGTCCTTTCAAGTCAAAATAAATATTCTACCTTACGTGGGTATTTTTGTTTAGGAATGATTCCTTATAGAGATCATAAGCCCTTGGAAGCCAGACACCAAGTATTTCTATTCTCAATGAAGGTTTAAATGTTTCTAGAGAATGTCTCATCAAAAAGTATTCCTTTTGCACCTGCTAAAATTTGCAAAGTGTCCTACACATAGTAGATGCTAAGGAAAAATTGTTTAGATGATTTCTACCCTTGCCTTCTAGAGATGGATCCTATCTACTATCTCCCGTCAAACTGCAGTATCACCAATTCTTCCTTCACTCATCCAAGAATGCCATGGCTCATTATCCTAAGGAGATAAGCAATTAACTGTGAACCATTTTGCAGAGTTATGTAGCACCACAGATGAGTAATGAATCTGAATGAAACAGATTTATGGTTTAAATGTTTCTAGAGAATGTCTCATCAAAGCTAAAAGTGCTCCTTGATGTTACACTGAAAGCTACCCATTAATCTAATTAACACTGTGTCTCTCATTGGAGTCTAAGCTCCATGAGGGAGGACACTAGGTGTATTTTATTTACCACTCTATACCTAGTGGTCTATTTAGCAGAGAGTAAGCATTCAAATGCATGTGAATTAATGAGTGAATAAATTGTGCATTAAATTTTTATTTAACATTACATCTAACACTCTCTAAGAGCAGCCCCTAGAGTTCATCTCACTTTCCTCCAAATATCCTGACCTTTTTGCGGTCTTTGTCCATGCTATGCGCCTTTCATATTTCAGACCCTTTGCTCAAGTTATTTGAGGTCTGTATGGCAGAGGTGAAGTGAAGACTTTGAGTTCTGGGGTCAAACCACCTGGGGTTTGTCTCAGTTCTGCCCCTTACTGGTTAGGCATGCTTGAATGGGTTACTTACTTTCTTTGTATCTGGGTTTTATCATCCAGAGGGCTGGACAAATGTTTATTGAGCTTTGGGAACAAAGTGTTCCTATTAAATTTATAGTTAACAGAGTTTCAGTGGTGAGTATAGATGCAGATGTTGCTGGTATAGGGGATTTGATTGGAGCCACATGGAACCCCTAGAAGTCCTAGTGGGCAAGGAGTTTTAGTTAAAGCCATATAACTTGACTCAGTGACAATCTCTTCAGCATACCTTTTGAGATTTACAAAAATGTTAATTAGGGATTCTGGTTAATCACAGTTTTATAAAATATCCAATTTCTACAGCCCAGAGCCTCATTAAATGTTGGGTTGTTTGACTAGAAAAGAAAGCAAACAAACTGAGGATTTAAGAGTTAAGATTAAGGGTTTATTTTCTTCTGTTTATTTTCTTAAGCTATTATTTTTAAAACACAGAAATCACAAACTCTCAACAGAAAGAAAGAAAGATAGAAAGAAAGACCACAGTACTATGTAATAACATCCATCTTTTTAAAAAAATGCATCAGAGATAAGGAAATAAATGTAGAAATCCACTTATCTGGCCCTGTATTTGTAACTTAGCCACAGATTAGAAAAGAGTTAACAATTCTTAAATACTAACATTCCCTGAATGTTTACAGGATAGTAGCTACTGTGCTAAGTGTATGAAATGAACTATTTAATGTGACAATTCTGTGAGCTATACCCCCAATCTATAAGGAAAGGAAACTGAGGCAGAGAGTATTCAAGTTTCTTGCCTGAGGTTGGATATCAGCAGTGCAGAGCACTGAGCAGGAACACTTAAGAAAGCCCATCATCTGGGATGGCCTAATTTAAGATTTTGCAGTAGTTACAGGGTTTTTGATCATATCCAAGGCAGACCACTGAGTAATTGATGGGACTGCTGCCTGACCAAACTGACTGAACCCAATTGATTTTAGATGATGTCTGGATTTTTTTTTGTCATTTACACACCAAACCAGGTCAACCACCCAGTGATCCCAATGATTACTAAGCAATCACCTTTGCTGTGGCTAAGCCAAACCTAATCATCTGGGAAACAGCTGATTCAGTTTTTGTGTAACCTGAACTACCCTTGTGAAACACAAAGAATGGAGCGACTTTGCTAAGTACAAACCTTAATAAAATCTTAGCAGTCCTCTCTCCCACTTCCAACTCCCAAGTTCAGTTCAGTGACATTTTATTTGGTTTACTGATGTCTCACACGTGCAAACCAGTAAAGTTCACAATTGTTACTCCATACAGCTGTGGTTTACAGTTTTTCTTCGCACACAAGCTGGCACCACAGCCAAATGATTAACTTTTATATGCTTCTAACATATGGACCAGACTGTCAGAAGCTAGCCTTGTATTCTAAAGAGAAAAATGCAGTTTCTATTAATATGACCCAAATTCCTGGGGAAAAAGTGTTAAATTGTGATCCATCTCTAAGTAGAGAGATTATAATTATAATTATAATGGCTTTGTTTCTAACTCATTTGATTCGAAGTGCCTGGAGTTATCTTTTAGTAAGAGAAGGGAGGAGGAGGGTTAAAATGACCTGAAAGCCCCATTATAAAGAGATTTTATAGTGGGATAAATTAATAAACTGTAAATGGCCTTGAGACTTTTTCTCCAATATGAGCTATGAAATAAAACCAAAGAACCTTTCATCTTAAATATGAACATATTTCTTTTCTATGAATGAGAAGGATGCTGGCTGAGAGAAGCAGAACCTACTTTTCTTGCATTTTTGACCCTTTGAAAAAAATCACAGCTGCCACATTTGTTATACTTGACAGGATCATTAAAGAAATAAAACAGAAAGTCTCTAAATTGAACTGCCACTTTAAACTAAAATGTACATTCACTGTCACATTTAGGAGCTATGAAAGAACTATTAAAATGTGTTGAGGAAAGACAGTAGATCTGATTCACAATAGATACTAACGTTCCCAATATTAGAGCCATTATCGCAACTCATTATTGAGCTCAGTTTTTCCTTCTTAAGAACATAGCATCAACAGGGTCCCTAGAGCCAAGAAAGCACAAGAAACTTTTGGGAATGGAGTTAAAACCCACAAAACAAGGTTGCCCTGGAAAAGGAAGTCAGGGAGAAAATGTTCTGATCAGCATTGCCTCAGCAGGTCCCACTTGACTCCTGACCCTCAAGATGCTTTCCACAAAAAGCGGTTTTGGAAGCCCTGTGCATGAGAGACATCTCTTGGCATTTCTGCAATAAAGATATGTATTGGATATTCACAGTCAGTATTTCCCATACTTTCTGACCACGGAAATCTCTTATTCACCTCACACCTCTTTATATCCCACAAACCCAGTACTTCATGAAACACATTTTGGGAAACACTGCTCTCACTACTGATAATATGGAAATATTTCTATCTTTGCCAACAGAGTCAAGAGAAATTTTTAAAAGCATGTGCTAGAACTTGGCAAATCCAGAAGACCAATTTCTCTCATACTCAGGAAAATAGTCTTAATGTCCAATCTGGACACAATAAAATATTGTTTTATGAAGAGACAAGACTTCATTTTCCTTGGGAGGACCGGCAAGAAGGGCTCTCTGTCATCTCTGCACTTCTCTTTGAAAGCAGGAACGAGGAGGCACTTCTGTGGCCAGGACAGCGATCCTTTAGAGCAACAGCTACTCAATATGGCAGCTCCAGAGCACGTGGAATGTGGCCAGTCCAAAGTAAGATGTGCCATAAGCATAAAATACATACCAGATGTCAAAAACTTAGTACAACAAAAAAAGTAAAACTTATCACATTAGTAAGATTTATACTGATTATATGTTGAATGATATTATTTTGGATACACTGATACATTATTAAAATTAATTCACCTCCACCTGTGCTCTAGACTGAATGTTTATGTCCCTTTCCATTTATATGTTGAATCCTAACCCCCACTGTGATGAGAGAGCCATGCACCCCCAGCCCCCAATGAGACCAAGTTTCTGAGCAGGGAGGTGGGGCCTCTGAGAGGTGATCAGGAGCTTCATGAAGGCAGGAATGGATCAGTACCCTTCCAAGAGAGGCCCCAGAGAGCTCCCTTGACCCTTCTACCATATGAGGACACAGGAGAAAGGCTCTGTGCATCAGGAAATAGGCTCTCATCAGACACTAAACATGCTGACACCTTGAGACTGGATTTTCCAGCCACCAGAACTCTTAAAGTTAGAAAGTTTCCTGTTGTTTATAAATCACCCAGTTGGGTATTTTGGTATGGCAGCCTGAACAGACTAAGACAAGCTGCTTCTTTTCACATTTTAAAATGTGATAATAGAACATTTTACATTACACTGGACAGCATGGTTCTACAGACCAACACACACAAGAGGGCCCAGTGAGAGCTTTCAAACTCCAGACTGAAGGTCTGGGCTAGAGATTATTAGAGGTTTGTCTGTTTGACCTTAAGGTTCCATCTAATCAGGTGACGTTCTTCACACAAACCCCTCAATGTGCAGATGGGAAGGTGGTTCAGAGAATTAAATCTGAGGGGTAAAAAGGAGCAATCTCTATCTCAGTCTCCCGATTTACAGTCCAGGGCTCCTCACTCTACCATGGCTAATGGGGTAGAAGAAACAGAAGGTGGACTTTTAAAAAAGAAAGAAACACTTAAGCTGCTTATATTTAAACACAAAGAAAACAGCTCCTGGAGAATGCAAACTCAAAACCTAAAAGCATCCAGGGATAGGAGAAAAAAGGGTAGAACTACAAGAGATGCTTTCTGCCCACCACCACGGCCCTACACATGCATTTTTGTCTTCAGCAAGGCCTTTGGCTGAAAACCACTGACAAAGGGGGAGGTGAGGAGGTGTGAAGTTTCTCCCGGGGCTGTCTAACTGTTGCCAGGATGCTCTGCCTCCTCCTCCAGCCCGTCAAAGGGTAGAGGAGGATGCTGCCCTCCTGGAACCTCACAGAAGCAACAGATTGCAGCAGTAAGGTAAGGGAGTTTGGTGACATTTCTGAGCAAGTACATGGATCTCACACTCTCTAGCACAGTCTGTCCTTTAATCCTGTGTGTGCTGTTTGCTTCTGTTTGCTTCTGGAACAGCCCCTTCCATCCCCCTCCAGACGAAGGGGGCTAGCAATCCACTGCAGATGCCAGATGTAACTGCAATTTCACCTGCACTTCCCTGGTACCTGAGTCCAAACAGGGCTCCACACCTGTTCCAGATTCAGATTAGGCAATTCTAAGTGGAGTTCTTCTCTGAATTTCACAACTTGTGAACACAGATGTCTGATGATGGGCTTCCAACTGATGCCATAAATAACAGGATGGTCCAATATTTCAGACGGGCTTCTAGGGCTTTCAGGACCACCAGGAAATTCTGGTCCTAAATTGCACTGCCTAGCCTGAACAGACAGACTCCACTGAGCACCTCCTATGGGCCAGGGCCTTCGCTGGGAGTTGGAAAGAGGAGCTGACTAAACAGACAATATCCTATCCTTGTGGAATTTACATTCTAGTGGTGCAAGGAATTGGACACAACCCAAAACTTCCTGGAGGAGGTAAGGCTAGGGCTGAGTTCTGGAGATTTAAAAAAAGGATTCAGAGGCAGGAGAGGGGGAAGGATGGAAGGTGTGATGGTGTGATGATGAGCATTATGGGTGGGGGACAGATGCAATTCCAGAAAGCAGAACACAGGTGGGCAACAGCGTGGAGCTGTGAAGTACTGTGAACCATCCCAACTACATGGTCTCTATATACATAAAACAGAAGATACGCTCTCTGTTCTCATGGGGCCAGCTGTCTTCTCAGGTAGACAAGATGGTTACAGAACTGCAGAGCTGGGTAGACCAAGCACTGAACTGCAATTCTGATGACAGATGGTTGGGAGATGAAGAGCCCATGTAATTAACATTTGCTGTTTCTGTTATTCATGAGTGACTTGCCCTATTCCTGAGACAAAAATCTGACTCTGACCCGCTCTAGGCTGGTGCTGGGAGGAATCCACAGTGAGTGATGGAAACTGCCAGCCTCCTAAGGTCACATGTACGGGAAGCTTTGTGGTTCTCTGCTGTGCCTGGGGCATGAAATCAGCATATGGAGGCATCTCAGTTCACTGGGGATAAACAAGAAACATATCTGCCTTTTCCTGTTATTTCCCTCACCCACGCTGACCTGCCTTTTTGTGAGGATGGCAGTTCCCTTAACCATATTTGTGCCCCAGTTCATAGATTTTCAGATGTTTTCTGTTATTAGAGATTACTTTTGGTTTTAAAGATTCATTCTTATTTGTTTATAACTTTTGCTAACATACCAATTCAAAGCTCTTTTTCCCATCCTCCCTTTCCCTCCAGACTGGACTGATGGCCTTCATGGCTTAGGGAATGTTCTCTCTTCTCCAGACTAGATACTCCAGTCAGCGGAAGGGTGAAAGGAAAAGGAGAGAACAGAGCTCTCCTTCCCTGACTGGGTGAGGCTACAAACACTCTCTGGCACGTCACAGCTGTCCTTTGGGGAAAGGTGGTGGCCCCCACGTGTCCCACAGGGAAAGAGCTCATATCAAACAGCTCCCTCAGCTCCTAGTGATCTGTTATGTGTTGCATCGTATCCCCTCACCCAAATTCATATGTTCAAGACCTAACCCCAGTCCCTCGGAGTGTGACTGCATTTGGAGATAGGACCTCTAAAAAGGTGATTAAGGTCAAATGGGTGAGCCCTAATCCAATCTGACTGGTGTCCTGGTAAGAAGAGGAGATTGGGACACATCATATACACACAGACCAAAGGTGACCATGTGAGGGTACTGAAAAGGCACCCATCTGCAAGCCAAGGAGAGAGGCATCAGAAGAAATCAAACCTGCCTACACTTTAATCTTGGAATTCGAGACTCCAGAACTCTGAGACAATGAATTTCTCTTGTTTAAGGTCACTTTTTATTTGTGGTGCCTTGTTATGGCAGCCCTTGTAAATTAATACAGAGCCTTAAACTGGGAGTCAAGATTTGGATTTTAGCTTTAGTTTCTACCTTGCAGGAGTTACCAAGTTATTTAACACACATTTATTGGGGACTGACTATGCACTGCTCTGGGCCCTGGGTATACCATGGTTTAAAAAAAAAGGTTGATAAGGTCTCTGTTCTCAAAGAGTTTACAGTGTGGCATAGGGGATGGGGGAAGGAGGTGATATATAGACAGAGAGGATAATGTTAGATCCCAATGGAGATAGTTAAAGGGGTAACATAACAGACTGAGTAGGAAGTGTGGGGGTCACTCTCCATTGGATGGACAGAGAAAGCCTCCCTTTGGAAGTGATATCTGAGCAGGATCCTAGATCACAGGATGGAGGCAGAGCTGTAAAGATCTGGAGAAAGAATGTTCCAGGCAGACTGAGCAGCTGCCTGCAGAGTGAGGAAAAGGCTTGGAATATCTGAGGAATAGAAGGAAGTCAGAAAGTGAGGGGTAAAGTTCAAGAGATGGGAACAGAAAGAAGGGCAGGGACAAGTCATGTATGAGTTTATAGAAAAGGAAAAGAGTCTGTATTTTTTTTTAATATTTTATTTATTTGACAGAGAGAAATCACAACTAGGCAGAGAGGCAAGCAGAGAGAGAGGAGGAAGCAGGCTCCCCACGGAGCAGAGAGCCCGATGCGGGGCTCGATCTCAGGACCCCGAGATCACGACCCGAGCCGAAGGCAGAGGCTCTAACCCACTGAGCCACCCAGGCGCCCCTGTATTTTTTTTTTTTTTTAAGATACGTTTGTTTATTTTAGAGAGAGAGTGAATGAGCAGGAGGAGGGGCAGAGGGAGGGAGAGAGGGGAAGCAAACTCTCTGCTAAGTGGGGAGCCCCACAGGGGGTTCAATCTCAGGACCCTGCGATCACAACCTGAGCTGAAACCAAGAGCTGGACACTTAACCGACTGAGCCACCCAGGTGCCCCAGGGGTTTGGATTTTATACTGGGTGTGATGAGGGTCACTGAAAGCTTTAAACAGGAGAGTGAGATGCTCAGAGTTATATTTTTGAAAAGATAGTTTAGCTGTTAGGCTGTAAAAGGCAAGAGTAGAAATAGAATTTAGTTCAGAGGTTCAGGTAGGAGAAGCTGTCGATGCATCACCCTGCTCTCTGCCTTCATCTTCCCATGGCACTCTACCTGTGTGCGTCTCTACATCCAAATGTTTCTTTTCTGTAATGGCAGCGAATGTATTGGATTAGTACCCACCTTGATGACCGCATTTTACCATGATTACTTCTGTAAAGACCTCATTTCTAAATAAAGTCGCATTCTGAAGTATTGGGGCTTGGACTTGGTGGTGGTGGTGGAGGACACAATTTAACATACAACAAGGAGTCAAAAAGACAGAAAACACTATGTTGAGAATGATCACATTAAGAGGGATAAACAGGGGCGCCTGGGGGCCTCAGTTGTTAAGAATCTGCCTTCAGCTCAGGTCATTATCCCAGAGTCCTGGGATCGAGCCCTGCATCAGGCTCCCTGCTCAGCAGGAAGCCTGTTTCTCCTTCTCCCACTCCCCCTGCTTGTGTTCCTTCTCTCACTGTGTGTGTGTCTCTCTCTCTGTCAAATAAATAAAATCTTAAAAAAAAAAGAGGGGTAAATAGATGATGCAGAAGAGAAGAGGAATAACTGCATGATCAAAGTCCTTACGCTAATGAAAGGGGAAGGAATAGAGAGGCCAAGTGGAGAGCTGGCCTATAATAAGGGCAGGCATAGTCCAGTCATTTGGAAGGAAGACAGAAATAGGAAGAGATGCAGGTGGTTGGGTAGATTTAGTTCATCCATCATTTATTCAGTAAACATAAACTGAATGTCTATTATATGTCAGGTAGAATACAGTGATGGACAAACCAGACAAAAATCCCTGCCATCTTGGAACTTACATTATGGTGGAGGAAGGCAGACAATAAACAAGATAAGTAAGTGTATATTATATATAAAGTAGTGGTAAGTGTTAAGGAGAAAAACAAAACAGGAAATAGGAATATAAAATTTTGAGTAGGTTAAAATTTTAGCAAGAAGAGCAGATTGCGATTAAAAGACCTAAAGAAAATGAAGGCGCTAGCTATGGGTATGTTTTGGAGGAAAATATTTCAGATAGAGGGAATAACAAGGCAAGTACACCTACATAAAACCTATAGCTAACATCATACTTAACAGTGAAAGACTCAATGCTTTTCCCCCAAGATCAGGGACAAAGCAAGGATGTCTCTCCTCTTACCACTTCTATTCAACGTTATACTGTCCTAGCCAGTGAAATAAGGCAAGAAAAAGAAATAAAAAGCCTAAGAATGAAAAGAAAAAGAAATGTTCTCACTTATAGACAACATGACTGTCTATGTAGAAAACCACTAGAAATCTAAAAAAGTAAAAACAAAACTACTGAGTTTAGCAAGGGGAAATAAGGTCAATCCACAAAAATCAACGGTATTTCTGTATACTAACTGGACAACTAAAAACAAACAAACAAAAAATGTATACTAGCTCCAAAAGTTGAAATACTTAGGTATAAATCTAACAAAACAGGTACAGGATCTGTATGTGAAACAAAATACAGACGACTCTTGGACAACACAGGAGTTGAAGTGCCAAATTCCTACATGATCAAAAATCCACAAATAACTTTTGACTCCCCCAAAACTTACCTACTAATAGCCCATTGTTGACTGGAAGACTTACTGAATAACATAAATAGTTGATTAACACATATTTCATATGCTATATATATTATATACTATATTCTTAACAGTCAAGTAAGCTAAAAATGAGAAAATGTTACTAAGAAAATCATAAGAAAAATATGTTTACAGTACTGTACTATATTTACCAAAAAATCTGCGTATAAGTGGATCCACGCAGTTCAACCTATGTTGTTCAAGGGCCAACTGTACTGATTAAATAAGATCCAAACAAGAAGACATACTGTGCTTATGGAATGAAAGACTCAACATAATGAAGATGTCAATTCTTCCCAGATTGGTCTATAGGGTTCATGCAATTCCAGCCAAAATCATAGCATGATTTTGTATAGATATACAAAATATATACTTTTAAATACAAAAATATACTTTTAAAATTTACATGGAAAGGCAAAGGAACTGAAATAGCCAAAACAATTTTGAAAGAGAAGAATAAAGTTGGAGGGATCTCACTACCTGTTTTAAGACTTACTATAAAGCTACAATAGTAAAGACAGTGTGGTACTGATGAAGAATTAAATACAAATATCAATGAAACAGGCCCATACAAATATAACCATTGATTTCCGACAAAAGCTAAAGCAATTCAGTGAAGAAAACACAGTCATTTCAACAGTTTTAGAGCATCTGAACATACTTATAGGAAAGAAAAATGAACTTCAACCTCATACCTCATCAAATATTAACTCAAAATGGATTCTAGATCTAAATGTAGAATGTAGAAGTATTTATTGAGCATCTACTGACACACTCTACACAGACAAGTAGGGCACACCCTGTTCTCCCTGGTCAGTCTTTAACACCCCTGCACAAGTTTTCCTTTCTCATCCTGAAACTCTTCTCTCCAAGAGCATGCTCTGACCACCCAGTGTATCAGATTGGCATCAGAAGCCTATCCTTGGCTCAGTAGACTGCCATCATTTATCCATCTTGCTTCCTTCTCTCTACCCTGAGTCCTTCCCTCATGGCCTATTCACTTAATTATCTCACTGCCTACCTCTCCTTTCCAGTGCTGTAGACCCTGGCTTACGATGCCTCATTACTCCCAGACTGCTCAATTTTCTCTCCTCTCCATTAAAACAAACAAACAAAGAAAAAACAAAAAACAAAAAACTCTTCAAGGGCACCTGGGTGGCTCAGTTGGTTAAGCGTCTGCCTTTGGCTCAGGTCACAATCCCAGGGTCCTAGGATCGAGCCCCACGTGGGGCTCCCTGCTCAGCTGGGAGCCTGCCTCTCTCTCTCTCTCTTTCTCCTTCTGCCCCTCCCCACCATGTTCTCCCTCTCTCTCCTGCTCTCAAATAAAATCTTTTAAAAAAACTGAAAAATTTAAAAAAAAAAAAACTCTTCCAAGAAGTCTTTATAATTGAAAGAAATTTTATCCCGTACTGACATGCATTTCCATGACTTTTCCTTCTATTTTTACTTAAATAGACACAATGCTTATATTGTCTCCATTTATTGATTTACATGCCTATTCAGAATTTACATTATTTTGTGCATACTTTATACATTTAGGACACACACTATCTGTCGATGACTATTCGAATTGGGATTTTCTTTTATTCCTTCTAGAAAGCAATGATGCACAACACCATATCTAGACAGAACCTAAATATATAATTATCTACTGACTGAAATACTCTCAAATTAAATAGAAAGAAGCAGACCTCTGTGTGAGGAGGAACTCACCACTCAGGGCTTCCTGACAGGGTCAGCTCATTAGATCTGCTGTTTCAGGAGGAGGCAAACACTGTCCATGTCTGTGACCCTGGAACCTTGTCATTTAGAGTCAGCTCATCCTGCTAGATCATTTTCTGAATTGCCAGCAGGGAGGAGAAGCCATAAGTGGAAAATGAAAACTTCCAGAGATAGTTACCAAAAGGCATCCTCTTCAGAGCTGAATGCTGAATTTGGGGAGTGACAGAATCAGGAACAAGCAACATCAAGTATTTCAGCAGTGATGGTGTTAGTCCTTTACAGATATAACATGGGGGCTCACCTTGCCCCCTCATCCAAATAAAAAGAGGAACCAATGGGGGCGCCTGGGTGGCTCAGTGGATTAAGCCTCTGCCTTCGGCTCAGGTCATGATCCCAGTGTCCTGGGATCGAGCCCCACATCGGGCTCTCTGCTCAGCAAGGAGCCTGCTTCCTCCCTTCTCTCTCTGCCTGCCTCTATGCCTACTTGTGATCTGTTTGTCAAATAAATAAATAAAATCTTTAAAAAAAAATCTTAAAAAAAAAAAGAGGAACCAATGGGAGTCAAGATAAAGAGAACTTACTGCTGATTTCACTTCAAATCAAATTCCAAGGGAACTACCTGGGAAAGCCTGGACAGGAGAAAACAGAGCCAAATTCAGTTCTAAATTCTAAAGCAAAACCAGACTTGAAGGCTCAGAGAATATTCCCAGAGGGAATATTCCCTCTGGGAATATTCTCTCTCTCTCTCTCTTTTTTTTTTTTTTCTAGTTTCTTCCAACTTTCGAACTCCTTTAAAACCCCAAACCCCTACTTGGAAGTCAGAATTCAAAATTCAAAGACAGAAATGGATTTTTCAAGTTCCTTTTGAAACCTCCTCTTTTCTTTCTTTCCTTGAGCCTTTTGAACTTTTCTCTCATTTATTAGTAGCAAGAGGAACGTCCCCCAAACAAGAAAATATGTGATGAAACCTTGTTACAACATCTTTCCTTTTAATGTTTTTCTACCTAGATCGTGCAGTTTGAAAAGTCCCAGCTGAAGGTTAGAAAGCAATGTTGCTGCCACATCAAATTTTCACCCACGAAATCTTCAGAGAACTTCCTATCAATAGGAAGGATTACAAAGAAAATTTCACCACGTCTGAAGTGGCCCATCTAGAGGCAAGAGAGACTTTCGTTAATTCTGAATCCATACTGCCTGCAGCTGCCTCCGTGTGCCTGGTGGCCAGTGAGTTCCCTGGAACGGCAGTGTGTCTGTCAGGCACAGGCATCTCTCTCATTACACACAGCTGCATGCCAGGGGAAGGGGCTGCTGCTAAGGTGGCTACAGAAATTTGGGAGGAGCCCTATTTCCTGGTGACCCTGTGCCTCCTGACTTCATATCTCACATTTTGTTTGTTCTTTATAAAAAGGTTTTTTCTTGAGGTATAATTGACAACGGAATCTATATTTTTTTGATGTTCATGTTTATTTATTTTTTTACTAACATACAATGCATTATTTGTTTCAGGGGTACAGGTCTGTTTTTAACCTTTTTAGGATTTGGGGATGTATAACATGAACAGGAAGGTGGATACAGGAAACAGGAAATGGTCAACTGGATTACTCTCTCTGCTTTTATATTATGGTTTCACACAAGACACACAGAGGTTAATCCTCTCAGCCTTGTTAAGAGATTAGACCAAGAGAACCAATAATTCTGTTTTATAAACACTAATGAAGGGATTGTTACCTGCCCAGCAGCCCAGAGACAGGAGTGTCAACCAAGAGTTCTTTGATGCCTGCTTCTGAAAACAAGGGCTGCAACAGTCTAGCTACCAGGAAACCTCAACTTAACAGAATGGGAAATCTTAGACAATGGAAGTTTTTCTTTGCATTTTAAGATCTCCTCTCTATCTCCTGGAAAATAAAAGTGCTATTGTGAAACAGAATGCGTGTACAGAAAAGTGTGCAGAACAAATGTACAGCATAACAGATATTATAAAGCAAAGGTAGATGTGACCGCCATGAGGACCAGGAGCCAGAGCACGGCCAACATCTCATCTCTCAAAGCTAAGGAGTCCAACGATGGACCTCTTTTCAAAGTCTAGGGCTAACATCCTCCTGAGCATCCCAACTTTGATTTTTTTCCGTTCCCCTCTGCAGTTCATCTCCTAAAGAAGTTTGAAAAGTAACTACCCATGTCAACGCTCATTGAACTAGTGACCCATTTAATTTTAATAAAACAAATATTTAAAGGTTTGAAGCAGGGTAAAAATCAAAATAAAAACAACCCAGGAATATGGTTTCTCATGCATTGAAAATATTGGCATATTCAGGTTGTGAGGGACTTTGCTTCCAGCAAGAATGCTGAGATGAACAACCCACATCTGTTTTCATAAGAGACACGTGCTGAAACAAGTACTTGCAATATCAGTAAAAACAGCACGAATTATTTCTGTCCAGGAAGGTTTTCACACCTTCAAAGGCTGTAATATACTAAAACCAAAAAATATAGAATATGGATGTTTTAAAACTTAGAATCTTAATATTCTGTCCTTCAACACTGGATACACAATCTCCTTAGAACTGATTTTGGAGGCAAATATCATCATAAGGACACAAATTCTAGACAGAAAGTCAAGGAAAGGAAAGTCACTGTTGCTTTAGGGCAAAGCCATTTTATCTTTATCTCCTCCTTGCTGCCTAAATGGTGTCTTATTATTAGAAGCTGTTCTATAAATGTTGATTGAAGGGATTTTTATATGAATAATTTCAGAAAAAGAAAAAAGAATTATGCTTATTAGTTTTGATGGGTTTTTGTGGCTTCTAAATTGTACTCAAAATGTGGAGAAAATAAAGCTTAAGATTTCAAAAGGAAATTATTATACACAATGCATGACTCAGGAATACAAGGTCCTAATAAGCTTATTAGGAAAACATGTTTGTTTCCCGTCTTCTTTTTTACTTTTGTTTCCTTCAGGAGATATGGAATGCAGTTTGAAGGCAAGATTCACAAAGTTACAAGATAGGAGGAAAGCTCTTTCAGGGGGAAAAAAAAAAAAAAAAAAAAGCAGAGGCTATCTCTTTGTTTCTGTTCGTCTCCCCCATTTAGGCGATCAAGGGCAAACACAAGGCTTGCCGGCAGAGCCTGACTTCTTGCATCACGCCACCTAGTGGCCCAGGCTGCGAAATTGTTTTTATTTTGCCAACGGCTGAAAAACTGGAAATTCCAGAGTTGTGAACAGATTTGACAGATCGTTACTCATATTTATGAGAGAGTATAAATGCCAACTGACAAGTCATTTGGATAGATTTCACTTCAAAGTGTACGTATTAGGGGTATTAGTGATGGCTGTATCTTTGCCCCTGCACCTAAGTTTCCTGATAAGACCTAAGTGTCTGGTGAGGGAGCCCTGCTCACATCTGGCCACTCTGAAACAAGTATTTGTAATTTCAGCAAAAACTTAAGAAACCACTTCTGTCCAATAAAATTCTCCCACCTTCAAAGGCTGTAATACATTAAAACCAAAAGTAAGCGTTTTACAATTTAGAAGCTTGATTACCACCCTGACCTCTAACGTAGGATGCACCATCTCTTTAGAACCAAGGTTTGAGGGTAAAGGTCTTCATAAGGAGATAAAGAATCAAATCCTGGCTCTGCTCAAGGGAGGTCTGGAAAGAAAGGCAGAGGCAGCTTTCTCATGGGCACCCTACTATTTTTGTTTAAAGGAGCATGTTTGAAGAAAGTTAAGAACTGGTTTCAACTTTCTTTCCAAGTAAAGATGACGCAAAGGTTGTGGACTGCGGCTTTTTTCTTAGCCAAGCTTTTCATTCCTCTGCTTGTTGCTGAAAATCAGACCTGGCAGCCACTCCCGTTTAACATACAAAGGCCCCAAACTAGACATGGTGCCAATGATTTCAAGAGGGACATGGGAAGAAAGAAAAGGAAATAATGAACAATGACTAAGAGGCTTCTCCTCCTACTTTCATAAAAGCATACCCACAGCTGTTTCCAGACAGACCCTCAGAACATAACGCCCTTGAGAGGAAAGCTGTGAGAAGGCCTAGTGGGCTGCCCAGCCAAAGGCAGCAGATCCCAGGTAAATCAAAGGAACTTGACTGAATGGGAATTTATCTGGCAAAACAGCAAAGACAGGGAAGTTCTGTTCTTTGGCCCTCGTTTCCTGCTTCCCATTATAAGAACTGAATGAGAGGCTAAACAGAAGCCATTAAGCAGAAGGTGGCTGTGAGTGGCCAGGCATACAGGCCAGTGATGGACCTACTCTAGGTTGGTTAAGAGAGTGGGGGGGTGGGGTCACTCACTGGGGAGTGAGTTGGGCCAGGTGACCTCTGAGAGCCCACAACTGGATGACCTTTGGATTCCTCACATTCCCTTCACTTAGCATCATACATGAACAGAAATAAGCTTCCCCAAAATTCTAGGTCAACTGAGACCACCCTAGAGTGCTTAGCATGAATGAATGATAACATGTGGTTTTATAAATGGAAGAATGAAAAGAGGCAAGCAGAGAAAATGAGAAGTCTAAGAGCTAATGTTAAAAAAAGTGTGTGTGTGTGTGTGTGTGCGCGCGCGCGTATACAGAGCACATATACACTGATGCTGTGCAATTACACTGCAAAAGAAATAATCACTTTCCTTTTCTTGAAGTTAGTTAGATGGACCTTTACCCCTGCTTAAAGTTCCAAATGGTAGTAGTGCAGCCTTGGCCGAATTTCAACACGGACAGGGAAACACTAGCAGTGCCTGCGGAAGCGTCAGGCCCAGGGAGGTCAGGGGGCTCCATGTACCTGTTTTGGTCAAAGGAATCGAGAAGAGTTGCTGCAGAAGCTGGTTTTCTGACGTTCTCAGGACCACAACCACATCAGCAGGGAGTGTGTCTCTGTTTTTCTCCAGAACCCCAGAAGCATCATATAATACCTGCAACAGATACGGCAAACAGCAAACTAGCCAGTGTCGTTCACTGTCGGCGACACCGGCAAGCTGTCTGAGGTCAGTCACTCATTGACCCGTGTAGAGACTTTATCTTGACTTTATCATGACACAGCCATGCTTCTAAATCCAGACCATGAGATAAGGAGGAAAAAACTGTAATTTCTGACAAGCCAATTTATCTTAACTTCTCATTCAGGTGTGCTTTGAAGAAAAGAGGCATAACAAAGATATATCATGTGAGAATAACTATGAAAACAGATTGGGCACTATGTGCATAAAGCACCTATCTCCATTTTACTGGTGGGCAGAGACTCAGCGAGAAACTGAATGACAGACTGTGGTCACACATCTCACAAGTGGCAGGCAGGCTTCCAAACCCAGGCAGTTTGGACTCCCTGCTCGTAATCACCAGACTGTCATAGCTCCCCGAGGTACTCACTGCACGTGAGTGACTGCTCAGGGATGCGGAGCCATTTTCAGCTCTTACAACAGAAGGGATCCAGGTCACAGAAATTTTAAAGAACACTCCAGAGAAATAATGAATTCAGGAAAGGACACTAATCCCAGAAAGAAAACAATCCTTCCCCCCTCCGCCCCTTAAAATCAAGAAAGAAGAGAGAGAAGGGGAAGAGGGGTGAATAGGATATTGGAGTAAAAGGACACAGAGACAGATAGGCAGGTGCGAGGAAGAGGACAGGAATGGGGGCAGGGCTCAGGATAGATTTGGGTATTCCAGACATGGAGGACATTAATATATGGTCAGACATCAGTGCTACGGTGAATGGGTTGCAATTTCTAACAAAGATCCAAAATATACACTATGCACTATGTGGAAAGAAAAACAATTCTCTTTACTTATATTAGAATTGCCTTTCAGCCAACCTCCAGTCAGATAAAATTAATTTCAATACCATGATATGAATATAAAAAATAATTTCACTAATCTTACTATTGAATCAACAATATAATCCAAAATGTCTTTTGTTGAACTGCTACCCTTTTTTTGGACCCAGGTCCTCAGCACACCCCACCAGAACAAATTAGCCATAATTCCAATGACTCCTCTAAGAGTAACTCGAGCAATGAGTTGTTGGCTGCAGGACAAGAGAATTTCCTAAATTAGTCACTTTATGCTTCCTCTGCTTCAGAAACTTGAAATGAGACTAAGGCATAAATAATGAAAGGTGGAAATTTTGGTTAGTGTTAAAAAAGCTTAACATCTGGATGATGAAGGGAATTTTCTTCCTTTCTGTCTAGACATTTTTGGTGCCCTGTAGACACAGAAAGTGCTAAAAACCGAGCCCCACTGTGATATTAACCCTCCTCTTTTCCCTGCACATTTCCCAGTGACTTCAGAATGTACACATTCAGGGCTAAGCACTGTGAACGCGACACCGTGTTTTCCCTCTGGAGAGCTGTCACTTCTAGGCCAAAGCTCAGGTGAGAAGCAGAAGGCAGCACCGCAGCCAGCCCAGCAAGAAATGGCTTTTGGCTAGGGGCAACTTTTTGAAAGCAGAACCACGGAGAAAGTTTGGGGATTATGATTAGGCGTTCTTAAAGAACTGAAAGGAGAAGGAAGTTGGCAAGTAATTTTGTGAGCAGCTAGACAGGTTAATAGGGGCACTTACCCCGTGTCCAGTTCAGGTTTACTGACACAGACACACACTGGCCTCACCTTCCCAGCGTAGTGCAGAATGACAAAGCACAGCTCCACTCCCTTAGGCCTCCAGAAGTATTGGCTTCGTAGATTATCTTCAAATTTATCTGTGTGGATTGTCATGTTTACAAGTTACAATGAGAACTGTCAGCTCCTTCAAACAAAGAGGTGCTCCTTGAGCCAGGAGTGACCCAGAATAAGGGATATTCAGGGCAACCTGAGGTTATCACTCTATGTACAACGATGGAGAAAAATGACACAGGCTTACAGTCAAGTCTTTGCTTAGTTGTTTCATGTTGTCTTCAGTGTCAGGCTACGCCCTAAGACCTCTTGTTCTAAGAACTCCTAGCATGGACACTGATGACACCAGAACTCTGGTCAATTAGCTTTAGAACCATGAAGATATCCCATGGAAGGCAAGCAAACCAAGTTGTGGCAACTTCTGATGACTTTATAGGTAAAAGAAAACCATCAAGTGTGACCATTTCAACGCCTAAAAGGGAATCTCTCCCACCAATAAATTTTCTATCTGGGGAAAAGGCTTGGAGCTTTCTGTTCCTCCCTTGATAAATTTTTGCTATTGTTGTAACTCAGGGTCTACTCTGCTTGAGGAACTGTGCTAAGTACTAAAGGGATGCAAAGATTCGTGTTTTGTTACCCAAAATATCTCACAATCTCAGTGTGGGATGAGATTGTGTAGAACACTGATGATTAGAGGAACAGGGATAAAATGTAGAGGGCCTTTTTTAATGTCAGGAGGAAGTGTCTTATTGGCATCCTACAGACAACAGTAATTTAATGAAAAGGAGGTTTTAGAAAGACTAAATTAGCTGGGATGTTTAGGGTAGAGTGGATAAGTATGAACCTAGAGGCCAAAAGACCAGAAGAGTCTTCTATTCAAACCTGGACTAGACATGGATGGGTCCAAACAATGACAGAAGGGTATGAAAAGAACAAGAAGCAAGTATTGATTATAGGAAATAAGGGAGAAGAAGGAATAAAAATGAAATTGGCAGCAACAGGAAAGTGAGGAGGGCTTGGTGATGGGTTTGCCTTAAGACAAAAATCTATGAGGACATTTGCTGAAGATACCAATTCATTAAAAACAGGCTCTATAGTTGCACAACCTAGTGGGAGGGCCAGAATACCAAGTCAAAATACCAATGAACCAAGTTCTCTCCTGAGTGTATTATGCCTTTTCCAAGAGACACTTACCAACCAGGGTCTGATCAGTTGCTTGGGGAAATCGACTTTCCTCATCCAAAAGCGCAAGCAGTCCCAGGGGTTTCTGGAGGAACATGTCCAGGAGTGGGCGATTGTCCTCATACACCACGGGTGTAACATCAATGCCTTCATTCTGATATTCCACCTGGAGGAACATAGATTGTGAGTCTCTCCAGCCTGAAACTGGCCTACGTAGCACCAGGCTGCTTTGGCATGCACTTCCGTGTTTGGCAATGCTGACTGTATGTGGGAAATAGGCTATCTTAGGACTGTAGTAAAAGGCTCTTCTGCATATCCCACTGTTGAAGCTTTGGGTGTAAGTCTGGCCTACATGCAGCCTGTGGCAGACAGCTGAAGCAGCAAAAGAAGGGACAGTGCTGTCTCCCAAACACCAACTCAGTTAGTCATGATTTAGAAACTGACGTGGAATAGAAAGGGCAACTGAAAAAAAATTATTTTGCTGATAAATATGGCTTAGACCAGGAAGAAAGCAGACTTTTATTTTCTATAAAGCATTCTACAATGGAATCATCTCAAACTGAAAAACTAGAAAACTCCAGTTTTCCCAGGGAACAAATGCAAGGAGCTGAGTGAAAGAAGGTTGAGTTTTGTGCAGGGTAGGAGGGGAGAGGAGGGTGATACAGCTCTATCCAGTTCCACTGATAAAACCAATACTGATATTTTTACTCCATGTCTTTGTGTTTATGTAATCACAGTACAGTGTGTGTGTGTCTTTTCTCCTAAAGCAAAGGGTTCAGTCAGAATATTTCATTGTTGAACTACTTCATACAGGACAATGTTTTGGGTTGGGGTAGAAACTGGGGTGGAGGGGAAGGCCTCCTAGCCTTTGGGCACATGAGCTTCACACTCTGTTTTATTTACCATTAACCTCATAAGGGAAAGACTTACATTTGGAGAAAACCAAGAACATAGCTTACTCCTCCCTGGAGCCATGCCCCATCCCAAGTTACTGTGGGATCTGGTGTGCAGGAGATGGGGGGTGGAGAAGGCCTGTTTGGGAGTTAGGAAACACAAGAATCTGTGCCCTGAATTCAAGTCCATCCTGTGTAATTCTGCACACAATCATAGATGCTTTTAGTCAAATAAAGTAGAAGAGAATGTAGCATTTTGGACAGTGTGCATGAAATAGTTTGGAAGCAACATTTAAATAACTGGCTTGTCACCAGCTCCACTCAAGAGAGGAAAGGTAACTTTCCACAGAAATCAAGACTTTTTCTCTGGCAAATTTCAGCTATTTATTTTGACAGACTGTCTCACCAGTGTTTTTTCCTTAGAATCTTTTACCTGTCAGCCTAACAGGGTTTCTGCTTCAAATTGTGGGCAGCCTGGAGACACCTTCCCCATCAGGTTTAATTACTTCAGAATTCACTGTTACCTGCTCAAGAGCAAAAACGTGCTGGTTGAAATAGTACTGGATTTGCTCATTGGCGATGTTTATGCAGAGCTGTTCAAATGAATTTCTCTGAAAGTTCTCGAAGCCAAAAATATCCAAGATCCCCACATTCATACCATCATCTGCACTACTGCATGAGAGAGAAGAAAAAAGCCTTTTAGGGGAGGAAACATTCATCTCAAGATGATGAAAATGTATGGACCCACGTGTTTACCAACATACACAACCACCTGTGGAAAGCAGCATTCAGCTGCCTCTAAGGGAAGAAACAGTTTGTGTCTTACACCAGTCCTTCCTACAGTCTTTCAACGGTATTTCCAACTTTTTTTTTTTTTTTTTTAAACAGTAGAGTCCTTTAAAATCTCACTCAGAAGTTCCATATAGAGATTAGAGAGGAACCACTCGGTCTGAAGGGGCTAGAACTGCTGCCCATTCATTCTTCGACCTTCCCACCCATTGGGCTTAATTGGAAGAATACTCTAGAATTTGATGTTGTTAATTCTTCCACAACATAGAAACCACTAATGCTTAGGAAAGAAAAGGTAGTAGTAGCAGCAGCAATAATATTATAAGATACGGAGCTCTAAAACTTTTCATGAAACAACACTATGAGGAGGATATTATTACCCTCATTTTACAGAGGAGAAAACTGTGACTTAGAACATGGGAGCCAATCAAACTATACAGCTAAAATGCAAACGCAGTTGGCCCAGCTCCCAGATAAGCCTGTTCTCTTAAACACTACACTATGATAGCTGTCAGTCATGTGCCTCTTCCATTCTCCTGGATCCCCTTCTCCTTTCAAAGGAAAAGACCTGAGAGCTTCACTAAAGGAAACTCAGGAGAGGACCTAACACTTCCTCTTGCACATCCTGAGAGACATCGGGGCCACTGACAGCTCTCCCAAGGCCTCTGCTTCCTGAGGGAACTTGCCATATGCTTTTGTCTGGCTGCAGGAGTGTATTGATGCGATTGACAATCCAACTGAAGAGCCTCCCATACAGCGCTTTGGACATGGCATCTCGGACATCTGCAGCCCTGTCGACAGTATTGGCTCGGATGATGGTCTCACCACGGGTGACCACACAGTATGAGATAAGGGCCTCTTGGAGTTCTTCAGGGCTGATACAGAGAACGGAGGCAGCTGCAATAAAGGGTAATGATGACACCAGAGAATTTACTCATCCATCCATCCATCCATCCATCCATCCATTCAGCCAGCACTGACTCAATATCTACGATGTGCCAGGCTCTGCCTAGGCACTTCAGATGCAAAAGCAAGGAAGCCAGGTCCTTAACCCCAAGAAGTATCTGGATGGATACAGTATCTCCCAAGTGGTTCTGAAAGCTCTTCACAGGTGTTTGATGAGAAAAAGTGAGAGGAGATGGTCTTTGGTCAAAGAGTTGGGGACTGTATTCAAGAGTCATGAAGCATCTTAGTTTATTAAAGGCAGTGAAAGATGCTGCAGTTTAAGACAAAACGTGTTTATTTAAATCACTTTTTTTCTAATTCAGGGTTCTCATTCCTGTGTCACCAGTATTACCCTTAGAACTTTAAACAGGCGCTTGCTTGTCCCCTGCAGCTGCTGATACAGTGGATTCAGACAGGGATCCACCTCTTGCATTTTTTCAAAAAATTGTAGATGATTTTCAAAAGTAGCCAGTGTTGACACCACTGCCAGACCTGCTATGGAATTCTTTTTGGCAGAGCTTATGGAAAGAATACTGATGTTCCACAAGTCATCCTTTGGAAAATCCTAGTTAGTGAAAACACCCACACTATATTTCACAGCATCTCGAGAAACTACCAAGATGAACACTACCAAAGTGAAAGAAACATGCAATTTGGCTACACAGGGCACAGATATCAAACAATTACCATTTTCCAAAGCTTCAACATTGGGCACCTCACTTTTATCAGTTTGATGTTGAGAGGAAATAGCCGCAAACTCAATGCTTCCAATATTCAAAATCCCAGCCAAAATTCTGTACACTGAGTGCACCTCCTGAAAAGGACAGCAAAAACTGTGTTTGATCACTGCCAATCCAACAAACCACTAGCACTGCTAGCTGTCCACCAAAGACCAATACCCCTCTTTCCTGGGCACATGAACAAATTTCTAAAGCTCCCTTGCAGTTAGGCAGTGGAACTCAGTTCCCAACAAAGGAGCAAGTAGGATGATGTGGGCGAATTCAGAGCCCAGCCTTACGAAAGCAAACATGCCTCCTCCATGCTTTCTTTCCCATTATTGCTGGCTGGACCTCCCAACAACCCAGCCTCCCACACAGTTGTCTAGGATTCCTGAGACCAATGACTGCATGGAACAAAGTTGTTCTGCAACATGAACCTCTCACTTTGAAATGCTTCCATAAGGGACCACTGATCTTCTTTGTTCTTTAAGCCACCTTTAGCCATTTATCCTAACTAATACCAGCTCTAAATTCAGGTATGTTCTTTCTTCAAAATGAGAGAGGAGATGTTTCCTTTACCACTTTTGAATATAGCTTTTATGAAATAGTTATCAGGGGCACTGAACATTTTGAAGTTAAATAATAGAGTACAGAATTATGAATGAGGTCGGGAAATACTCTGACTCACTAGAAATTATCTGTGATATTCTGATATAATAAAAACATACATTTGGTCTTCATACTGATTTCTCGCACAAGAGCTAAACAACCCATGGAATTATGAGTAACAGGTGTTAAAGGAGTATCCTCTTATTCACAATAAGCCCCTCAACCGTAACCGAGTTTGTGCCAATGAAGTAACTCTTGAGGAATGGGGCCGGTTGCTAGAGACTACACATGTGGGTTGGAATTTTTGGCTGAACCATGGACTTCCATGAGTTAATCACCAACTGACAATAACTTAATCATTTATTCCCATGTAATGGAATAAATCTCTAATCGATGAAGTCCAGAACAATTTCAGGTTGTGAGAGGTGGTGAGAGAAGGTGGTACTCCCTTTCCCATTACCTTGCCCTATGCGTCTCTTCCATTTGGCTATTCCTGAGTTGCATCCTTTATAATAAACCAGTAATACTAAGTAAACTGTTTTCCCAAATTTTTTGAGTCCTTCTATCCAATTATTAAACTCAAGTTTGGGGTCTTGGAACTCTAAATCTCCCATTTTATAGCCACTAGGTCAGTAGGTGAACCCTAGGGCTTGCAATTAGTGTTGGAAGTGGGGCCAACCTTGTGGAACTGAGCCCCTAACTTGTGTGATCTGATGTTAAGTCCAGGTAGACAGTATCAGAAATGAACCGAATTGTAGGAGAATTGGTGTGAGGGGGAAAAAAACTCCATGCATTTGATGTCAGAAGTATTGTGAGTAAATGTAAATTATCTAAGTCCTATTTTTATATTGAAAGTTAAATACATAAGTAGCATTAATGGTTAAAAAAAAAAGTGTATTTACTTATTTAAACATATGCATTTCCGGTAGGTGAGACAAATATGCAGCCAGGAAATTTCTACATCTTATGCTTATAGATGGAGAAAGTACTTCCACAAAATACACTCAAGTGAGAAAGTTGATTTAGTACTATACATAGCAGCAAACTAATAGGAACTGTCATTAGACCATTGATAAAGGACTGTTCCCTTTATCTGTTCAGTGGAGTGAGCCCTCCACTGAACACAGACTGTAATAGTGACATCTGCTGGATACCTGATAATGCTACAGAGACAAATGAGGATTTTAAGCCAGGCTTCTACTACAGATAAACACTGTTCTTCAACCTTCTAAATCAAAGGCAAGATGTCATTTTTTGTGTGTCAAAAATTACTGTTTTAATCACACAACTTAAGACTGGCTAAGGAGAACATCTACCAAATGGGTTTTCTGGGACTAGTCTGGATTTAGCATGACAGACCTCATTACCTTGATCAATACAATGTGAGGTTTGGAAATGCAACAAGCAAGCAACTTCCCAGAGGGTAAACAGAGACTCTATAGCAGTGAGTTCTAGATCTGTTATTTCTGTGTCCGGTTATCTCAGAAAGTTAACTAAACCCTCAATACTCTTAGGAAAAAAAATGTGTTTACAGACACACACACACACACACACACACACACACACACACATACCCCTGATATGACAGTACAAGCCATGAATCCTCTCCAAATAGGGCTTCCAGGCATTTCACCACTGGTCGCCCAGGAAATGGCAGTTCCAGGCATTTCACCATTATCCCCAAAGGAAATAGCAGATCTGCTCTGGTTGTTTCTCTAGCAATATTCTCTTTAGCAAAATGCTCAGACATTTCCTCTTTTAAAAAAGAAAACTACCCATGACCTTTAGTGAAAACTTTAGGGTTCAAATACTGTGAATGACACAAGCTAATGACAGGCTGGGTCTCCTTCCTTGGCTCAGAGAGGGGAACTTGAGAAGGGTATCCAAAGCTGACCTCATTGTGGAGGAATCAATCTTAGGGTGATTTTTTTATGCTACCTTTCTAGTCTATTCCACTTGGCTCTTTAAGTCCTACCCTTGCATTATTAATTAGCTGGCCTAGGAACCTACATCCACCATTACATTGAAGTCAAAACATCACCCATGTACTCTATGGTAGAAGACAATCAGTAGTATGTTCATCTGAGGGATTACACCTCTCCTCCCCCGCCACCCCCGCACAGAACTTCTTGATCAAGCCTCTTCTTTTCTCCCTACACTAGCCTGATTTTTCACCTTCCTCACTTTGCTTATTTCCTCTTGCCTGGTCTCCAGCTATGCAGCCTTTCCTGGCATCCCTGCCTTTGCTACCAAATCTTGCTATGATGCTCTATCTTTTTATTTCTTAGGTTTCCAACTTACTATATGATAAACCAAAATAATGTCATTCAGGACAGGAAATACTATGAAGAAGATTAATGACTCCTCTAGCTGGTTTCCCAATTCATTGCTGGTGAGTATGAATTCGTTTTCACCAACAATCAGTAGAAGTGGGGAAGAAAGAGCCTTTCTCTATCAATATCCCATGCAGGATGAATGGTCTTTGCTGCTGCTGCTTTCTTCTTCTTTTTAAAGATTTTTTTAAAGATTTTATTTATTTGACAGAGAGAGAGAGAGAGCTTAAGTACAGGGAGTGACAGGCAGAAGGAGAGGAAGAAACAGACTCCCTGTTGAGCAGGGAGCCCGATGCAGGGCTCTATCCCAGACCCTGGGATCTTACCTGAGCCACTCAGGTGCCCCTCCTTTTTTCTTTTTCTCAGGAGACACTCCTTTCACTGTTTTAGGTATTCTTTCAATAAAGTTGAGGCTAAGTAGAAAATTGAAAAGCACCTTGGTTTTCTGTTAGCCTGGAGCTGATTAAGGAAATTGCTCCTAGCATGGTTTACAGCCCTTTCAAGGTAGTTGTTTCCCAATACCTTCCTAGGAACTGACCTGCCCTCTCAGTGTCTCTTTACCTTGTTTCCTTTTTATAAGTCTCTCTCTCTCTTTTTTTTAAACCAATTCTGCCCTAAGTACATTAGATCCAATTAAAGGGTCTTGTCCCTTAGGTGCTCTAGCCCAACACCTATCTTCAGGTCCTTTTCAAAGGCTCACAATATTTGTATCTTGAAAGCCAATGACTGGTTTAAAAAATTTGGGGGGGGGTATATCAATCATACATCAATAAAGTAGTGTTAAAAAAAAAAAGTCAATGGTAAGCCCTATTGTCTGTCATTAAGACATTGGAAATCCCCAATTTATATTTTCACATATAACCCTTCAGTCTCTCTTCAGCAATACTCTCCCAAATTCATCATCTATCTTGAAGAAAGGGAGAAAATTCTGCCCTAATCTCAAAGCCTTCTCCTTAACCTCTTCATCTGCAGTAAATATCCAATGTTGACCATCATGCAGATAACCTACCAAAAATGTTTCATGTAGTATTAAATATAAATATGTTATGATAATTCATATACCAGTAAGACAAGCATAATATTGAGCAAAAATAATATGGTTGACTCAAAAAAAATAGGACTCCAAAAGCCTGGATCTTCATAATAAAGTTTTAGGTATAATCCCACCCCACCCCTCACCCCTGCCCAATCCCCTGCAAAGAGCCATCATTGTTAGTGGAAGTCTCCTTCTACCAGGGAGGCTTCTTTGCAATAAAGTCAGGGTCAAGTGTTCTTTCAGATACTTTTGGCTGGTGTCCCAGAATTAAAATTCATGCTCCCGAGACCACACTGAGGTTTGCTACTCATAAAATTTTGCTGTAAGAGTTTGGGAGAATCTGAGTAATACTATGAACATTCCTGCAGGGAACTAATGACATTATAAGAAAGAAGAGTGACCATAATTTTGATTAAATTGACCAGTTCATTTAAGCTCTGTCTAGAAATGTCCCTCAGATAAACTTAAGAAAAGGTTCTGATACATCAGCTATTTGGCATCTGCTCCCTGACTACATTCTACTGAGTCTTTCTGAATTTAGCCAAACTATTTTGAGTTTATAAAGTGAATTGAGTGAATTCAGCAAAAAAAAGTTGTCTGTAGAAACACAAAGATATAACCAAAAAATTTAGGGTCAGAGAGATACGAGCCAACCTCTTCCTTCCATTTCCAAGGTTGCTAACTGACATAAGTTTATTTCCAATATGAATTAATATAGGACATGGTGAACATAAAAGCATATACATACACTTACATTCTGGTTATTCATTTTACAGTCCAGATCAGACAGAAATCAAGTATGTTTACCACTTTTTACATTTCTTTCTTTTCATATTTATTCATGCATTCATTCATTTCTACTCCACTTTTCTTCCACAAGGGTTAGAGAGAGCTTACTTCAAGGACACAGACGTGGCATATTTAATTTGTTTTGTTTTTAATTTTGTTTTCTTAAAATAGCATCTGTTTGATTACTATTTGCAGTATATTTCTATTATTAGAAAAGAGCCATTATAACCCTCTTTTAGAGCTAGGACCAATCTCTTCACAGTATTCTGTAACTATCTTTACAATCATTGAAAGCAAAATATTTTTAAGATTTTTATTTATTTCAGAGAAAGAGAATGTGCGTGCACACAGGCAGGAAGGGGGCAGAGGGAAGAGAGAGAGAGAGGGAGAGAATCTCAAGCAGACTCCACACTGAGCATGGAGCCTGACCTGGGGCTGGATCTCATGACCCTGAGATCATGACCTGAGCCAAAACAAAGAGTCTGACACTTAACCACCTGAGCCACCCAGGCACCCAGAAAGCCAAATATTATTAACCTTATGGCTAACTCTCTATCCTTTTATCCTGTACCCTTTAAAGGCAGTATGCTCCTGAACACTTTGGCATGACCCAGGTGACTTTAAATTGCTCTACTGCCATCTCTACCATGCTTGGACTCTTCTGGTGATGCATCTTGATAATAACCAGCTCCATAAATTAATAACCATAAAGGCCCTTTAATAAGGCTTGAACCTGTATAATTGCTCTCCTCTAAGGAGCCAAGGGAAATACAGTTCTGTTTTTATCTGACCTTTGGGATTTTCCACTGTCTGTCAGTCTAAAGTCAGTGGGAGGCCAAAAGAGAAAATTAACAGCTGCTCAGAAAAAAGGAAGGTATTATTATGACTGAAATCAGCCATGCTGGGGCGGGAAGGGCTGGCCAAACTCATTAGATTACAGAAGCAATCCTTTACCCAGAGTGGCTGTCCCAGGGTAACTGGAGTGTCTTGTAATCTAATCCCTTAAGATTTAACAGTCTCACCTACCTCCTAATCATTCACCACCTTTGTTGGAAAAGCAAAAGAATCTGTGTATTTTGCCAAATTGATGGCATGAAGCCCAGAAACTATGACATAAATGTATCACAGAATAATATTTGAACCTAGGGTTATAAATATCTTCTGTCACCCCTGGCATATATTTAATAGAGACAGCCTGTATCTAGAAAGGTAAGAATAGTACAATACTTAGAGCTAGAGGTAATAATGTGCATCTGCGTACCACAGAGAAGGAAGTGACTGCAAGAAAGTTGAAAAGCTTCAAATTAATTTGTTTTGGTGCATAAGGAACTACTAGCATAAATATATTTCTGTGGCTGGGTGTAACTTACATATCCCCATACTTCTATTACACAATTCACTTTAATGCCTGGAACAACCTCAACTCAAGAAAAGGGCAGTATTGCTTTGGTGTTTGTTATCATAGCTGTAGTGAACTGGTGACAACGGGAACAATTTGCAGGTATGAGGCTGTTATGACAGTATTTCTACTTTAATATTCACCTGTGCATCTTGTTTAAAATCAGATTCTGGTTCAGCCATTCTTAGATGGGCCTGGGAGTCTACAAGTCTGCATTCTTTCTTTTTATAGAGGGAGGACAGGGAGGGGCAGAGGGAGAGAAAATCTTAAGCAGACTCCACACCCAGCATGGAGTCCAACATGGGGTTTGATCCCACGACCCTGAAATCATGACCTGAGCCAAAATCAAGAGTCAGACATTTAACTAACTGAGTCATCCAGGCACTGGCCCCCCTTTTATATTTTTGAGCCTGATTTTTTTTTTTTTTAAGATTTATGTATTTGTTTGAGAGAGAGAGAGAGCATGCGGAACAGAAGGGCAGAGGGAGAGAGAGAGAATCTCAAGCAAACTCCCCACTGAGTGTGGAGTCCGACTTGGCGTTTGATCCCATGAGCCCAAGATCATGACCAGAGCTGAACTCAAAAGTCACACTTAATCCACTGAGCCATCCAGGTGCCCTGAGAGTCTGCATTTCTAACAAGCTCCCAGGTGAAGACAGTATTTCCGGTCCTCTGATTATATTTTGAGGAGCAAGAACTTATACATGATCAGATGACGGGGGAAAGGAAAAGATCCTCCTCCAAGTTAGAACATTCACATCTTCACTCACATTGATCCAAGAATATGAACACTTGAGTTTCTTTTTCTCTTGGCAATCACTTACCTTGTCAGTGAACCCTATAATTCTGAAGCAATGCTGAATTGCTTCAAATTGTCTTCTGTAAGACTCCTTGTTAGTTATGTCGTGTATCACCCTTCCAGTTTCATCGGCTATATACCTAAATGGGGTAGGACCAAATACAATGAGCATTGACTTGGCAAATGGCCCCCGAATACCAGGCCGTCACTGGGCTCCTTCTTTGCCGGGGCAATTCCCTTTCAGTCTAATAGTGAAGTGGAATAATGGTACACATGGCTGAGTAAAATGGCTACAGTTAAGTTTCCGAACTTTCTCGAAAATGAAAATGGTGAGATATAGTTCCTGCCATCTCATCCTGGGTATTTCAACTTAAGAGACTATCAGTATCCAGTTAGCAAAAACAGTTCCATTTATTTCTAAATTTTCTCAAATGCTAGTTACACATTCATTAAAAATCAACAACTAAAACCCCTGACACTTACCTAGGAGGCTTTTCCTCAGGAAGTCTGAACTCAGAAAGTTTCTTCTGGTGATAAAGACCAGCATAAATGTAGTAAAATATGTGAAAATTTTTCTCTCCCCTGAAAAAAGGGGGGAAAGGATATTATTAATAACATATTCTGCTTCTGCCCTTCAAGTAATTTATACCATTTCTGTTCTATGAAAAATATTATCCTGTGGCAAATTTGCATTTTCAAATACGCAAATTTAATAGGCCACAACCCAATTATAGAATAGGAATAGTGATAGGATTAGTAAAGTAATTGTCACAGTGTCACATTATTAAACACACTTATCTTTACATAGAAGTAGGTTTCAGAGAATGGAACATTCATATGTAACAGCTCAGGTTACACATGTTTAGAGATCTTTCTAGTACAGCCCAAATGACTAGCCTCTGTGCCACTTACTTTCTATTTGTAGTCCACATTGTTTAAGAGACAACTGTTATCCAGCTTAGAGAGCTATCAGCCATCTCCCTATTTTACTGGGGCCCCAGACAAGAAGTGAGTCTCCAGTCCTATGGCAAGTTAGGAGCAAAACTGGTCCCAGAACTGAGGTCTCCACTCTTTCAAACCTATATTCTTTCAAAGTGGCATGCACCAGTCCCCTGGTCTCCTGCTGTCTACCCTCTTTTAGCCATCAAGGTCCTTTCAGATCTGTGTTACTCTAAGTGTGGTCTGTGGATTGCTGTCAGTGTACATGTCTAGATATTTTATACCACACAACATTGCCATGACATCCATGAGTATAATAATTTTTTGGATAATTCATTTCCATTATATTTTACAAGGTATTAGTTCACAATGGATTGAGAAATTTTTAACTGGTCCTTTGGCATAGACAGTTTGAAAAAGCCCTGCTCTGGGTTCCTTTCCTTCCTCTGGAGGACAGACAGTCTCTTTTGTTGATATCCCTAGGATTTAGCAAATCCTCACCTTGGCCAACTTAGCTCTTTGGAAAGAAATCTTGTTTCTTTTCCTTGTTCTCTTCTGTGACATGGGCCCCACTCTTCCCTTCAGTTTCTCCTAGGTATTCTGGTCTTCCTTTGGTCATTTATTGTATCAAAGCTCTTCTCCTGTATTCTTACTTCTGTCCTGTATTCTAGATGCCTCTGCTTGCCATTTCTCACTCATTTGTTCCCTCAACTAATAAGTTTACCAAGTGCCAATCATGGTGGGATGGCACCATGTGCCAGGAATACAAGACTAGGAGATTTCAAACTTTCTGGAGCTTTTCTTCTAGTGACAGAGTTTGAGGAAACAGGGAAACCTGTGATGAGGGCTTTGAAACAAACAAAAGGCTGAGATGAAGAACAACGTTGGGGGATTAGGCCTACTTTTGTCAAGTCAGGAGAACGACTCTCTTAAGGAAATAACACTTAAGCCAAACATTGAAACATGAGAAGGGCCTGGAAGGAGCTACAGAAAGAAGGGGGAAAGCATTCCAAAGACAGGGAGCAACATATACACAAGGGCTCTGAGCATGACACCCACATAGAATAAAAAAAAAAAAAAAAAGCTAGTGAGAAGGGGGTGGGCAGGTGGGCAGGGCCAGCCCACACCAAGCCTTGTTAGGCCATAATGAGGACCTTGTTAATTAGGCAGTTAGAATTCTTTGAAGCATTTTAAACTGGACCCACGTTGCACTGTAAGTGTATGGCATGAGTAGATCCATGTTGAAAAAAGTACCTTCTAGCTGCAGGATGAAAACTAGACTATAAAAAGCCAAGATGGATACAAGGAGACCAATCAGGAGGTCCAGGTGAGACAGCAAGTGACTTGGATAGGTAGCGATGATAGTGATGATGGGGAACAAGGGTAAGCTTAAAGGTCTATTTTGAGGAATAAGTAAAAGAACATCCTGAGAGAATGAATGAAAGGCAGTGAGGGAAAGGGATCTGGATTCTGCCTCCTAGGTATCTAACTTGAGCATTTAGTTACTATACATCTATTCACAGAGATGGTAAAGTCCTTTTAGGGCTTTATGAATCAGTATGCGTGGTACAAATGCCACTTATTTTTTAAGCTCTGATAACAACATGGAGGCTTTGGCTGACCCATATTGGTCTTGCCTTCTTATAGTTTTTTTTTGCAGATATTTCTAGTTCTCAATTCTTCTGAACATTGCCTACCAATATCCACCCCTAGCATAAATTTAATTTAGTTTTCTCCCCTGTATATATCTGGTTTGGCTAGGTTTGGTTGCAATAACAAACATCCCACAAATGTTAGTGGCTTAAGAGAAGGTCACTTCTTGCTCAGAGTACATGTCCACTGAGGGCCAGCAAAGGGAAGGGGGCTGCACTCATCATAGTCACTCATGGGCCCAGGCTTATGAAGCAGCCACCATCTTACACTTTGCCAGAAGTTCTTGCCATTAAACGCTCATTTGCTAGAACTGGTCATATGACCACATCCAACCCCAGCATACCTAAAAGGGAAATCCCTCATGTGCCTAGAAGGGAGCAGACAAGAAAGCTTAGGTGAACAGGACCTTCACAAGCCCCATTTTCTTCCCTCATCCAATATTTCAGCCTATTTTACCTCAGCGCTGCTGTCATATTGAATAAATTTAAATAATCATAATGTTATGGTATATTAGATACCTATTATGTTTCAGATTCTATGTTTGGTATAAATCACATATCTCATTTGATTCTCATAATAGCCCTGTATGGGTGATTTTATTATGCCCTTTTTGCATATAAGGAAAGTAAGTTATGAGGATATTATATTAAGTGACATATACAACAAATGACATAGCTGTGATTGGAACTCTCTTCATATTATCTTTGCAAAAGACCGCTTTACATTTGTACACAGAAAACTGTATTTTCTGTTATGTCAGCGGTAGCTCCATAAATTTTAAAATCATCCTAATTTGGGGAGAAAGAAGCAAGGGACATCATAAAAATTAATCAAGAAGCCATAGGGAAGCTAAAATAACTGTCACTCTGTCTTTTTGTTCATTTGTTTAATTTGCACGCCAGCCCCTATTTTGTGAAGCAACTGCAAATGTGTGACAGAGGAGGACGCTTGAGTTCTGACCCCGGAACAAGTGCTGTGGATTGTCCTTGCACAGTAGCTCTTAGATTCATCGACCTCTCTCCACTGCTATGCTTTCGGTCCAGGCCAACATTCTGCCTCACAGGGATCTGGCAACAGACAGCCTCCTAATGGTCTCAACAGGATCCCTACTGCATCTCCAATCCATTCTCTCCACTGAAGCCAGAGCAGTCATTTGAAATGCAACTTGGGTTTTGTGACTCCTCTGCTTGAAAACATTAAATGGCTTCCTACTGCCTTTATTTTTGTTGAAGATTTTATTTATTTATTTGACAGAGAGAGCAAGTGAGAGAGCACAAGCATGGGGAGCAGCAGAAAGAGAGGGAGAAGCAGGCTCCCCACTAAGCGGGGAGCCTGATGCAGGGCTCGATCCCAGGACCCTGAGATCATGACCTGAGCCAAAGGCAGACACTTAACTGGCTGTGCCAGCCAGGCACACCCCTACTGCCTTTAGAATAAGGTTCAAAATCCCCAGCCTGGTTCCAAAGCCCAGACGAAATGATCTGGTCTCAAGCTCATCTTTACCTGTCTCCCTTACTGGGAGGAGCACCACCTTGTTTGCCAACCCATAGTGATCCTCAGAATCAGATTAACTGTCTCATACACAGGGAGCCCCTCTCTTCCTGGTCTAGCTTATGTGCCCTTCCTTCTCCTTTACCTTCACAGCACCTTATACTGTTTCCTAGGACTTATCCTAA